>NC_137705.1:23062229-24262229 GCF_964034855.1 Anser brachyrhynchus
GTGGAGAGAGTGGCACTAGGTTTCCAGGGAGAAAGTGGGACAGTCACCACTGAGATACTTATTTTCTTCTCCCTAAACAGTCTGAGATCCTCCTATTTAGAAGTATTTGTTCTGAGAAACACCCACCCCATCTTTTTCACACAGATTTCAGTGAAGAGAGATGGGAAAAGGATTCCTATTGTTCAAAACACTTAATTTCACCAAATATAAATGTATTTGATATGTGAAAAACAAGCTATATATTAGTTCTGTATACCTTGAGTTGAAATACTTGAATGTTAACCCAAATGTTCTAAAGTTAAATATGGATATTTGGCAATTTTTTTTTTCAGGATATTTTTCTGGTTTATGAGAATCAGTCTCCTACAAATTCTATTTGCTTTGGTTTTAAACCCAATCTTGCTTACATTTTTTCTGCACAAAGCCTTGGGGCATCATGACAGCTAGTGTATTTGCAGACACATACCCTTCCCAGAAGATGTAGTCAGCTGAAAATAATGTGAGTTGAGGATGTATCTTATAGAAGTAAAGCTTCACAAAATTATTTGCCATAGAGTCTCTGCCATAGATTCCACTGTAGTCTTCCCTCTACTTTTCATATTTAGAACATCGTTTTATAAATTATTTGTTGACCTTCTCTGTCCTTACAGCTGTTAGATCCACTTTTGCACTGTGCCTTGTACACACTGTGCAAGAGACTTCAGAACAATGTGTTGCATTCATGCAAACGGTATGCAATTTTTTGGCTCTGGTTTAAAGGAATAAACCAATGTCATTCTCCTAATGTCATCATTCTTTAATATAAAAGGCTTAGTGCTTTGTGTTTGAGACAACATGAAGACTTAAACTCAGGTTTTACACCCATTCTGTAGTATGCTGACTGAAAACTTCACAGGAACATGGCAGTTCAGCTTGCAAGTCACTCGTCTGCTCTTGGACTGTAAGGGTGAAAATGTATTTTGACAAGACCATCAAGCTAAACATCTAGCCAATTTACAAATAACTATTATCTGCAGAGATTTGATTTCTCTTTGGGACTTGGCTTTACTAATCTGTGCTAATGGGTGGGCATACAAATATATTCTATCAGGAGCCTGTTGTAAAAAAATATTTTTCACATTTATTTTTTACATCCAGTGACCTTTCAGCTTCATTGTTTACAGTGCTGGGTGGTGGTCACTGTACTACTGAAGTCACAGTCAGTCTCCTGGAAGGTACAATTCTTAATGAGTCTAACATTTTCTTAATTATGAACAACTCCTTTAAACAGGTCAGGTAATTATTTCATCAGCTGAGCTCAAAAACCATCTCACAGAACATTTTGAGACACTTCCTTAAAGCAATTAAGAAAAGTTTTATTCTTATGAATGCCGCAAAGCTTTGCACATTGTATTTCCATTTGGGATGAATCTGCAGGGTGAATCAGAAGTCAGATACTCACTGAGATTTTAAGCTTGCTTTTTAACCCAGTTCAGAAAAGGATAAATGAAAATAACCAGTTCAACAACTTCTTTAATGGGTGTTGTACTGAATGGGAAGTTTCTGCATGAATTCCTATTCGAGATGAAACTTGGTAGGGACTGTACTAAGCAAGGACACTGAGTTTCTTCAAGAAAGTCTTCTCTTTATGGGCATGATGCAGTGTTCACAGAAGCAAATGCAAAAAAAATATTTCCTTGTGACAACTAAGCATCAAAGTCCCACACGCTGAAATTCAAAATGTACCTGCCGTTGTGAATGCAATTTGAGGAATGACTTAGCAAAGAGCCACAATGACTAGAGAGGGATTGAGGAGCAGGAAGAATACAGAAATAGTTATTTAATGATTCTGAGACCATTTCATTGCTAACAAAAATTCAGTCATCCATGTGCCTTTAGCTGGGAGACATTTTTCTGTTGAGATTTGGCTACACAATAATCTGGATTATCATCTCCCTTTACACCCATTAATGTCAAATATACATAGACTGAATGAGAATCTTGTTTAGCTTGAGAAAGGGTAGAAGCAGAGGAGGGAAAACACGCAGTGTTTATTTTAGTAATACTCTAAAATTATTAGATATAATAGTAATTAACAGCTGACGGAAAATTTAAACCCTGCAATTATGAGTTAATTCTGAGGTTTAAAGAACTGTAGTCAATGGGAAACAACTGGTGATGTATTCAGATTACAGAGATTGCTTGGTGGGACGTTCCTGTGTTAGAAAAAAAGTCAGCCAAAAAATGCAGCCACAACAATTCAGAAGTTATAAGATAGTCTACTGATCAGCACTATTTTGGCATCCACTTCATTAACCCCAATTCACACTGAGTGGTTCTTTAACATAAATGAAATTACTTCCTGGGAAAAAGAGAGTTCATTGTGTGTAAAATTGCCAAAAAGAAAACCAAAGGAAAAGTTAAGTAAAATGACATTCTTCCTGTCCATATTTAATTGCTTTCTGCCTAAGCCTATTTCTAAGTTTATATTACTTCAGCTTTTCAGTACTAAATAATGTTTGTGAAGAAATGATGGAAAATTCAAATAGTTACTTCTTTTTCCAGATTTTTTAATGGTTTTGTGCAGGGAAAAGCTTTTTGTAAATATGTCTTCAGGGAAATATTTTTTACTTCTGCAAATGTATGTGGCTATGACCACTAAAATGTGAGTTTGGAAATGAGAGTAGCCAGTGGCAGATGAGGTACCATTACTGCTGCTTTGGGAACTGGAAAAAGATGTGATCACAAAGTGACAATTCTCTACTTTTTGGAAGTCTAGTCACTGTGTTCTCCTGGCTGTGGTAGCTTCAAGAGTAAAGGGAATTGAAATCATGTCATGGTTATATATGAAGAAGCTGTTTCTAGTCAGTTTTGCACTTATAATTTTGGTATTATTATATTTGAATATTATTTTAAGAAAAGTAAAAAACATAATATTTTGTGTGGTCTTTTAAAAATCATTTTAATTTAGCTTAGCATGGATGTGCACAGATGTATTTGTATCTTCAGCATTGAGTGAAGCAGCCAATTTAACCGTGAATGAAATGATGTCTGTTTGAGACATGGCTTTCCTGTTGTTCCCTGAACTGTGAGCTTCTGCAGACATGTTTAAATTACTTTGAATAGTTTCTTATGCTGTCATATATGCTTGGCTTTGCTAATGGGTAGCTGTTGTTCTACCAAAGACTCACAGACTGAGACAGATATTTGATTGCTTAGCTGAAATGAAATGATTAAATGTAAAGGTGAAAAAATTTATTGCAGCTTCCTAGGAGGTGCTCTGGTCTAAAACTGACCTCCTTGTTTTCCTAGAAATTTTTGAATACTTTTCGTGAAATCTTACCGAATTCAGGATTAGTGCTTTCTGGAAGGCAAATATTTCTGCTTGTTATGAAACGTAAGGACTTTGTTGAGATACTGATGCATTAACATCATGCAAAGGATGGTCTCTAGGTCTATCAGACCTCTACTGCATTTCCTAGACTGATCTATAACAAAATATTCCTGATTTCCCTGCTTGAATTCACGACATCTCTGTTTTTATTTATCCTTTGAAGCTCAAAACACAAATCAAATGAATTAATATTCAGTTTAAAGAAGAACTTTCAGTGTCTTGTAAAAATCCACAATCCCACCTACCCACTAATACTCTTCCCTGGTTTCAGGAATAGCTTTTGAACGTGGGGAGATATATGAACCATTAATTTGTGTCTTGGAAAGATCTTGAAAGAATGATCTTCACTTAACACTGATTCTACATGACAGTGTATAAAGTATAGAGCTGTAGATTTTAAAACCGTAAGAGACCATTGTAACTGTCTATTTTGATCTATGTAATTTTATGAATGAGTCATTGTATCACATCCAACAACTATGACTGAAGGAGAACTGATCTTTCAGAAAAATATCCAACTTTGATTTAAAGCTTTTCCGTGATGGAAAGTCCTTTGCAAGGCTGAAAAACACAACTTCACAATAAGGTACATCAGCCAACTTTTATACGTTGTATACCACACTGATATCATCATCCTGTTTTATTAATCAAAAGGACAAGTCAAATACCATAGACAAACCTAAATATATTCCATCAATGAAGTGATTTTATCAAAACAGCTCTTAGTCTTGACAGAAAAATAGTAGCAAGGTGGTCTGAAAGATTTATTTTCCAATACACTGTGCTGAATGGCATGAAATATATTACCTTCTTTTAATTTTTTGTTACTTGAACATTCCTGTGCTGCCTTTTCTGCTATTTTGCCCAGGATCCCTATTACACTGACAGTCCCGTAATTACCTTGGTCCTTCCATTTACTCTATTTAAATTTGGCACAATTTAGCTTTTTTTCTGTCAAACTGAATTTTAGTATTGAATTCTCCTTCCAAGGTAGGAAATTGCCTTTGGAATTTTTAAAAATAATAACTGACACTATATTGTTCACATCATGAGACAACCAGTATATGTCACTGTGACACAAAACTCTTCTCTAAATAGCTAAGTAGTATATCTCAACAGAAAACATCTAGAAGTGGAGGGCAACTTAAAAATGTTACTTTTTTTTCCCTAAAATAATTAACTTTTACAGAATAATGATCTGAATGTTTATTCCCTTGAAGTGTTTAATTCATGGTCATTGAGCATAGGGGGTCTTTGCAACACTGGAATTCCTGCACACAAGTGCAAGGTGGGATGATAGGTTGTATTGCTACTGAAACATTTATGATAGTTTATTTAGAGGTCAAATGCTGACAAGTTAAAATAGAGAAGAACCATCTTGCTAGTTATTAAGTAATTTGCAAGAGCAAATTAATCTTCAGGAGAGCTCAGGACCATCATGAGTTGATTATGAATTCAGTGTGCGTGTCCTTCGAGAGAGCGTTCCTCTTTCCCAAAGTATTGAACTACATTTTTAAATATCAAAAAAGTCACAGAGGGTTTTTCTGGAATGGCCACATTCATTCTTACTGTGTTGCAGACACAAAATCAAAATAAAATGTTAGTTTTAGTAAAGCTTAAAATATCTGTATCATCATCAAATTACTGTGCTAGTTTTCATGTTTCTCTGTAGACTTCCGGATTTACTACTTTAATACTTTACACCCTTTACAAAACAGTAGATGATGATTAAAACTAAGTTGTAATGTTTCTCCTGGCTGCTACTTCTTTGCCAAAATACCATGATTTGGAAGCTGTTTTTTCCATTAAAAACTATTACCCCATTCAGTACAAAGCACTTCCCTGAAGATTTGTTGTTTTATCTTTACAAATTTGATTCTATATACGTCCATTCTACTTCAGTGCCCACTTTAGTGGCACTATAAATTATTGTTACTTAAACAGTATTAAATATTTTTTTTCAATTTTATTCTGTGATAGAACTGTTTAACTTTTTCCTTCTTCTTTTCCATGAAAGATCAATTAATATTAAAATATCACATTTTCAGCTCTTTTTTTTTGGCCATAGTTTATTTTATTTACAATTATTTTTAGTAATGATTTTATTGCAAGCTATGGGATCAATGTATATTTTATAATGTGTTGAATCTATTGTGGCAAGTCTAATGTAACAAGTTCTTTGATATAAATGAAAGTATTAAACATATGGATATGATTTCTGCCTGCTGATACACTGATTTGATTGCACTGACACTGGCTTGCTATCTAACATCAGAGAGTTTTCTTCCACTTAACCTTCATGACATTGCCTGCATAGTTTCTGCAGCAGAAAGTTAAACCCTAACACTATAGAAACATTATAGTGAACACTCTGCTGATACACTAACAGCAGAGCTCCCACTGGTTTCAGTAATTCCATCATGTTATCCTAAATCAATAACCTTTCCTGATATTGATAAAATCAATGAAGCCTACTGTATGGGGTGGCCATAAATCATCAGACTGATTATAATTTTAGGCAATTGGTGCTGTGCTATGTGGGATGCAAACCTATTGAAACCTTACTCTTTGGTTTCATAACCATATACAGAAACCTTGGAGCTGGCTGTCATTGCAAGGGTGAATTTCAGCCTGATGGAGTAGATGTCTTCAGCGGCATTTGGCCTGCTGGTTCCAGCAATACACTTGGCTCTGTGTTGCCTGTGATTGCTCTGTAAAGCAATTAGCTAACTAGCCTTGTTCTCAAAGCTGCGCTGACATCAGCAATGATGATGGTGGCCAAAGAGTTTCAGCATGAATCTCTTTAATGTATTGTCATTAAATAGAGCATCCATGGCAGTTTCAGTACAGCCTAAAACACAGGATAGTGTAGGCTATTAGGGAAAGGCCAGTAAGCAGGAAGGAAGCATATCTGCAAACATTTAAACTAAGCAGTATTCAATGACATAAAGGTTGTTTGCATGTGCATTCAGAATGGCAGGTATCTCCAGTAAGAGATACAAATTGTGCAGTAGTGAGTTCAATTAGTGTGCAAAATCTGGGCAGAACTATTCGGAATCTGATGAAGACAATAGTTGGATAAATTTTATTTTGCCACCTACTTTGGCAGTTCATACTAGGCTTCAGACATCTCTTCAATAACCTCTCCAGAGCATAAAATGTGTTTATTAATCAAAGAAAGTAGAGTGTTACTGCATACAGGGGTGCAGGGAAGCCAAAAGGGCAGTAGTCTCTCTTTCCTGTGGTTAGCAGATGACTTATTTGATACAACAGGTTGAAACTAACTTTAAGTTACAAAAAAAAAAAATGTTTAAGTTATTTGATTTTGTCTGGTAATATCCTTTGAATCTAAGATGGTCAGTGAGTTCCATCCTTCATGCTGCTAAATAGGAGGCCAGTGATTTGATGCTGGATGGATTTGCTGACCTTTTTTATAAAGAGGTAGTAGAATATGTATGATGGTCTTCCAGCTTCAGGGTTATTTTGCAGTGCTGAAACAGGGCTCGTAGCTGATCCTGCAATACCCCTCCTTTTAGATCTGCAATCAGGTTTTAATAGAATCAAACTTAAGGTTTCCCTGACATTGTGAATATGGATGCTGCTAAGCAGTAAGCCACTGGTTTCTGTGAAAAAAATAAGGGTAGAAATTATGTGTGTGTGTGTGCAGACTGTTATCTCAGATTGATTTCACTTTGGAGTAATGAAAAATGAAGTTGCAAGCATGCTTCATTTGCAAAGGTTGACCCATTGTAGATTGATATGGAATGCTTTGTAGTTCTTCCCAATGCCATACCTGGTTCCTGGCTTCATACTTTTATGTTGGGAGGATCACGATGGCCACTCAGGTCATAGTGAGCCATCTCTACTTTCCTAGCTCTTTCAGTTTTGGTTTCTGCAGGCTGGAGTAACATTCACTTGGTTTTGTGTTCATCTTGAGCTCTTTCTGCAAAGTCACCATTAAGGGGCCACAACTGTTTGAAATTTTCTTTCAAGTATATTTGCCACAAATAATCTAGCCTCCCATCTTCTGTGTTACTGGTTATTCTAGACTGTGCAAAGTTGGTGCTTATGGTATCGCTCTCTAAGTTGTCTTCTCTTTTCTAGCATTTTGCTTCTCTTTACTGCATGGATATTGGATAGAAGTTCACATTAAAGTTTCTAGCTTCATCGTGCTGTTTTGCTAAGTCTTCTCATGCACAGGTTCTGTTAACAGCTCAGGAGCTAATTCTTTGTTGATCTTCACATCACTTAAATATTTTGAGATCCTGCATTGTTTTTCATCCCCCCTGAGCAATCTTCTCGCTTTGTCAATTCTGGCAGCCTTAAACAGTGCTGTTGTTGGGTTTGTGGGTTTTTTTGTACAGCCTTTCTGTTTCACTACATTATTCTCTTAATCCTTTTCAGATTTCATGTTCTTATATATGTCATATAACCTCTATTTTTCCTCAAGAGCTCTTCTGACATTCTTAGTCATCCATATCAGTCTTATCCTTCTTTTATAACTAGAATAGCCAATCTTTCTTCATGCTCTCACTCTCTCTTGACCCCCTCCCTTGTCCCAACTCTTATTTTGTTCGTTATTTAGCACTGGATGTGACTGGATTGAAAGAAATACCAGATCTCATAGAAGTCAATTATATTGAAGTGTCTGCCTATTTAGGGGAAACATTGATGTTTAGCTTCAGTGGTTCTGAGTCAGCCTTTGCCCCCAGGCCACTTCCGCATTGCTGGCTCATTCGGACACCAGAGAAGGTGGTGCTTGGTGATGCAACAGGCACGGACTGAATAGACACAGATTTTGCTTTCCAGAAGGTAAATCTGTCTGTAAGCAGGATGCTTAGGCAGAGGGAAAAACAAAGCAAAGCAAAGCAAAACAAAACAAAAACCAAATTAAAACAAACAAAAAACCTTGGAAGATATTAAATTACTGTGTTTGTATGATAGCAGCTGGACAGCGCTGTGCTGAATTTCGGGGAAGTCAGAAAAAGTCCTTATAGAGTGAGATTGCCTACCGATTATCTGCAGGGTGTATCAGCTAATGGCATACATGTGCATACATGGCATCTGATCTTACAGTGGCCACCTGTGTATCACAGACCAGATCAAATCCATTTTCTGCACACATACTCCATCTTCAAGCCTTCATAATTTAAGTAGTGTTTCCAATGAAGTTATGGCATTGAAATGATATATCTAAAAACAGAATTAGAATTGAAAGGTGGAGCAAAAGAACATTTCACATGGGTTTACAGTGTAGAATATTTGACAAAAATCCAGCCTACTGAAGAAGCATTCTTGTCTATTTTTAAATAGCTTGATTCCTAATGTTTTCTAAGTGGTTTAACAGCTTATTATGCTAAAACATAGGTTCACAACTAACGATTTAAAAAGTTATTACATTTGCTCTCTATAGCTCTGAAGTAGTACCTCTGAGGCATCTCAGCACCATGCCTCACCTCCATCAGTGAGGAACATTTTATGCCTCATTATAATAAGCTGCTTCCTAACGAGGGTGAGTGTTCATGTGTGGACATATGTGTGCTGTGTGTGCCTTGGTACTTGCCTGCAGTGCGTTTCCAGATGAAGTCTATGGCTGGACAGCATGAAATTCAGCATTAGCCTTCTCCTTTTCTTGTGTCAGACATAAAAAATCATAAAAAATATGCAGTCTTTTTTTTTTTTTTGTCAACACTTCCTGAAATATTTGAGCTCTTTCTCCTTTCCACTGAAAGAAAACATTCAGCTACAGTTTGTTCTCCAAATTAAGGCTGCTCTGTGGAGAGATGGCACTGATGGAAAGAGGTACTGTGCAGATGTCTTTACATTCTGGCGACCCAGGACTACAGCTAGGGACTAGTCTAATAACTGACATACATTAATTTGCCTTGCAGACTCTTCTAATATATGCCTGACTGCAAGATGCTAAGGAACTGTATCTTTAGCCTGGGATCTCCTTGGCAAAGGTCACGATCATTTGTACTTCCATTGAGAACACCATGTACTGAGGGCTAAAGCAGTTCTGAGGTTCCTCTGAGACATCAAAACTTCAAAAATAGTGATGGCTGAGACAGTCTTTGCTAGGATTTTTTAATAATAGCGTTTGGGCTCTTTTCACTTTGTTTAAACCTTGAGTTTGTTATCAAAATTTCCAAGAGCCTGTGTAACACACCAGGTGCGGCTGTACCATGCCAACTTTGTGTGACACTAGAATATGATTTTGTATGTGTGGGGCACTGGAATGTGTTTCATATTGCTAGGTACCTGTATTACCCCTCAGGAGGCACATCATTTCTCCCTCATCAAGTGTTGTTTTACCCATTATATGGTACACAAAGTAGGTCAAAATGTGATACGGTTAAGCAGAGCCTTTAAACCCAAATCAACTTAATCTAAATTGAACTTCTAAGTGAAATTAACCATTTGGTTTGTTTACAATTTTCTAAATTCAGTATGAGACAAGAGGAAGCAATCTGTATCTTTAGAGAATTAAAATATGCCCATAAATAAGCTCAATCACTGGCCTTTCCACAGAACAAAGCCAAAAAACATACTAAACCAGCTAGAGGCTGAAAATAAATGTTGAGATTGTACTCTGTGTTGCTGTTTGTATTTTTTTAACTGTGTATTTATATGGAATGACAAACACAGATTATGCCTTAGTAATTTTTATGGCTTTGGCATCTGTCCCTTTGATTTTATTCACATATTTTCATAGCCATAATCTCTAGTTTCTTATTTGATGATGCAAACCTTTCAGATGCAGAAATGGATAAAAATCTTGCTGAGTTTAGTGAGCATCATTTTCAGAAATAATCTTTTTATCTGAGAGGAAATAAAGACCCTGGGGGGGAAAGAAAAAAAAAAAAGAAGTATGAATATTAAATGACTGAAGATATTAGTGTCCAATGTTTTCATTACCAGCTTTCTGCATAAAGAAATGCTTGGAGAATTACTCTACAATAGCAAACTGGAAAAGCCCCAAGCCATAATCCACCTGAGCCTAAGTTTTATTTTGCATGCATAATAGAGCTTTATTGTGTTTGAAATTGCAGACTATGTTGACAGGTCTGTCATCTATCTCAGGCTATCTCCATTATGGGAGACACCCCCTTCATCGGGAGCTGGCACCAGACATTCAGATGCCAGCTCCGTGGTCATTAACAGGAGCTTTACACATATGTTCAAAGCTATAAGCGAACTACGTCCACATGCCAAGTGTGTGAGGCAGGTGATTATTTTATTTCAATATTATAGAATATTGAGGTTTGGCTGCATTTACTGATTTTCGGTTGGTTTCAAGGGCATGCAAAAGGAAGCAAAAGTGTAACAGAATTTGCTAGTTTTTTAGAAATACTAATCTGATGCAAATCTGGAACATTTCCATTAATTTAAACACATCATAGCACATCCTCATTTGATGTGCTTGGGCAGCACTGTCTGTCTCTGATGAAAGCAAAACAAACCCCAAACCCTCTAGATGACAAACCTTACTCCACAAACATCTTTTGATAATTGCACCTGCTAACTGAAAAACACAAAAGGAGAGTCCACTGTGTCCTAAAGCAATTTTATTTCCAGCTACTCTATTACAGATTGAAAGCTCCTCTATTGCCTTGTCTACTACTGGCATGATCCCTCGGTGCTTTTCTATAGGGATTTGCTTCCCTAATATATTGAGCTGGTCTTTGTGTTGTCAAGAGCTACGCAGTGAAGTCTTACGATATGAAAGGATATTTACTTTACTTCCATAGTTATACTTTTGTCTGTTCAAACTCCTTGAACTCCAGTGAAAGCATGGCTGTCAGAGGTTTGACCTAACGTGGTTCTGCATTTTGTTGGATGTAATCATAAAGGTAGGAAGGAGAAAGATTTTTGGCAGGGTAACAACCTGGATATCCTTCAGCATTCAAAGAGACAAGGAATGCAACTGGTAGATGTATTTAGATATCCATAAAAACAGAGACTGAATATATATATGAGATGTTCATGTTAAAGCCAAATACAGGATCTTTACATGAGTCTCCATTCTACCTAGCGAGGCACTTTAAAAGGGATTGTCATATCATCTGCTGCTGAGATTATACCACACTTCCTAAAGCATTTAATAATGGCAATCCTTTACTTCCATGAGTAATGCATCTCAATGGATCTGCTTGTAAGAGTGTCAAATTATAAAAAAAAGACCTTAAAATCTTGCTCCAAATCTGAAAATCTTGCTTTTTCTTCAGTGGCATTTTATTTATTTTATTTTATTTTATTTTATTTTATTTTATTTTATTTATTTTATTTTATTTTATTTTATTTTTCCCTTTCTAATGCAATTACTCTGACTCCTCCCTCATTTTCTAGAGCTGTGATTTTCTTATTATCTGTAGTTCCTCTTTCAGTGTGGGGTGCCAACACCAACAAAGAGATAGGAGTACATTTCCTCCAGCAGGTATCAATTAGCACAGACAGAAATCTTTCTTTTTACAGGCGTTGTTAGCTCCTGCATACTAAAAAACTTTTGCTTGTGGTTACTGCTAACCTTACTTATTGTGAAATGTCTATGGGCAAATCTGGCATGCCTTTGCTACAGTAGAATTTTGTCTTCCAGCAAAATAAGTTTGGAATACATTTAGTGTTTTATCCATTGCTGGATACATAAATTAATTAATCTGATGAAAGATAAATATAAATATTTACTGTCAGTTTCATGCTTTAAGTGTAAGGTGTCTCACACACTACGTGGTGTGTATTCCTGTAAAAGGAAGAACAGATCATGTGAAACTGTGTCATGATGCAGCCACAGAATGAAGTAGGACATATTTTGACCTTGGTGTACTCAACCGTGCAGCTGTTGCCTTCTTCAAGAGATGCTTTTTACAAGGAATGTCTTTGAAAGTCATTTAAAAAATCTGTTTGGGAAAAATTCTGCAGAGAAGTTTGCGAAGTTCATTTTTCCTGTATCTGGTGAGAAAAGAACATTTTGCTTTTTTTTTGAAAAAAAGACAACGAACAAACAGGTAATGTGTTGTGTTTAGCATGTGAAGGAGGGACTGGTAGATCTGAGAATTTGATTTCACTCTGTACTCTGCTGTGTGTTAAGAAACATGAATTTTCACTTCTTCCCTGACCTCTGTAAGTGTCAGTTTCTTAATATTTAATGCAGAGCTAATGAATTTTACTTGTCCTGCTCTCAGACCCCACAGCAGAAAAAGTTGTTTTAAAAGCGCAAAGTAAGTTTACATTTGAAAGGACGTTTTTGTGCTTTCCTAGGAGAAAACAAAAGGACTTTGTACGACGGGCAAGGAATTGTGCCCAAAAGTCTTCGTTTGGGCTGGGCTCGGCGTGGAGCGCATTGGGGCAGTGCCTCGGTGCCTCCCGTGGGGTGCCATGGGAGAGGCTCCCGAGGCCGGGATTCCCACCAGAGGCTGTCAGGCCTCCTCCTCTCCCGCTCCCTCCCCAGCTCCTGCCGAGGGCTGCTGCTGCCTAGCTCTTGTCTCCTGCAGCAGCCGTGGGAGAACCCCCACTCAGACACGCTTGCTTCTGTCTAAAACCCGTGCGGTTTTTAGCAGTCTTCTAGCCTCCAGAGTGGGGTTTTCAAGCGCCATCACAAGCCACTGCCAGAATATCCTGCAGAAGCTGGAGTGTGGCTTGTATTTATAAAAGTTATTTGTTTGCATGAGGCACATGTGCTGATACTGTGAGTCATCCGTCCATTTTGCTGTGACATTTTCAAGCACAATTATGTGTAGTGGAATTTTTTTGGTAGCTGGCTATGTTGCCCATCTGTGAAATCATCATTCTACTGAGCACTAAAAATAGAGATGAAACTCTTCTGAGAAAATTCTGAATCTACTTAAATGACAGTTTGAAATGTGTTCATGCAGTCAACAGTTTAAATATTTTCTACCCTAAATATGGATACTCTAAATTTAAGGTGATGTAGTCTTGCTGTCACCACTTCAGTTCACCTTTCTAGCACAGTGATACAGGTGGAAATAATTTCTGGCTAGGAACCTGGTCTAATGCCCACCAAAGCAAATTCACCTGGGCCTCAAATGTCCAGGACTGGCATAGGAATGTAAGCGTTCTGAAAGGTGGATAACACACAGGGTGGAAAATATTTAGTAGTAATGGGGAATCACTGGAGAAAAATGTGAAGAGAATCCATGACAGTAGATAAGAAGAGAAGAGAGAGAAGATGAGAAAGAAGACTATTAGGAAATGAAGCTTCCAGATAAGGAATAACAGAATATGGGGTAACTTCAAAGAGGGTTTATTTCTGGTCAAATATTCAAAGCAAGTTAGTGTAGAGATATGGTAAACCCTAAAATAGTGAAAAAGAAGAGCTAGAGCTAAGAGAGAGAACTGATGGAGGAACATAAACTGTGTTGAGTAATTGCGTCCTAATTGAAGCCACAGAAAGCCAAAGAATCTAATTAGTCAGAAAAACTAATTTCATTACATTCTTAGTAATTTGTTTTGAAAAAGTCCAACTGGATTTTAAATTTAACAGATCCTGAATATGTTCAGAGCATACTACACTTTTTACTTGCATATAGCAAAAAGGAAAAATATAGTTTCAGAGACATATTCATGGATTGTTTCGTTCAAAATCAAGTTTGCAGTTCTCCCTTAGTATCTGGGTATCATTATATGATGTTTTGTGAAAGGATGGGAAAAATTAATTTTGTTGAGTTGGTAAGCATTAATAGAGACCACCAGCCATTTCTTTAATTCACAGGCAATGAGACATACTTGAGGCTGTTGTTCAGCCAAACAAATGAAAAGAGCATTGTCTGTGCAACCCCTTGCCTTTCCTCTTTCCTGTCCTCCCTATTTGTTTACAAGTTTTCACAGTGATATTTCTTTTCACTAAATGTACAGCTAGATCTCCCGCTAGACAGAATTAGTGTAACTCGCTTCATTTACATTTTGCTTTCAAAAATTTGTATTTTTGGTAAGCTTATATGGAAATGGTAAGGCTTCAGTGTGGTAGGTTTTTTATATCTTGAATTATTTTTTGTCACATTCTAAATAGGAGAAAAGAAAATCAGAATTATACTTCATATTAGGATATTCTCCTCACCCACATTAATAAAAAACTATTATGTGAAGATGTAAAAGCCTATTTTGTAGAGGGCAAATCAAAATTTGGTGCTGTTTCCGTGTGGAAGATATTTTACATATTAAATCTAGAGTATGGATAAGGTCAATAAAATGGATAGTTACTCCTTCTTCTCATCATCTTTATTCTGTAGTGGATTCTTATATTTTAAAATCCATACATGCACATTTTTGTCTATTTTTGAGATCTCAGTTAGTAGGCTTTTAGAAGCATGTGCTTTCTATAGTTTTCCGCATAAACTACACTCATAATAACAAAGTGCTATTTTAAGTGCTTTAGCTCTTACTTGTTACTTGTACTGACATCAGAAAGATGATATTCACTGATCTGACAGGCAATATAAGGACATCCTTAAGTTTCGTTATGATCATTTTTAGATAAAAATTTGAAAAACATCTTCAAACTCAAACTGTAGCTCTATCATCCTTCAGGCGAGAAGAATGAAAATAGAAGTCTTCAGGCAAAAAGAAAAAGTGAATGCATATGAAAGTGTATGCAAAGTTAGACAGAAATACATAATGTGGATGAGAATGAATTCTGCAAATCCTTGCTCTCAGCATGGCCATATTTCATTAAAATATTCCTTCTGTGTGTAAGGGTAGTGATAGGTTAGTGTATGTATGTATAATAATAACTTCAGCTGAACTAATAGAATAATGGATTAACGCACGAGTGAGAATTGCCTGCTTGTTAATGGACTAGGCTAGTTCTGCTGCTTCACATTTTATAAAATTATGTATTTGTTACGTGACTGCCTCCCACACTTGCAACTGTATTACAACAGGACCTGTTCCTTCTTCCTGCAATGAACGGCTGCGCAGTTTTGCTGCACACTGCTCCACAAGTTCATAGGTGGCCGAGGTTTTGCTTAAGTGGGTTTAGCCTTGAACACATCACTCTTGAATTCTTAATGGACTTCCTTGTGCTTCTAAGATGTGCTTAAGAGGATGCTTCTTTGGTTACCTCTTTCCTTTACAGAGAACAAGCCCCTGAAAAGCAATGAATGTTACCAAGGGGAAAACAATAATAAGTGAGTGGCAACACTGCAACAAATAAATGGTAATAGTGACCATATCCATTTCCCACCCTGTTACTTAACATATAAAGAAAGTACACTGACAATGGTATAGCGTCGAGCATATGACAGATGAGGACATTCATCCATATTTTTTCTCTGAATATGGGTTGTTTTCATTCAAAGTCTCATCACTTATTATGGTAGCTGGTACACATTCTAAAGCATGAATATAACGCCAGCCATTTCATTCAGGAATGAGTAACTAATATCTAAGTGACATAAAAGTGAAGCAATGTTAGTGAAATGATTAGACACTAGTTTCTAGAAGAAGAGGGCAAATAGCTGTTTAGATAATTAATGGCTTCAGTAATTAGCACTTTTGTGACTAAACAGTATCAGCATTCTTGAATACTTTCTTGAAACTCTAAAAGGACTTGCATTTCTTTTTTGTAACTGTAATTTTGATTTCAAAAATATAGTTGATAATTTGATTTGGCAAAAAAATGCCAGACAGCTTTGAAATAAACAGAAATATATGCTTATGGTTTTGGACCAACTAGGAAGCAAGGTTTCTTCATTTCACTGGGAGGCTCACAAAGTTTATTTTTGGGGAGTATTTGGCAGCTTCCACTACATAGTGCTACGCATCATCAGGAGGACTGGGGATTAGAAAAGCAGCACTGGCAAGGCCAAAAGCCAGGAGTTTCATGGACTTCTGCAAAGGAGGCAGCCTTTTTCTTTAGGATGCTTTTTGCGTATGTTAGATCCAGGCCTTATTAGTTATGAATTTGTTAATAGCATCTCAGTGCTGAGCTTCATAAGCCTTATTCAAAAAAAAAAAAAAAAAAGAGTGAGATACCTGAATCTAGACTTGTAAAAGTACTAAGCAACTAAGCAGGTTGGGCACCTCGTTTCCTGTAAGTGATTTAGGTGCCTGCTTCCAGTGCTTGTTAGGCTACCCTTCTTTAGTTAGGTGCTTTTGAAGATGCACCAAGCATCTTTGCCACCTAAATACCTGACTGTCAAGACCAAACATTGCCCTGACTTTTATGGATCTTTAAGGCAGTAACCCAGGTACATAGACTGCTAAGTTTTCATCAGGAAACATGTGCTCTAATAATACAAGCCTCTTAACTGGCAGTGGTACCTTCCTGCCTAAACCAACCTCCCAAGCAGCAGATTGGCTGATGAATCAGATCAGTAAGGTCAGAAAAAGGGAAATCCTTGGACAGAGGCTAGGAAGTGGCAGGGAGGTGGAAGATTTCTTCTTGTTGGAGGACTTGTCTGTGGGTACTCCTGAATAAATTTTGGTATTATTTTTTTAATATTAATTTTAACTCACAAAGATAACACCAAAGGGGATAGACTCCACCAAGCAGAACTTCTTATAAAACATGCCTGCAAAGCCAAGGTTTTATTGCTCTTCTTCTAATTCTGGTGTGTAGTTTTTGCTTCTTATTAATTAGATGAAACTAATTGTGGATGAAGGATAGCTAGAAGAGAGGATAGGGACATAGATAAAGTGGTAGAAGAAAAAGGGCTAGTGGTAGTTTTGCTGAAATGTTTTCTTAACAGAAAACACATTTGCCAAAGGTTCAAAGCCATTGTGTTTGATGATGGTTTGGAAAAAAATTTGAAATACACTTAACAAATCAGAAAGCATTAACTGCAGAGAAGTCCAAGTTTAGCTTTCAAGTATTAATTTAGTT
Source organism: Anser brachyrhynchus (assembly GCF_964034855.1). Lineage (NCBI taxonomy): Eukaryota > Metazoa > Chordata > Aves > Anseriformes > Anatidae > Anser > Anser brachyrhynchus. The sequence goes on from NC_137705.1 coordinate 23,079,443, forward strand.
TTGAATGTGTATAGTTCTTACCTGTTTCGTTAATTACTTTTCCCAGTGGCTGAAGTCCCTTCCTTCAGTAACTGAGGGCAGCTGCCCTCGTTGGCACGACTTCTTCGTACCACATCTCTGGCTGCTCCAGTCCTGCGCACCAGCACGCAGGGCTTCTGCGCTTCGAGACCAATAAAACAAAAACGAAATTACAGGCTTTGTCTTTTTCTACTGAAAGCTGACGCCGAAAACGAAATATTTTCAAAAAGATTTATTGGAAGTGTTCAGGGAATGATCTGAAATGGTCGGGGTCGGCTGGGAGACGCTTCAACAGGTTGACCAGCCCGAGCGGAGCTGAGGGGCCCGGCGGTGCAGGGACACGGAGGGGGCGACACCGCTGTGCGGGGCCGTCCCGGGCGGCTCCCCCGGCCCCTGCCGCCCGGCCGGGGGCCGAGATGGCGGCGGGGCGCCTGAGGGAGGGCTGAGGGGCGGCAAGCAGGTGAGGCGAGATCGCGGCCGGCTTGAGGCGGCGGCGGCGGCTCTGTTCGCCGTGCCGGAGCTCCGGGAGATTAAAGAGCAGCTCCGCGCCCCCGCTCGGCCCGGCCCGGCCCAGGGAGCAGCAGGTGGCGGCGGCGGCGGCAGCAGCGAGGGAGTTAACGGCGTGGTGGCGGCGGGAGGGCGCTGAGGAGGAGCGGCACCGGGAGGAGGGGGACCGGGGAGCAGGCGGCGGCGGCAGGAGGGGGACTGAGGAGCTGGCGGCGGCAGCAGCCGGGTTGCTAGGGATGGAGAGATCCCGTGTCACCCGGATGTGAGTGTCATGTTGGCCCAAACTCTGAGGGATTTGGCAGCGGCGAAGAAGCGGCGGCAGCAGCAGCAGGAGGAGGAGCAGCCCCTCGCGCGTCGCTAGTCACTACCATGGGGGTCGGGTAGCGGGAGCGCAGGGGCAGCGCACACCTGGCTCGGGGTGGGTGGGGGGCATCTCGGCCCTTTTTTTTTTTTCTTTTTTTTTTTTCTTTTTCCTCTCATACGCTGGAGAAACTGAGAATAATGCACCACCACCAGCAGCAGCAGCCGGAGCAGCACCCAGAAGGTAAGAGCCAGCAAGGGCAGCGGCAGCAGCATGCCCGGGGCTGAGGGGAGGGGGGGCAGCGGGGGAGGATTTATGAGGGATTTGGGAGACGGGGATTAGGGAGGGAGGGGAGGGGTGAGGATGGGGCAGGTTTGGGGTGGGGAGGCGACCGGGAGCCGGGGGGGGGTGGGGGCAGGGGGCGAAGACAGGAGGGATCGGGGTGCCGTCGGGGCTCGGGGAGACGCGACTGCTGGGGGCTCCGCCACGTCCCCCGCAGCTGGGTTTAAGGTTTAAGCCCCCCTCCCAGGGGCAGTAATTTGGAGGTGGGAGGGATGCAGCGGGGCACGGGGGGCATGGTGCGCTCGGGCTTTGTTCCTCTCGTGTTGAAGAACCCGAGGGATGGCTGCGCGGATCGGGGGGTTATTTGCGCCGAGCCACGTTTCGTAGCATCCCGGGAGGCAGGCGGGGAGAGATGTCTGTGCCGTCGCTTTTAAAAAAAAAAAAAAAGGAATCCAGTGAAAAACGCCGCGATTGACACCGCCGCCCCCGAGAAGCCGCGCTGCCCCCGGGCAGCCCCAGGTGCGGGCGGGCAGCTCTGCCCCGCTGCCGCCGGGTGAGCTCCGGCCGGGAGCCATCTTAGCGCGCCCCCCGCGGCCGCCCCTCACGCAGGCGGCGGCGGCGGCGGCCGAGGCCGAGCCTGGGACCGGCGGCGCGTGAGGGGCTGAGGCGGCCCCGGTCTGCGCTGCCCCCGCCGGGGAGGCGACGGGAGGTGACCGGGGGGCTGGGCTGACGAGCCCCGAGGCTCCGCTGCTCGGCGAGCGGCAGTCGCTGGGGAGGTGTTTTCCCCTCCTGCCCGGGTAGCTGGATGCGTTTCGCTGCCGTTCCGCCTGTCAGCCCCGGTTCCCTGCGCGTATGCTGTGCCGTTCCTCCATTTTTTTCCCCACCCAGGCATCTTCAAGTTTTGGGTTTGACTTAGGAGCGTCTCCTTCCTACAGGTGCATGTAGGAGGAGGCTCTGCTGCTCTAGTCAGGGAGCTCGCGAGGAAAGAGCTGTGCGAGGAGGTGGTGTTTTGCCTGCTTTGCTGTCATCCGGGATAAAAAAAGACCTTAAAATATTATTTAGAAGGTGCGATTTATTTTGTGACACCTTGTGAAAAAGCAGAAATAAAATAAAATTCCTTTACAGTAGTTTGACGGGTGTAATTTCTGGCGTGCAAGATAGCAGGGCTTTATGAACATATTTACCACCAGACAATATTATGTTTTCCTGTGTGGGAGGCATTTTTATTTGAGAATACGGAACAGTGTGAAATTTAACTTGCTTCCAGGACTTCTGGGGTTTTTGTTTTGGGGGAAGAGGTGTACACTTGGTTGTTCTCAATCGAAAAATGTGCAAGGATTAAACGACTACTCCTTTGACCAGGATGAGGTGAGGAAATAGTAAATGCTGAGGCACCACAGCCCAGTTGGTCGTTAGGAGGAGGTATGTTTTATTGCATTATTGTGCTGACAGAAGAGCTGCCATCCGGTTTGTGAAGGAAAAAAAAAAACAAAACAAAAAAAACAATCAAAATGTGAAGTGCTTGCGTAGCACTTGCCTTGACACTTAGGTTAAACTTGAAATTAATACTGGTTCCTGAGACCTTTTGGCTACTGTTGAATCACATATATACACTCATACCTGTATATTCAATCATGTATATATGTACACATACATACATACACATGTGCTCATGCTCTATAGTATACGTAATATAAGCATCACACCAGCAAGAGGTCTTAAAATAATCTTTTCATCAAAAACACTGTGACACATTCTAGCATAAAAAGTTATAAACAAGTACTTTTTTTTCCTTTTCTTTCACAGAGGCGAACTATGCAAGTAGCACCAGAATTCCTCTCCCTGGTGACGGACCAACTACTCAGTCAAACAGTTCAGCACCATCCAAGCAAACTGTTCTGTCTTGGCAAGCTGCAATTGATGCTGCTAGGCAAGCAAAGGCTGCCCAAAATATGAGTACCACCACAACCCAGCCTGTAGGATCTCTGTCCCAAAGAAAACGCCAGCAATATGCCAAGAGCAAAAAACAGGGTAATACGTCTAATAGTCGGCCACCCCGTGCCCTTTTCTGTTTATCCCTCAACAACCCAATACGAAGAGCCTGCATCAGTCTAGTAGAATGGAAGTATCCTTTGATGCAGTTTCATTTTACCATCTGTTCCTTGAGTTTTCCAGATAGATCAAAGGAATTGTATTGCCGTGTCTGATAGTGTCACAGCTAATGCGTTAGTTCACTTAACTGTGTGTGGGTAACTCTCATTAATGTTAATGGTAGTTAATTTTGTGTAAATTGCTGTTAATAATAGCCTCTTAATCTGTGTCATAATTATGTAGAGTATTGTTTCATTAAAGTAAGACAGGGAAGAGCTCATAGCTGTTCATTTGTTCTTAGGGGGAGAGGGGAACATGTTCTGACCTTAACTTTTTGCATTTGCAAGCCTACGTTATATTCCAGCAAATCTCTATATTTAATTCATTGCTTTTTCAAATAAGGCTGAATAGACAGGAGTGCATCTAATGGTTTTAACTGGGAGATGACCTTTGACCTAAGATATCAAACCCTTATCTTCTATATAGTGATGAGGTGTTAGGGCTAATGTATGTAGATGTAGAATGAATGTAGAAGTTATTTCAAAATTATGTTTTCCAATTGCTAAATGTGAGGAAGGCTTTCAGCTAAAGTACAGATTCACTGTAATTACATATGAATGCCTGAAGATTTACAACATATGTCTGCCACCAAACATTTGGAAGCTTGTCCAGCTGTAGATTCAAGATCAGGTATACTGGCCTGTGCTCATGATGATGTGAGTGCTTGGAAAGATTGCTTTATCTTCTGTTCAGTGGTTCTGATTTGGAAGAATGTGGATTTCTTTGGAAGAACAAAGAGCATGTAGATTTGGTATATTGTTTAATTCTCAAGAAAAATTTTGAAATAGAGAATGAAGCTTTGTTGAAGTACAAGGAGAAAAACACTTGCCTGTTAGTTGTGGCAATATCCCTGTAGCAGGAGACAGCTGTTCAGGAGAGTAGACTAACAAAGTAAAATTAATTTTGTTATTTTAAGCAGCGCACCCAACCACTTTCAGTAGGAAATATTCCTCATTTATAGGGCTTGTTTTTTTTTTTCCAATTCTTTGAACTTAATTAAAGATAGTGAAACAGATTCCACTTTCATTTAAACTGGTAGAAGTCCAACTAATTTCAGTAAATTGGCATCTCCTTGGCTAAGGTCAGTGAAATGAAATTACTATGGGTCTAGAGTGGAATAACTCAGGGCAGAATTTGCCCCGCTAGCACTGTATCATAAAACAAGCTTGTCAGTCTTGCGCTGGTATTGTCCACTTCAGTCTGGAGAACACTGCTTGTTGAGATGTGTATTCTAACTTTATTTTGTAATGACTGTTGATGTTGATGGGCTTTTGTGAAGGTAAACTCAGCCCTTGAGGTTACAAACTGAGATGACAACAAACGAAATTTACAAGATCTTAATGAGTACGTGAGATTAATAGGTGTTTTTGTCATAAAAAGTCTATTCTAAATTTACAAAATTGTTTTTGAGGAAACAAAGATTATATTCAGTGCTCTTTGCTCAATCTTTTATGGAAATTTTATGGACATATATGAGGAAACTGTGCACTGAATTGAGGGGGGAAAAAAGTCAAGCCCCAAATACTTCGTTTCCAAACTTCCAAAGGTAGTTTCATCTGAGTACCTCCATATTTTTAGTTAGAAGAAGATAATTAAATATTACTCAGTGAAAGGCAAATTGATGATAAGCTGGAGGATAAACTTCATAAGGCTGAATTTTAAGAAATATCTTTCTTTTCCCGGAGGAAAAATATCTGCAGATTTCAACTGTATTCATCTAGACATGGTGTTAAAAGTGTAGCTGTAGTTCCTGCCATCCCGTGTGAAAGCCTAAAGCCTCCCAGTATGTATGGCTGCCAAGCCAGCAATGATATTCTCTTAGCCAGTCTACTCACCTAACCTTTCATCGGTTCTGGCCAAAGCAAAACTGTTCAGGTGTTCAGCTGTCCAAGACAGCTGAAAGGGGCTCAGAGTTTTCTGTGTGCTTTACACAACATTCTAGCTCTCTACAAGAGAACAGTTGTGATTTGTTGGGAATCATTCTCGTCTTACTATGAAATAGATACCAAATGATTTTCTTCCTTTGGATAAATACATTTCTGTTTGTTAATGAGACTTAATGTGAGCATATGAAGACAGAACAGCTCCATAATTATTCCTTATCTATCATGTTAACCTGCATATTGATTTAAGAGTATGTAATTAAATTAATCTCTAGAACTTAATAAAAAGCGCTCTGTGGCAGCAACAGTAATAGTCTTCTCCCCTTTGCAGAAAAGAGCAGCACGTTGAAACATTAGTGTGATGCAAAATAATACGGTGTAGTGATATAGCTGGAGGTGATCGAGTGTTTGTCACAGTTATCAGTCAAAAGATTGCTTGAGACCTAAGACCTGTTTGAGTGTTAGAACTGAAAGAAGAGCTAGGCTTAAAAGTTAGTAGGCACTTAGAATTCATGGATTCCTTAACAGGATTTTCCAGACCATTTGACATATTTATACTACTGTCTATTTTTGCCAATTGTGTGGCCTTAGCTGTTTACATTCCATTCCCAGAAGATGATTCTAATTCAACTAATCATAATTTGGTAAGTACTCTTGAATTTTTATTTTATAATGATGTTCTTTTATCTTGATGGTCAAGATTAGCTGCTAGTGTTTAAGACCATATTAAGTGTAACAATTTCAGTCAAAAAAATGGTATGCAGTGATACTTTGGAATAAAATATATTCAGAATGTGGAATTGTTTTATTTTTAATGTGTTCCCTTATGTCATATGTTTAAAAACAGATATTTTTCAGCAGTAAAATTATTTGGAAGAGAAAGTAAATTAATGTTATGCTGTGTGTGTATATAGGTATGGTATTAAAAACCTTGATTTAAATTTCTATTGTTTTAGACATGCCTTTTTCAGCCCTTCTGAAGTTTTACTGTCTTTCCTAGTATACTTGTCTAATCTATTTTCAATTTTTAATGGTGTTATTTAGCTGTATATATTATTAGTTGAGAAGAGAATGGTGGGAAACTTTACAGCAATACATTTTGAAGTGATAAGAATATCAATGTGAATTTTAAATGCAGTTACTTCTAAGTGTTTTTTTAAAAAGGATGATATTGCAGTACTTTGTAGAGCTGTATTTCTTCCATTAAAAATAGTATACCTGTGTTGTACTTGAAAATATCATGAAAAATATTTTCCTTTTAGTTGCTATTTTATTAATGCTTAGGGAGGCTATCACTCTCAAAGGTGATTTGAATTTACATTAGTTTCATCATTTACATTAAAAGACATTTTGAAATAGTTACTAGACCTCAGTAGTCCTTTGAGTTCTGAAAACCTATGTGACTTATTCTTTTTTGAGCAGCAGTTGGGAGGGTGTCTTCAGAACAAAAATTGGATGCCAGATCAGTAAGTAGGTAATTTTGGACTACTTTGGATGGAAAATTTAGGTTGATATGAGGCTTTCTATTTATGGAGATGTTTGTGCATTGTGTGGTGTGTAAGATTAATTACTTTCAGGGGGAAAAAAAACCAACCACATTCTATTCATATGACCCGTTTAATATATTTTTGTTCATCAAGATGAAGCATATATGGATGACAAAAAAAATACTAGTGAAAGGCAGAATAATTCAGGTCAATGTAAAGAATTACTTATGCAGCTGTGTATCTAGCCAGCCAACAGTCTTATCTCTCTTCTTTTTCCCCCCTCTGTGAGAAACTGAGTGCACAGATCTCAATAGCTGTCAATCCAACAAGAGATTTGGTAATAACAACGTTCATAAAGCATTACATGAAAGGGGTAAAATAATTACTTGTGTTAGAGGCTAATCATTTTGAAATAAATGTTTTTAGCATTAGTTTTGTTAGGCTGGTATCTGACCTAATTCTGCAATGTGTTAGCGTTTAGAAAGCAATGGACGTTTTTGTCCCCGATGTTATTTTAACTAATGTGAACTGGTTGGTCTAAGCAAAAATACATTACCTTTATTTATTTATTTATTTATTTATTTATTAGTAAGAGTTCCCTATCCATTTTAGAAAAAGAGGTCTTGAACACCTCTAAATGTACATACAGTTTAGAATTTGGCCATTTAAATTTGCCTCTTGTTAATTTTGAGTAATTCCACTAGGCTTGCTCAAGTACTGCCATGTGCTGGGGCAGACTTGAGACAGATAAGGGAATGTACTGGCACATCCTGTCTACCTGATGTAATAGAATAAATTGCTCTGGCAGGAGCAGTGTTGTCTTTCCTTATGACTAGGGTTATACATCATGAAGTGCACTAACTGTTGATCTGTGTCCTTGTACCTTTCTCAGATATTTTGCTGACATTTTTCCTAATGTAGCCCAACTTCCTTTGTTAAGCCGGTACTTTGGATTCAAGTATGATGTGAAGCACTATTGTATAAGATAACTTAGAAATCTTCAAGCTTAATTGGGAACTGGTTTGAGCATATTTCCTGATGCATGTGGATCAGAAATGTGGAGTTATGTTCTGAATGGACTGTGCTTGACCACTTACTGGTGTTACAGTTCTGTGTTCTGTGGGAACGTGTATCTAGAAAGCAGTTTGACATGTTTCTTCTGTGTTCTGGGAGAGACAGGAGAAATAGATCTTCTATTCCTTGAATGGAGCAGTTCTGTTATGATGGTCTGTTCTGAATAGAGTACTATACAGACTAATGAACTTCCAAGAATTATTGAACTTGATCCCTTATTCTACTTAACTGACTAAGCACTGACCAACTGACGTTTTCACAAGTTGGTACAGTTCTTCTGCAAGTAGATTGGAGAAACTATTATTGATCCAGGAAAGTCTTTCTTTTGCTGCAGCAGGAGGATAGGGCCAGTATACTCTGGGCTGAATCCTCCTAAGCCCACTATTTCATTCAGAGTTTAATGTAGTTTTTTTGATCTGCCTTGAAGTTTCAGGTGATCCGAACTTTTCATGCTTGATTCAGCTCTTCTTTTGGCAGTGTCTCTTGTCTGCACTTGATAAGAAGCTGTTTCTGGCAGGATGAATTTCCTGTATATTTCTTCTATTTCTGCCTTTTCTGCTTTTTTTTCCTCATCTGTGTTATTTTCATGTCTTTTGTCTTCAACTTTCTGCTTATTTCTGTTTCTCATTAACTTTTTTCTCTGCCCTCTGGCTTCCTTCTGTGTTTAGTCTTCCACTTGTCCTCTTCTGCAGCGTGCTTTGCTCTATCTCACTCTCCCACCTCATCTTTTTCTTGTATCATCCTGCTGTACCATGTTCTGTTCTCTCAGACTGCCTTGTGCGTTGCCTCCTACTTACTTTCCCATGGGTTAGACTAGCACCGGATTTTACTCTGCAGTGTGCAGGCAGACTGGCACAGCACAGGTAGGGATTTCTCCCGTGATCAAGACATCTTTGGTGTTTTTTTTTCTTTTTTTTTTTTTTTTTCTTAAGCGTGAACAGTAAGGCGTCCATGCTGAGTCTATGAAAAATAGAGCACTGAAGTTTGTTTGCTTTGGATGTATTGCATCTCTTGTGTCTAGACTCCGAGAGTTTTCACTGGTGAGACTGTTCTACTTGAAGAGATTCAAGGCTCCCATTTTGAGGGACTTGCATATATCACAGCAAATTGGCAAGTGCGAAGTCATGTACACGAGGGGCTAACGGGAGCCTTCAAGGTCACCACGAGGGACCCTAATGAGAACTGAAGACTCTGTGCCCCTGATAACAGGGTTCTTCAGCCTTGTTTCTGTTTATGGTTGTCAATGGGGAACTCTCTTGAAAGGTGAAGTTTTGCATTAAAAGGTCTCTCCAGCCTGTGCTTACAGGGCTGGTGAGCTGATGGCGCACAACACCTCCTTTTCTTTCTCCAAACTTTTCAAGGCAGCTGGGACTGGGAGAGCCTTGGCGGGGGTGACCCTGCTACAGAAAGCTACTTTTGTATTCTGTCTTTCAGGCAAACATTTCCTCTGTAAGTAGATTTAGGTGAATCTTTCAGTGACCTCCAATAGGAAAGCCGGTGTCCCTGCGCTGTTACTTGTGCCTTCAATCTAGGTCACAGCAGGAGAGTGTTCTGAGAAGAACCAGTTGAACTCCTGACATAAGGTGTCAGGCTTCCTATCCTTATCTCATTAGCAACCCCATGACTCATTCAGTCCTCAGGCCACATGATTGACTAATCCACCCATTGACAAGGTTTTGGGATTCTATCTTGCACCTAGTTATCCTCTACATGTAGTTTATCTGAGTATATTTGCGTAGAATGTCATTGATTTTTAAACACACAGTAAATAGTAACTTGTTTAGTTGACAAATATTCTGTGATGTATTTTAGAAAGATTTCTGCTTGTATTTATTTGATGTGTTTTTCAGCTGAGGGAGCTTTGAGGCTTGGGTCTCTTTTTGTGTACCTTGATTACACTGACATCTCATTTAAAAAAAAAACTCCAAGTAACTGTTGTAGCAGCCTGACTTATTTTGCTCAAAATAAGTAATAAAGCTGTTGTGTTTTAGCTCAGACTGTGCATTGGCAAGTAACCTTTGTACAGCTGCAAGAATTCCTTACTAGATGACACTTCGGCAAGGGGATCGTTTAAAAATGCTCCACTCAGACCTATCTTCACATTTCAATTTTCTTCTATTGCTGCCAGCCCCAAGCTTCCAATAGTATGCATTAATAAATAGTTATGGATTGGTTTGACTTGTTATCAGTGCAGATCCTAGTTTTTCGAAAACTTTTCTTTTGCTTTGTAATGTACACCCCTGCAAAGTAAAATGAAAAATTCTAGATTGGTAGAATTTTGCACCCACTTTGTCCTGCAGCCACTTCTTAGGCTCCGCACTGTGCTAGTAGCATGCAACAGTGAGGTCTTCATCATTCTTGGTAAAGAGTTGCTATGTGTCAAGTCCATTTTTAATGGTAAATGAAGAAAGCTTTTACTTCATTCTCTGGCTCAGGAAAAGGGACATTTCTGGAAGAAAGATGTGAGCAAGATGACTGGCAATTTCCAACTGGTAGAAGGGTCACTTGGGTCTGTAGCGGTTTGGGAATAACAGACTAGTCTCTGCTAACCTTTTATTTTTGCATGGCCTGATACAACTGAGGATCTGGCTACTTCAACACAGATAAAAAAAAAAAAAAAAAGCCTGTTCAGTGTGCAAGGGTAGGAAAAGGAGATCCACAATTTAGTTTTAAAGGTTTTAGTTAATGACATTGGAAAAATATTTCTTTTTTTTTTTTAAAAAAAAAAAAAAACACAGGAGTTAACCATCCAATTATCCAAACCAGAAGGCCCCCCAAAAGATGTACTTAATCATTCCCATTTGAAATAGTGTTTTTTCCATGTTCAAAGTTGCAAGCTTGTTCCTGTGGGGAATTCCTACTAAGGGCTTGTCTCTCCTTAAAAAGATTTGCTGGTAGTGCTTCACTGGCAAAATGCCTAGGGAGATGAGCATATACCAGAAAGTTCTTTTTCTATTATAGCCTAAAGTCAGTCTCTCAGACAGAATAGTACCACACTGGTAAATGATGGTTTTGTTAGTTTAATTGTTCCAGGAAGAGCTGTGGGGTTTTATTGCCTCCCCCTTTGCCCTTACCCCTTGCATAATAAAGGTATGCCTGCAAAACTTTCAAGTGTAGTCTGGGCCTAATAAATATAAATGTGTGTCCTTCCAAATATACCAGCTAGTCTTATTAGATACTGTAACAGTTGAACGGTTGGTGGGAAAGTAGTTAGGTCTGACATTAATATTTTTGTCATTAAAGTTTAAAAGTAAACATATGAGTGGGAGAAGTTTGTACTTCTCCTGCAAACTACTGGAATAGTGAGAGTACAAGTTGATTTTTAAATGCTCTGAAAAAAATATGAACACACCGAGGTTATAAAAACAGTAATTCACATGGTTTACATAGACAGTAAACTAATTTACTACAATTACAAGTATGTAAATTTAACACAATTATAATCCATAGTTTTATTCCTTGACAATAGTTGTTACAGTAAAGGAAACCCTGAAAATTATGATCCTGGAATGTACTTAATGAATGAACACGTAGAGAATCTTTACATGTTGCTATGTACCAGTGCCATGCCACAAGTAGGCAGTCAAAATATTATTTAGATTTGCTTTACAGAAGCTGTTTTAAAAACTCCAGACTATGCAGAATAGGGACGTCTGATAAAAAGTGTTTCTCATGAAAATCTTGTTATGTGCTGAGACCTGTGGGTTTTTTTTGTTTTGTTTTGTTTTGTTTTGTGTCTCTCTGTCTGTGTCTTGAAATCTGACAGAGTTTGATTCCATGGCTTTTGGAAGCGTTGGTCACAGACCTGTTTGCTTGCTTCATTTCAGCAGAAATGGAGAAGTTCTGGGAGGCTTTGAAAAGCCAGTCCCTGGTTGCTTCAAAAGACACATGCATCTGTTAAGATAAACTATAATGTATTTTCTAATCTGGTGAGGTTTAATTACAAACTATTTTCCGGGTTGGTTACTTGAATATGTGATTTGCTTTATCACTCATTTTTCATGAGTTCAGATTTGCTTATCCTGCTGTCAGGCACCAAAACCTTTCACTTCTGGTGGACCATCTGGAAGGACAGGGCCATAAAGAAAGGTTAAGTGAATTTAAGTGAATTTACTGAGATAGTGGGAGAATATTAATTAGGATGGATTTGTTTTTCAGTGCTAGTCTTTTTTTTTTTTTGTTATTGTGCAATACTCTGCAATAAAATCTACATTTAATGGATTACAACTAAAATACTCTCCCTCACCCCCCTTTCGATGAAGGTTGAGAGAATGCCCTTAGTACTTGCTTGTATACAATTCACTTGGTAGCGCTGATTTAGCAACTTGATGTTGATGTTGTTTCTTATTTTTTGAAGAAAAATGCTTTTAGACTTCCATTTCTGAAGAATGCCTTGATTAAACAGTGCAATTCTTCTCAGAGATCTTGGTACTTGCTTTTAGCATTTGAAGCTAAGCTTTAAATAAAGAGTTGAGATTTATGTTCAAAACTTAACTATGAAAATTAAGTTTTCAATGAAATCAACACAGCTGGACAGGATGCATCATTTATGTATTCAAGGTTAGCAGGGAGTATAAGATAGTTCTGTAGTGGTTGATAGTACAAAACTGAAATGATGAGCAGATTGAGCAGACTGATTTGTTTGCATGGATATACTTACAGAGCTCTGAAGTGGTATTTTTTTTAATTACTATTAAAAGGTATGTGATAATATTAAAAAATATTAAAAATTTATAAATTTTATTTTTGCATGGCTAAAAATTCAAACAGTGTTTAACTCCTCAGTTACTGTTGCCTGTTGTCAGGGTGGTCACTATTCATGTGGGTAGAGAGCTGCTTGCAGTTTTGAAGGCTTATATTATTATGTTATAATAACGTCATCATCAAAGATCTGAACCTTGATATTTGTTAATGTGGTAAACAATGTGTAATACAGTGTTGGACGGTACAGCGGGTGGGATGATGCTAGACAAGGAGCTTGCAGAAGACCAGAATTGATTCTTTCTACGGTTATTGTGTATTTTCTAAGAGGCTAACATTTGATATCTTAATTGAGGACAGCAGTTCAGCTCACAAATTCATTTGACCAGTTGTTTTAGTTATGCTTTTTTCTCACGTGATGCAAAGCCGTCAAGTACTACCCGTTTAAGTATATTGTACTGAGATATCCTTTTGGGTTTCAGTGAAATTTTGCAGAAGATCAAGTGATGCAAAGGTGCACAGAGTCAGTTGAAGCTGTAAATTCATATGGCATAATGACAAGAAAGCTGTTTCCAATGTAAGAATACAAACAGAAGAAGTGTTCACTAATAAGGTTCAGTCGTTTAGTCATTACACTTGTCTGGATTGGCTGACAGTGGCTACAGTTGCTTTCCAGTGGTGTAGCAGCCTCCAGCAACATTGCATCTTATGCCACTCAGCTAATCAGAAAAATGCAGTCCTTCCTAGGAACTGAGTGGCGAACACCCCGAAGCTGTATTATGTTTATCAGAGTTTTGCTAGTGCAGTTTTCACTCTGATGGATTTTATTAGGGTCCCACTCCTTTTTTTTTTTTTTTTTTTTCTTCTCCATTCAGAGTCCTTTAAAACATGTACAGATGGAGTGTGGCAAAAGTAAGTTATACATCATAATTTGGTATTGAAATAATTGTATGCTTAGCTTCATCCCAAGAAGACTCAACAGTTGCGAATTCAGGTAGCTTCTCTTCCAATAATTTATTTCTTTGGTATATAGCAAAGGAAAAAGCTGAGAGAAAAAAAACTACAAAATTATTTCTATCTTGTTCTTCTGCTTTTTAAGATGAGAATGCTATCTCTTGATGCCACTGACTGAAGAAAAAATAAATGGAAAAATCAGTATTTAAGTACAATATTTAACTTACTAGAGACTTCTAGATATAGTTATTAAATGATGCTCACTCCAGTTTGTGTTCTGATCTACTGCTAGAGCAAAGATGAATACTTCAAGATACAAAGTGTCTGTGACTGGCCTGATTTAGCCCAACAGAGCAAGTTCTGTCTCCTGACGTTAGAAGTACCTCAGCTTCCATCACTCTTGAAGTGCAATACAGAACAGAAAGCTTCTACGTGTTCTAGTACTGACTTGAATTGTACTTGAAATTTTTCAGATATTGTCGTAATGATAATGAAACAGTATCAAACTTAAAAGAAATGCCCTAAAATGTGGTTTCTGCAGAGGCCATGCTATTTTACTGGTTGCCCATTCTATTTTGTTTGTGTCGTCTTGGATGTGTTGGTGTAAGCCCATCTTAAGACCAGACATGCCTGCCATCTGTATTCTTAATACAATAAGAAGAACTTACCCTGAACTCTGAAACTCACTGGAGGCTTTGCGAGCTTAACACTCCCACAGTTAATGCAGATTGAACACAGGTAGACTGAGCACACATAGACCTTGTCTGTCAGTACTTGTGAAGTATTTCAGGACTTTGTCTTCTCTAGTACTAAAATACTGCTAGCTGCTTCTCATATCCAGTTTCCCTAAGCACTGTATGGCTACGAGAGTGTTAATAAGGGTGAAAAATACATAGATCACAAACTGTGATGTAGCGAAGGTTGATCTCACAAGAGCTTCCTGTTAAAAAAGAAAAAGCCCCCCCCCAAAACAAAACAAAACAACAACAACAAACATAAAAAACCTCTTGCAGTAATGTGCTATATGTATATATCTCTTTAAGCCCTGAAACTTCAGAGAGCATTTGGTTTCAACCAAATGCAGCTGGAACATGTATTTCAAAGCTTTTATTTATTTATTTATTTATTTAGAGAAATTCAAGAGAGCAACTTAGTATTCCATCTTTCCCCCAAAGGCAGGCTGCAGCAGGGAGACACGTGTCACACCAGAACTAATCAACCAATGCTAGGCTGTAGGGACAAGGCTTCATTAATTTTCAGGCTAAGAGAACTGCTCATCTCCAACAGGAACACCAAGTTATGCTGGTTGAGGAGAAATGATGGTTTGGAGCCATAATGGAGAGGGCAAGAAAAAAGGGGGGTAAGGCAGTAGCCAAGAAATTCAGCAATGAGCACTTTTTTTGGAGCTTGCTCCCAACGTCTTGTGTGTTCTTTGTCAGGCTATTTATGTTGATAGTATTTTACTTTCCTACTTATAAACCTTTTTCTGCTCTAAAAGGGCATCAAAAGGAAGAGTAAGATTGAGGCTATAAAATGTTCAGATATGGTGATAGGGTTTGTATAATCACTAGAACGTGATCTGAGGTGTTCTCTTAAAACAGTTTATTACTTTTTCTTTAACTGGAGATTACTTGGCTAACTTGGTGGTGAACACGAGAAACTCGGCATTAATTTTGTTGTCAGAGGCTATATTTCAAGGTTGAACGTAGAATATTTTGGCAGTGAATTTTGGTGAAGAGAAAGTGATTGGTAGTGGCAATATAGGAACAGAAGGAACCACCGCTGTTCCCATAGTGATACAGCAAAAGCAGTGACATTTAGGTAAACAGCAGTGGGAAAGGAAATTTGGGGGAGTTAATGTTAGATGTCTCAGAGGATACAGCAAGCTTCCATGTGTTTCGTGAGTATCTAAAAATGCTAATATTAATCTCCTGTTTGGTATATTAGTAGCACAAGCACCCCTCAGGGTTTGGTGGGAAGTTCGGTGACTTCCTTGAACAGGTGGTCTGTGAATGAACCCAGGCAATATCCCAGTCAGCAGGAACTGCACAGAGCAGAAGAAAGCATGATATATGGAGTGTTCACAAACGTGGTTGTATGAACTGTCCAGCTGGTGGGACGGTGCCACAGGTGTTTTTAGCATGGTCATGTGACATGCAGATGGCAAATCTATTTTTAGAAACCCTTGCAGCAATATTGCTGTTGATCTAAACATTAGATACCTATTGTGCCTAAATAATTATTTTAAATATATGTATGGAAGGACCCAGGACCTAAGTATTCATTTTCATTCAGTGAGTGCTAGAGCTGAGGTATTGGTTGGTGTTGTATGTACCCCTTTATTGGTCAGTGCAAATTCTGCAATCGTGTTAGGACTTCTGCTTGGGGATCAAGCAAATAAAAAGGAAGCAAGGATTGGAAAATGCAGTGCAGGATTGGAAATTAACATCAGATAAAAGGTGTAGGTGAAATAGGATTCAAGAGTTTTTTTTTATGGAAACTTTCAGGAAAGTTAGCTCATCAGCTAAAACTTGGATTAGAGAAATTGTCATCTGAAGCAATGCAAAATAAGTGTGGGGGGGGGGAGGGCAATGATAACTGTAATTAGTGTCTGCACAGGAACATAGTGAGTGGGTTTCTTGTCCTGTCTTCCATGTTTGTGAATGAGGGTGTTTCAGAAGGTATCAAGAGAAGTAACAACTGCAAAGGCTAATGGGTAGAAAACCAACTTAAAGAGCAACTGCATGAAGACAGTGCATTTTAGTCTTGCACCTTGCTTTAATAAATGATCTGAATTTGTTCTTTGAACAAATATATGGTATGTTAGATTGCCTTGAATGTGCTTTGTTCAGTTCCAGTGAAAATAGGGTGAAGGTTTACAGGTGATTTGGAAGCCTTGATGCTAGCATGTGCTCAGTGAATAGAAACTTCCATTGAAGGGTTAAGTAATGTGAATCATAAGCACACTAGAATTGTCTTTTTCTTGCCTTTAAACAAGTATAGAAGAAACAAAATACAGGTGTTTTAGTAGATAACCTTCAGGCAAATGAAACACTACAACTGAGTTAGTTATAGATTTCTGGGCTGAGGATGCTGGAAGTATTTGAAGAGATGGTTTAAAGTTCTGTGCTTGAGGGCTTCTGTCCAATAGTGAGTTTTAATTGCTTAAGAAGTGATAATCCTTTCAAATGTCAAGGACATGTCAATAACCTTCATATAACACTTATCAATATAAATGTATTTCTAAAGAATAGATTGAAACATTAGAAAAGATGCATTATTTTGTAGCTACACTGCTTTGTGGAAGTATGAAAATATGAATTCTGCCTATGAAGTGGTTATATTTAAGTCAAGATGGTGATGTTGAAAAATGGTTAATTGTGTCAGCCTCCTGTAGCAATAGCCAGAGAAGCATGCTTTCTGGATAGCAAGATTCTGTTTTCGGGAATGTTAGTTGAAATTCTGTACTACAGCATTTGGTGTTAAAAGATAAATAGTGATGTTATCATTCTCTTTGATATGCAGCTGTGGAGTACTACTAAAACCATAAAATATCTCTGAATTCGCTTTTGCAGAAGTACAAGATATTTAACATTATTACACAAAGATTTCATCTGTAATAAAGAATTAATGTTACTTTTAGTTCATTACTTAGAATTAGCATCTTTATAGTGCAGATTTTTTATTTATTTTTTTTAATTTTGTTTATAAGTCAGGGAAAAGAAAAGTTTGCCCAAGTGCATGCCAGAAGATATAACTCGTGAGGAGGAGATAGCTTCTGGAACAAATAATCAAACTTCTCTATCAAGCATGTAAATCACATTTTGCTGAATGTGGAAGAAAGTATACGACTGTAAATCCTTCAAATGGCTGAAACTATTCAAAATACAAATGAATATGGTCATTTAGTACTATATTTATGAAACTTCAAGTTTCTGTATTAGATTCCTGTTTCCAGTATAACATTTCAAAGAATTTGTGATTGAGAGAGATGGCCTATTAGCCAATACTTTCAAAATAGGTCCCTAACAAGTGTAAAGGACCTGCAGCACCCTGGATAATCTGTGCATTCAAGCTCTTTTCAACTTAATTATTCACTCTTTTCTATTTTCCGCTGCAAAAGCTGGACTGGGCTCCACATTGGTGATTTTTTTTCATGATAACAATGTAACTTTTATCTTGGCAAGTAGTGGAAGTTCATCTTTTCTTTTGTGAGCTGAAGAGAATTTTGGGAAGGATATGAACTGATGAGTAACCTCATCAGATATCAATGACCTTAAAAATTTGTGTGTTTCTTCATAGTCATTGGCTGCGTACTCATAGCCTGCATAATTGTAGGGTATAGTGCTGATGTTTGCTCTTCACTAAATTATTGAAGGTCACGTAGAATCAAGACAGTTGAGTTTTCTTGGCCAGGGGCACATGTGTGCTTGTGTTTGTCTAGAGGAGGCATTTCCTTAATGGACAAGCAGCATTTGGTGCCTCGGGTGATCCAACACAAGGTCACACTCAGCATGCAAGGTGAGCCTGAAACATTAGCTTCATATTATAATCCTTTCTGAGGATGTGAAGGGAAAACAGGGAATCCTCAGGATATAAGAGCCTAAGTTACCCTGTCCTTTGTCCTCTAAACATATACCATATGCTCTATAATTAGCTCTATAATATCCCCTTCACAGTAGCTGAAGTTCTTTCAACTTGGGAAGCTCTATGGATTTTCTAGTGGTCATATGAAGTTCTCTGTAGAGAATGAAAAACTACTGAAAATTGGTTTTTCTCAGTTGTCTTTCATAGATCTAATAAGTACATAGACTACTACAGATCTGTGGCTATAAGCTGAGAAATGTGTAGGTACTGCTGCTAATGAACAAGCGATTATTGCTTTAATACAAAATACTAAAGGCTATGCTCCCAAGAAGGCTGAAGAATTCATTCACCTTTGCAGGCATATAGACAAGTATACATTAGAGCAAAATTGTGGAAAAGTGAGAGAGGCAAAACTTGAGCTGATGAGTTTTTAAGAAGTATCAAGGTTTCATAACAGTATATACTGTCAGTAACAATGTTAGGTTTGTAAAAATGTTGAGGAATAATTCTGTAATTTGTAAATTAGGTATTACGTGTATATTGAGCTTTACCGAAGTAGATGGAATCAAGGATGTTTTCTATTGTTTTTTTTTCCTAGTATGGTTTTTCATCCCACACTAAGATTTTTTTTTTTTATAAATGATGAGATTGCAATAATGAAAAATATCATTTCAAAATACATTAAAATCAGTGAATATTTTCCATTTATTTCAGCAGTTTCTGGATGATGCTGTATTTGCCATTAATGTATGTGGTGTTTTGATGATTACTTAAGAACTTGGTGTTATATCTATGCAAATGTACTATACCTAAGGAAAAAAATGACATTTTAGCTTATATGTGCTAGCTGTGATTTTGCATAGGAGATAACCAGCAGTCTAATGTGTGCTATGTGGTTTGTGGTAACGTTCATTGCTGGGAATAACTGAAAGAAAAATCAAAGACGTACTTAGAAATTCTTTGTTTGGAGGGCTAAATCTGGCCTCTGGTCTGCTGTCCTAATTGTGCATAGTGACTGCGGAGACCTTTTTAGCTTGGACAGACACAGACCTTCCAAAGGGCAGAATCAAGGACTCAGTTTTGTTTTTATATCAAAATACTGTGTGTATGTATCTGCCTAAAATAGACCAACATGTTTGTACTGAGCTATTGACTTCTAGTCTACATAAGTTATTTTATGTAAATTCAAAATGTATTCATGTCTCTAAAAAGGACTCAAAGGTTATTTTTATCAATAATTTAAGCACTGTAATTAGTTAAGGAATTTAAATGTCAAGATTTTACTTTCTATTTGGATGTGCCCGAAAATGAACTTGGTCATGCTGGAAGCAACAGTGTTTCAGCAAGATTTTATCTTACTGGAGGAACAGGGCATTACAGCATCTGTACTGGGTTACAGCATCAAACCCCAAACCTTGGCTCTGACACTGACTAATAGGGGATGTTTAGGGAATGAAATTAATACATGGTACTGCATCCAGCACTCCTCATCTTCAGAAATTCCTGAGACAGAAATAAGGTTTTTGTATGTAATGGTTTTAAATGAGACTATGCATCACTGTTAATAGCTCAACAATTTCAAGCTATGTTTTCTTTAGAAGTTTTTGAGAGGAAAATTATCCAGTCATGATGTTTTCCTTCTTACTCATTTGGTCTGATTTTTCTTTCTAACTATTTCAGTTGAGACTGAAATTTTTCTGACAAGTAACCCATAAACTTCCATTTTGAAGCAATCTCCCACTAACCTGAATTTTTTAATACTTTTTCTATTGCTTGTTTAACAAGCTTTTTTTCATTCTCCATGTCACTGTGGTAGATACTTCTTTTAATAGGAGAGTTGCTTTTCTATACTGCCACTACTCCTCTGCCCCAGTGTCTGTTTTTCTGTATTTCTGAGATCCTGTACTGTGTATTATTTCTTTTGTAATGAAAGGGGGAGTTAAGAAAAAAAAAATCATCTTGATAAAGTAACAGCTTTATATCTGCTTCTTCTATATCACAAGTAAACAGAACATCCACATGGAATTTACAATATTTAGGGCTTTGTCAGCTATGCCTTTTAGCAGATTTCACACTGTCACAAGTTTCTCATTTTAAATGTATCATTTCACTGTAGTACTACTACTGCTCAGTAACTTTATTTGCAGAAGGTAAAGCCAGTAATTCCTGGACAAATGCTAATAATGATTTTACATCAGATGATCTCTAGATATTTAAATACTGTTTGTGCATATTGTTGCTAACCATACTGCATTACATACCCCTACATATAGTAATGGTTCAGAACACAGTTCCTGACTATAGGCCATTCTTGCAGTATTTCCTATGAAAGTATATTATAGTAGTATGAAATGCCTTTCTAGCTTTCTTGTTAGTAACGGGAAACATATTCTATATCGTACCATCATAAATTTATTCATGTTTGCTGGTCTTTTTGTAAAGAAGGCCATTAGTCATGAATTAAGCTACAGAATATTAAAACGCTTGTCTGTGAATCAAAATGTTATACAAATTAACAACTATTTCTTCCTTTATTTTCTTGTCCCAAGACTTTAGTCTAATTTGGTATCTTTGGTATCTTACTGATCAGTGCATAGTTCTCCCCTCTTGAATAAAAGCAATGATCTATTTCCAGGTTACCAAACTAATATATGCATACAAACAGCCAACAGCATATTCTTGGTATTAAAAAATACTGAAAGAAGCTAGTGATTCTTGCTGAAGGAGGACGAAGACTGAAACTGGTCAACAATAGCCAACAGCTTTTAAAAGAAAAATCAAGTGTTCTGTTGGTTTCAACATCACCTGATAAGTGGTAAATTAGTCAGCATGGGAGTATCTAAGGGAAAATGAGACACTATAGTGAAACAATAGAAAACAGTTAAGTAAGAATTGAATTGTGCCTAAGTGTTTGTTTTTATCTAGTTTAGAAATCTCTTCCCTCTTTTCTTCCTAAAAATAGACTTCTAGAGTCCCTAAGGGCAGTACTCCAAGCCTGATTGACAAGCTTGTCTTTCAGCCGGATAATGGCCATCCCATCACTTCCTTGCTTTCCAGTGGGATTGACCAAAGCCTTTGTCTGAGAATAAGATTGATAGAACCTTCTTAATTATGTATAGAAAGAGCTGTGCGATTATATTCAGACAAGCTTTTAATGACTGATGATGCTAAATTCTCTATTAGGGACACTGCTTGGGAAGTAGGCATGGGAATGCTTCTGGGGAGCAGCCTTCACCAGGTTCTTCTTTTGGTCTCCAGACCAAACCTTTGTCTTCAACACCGCAGTGGTTCTAAGCTGAGGCAGGCTAAGCCTAGCTAAGCTAATCCATGTCTAGGCAAGACATGAAAAAGATTGCCCTGTTAGTGAAGACATACCTTTCCCCTCAAACTTCTTTCCCAGCTTTTCAAGCAGTTTGTGTTACCTGTCAACTGTCCTGGCCTTCGTTGCACTATGAGGTAAGGAGGAATGGACTGCAGGTTATTTCTCCCAAGGTTTCTCCATTATGCAGAATCTTTTCATGCTCTGTGTGAGAAGGGTAGTTACAACAAAGTAGAAATGATGAATAACAAACAAGCGTTACAATGATCCCAGAAGATCCATCTCTTATCTGTAAAACTGATAACTTCAAAGTCTTTCAAACTCAGAAGCTAAACCTGGGATTCTGTTCGGCACTTGGTGTACAGACTTCATGCCTGTGTACTCTACTGCTCCCCAAACCCCCCAAAAAAATAAAAAATGCCTGCACCTCCATTTCTCTGCCATTTTTCTGTTTGATCAATGAAACACCTTAAAAGTAATTTGAAAATTGCCTAGATTATGGAAGCTTCTCTGACTCTACCATACAACAATTTGCAAAGTGTCCAGAATAAAGTAAATACTTTCCATTTATGTAGGGATGTTGCACTGTAATTTCATTGTTATTTAGGGTAAATGTTAAGTTTTCATACAGCATCGAAGTAAGAAATGAAGATAAGTCAGGTAAAAAAGATCAGAAAAATCTCTTCATTTTATAGTGTTGTTAAAGAAAAAATCCTAGCACTTATAAATTCCTTATTTGCCGTGAGCATCTCTGGTTACTTGGAGATAAAAGAAATGAATCCTGTTTTATTTTCAGCGGTTTGTAACTCAGTATAATGTGTAGAAGGCCCTCAGTGGAGATCTTTAGAAGTACTGCTTTGGAAGTCTGCCACTTTTATTCAGGAAACGGTTCTCAGTGAGACTGATACTGTTTCAGTAGTGTGTGTGTGTGTGCACGCATATTTATGTATACACTATAAGTTTCTAGGAGAATTATACAGATGATACCATATCAGTCCAGAATTATTGCCAGGTATGAGACAAGAGAGCAGTGGATTTTTTTTTTTTTTAATGCAACTAGACTATTCAGCATTGTCACTCATTGTTCTAAACTATTTTTGGGCTGGTATTCCAGCTGGTAAAATAGTCAGTATTTCTTTTTTTCCTCATTTCTTTCCATTGCCTTGATTGTAGAATGTAGCTCAAATCTGCTGGGAGGTAGCTCTGCTTCCTTGGAAAAACATCTCTTTAGCAGCTACTGCTTAAGTATATAGTAATTGGTACAGTAATGATGAAAATGGTACAGAAATTCTTTTTTCTGTTAAGATGTTTTGGATCACTGATAGTAGCTTTTATGAGTTCTTGAAGGAGACTTTGGCTCTAGGTGGTAGTGATTAATAAGTTAGAAGCCATCTCAGAAGCAACTACATCCCTTGTCTAGGGCTTACTATTTGTTTCAGGTGCACCTTGTGCCTTTGTCTGTAAATTTACATCTCTTAGGAGGCTGGACCAGGCAGGAACCAAGAAGCTAATGGGGTCTGTTTTGTATACCCATACTGCTTGGTTCCGGGACACTGGTAATTTGGTATTGGCATGCCACAGCTTCAAAGAAAGTGCCCCTGTGGGATGCTGCCAGGTTTCAGTTACCCTTGCGGTACACAACGTTGGGGTCTATCTAGGAAAGCCCCTGTGCTGATCTGCCCATAGGGCACATGGGAGCAACTGGTTGCTGTCTTCCCATCCTTCTGGCCACAGGACTGCACTTGGAATGTAATGGGCGGTGGGAGCCTGCCGGTGTGTTCCTTTCCTCCATCAGCACTGTCTTCTGTCTCTGTAATGTGGGGACAAAATGAAGTTGGGATCAGGGGCCAAACTGTGCCTAAGGGATCTATGGATATTGTCTTACACACCTGCTGGTAGCACTATATACTATTAATGATGATCTCTCATCCTCTCAATCAGAAATTACATTACTAGAAGAAAGGAAAATATGTTGTGAAACATGCATTGTTTTCCAATCTTTATGAAATTGTGTTTTATAGTACTTTTGTAATTGTATTCTGTATTTTCTGTCTTCCCCCCAAATGCCAGTTAATGCATCTTTTGACATTGTTACTGTAATTATTTTTATGGTATAACTCTGGTTTTTTTGAACAAGGCAGTTATTCTGTGCTGAAAGTTGATGTCTGTAAAAGTTGTGCTTGTGAAAAGAAGTAACTTTCATTTTTACCTTCAGATGTAGACAACTGCTGTTAGAGGAGTGTTCTGGATTGCTTTCGTTGTTGATAAATACTTCAAAAATCATTAAAGAGAAGGCTCTTTCATGCTGAGGAAAAATCCTGCTTCGTTGTCTATCCTTTCATGGAAATGTAGACGATTTTGCGTGTTTCATTAACATTTATGTTATCTGTTACAAATCTGCTGTCTACCTCTAGAAGAATAAGCCTGCAATTTTCAAGCCTTTTTCACAGCTGTCATAATGTTTTTTATCCCACATCAGTGTCTTGCAAACAGCATCTTAGTGAGCTTGTAACTCTAACTGGGCGTTAATCCAGTTTTGGTTGGGGACAGGGGGAGGGAAGGAATAAACAACTCCTTACTGGAGACTTGGCATGAAATTAATGCCAAGGTCATATCCAATAAGAAATGCAGAGAATATACAATTCAGTTGAGATTATAATATAGAAGCTTTTTCCTTTGGGCTAGAACTCTTTGAAATTTTAGTTTGTGTCAAAACTTTGGGCCATAAATCGATTTTCTAGATAGCTTGTAAACAAAGGTCAAGTTTCTACAGCCAGATGTCTGTTTTGCAGTGTCAAAACCTATTAAATGCCAGGTTGTACAAATTAAGATGCTTATGTTTAATCTCCTGATTCTTTGTGTGTGTTTTCTAAAATTACTTTTTGATAATTACACATGTAATTGATACTAGTATTAGTTTGCTCATTTCCTCTGTTGCTTTATGGAGAGTTTTAAATGTATTGTGATATAATACAGTTATGATTTATTTATATTTTACAGTGACAACACTGAGAAAAGACAATAATTTAACATAAAGTTTAGCAGTTTTCAGGGGGGAGCTCATGACTGGAAGCTCATGGAGCAAATGCTTTCCTATTTTAGTCTTTATTCTAAAACTCAGTTACATGATTGAAGATTAAAAGGTCATTAGTGAATGTAAATCTGAAATATTTGTGTTTGTCACAGAGTCTTCAAGTTGCAAGCTGATTTAAGATGCGTAGCTGTGTTAAGAATTTGGCCCATCAGTTTGCCAGTTGTCAATGACCTACAAGTTGCTCGGCGGTTTTTGGTCCCAGAGCCTGTGGTTATGGTGGACAGGATAGAAGGACTCTGGAGTGGGGATATTCACAACCGAGCCAATGC
Organism: Anser brachyrhynchus; assembly: GCF_964034855.1. NCBI lineage: Eukaryota > Metazoa > Chordata > Aves > Anseriformes > Anatidae > Anser > Anser brachyrhynchus. Next base: position 23,104,070 of record NC_137705.1, read on the forward strand.
ACAGGAATGATGTCTTGTCTGTAGTTTATTTAGAATAGGTAGATTTCTAAACTGGCCCGCAACTTAGATGTGGTTGCTTTGTAATTATGCTGTTGGATTTGCTTTTGTATTTTTTTTTTGATTTCAAGACCATATAATTCCTTACATTTCTGGTGTCAGACTGTGCCATGTAGTGTGAATTTATATGCATATGAGTTTTAGATTTCAGTGTCTGTTTTACTTCAAAATGTCTATCACTTTCTCGACAATCTTCTAATGACAGTCCTGCACTATATTGGCTCTGTAGCTAATGTATTCACTAATTCCTTTCCCAACTACAAATAAATTTGTGTATATGAGGAAGCTACGGGCTTTATTCCTGGAGCAGGGGGGAGCCCCATAACCAAAGCTGCAAAGCACAGAAGCGGTACAGAGAAGTTCTGTATCCTATACTGCGTGTGGTGCACTTTATTGTAGTACTAACTTTTCTTCTCTGGACATAAGACTCCGACATATCTGAAATCAAAGTGACGTTAAACTCACTTTAATGTTTCTTGAAAATCCCAGACTTCATTCATAGTATGTCTTGATTTTTCAAAGAGTACACCACACATTGTGGTGGAAACTAAGTAGTAGACTTCTGAGAAAATAATAATAAGATATATATATATATATATATTTGGTGAGATCTTTTTCCTTTTATTATTTATTTTTCTTGGAGTATTTTTCTTGAAATCTCATAATTAAACATTGAGAACTGTAAGAACGAACAGCTGAAGTGGTAAAAATATTGCAGATAAGTAGGAACTTCAAAAAATAACACTTTTGTTCAGTATGGTTGATGTCCACTGAAGGAATTGATTCATTTCTCCAGCTCATAAGCTTCAAATTCCTGTTTGGTTTTCTCAATGTCTTGGATAAGCAATGCAATTTATAAGAGTGAACTTGTCGCTTTACTTCCTATCCATTCACTGTGAAACTTGGGCAAAATACTGGAATTCTGTTAGCCAAATTCTCAACAAATTCTGCCATGGTGCCTGAATATATGATCTTCAGTGTTAATTTTCTAGCTCGTTAAATAGGAGTTTATTGAACAAGAGACCAGGCGATGGATGAGCAAACATCTAGCTGACTTAACCTATTGATTCCAATTAGTGTTTTTTGGTAAGCATTCACAGTATCACTTCGGGGATTCTAATGGGCCTGGAGCTGTGAGTAATTTTTAAGTAATGTTTAACTTGACATGTAAGTTATGAAAATTTCTGTACTGGATTCCATTTAAAAAAGGGTTAAGTGGACAAATTTAAGTTCATCTCTGGCATTGATTATTGGTATTTATGTTAATTCTTTATTTATCTTCAGTTTGTCTTCTGCTGGAGGGGGAGGGGGAAAAAAGGGAGGAGAGAAAGAAAGAAAGAAAACAAATCTTAGAAAACGATAAGCATTTCCAAAACATTCAGAGCTGTCAACAAGGTTAGAAAGGATTTCTTTGAATCATCAATATTATAAATACAAAGATTATGTAAAGTGTTAGGTTTCATATTCAGAAGGTCTGTCTTAGAGCCTTACCTTTTTTTCTTAAATTCAAGCACTTGTAAAATTTAATGTTGGCAAAGGTGGAATAAATATGCTTTGTGCACATTTGTGGACGGGTTTTATAAACCTGTTAAATGTTATCTTAAGACTGACTTTCAAATGTAAATTCAAGTTGAATTTTTTATATAAAAGGTATTAAAAATCATTTTTAGTGTAGTGAAATGTATTAAAACCCAGACTCACTGTTGGCTCTTGTTTCTTCCTCTCTGCCAGAGGAAACCATTGTCTCACCTGCCAGCTGAACTGTTGCTGTGATTGTTCAGTACCCTAGTGTTTCAGTCAAAATGAGTTAACTAAAGCAGTTTAAACAATAAGGCTCACTTTTCTTTCCAAACTAAGGAGTGATGAGCAGCTAAGAATAGACTGAGTGGGGTTCTCCTTTCTGCTCTACAGCTGGATCCAGGAGAGGATGTCTGCCCACAGTGTCATTTCGAAGTTTGACACGTAATCTTTAGTTGATGAAGCTTCCTCTCTGTGAGGTTTGCAAATAGAATTTCCTTCCTTTTTTTTTTTTTTTTATTTTATTAGAAGTTCAGGAGGTGGCAGAGGGTGAGAGCTTTCTGATATTACACATCAGCAATGATTGGAGGAAAGCACCTTGCTTGAGCACTTCTTGAGTCAGGTGCTTGCATGAAATTGCCTGTGATGGATTTAGAGTCTATATTCCATTGAATCCAGTAAGTTTCTGGCAGACTTTGAATTCTGTGATGCTTCCTTCAAATTTATGCAGGCATGCAGTTTCAGTGCCAGTGAAGAAAACCTGAAATTCTCTGAGTGAAAACCTGGATATTTTGTTTTGTTTCTTTGCCCTCTGTGGACCATTTCTGTTTTGTAGATAAATGGTACTTACATTAGCACATGGTGAAGATCTTAATTGTACTAGTTCAGGTAATTCAGAATTAATGTCTTTTTTTATGCTTCAGTGCATATGCAGTGGGGAAGCTTTAATACATACATGAGCACGAAACATTTGGTAACGAGACATCATCAATTTAAGCGCACAGATTGTACCTTTAATGCTATACAAGGCATGAAGAGACATGTTGCCAAGTTCTTCTTTTAGTTATACTCTTGTTAACTATAATGCTGCAGTTCTAGAATTATATCTGATTTTAGTCCTGGCTTTGGGAAGGGAAAAAAAAGGAAAAACAAAAACACATTATATGAAAATAATTACAGTGCTTTTTAAAGATACCAGCATAAACAGATGACTTAATTATTGCATTTAACTTACTCTGTAGTGAGAAATTTTCTTGTGATGCATACATGCAATGAAGAGAGCTCAGGTCTACTCTTGGGGGTTTTGATTATTTTTCTTGATTTCTACATTATTGAATATGTACAGTTTTCAGTTAAGAGCAGCTTCTCCACTGTCATATTTTTAAGGTAATCTGACAAATGCCTTTAGCAGTCTACATACTTGCATATTAAATGCGTAGATATTATTTAAAGCAAGCTGTGGCAGGCTGCCTGCCATTACCTTAAGAAACCATGTGCTTCCCAGTAATGTATTAGAGCATCTGCTCTGTGTTGACACTAAGTCAGAGGTCAGTAATGGTATTATGGTCTGCTGTGTACTTAGCAAGGACCAGAGTAAAGCTTTTCTGTTTCCAGCATTTTGTGAGCTGTGTTTGCCTCTGCCATCATAGATTTGGTTGATTACAAAAACAGTACTGCCTGTAGCTTACTTACGTGCATTTGTGTGTTGATTTTACAATGTTCTTGAAGATGTGAGAAGCTGCTAGTATTCTGATCTGATTATAAAATATGAAACAATGTTGTCAGAAGCACTCTTCTGGTGAATTTAAGGTCTTTGATTATCAGGATAATTCTCATCTCTGTAAGACATCTTCTGAAACTTGGAATAAGGATTGTGCTCAGAAAGATTATATTGCAGCAAAGCTGACAGTGTTGGATGCTCTTGAGGAGTGATTATGAGGGCTTAGATGGCATCAGTGAGAACTATTAACAGTACTGGGGAGGAAAGGGGGTATAGTGTAAGAGATCCGAATACAACCCTTTGTGTCACCAGAGACAGCAGAGAAAGGATACATGACCAACAGTTGCTGTTACTGTATTTTTAGTGACATTCTGCTGATGCGACGAAGTTGTGGCCAGAGCAAATCATAAACCAGAAAGATATTTTCCTAGGCACTTTTTGCTGATGCTTCTGGAGGAAAAGGCACCCAAGAGATGTTCGTGTACCAGTAAAAACATTGTGTGTCATACTCTACCAGAACTTAATGTTTGCATCTTTTCTGAAAAGCATGGGAAATAGAATTTTTTTCTCTAATGTGAAATTGTCACTGGAGTCTGTTTTGGCCTTATAATGCAGTGAATTTTTAGGTGGTTCAACAGTGAACCAAAAGAGCTTCTTCATTATCTCGATGGCATTTCAGATTTTTTCCTCATTTATTGTTTACAAAAAAATAGGACAAGATCTTTATTTTTAATTAAAATGCTAATTCATAATTATGGGAGACACATGACCTTAAATTGCTGTGATTTAATCACTTTCTTGTCATATCTCACTTCTAAGTAGTATAATAGCATTAGCAGTTCTTGTAGGAGTGGTTGGTTTCAGTGATCAGATGCAGCTCCAGCACAACACAGTGCTCTCTGGTCAGTAATGTGTGTTAGGTACCAAGATTGTTTTTACCCTGGAGCCTCTGCCTCTTCTTCTCTAGGCTGAACAGTCCCAAAGATATACTCCAGAAGATTTTGCTGACTGAAATGCAGGGGCAGTTCTCCCCTATGACTGCAGTGTTCAAGGCTTACGTTGCTTTGTGTTTGTGACCCAGGGGGTGGTTTGATGGTTTCATCATTTTCATGAAAAAGTTAAAATCAGGCCTGGCCATTAGACAGAAATGCAGCTACAACTAAGCCAGGTAGAAAGAAAGCTTTGGGTTGCTAAGCCAAGTTCAGACAGAGCGTGCCTGGCAAGCCTTTGATCCTGAAACTGTGCAGCCTGAGTGCTGAGCCTGTGGGTTGTTACTGGCAATGGCACTGCTGTATGGACAGGGCTACTGCTTCTCTGTGATATGACAGAAGAGGTCTCAGTAGTCCAGAAAAGTTGGTAGCTGAGAATGGATTGCCATCATTAGAGTAATTAATCCACTGTCTTGGTTTTTGGTTGCAAACCTGAATAAGCTTCTAAGACATCTCTCTGAAGAGGCTGTTATGAGGGAGCTGCATGAATTACTTTGGCTGCAGCTGCATTCCCAAAACACTCATTTATCAGAGACCATTTGGGACTGGTGAAGGATATGAATGTGTTGAAGTGCACATATTTAGAGACACTTGCAGAAATTACAGGTTTGCTATATGCATTTGGCTTGGCAGGTCTGCACGATGCAGGTCTGTTCGTTCGGCTGCAGCCTTCCCCTGTCACTGGCAAAGGACATGGCAGCCAGTCAGGCTGCCAAAGTGAATAGTGCTGGTACCGTCTGTATGGTTGAAAATACTATCGAGTACTGTACCCCTAGGCTGCAAGATGAGATAGTGAGTCCAGGTTTCATTACTTACAGACATCCAAACTGTGTTTTTAATAGAGTTAAATGAAGCCCTTTCTCCAGGAAGCTTGAACCACTCTTTAGTTTCGCTAAAAGTCAGCAACTTTTCACAGTACGAGTGAAGAGTGCATAAAATCACTTAATGCAGAAGTGAGATTCTTGGATCAGGTGGCAGTAATTGACCTAGCAAGGATATAGAAAATTACACAATGGCTTACGGCAATCATGCAATGAACAAGACTGTGGCCTTGGAAAAATATGATATCAGAAAGGAAGCTGACTAGATGCAATATTGGTCAAAATTGTGTGTTATCTTTTAATATGTGTACTTCGTTGGAATGTGAATCTTCAGTTTCATCTGTAGTTTGTCTTCACATTTCAATAATACACTGTTTGCTTACAAACTCACCTTTTGGAGAAAATATAAAGGCTCTTTTCACCTGAAATGAAGTTAATTCTCACTACAAAGTTCTTTGGGCTGGTTTTGACCTTGAAGCACAGTTTTGTATTGACATTGTCCCTCAGTCAGAAAACAAATAACAGTTCACAGCTGTATTTAGTTACAGAGAAAGTGATTTTTCTGGTTTTATAAACCAGAAAAGAATGTAGAACACTTCAGGTGTCTGGAGAGAGTTTTGAATAGAAACAAAATTATTTTGAAAGGAAAATAAAAAGAATGCATTTCTATAATATTCTGTAACAACTTTATATACGTTATATAAACTCTTTGGACTTGGTTGTACATTGAAGGGAAGAAAGGGGAGGAAGTAATTTGCTTGATGAATAACTGTAATCTGTTTTAATCAGAAGACCTGTAAAACTTGCAATTGATCAGAGGCTACTTATTGGCACAAGCCACAGAACCACTTCTGAACACTCATAGGAGTGGAAATAGAGCTGGAGGGCCTTAAAAGCATAGTAATTTTGTTTTACAAAGATGCACAGATCTGTGCAACCATATGCAGCTGGCAGAAATCCATAGAAGGGCAGAGGAAATGTTGCAAAAAGAAGCTTGTATATGATTTCAATCTAGACTACTTGAATAAGAAGAATTTGGAGCTGCTGTTTAGGTTCAGTGTAACTTCCGCTCCTTTATATTCTTCAGTTCCTATGGGATTTCTCTTTTCACGAGTCTTTGCCACCTTTGTTTTTAATGAGTGTGTCCTCAGGTTTGGATTTTGGAGATCTTTATGGATCTTCTGTCTGGGGAGAATGTAGTTAAGTGCTTCATTCATACAGCTGGAAGCTTTTTAGTGCGTCCAGCAATTACACGTTTTGGAGTCGGTTTGGGGGAGGAGCTTTGCAAGGTCATCTTTCACTCTTCACTGTTGTAACCCTCCAGCTAATCTTGGAGAAAAATATAGACTATAACCATTATAAAGTTTGTATTTCGAAGATATTTGGTATTTTTTTTAAGTTAAACTCTTACTGATTGAGTGACGTGCTTTGTTAATTATTGCTGCTAACATTTATTTCTAAGTAATTTCTTGTATTTTGAACTGCAGTTTGGTATGTTTTGCAGTACAATACAATAGCTAGATCTAGTGTTAGGAGTGGATGCAAGTACTTGATTATTCAAATTTTTTTTTTCTCCTTAGAATTCCTATTTTTTGATAAACTAGCACAGGAGCTATCAGTCAGCTGCCCATCATTACATGGAGTATGATGCTTTTAAAGACTCACAAAATGCCACTTAGAAGACAACACTGTAAATTCATTACAAATTATAATGCACCTGCGTGAACTGCAAAGAAAGGTCTAAAATCAATCAAGTAATATTGTAACTGTTGTTCCAAAGGTGTACTGTGGGACTTTGCAGACAACATTTTCTTGGATCCATACCTTTGGGGACAGTTAATTACGGGGGAAATGTCGATTGACTTACATTGACACACTAATGCTATGGCAATAAAGGGGTGTTATAATATGAAATTTCAATAGAGAGTGACTCTTTGCAACTGTAGCTTACACATGATAATGCCATCACTTGCTATCTTCCTGCGTCCTGTTTCCTTGTGTTTGTAGGCATATCCTCATGGCTATTAGAGCTATCTCTGAGGGAGATATTATCAACCACAGCAGTGAAAATGCAATGACAAAACTGCTTTCTAGTTAACTAATCCATTTAAATATTAACCTGGAACAAACTACCTAGGTCAGTACAACCTTATCTTATCCATGCTACCTGTTTTCAGTTACAAGGTAGTTTGTAGAGTAAAAAGAATGCTGTTAGCTGAAGGCTAACGTGAGGGCAGGTTATCCGTCATGATAGATTTAAGGCAATAACCTTGATTTTTTTTTTCCTTCAGAGAATTTCTGAGATTAATGTAACATTTGTTCAGTTTAGTCTTAGATCTTGAGCTCAGATTCCTTATTTGCACATAGAGCTAACAACTTCAAAACAGCAGCATTATTGAACAACTCTATATTTTCTCAGTGGCAGTGCAACAGTGTCCTAAATTAAAATTGATAAGTCATAATTGTTTAATGTGATGATGATGAACTAGACAGGTCGGTCATTTTAAAAAGGAACTAAAATGCACATAAAATGACAAGAAAAGAGAACTTCATTGTTGTTGCTCATGGGATTAGATTTTCAGGTGTTCACTAACAAAAATTAGAGAACAAGAAATTAAGATGAGAAATCAACCACAGTTCTTCTATGCAGTTATATTTTATTCATCAAATTCTGTTTACTCTTTTATTGTGTTCAGATTTTGAATGGGCACATAGAACAGAAGAACTAAAGACTATTGAGATTTCTGTAACAGAAGAAGGAATGCATCATCTTTCATAATGTGTTCAAGTAATGTGATTGTCTATACAGTTTTTGCCCATGGACAAAGACAGACATGCTGAAGTGGTCATGGTTTACATCGTCTTGCATATTGTGTCTTGCTAGTAGTTGTTTTGAGTACCAGGTACAAAGACTACCTATCAAACTTCATTCCATTACAAAAAGCATAATCTTTAAAGTAAGAATAGTCAGGATGGAAAGAACATTTTACCAGGCTACCATGCAGATTGAATGGCAGAAAGCTTTCCTTCCTGAAAGCTAATTCCTTCTTTTTTATTGACCTTCTGTTCAGGTTAACTTTCTGACGAGGTGAATTGCACTTCTGGTAATACCATAAAAAGCACAAAACAGTGAAATTCCCCTCTTTAAATTACTAATCTTGTGTATGAGCATAGTTAGAATATATAACTATAAATTTAAAACAAAACAACCCAACAAGAAAAACCAACCTAACTACAAAAAAAAAAAAAAACACAAAAAAAAACCAACACAAAACAAACAAACAAAAAAACCCCACAACCAAAAAACCTGAAATGTACATTGTAACTAGAAATGCAATTGATCTTGGCTAGTTCTATTTCCTCACCTAGTACTACTAAAATTCTTGTAGAGGTCCAAAACATGAGGGATTACATCTTTTAAATTTTAACTACTCCCTTTAATTTAAAATAAAAAGGAAGTGTTTGCAATTCTACGCAGCACATAAAAATCTCTATGGGAAGTTTGAGTAGTTCAAAGACAGCAGCTGTTCCAGCACTTTATGTTGCTGTCAATGGAAAGTACTATTTTTACTGGTATTTTTGTGGATGGCTTTGCAAGTGAGTTACCAGGAGCTCAATTATATAATCCTGGTTTAATCACACACTCGTGTAGATTGAAAGAGTATTTTATGGAGAAAGTGAAACTGATCTGGCTCAATGGCAAAGACCTGAATTTGCAGGAAAAAATGATTTTGGTTGATAAAACTGTGGTAGTACAGCACACCTAGAAGCTTTCTGAGAAAGGAGCTGGCTGTGTGGATCATAAATGTTTGAAATTGTCATTCCTTCTTTGGTAACTTTTAATTATGTAATATTTTGGATTCAGTTATTTTAAAATGTAGTGAAAGAATATAAAACAGGAGTCTGTTGGCAGTATTCATGTCTGAAATTTCAAAACTATGAACTGTGTTCCAAGCACAGAGGGGAAAAGAGTTTTCTATCTTAAACAGGAGTGATAATTCCATTTAAGGTATTACAGGGCTTAGGCATTGCCTGGGCTTCTGATAAGGGAAGTGCAATGCAAGTGCAAACTATTAATAATCACTCATTTGAGAGAAAGGATGGTAGGTTGCTAATCTAAAAGAAACATTATTCTAACGTATGCCTGTTTCATTTTACGGGACTTTTTTTTTTTTTTTCTATATGCACTTGAAAAACTGGGTTTGGAACACGTGCAACTCAGTATTTCTGTGTGTTTTAAGATGTGTAGTTAGAAATTGCCAGAACATCATGTTGGTCTTTCATACCAAATGCCTCTTGGAGAGTGAGTAAAATTATTTTATCTACTGATAAGGTAAATTAGAGGGAGTTTAAATATATTCTGGTCAGACTTATTTGCATTTCTCCTTCATTGGTTACTTTGTTAGGAGTTTTCCTTGTAGAGGTATAAAAAAATAATGAATGCCAAAGTCACATGCCATGGAAACTCCTTAGCTTTTCTGCAATCTTGTAATGAAAGCTCCATGTAAGAAAATTTACCTCTGTGAAGGTACTAATCTAGGAAGTAAGCCTATATCAATTTTATAAGGGCAGTTTCTTTAGATGCAATTTCTAAATTTTACTTTGTTGCAGATGACTGTAACATTACAGACAACTCTTTACTCTTGAAGTAACATTGCATTTAGTAATATGCTAAGGAACTAAATTGTCTTTGTCAAAAATAGGTAATGTATTTTGTTTTCTTATAACAGCAGAAGGACTTATGTAAAATCACATTGTTCGTATTTTGGTCCAGCTCAAGCTAGGAGAAGTCTTCGAACTGATCTGCTTACTATCCGTCAGTTTTTCAAAGCTAGTTTTACCCTTCTCATTTGTATAAAAATGGTTTCTAGTCAAATGAGTAGAGCTTCTGCACCAAATGATTAAAAATGTAAAGTAAAGAAATTCAATGGAAAGGGCAAGTATATGGGTTGTGTAGAACTGTGAAATAGGAATATATTTAATGAAATCCTTACTAATTTCATAATACTATGATCCATATATAATTGCAAACTTATTTTTATTCCCTTTTCAGTATATTTTAAGTTATATTTAGGCTTATTTACTATTGTACTAATTTAAAATGAGAGAAGAAGTGGTCAGCAAAAACAACACATCAAATATTCTCTCAAGCTTGATGTTAACCAAATTGGCAGAGATATTTACAAGAAAAATAATTTATAATTTTGGTGCTCAAGCATGTTAATTTAGCCTTATTTCACTGCTCAGCATCGTATTTGGTAGGAAGCAGCACAGGTATCTTTTTGCACTAGCTGAGCTAAGAAAATTCTGTGCCTGGATTGGCAATTTTTAGTACCATAGTTCTGACTTTTTCCTTGCATAAAAGAGCTAAAGCAAGGGTAAGGCTATTCTTGGTAGAGGAGAATTTTAAATATTAGCTATCTAATCTGCAATATCTGTCAGACTGAGGTGATACACAATGATTGTCTAAGGTTTTATCATGACTTATTTTGGCCAGTATCATAAATACGTACATAAAGAATAACAAGTATTCACAATTAGAACTGCATTTATTTAATAGAGAAGCTTCTGTAGTAATTTACTTGAGTATCAGGATAGAAATTCAAGTGTAAATGAGTTCAAATGTACAGTGTATGAATACAAACTGGCATGAGAATGAAGCTCAGCTAGTTTTATGCTAAAGACTCACTCGTAGTGGTGCAGAGCCTTACTGTAATAAATAATAGCTTCCTTGAAGCTAATGAGCATATGAACCTTGTCAATGACAAGCTAAGTGTACAAACTTCTATTTTTCTCCTGTTTGTTCTGAGTCTTCATTTAAATTGAGGTAGCTGAGAATATTTTGACATGAAAAAGAAGAGAAAATTATGATCTGGACAAACAATGTTAACTGTTTATCATACGGAGTTCAAAACAGCATCATTGCATCTGGACAGTTTTTCATTGCTATTGAATGATTTAGAAAAAATCTCTTGTATGGATACTATGGTAAACAAGTTTAATGATTGATGTACTACATTAGCATTTTTGGCAAGTCTTTTTTTTTTTTTTTTTTTACAGATGTTTTTATTTTGCTGATTTCAAGTATTGTGAATAATGGAAAATGTCCAGGAAACCATTTTTATTTTCGTTAAGCCCCATGTAAATATCCCATATGTTTTTCTTTCTTCTGAAAAAAGATGTCTTGTTTCATCTGAAACTTATAAACTTATTTGAAACAACTATATAGAGGAAATTACAATTTGATTCCCTCTTGGGAGTTTTGGTAACATGTCCAATATCCTTTTGCTCATCAGCATGGCAGTTGTATTTGAGGAGGAACTCCTCCAAAGTGAAGCATCTTGGTCTGTGAAGCCCTCAGTTACAGCTAGGTTGTGGAGACTCATTAAACCTTCATGCAGCATTCTCAAACTACATTCTTCTGTAGGCGTGTGTTTCTTGAAGTACCTGTGATTTATTTCATAAAGCACATAAGTGAGTGCTATTATTTAGTGTCTGAAACTGTGGTGCCCCAGATTTAACATTTTTCTGAAAACTTACTTGGAAATAGAAATGCTCTTCATTAAAGATTAGATTTGTTGCACTGAGTTAACAAACAAACAAACAAACAAACAAAAAACAAACCACTTGCTTTCCAGGCTTGTTTGGGAGTATAACGCAATTAGAGCCACCTTTTTAATATTATTCTGTATGTCCTCATGGCTCCCCAAAATAGTTTGGTCTCATGATTAAGTTATACCTGGCAGTTCCAATAAATAAAAAATAAAAATAAAACCAACCCCCCCCAAAAAAAAACTGAAAAACAATACAAAACAACAACAACAACAAGAAAAACCCTACTACCAACAGACTAACAGAAAATGAAGACCAACCTCCTTTTGAGCTGTGCCACGTCAGTTGCTGTTTGCCTCCAACAGACAAGGTCTAACCGGTCTAGGGGGCATGGGGTAGTAATTGGAGGGATTTATGATTTGGAGTAATTCTGCTGGCATGTTTATTACCTAACCTTAAGAACAAAATACTTGCCGAACTACCCTATGCACTTGCGTAAGTAAAGGTCAAAGAAAACTTTGGCCAGTTTTTTTCAGTTCATAATGTACAGCAAGTGAGTTGTGATGAGTGGGTTCTTCAGCAAAATTTCATTAAGTTGATGTTCCACACACATTCTGATTCATTTCCAAAAGTGAGAACCAATATTTTAAACCTTATCATGCATAATCCGTTGTAAGTAGTGAAATTATTTATATACATGATGGGACCTCTTAAAATTTAGTATATGATTCAGCTATTCTTGCATTAGATAGATAGTACTTACTTAACCTGTAATTCAATTTGTTTTGATTAACTTCGTATTGATTATTAGCTGGTTATTGTAACACTTGATCAGAATGACTCCACTTTTAATTAGTCTCCAAGGACACGATGTGACTCATCCTCATGCTGAACTATTTTTAGTAAATATTTATATTCTTACTCTGTACTGAAAGGAAATGTACCCCGGTATGTTGACAGAGGAAAAAGTCCCTACTCTGGAGGTGTTGTAAAGTGTAGACTAAATAGCATTTTTCCCCATGACTAGCCTCTGTGAAATTAATTGGATTTTCTAGATCAAATTATGAACAAGGATGAAAGAGTTGAACATAAGTAAGAAATGAAATCTAAAGAAATTTCATATCAATGTGGTTTCAGGTACGCACTAACCTTCTGTATTTTCTCAATGTGATCATGGTGAGGGTTTGTCAGATACACTAGATATAGGTGGAGAGATGAAATCACTCGTTGTTCAGGTTCTGGTACAAGGCAAAAGAAGAGGGTGAAAAATGTAGAAATACAAAGATGAAACAACTGTATTAGGTATGCAGAGTTTTTTATTATTATTATTTTTTAAATGAATATTGATATATTTCCATGAATACTTGCCCAGCAGGTATATTGTTTGGTTTCCACTGGGTTGGTAGGAGTATTTTTCTCTGCACTGCCATTATCCTGCATGCATAAGATTTTGGGTGCTTTTTCACAGCCTGGTGTTACACTGACTTCTATTGATGTTATTCAGAAGGGTGAAGCTTTTACTTTATCTTAGCCTGTCATCATGCTTTATATTAAAGATTGTAACATAATAAGTAGTGAAAGAATATTCAGCATTTACCTGCCAATTCCATTCTGTAGGATTTATGAGCTTTTTTCCTGGTTAAGATTTTGATCTTGGCATTCCCAAATAAGGTAGTATTTGAAAATTGGAAGGAAGTCATACTGTAAAACATACTCACAGAAATAGTAAAGTTGTCAGCAGCAGCTTCTAAAATACATTCTGGTTAAATATTTTAGGATTCCATCATGTTCTCAATCATTTCCTTAGAAGGGACTATCATCACAGTGGAGAATCTGTTACTTTTCTTTGAGCAAGCTGGGGTCTGTAGTCAACAATAAATAGTTTGAGGCTGACCTTCTAAAATCCTTCTGGAATTCTGGATATAAAGTTATTTTGTGGCTGTAAGGAGGGAATTAAGGATCCTGATGCATGGGAATACAGGTCTGTGGGAGCAGAAAGTGATTTACAATGTACTTTTTTTTTTCCCCAGGAGGGCTCTGCTAGTCTGCTGCCTAGCTTAAAAAGCAACAAGTTTTAAAATATGATGCATATAATTTCTGGGGACAGCTAATTTCCATATTTTTCTACAGACTTCACTGTTGGGCAAAGCCTCCGGTGATATTTATTATTTCATTGCACCAAGCTGTCAGGTGTTCTGATTGTATATGTGAGCAGATCTTTCTGGTTATTTCAACTTCAGCATGCCGATAGGAAGAAACACCATTAGAGACTTGATATTAGAATGGTGTGGAGGTATGTGTGAAAATCACTTGGATAAATTTTGATTTTTATATTTTCAAATCTTTTACGTAGTCACCTGTTTTACTGAAAATCACTGCATTAAAAATTGCAATAGGTTTTTAGATATAACTACAAGAACTTCCTTAAGCTGTAGTAAAGATGAATAAAATTTAATCCACTAACTGAAGCATTTCATGTGATTTGAATAAAGCTAAATATTGAACAAAAGCTAGACTTTCTTCAGGGTGTTTGACATGAATATTGATACATCACTATATGCAGTTAAAATTAATTTAGTTTTGTGTTATTAAAATCCCCTTTCCAGTCTCCTTGGCATGAGACTAATAGTTGTCCGTACAGATTTTGCTGGGCTTAAAAAACTTTCAGTAAACTTAAGCAAGCTGCAAGTTAATTCTTGGTGCGCTAGAAACGTGTGATTATTTCATCATGTGTTCTAAAGCTTATTACAGCAAAATACTCTAGTGCAGAATTAGGAATGAGATCATGCAGCACATGATGCTGATTTTTTTACTGCATTTTTAATGAATCTAGTGCAATTTTAATGAATAAGAGACAGAACTCAGTGTTTGAGGGAAGTGGAATTTATGCTTAGCTCTGCCTTGTGAGACCAGAGGGTTGGACAAGGTTACTTCCTGAGGGAGTTTGGGGAGGTGGAGAGAAAACACAATTTGAAGAAGAAAACATTTGGTCAAAATCTTTTTATCTAATCTTTTCTTTCTGGGCTATAAAAATCTTCCCCATCATGTAATGTTCTTTCAGAAATACAGTTAAAAGACTTCCTAAAAAATACTCCTCACTTTCCTGTCCAAAGTAGACTTTTTAAAATGTAAAACCGTTGAAATTCACTTTCCTTTCAGTTACTGAAACAAGTTGAATTAATTTCTGCAATCCCAAGGCAAATCATAGTCTATGAAGACACTTTAGAGGTCTTTTATGAAGACACTTTAGAGGTTTGTTTGTTTTTTGTTTTTTTTTTTTGTTTTTTTTTCCTTTGAGTACTCTGCATTTCATTGCTATGCAGTTGGTGCTAATCCAATTTGTTCCTATTATGGACCTGCTCAGTTTTTACAAACTTCATTTTGTGTAGGCTGACATGTTAACTGTGTTCATTCTTTACATTTTGTTTTGCAAGTTGTTTTTATATCCTAACTTATATACTCTTTAATCTTATTTTATTACCCTCACTTTAATATTCAACCATTTGCTAATCTTGTACTTGTCTTGCACATGTTGTTTGTCTCATTTTTTAGATGCGTTATTGTGTCTTGCTCCCCTTCAGACTAATCTGCTTTAGAGGCTCTAATGACATCTTGTCAAGTTACATCAGTGCTTGTTAATAATAGGACTGAAAGAGTTCCGGGTACACCATGAAACATGTGGACTGTAGCAGTACCTTTTTCGATCTAAATCCTAAACCTATTTGATGCATTGATCCTAAATGTCTTAATGCTGGAAATTGAAGCTGTATAAATTCTGACAAGATGTAAAGTGAAAACTTTAAACAATTAGTATAGATAACCACTGTCAGACAGTTGTAGTGTTATAGTAGGCACACCACATGCTCTGTACTGACCATTCTAGAAATCCACATGGGATACTCTTTGCTGATTGCTATCCTGCTCAAACAGGGCTGAGGTGAACTGATCTTTTGGAATTGTGTATGAATTTCTTTTTAGGGACTGGTTAGAACTTCTGACCCTGCTCTCTGATGAACAACACGAGGCTTAAGCAATTCCCTCCAAATACTTACATGTAGTTCCATGTGTTGTGGTTTTCTTCCAATAGGTTTACATAGGGTCTCAGCCAAGAAAGAGTGGAGAAGATCAGCCTATGTTTTGAGGGCAGAATGGATTTATTAACTACGATTTATTAAAGGGGGCCATCTTTATTCATAGGTGAATTTTTCCTCTGTGTTGATTGAAGGGCACTGCTTTTCAGCCTGAAGGAAGGGAGATGCTTTTTTTCACTGAGCTGAGTTACTCTGGTCTTGTAGCTATGAAGTGAGGTCTGATAAAAACCTTTTTCCTGTATTGCTCTCGCAGTCGTTGTTTCAGACTGGCAAGAGGAAAATAAAATGTCCTTTTTTTTCATATGGGGAATTGGGTAAGAATGATTTTGGCTTTAATGTCTTTATTGCCCACGTTGGTAACTTCTGTGGTCCCATCTTCAAATTTTTGGAAGATGAAACCTGGTATCATGCTACTTTGCTTTCTTCTCTGTGTTGAAGTTACTTAAAGGGTCTGACTCTTGATACTTTTTTAACAATTTCCCTGCTAGATGATGTCTTCATTTAGTGTCCTATGCCACTTTTTAAGTTTTATATGGACTTTTTATCTTCTAAAACATACTTTTTTTTTTCAAAGAAAGAACACTTAGGGTTTTATCTTGATGAACAGTTTTCAGTTGAAAGCGTGATGGTAAGAGGGGAAAATGCTCAGTTTAATCCAGGATATCTGCTGGAAAAAATGGTTCATTGGTATCCTTCCCTGCATTCCTTATCCTGCAGAAAGGTTGCAAGCTGGACATAAAACCACGAGTATTTCGATGTATACAGAACTAAATTAAAATGAGAAACTGTAGCAAACCTAGTTTTTAAGGTTGAAGATTGTTAAAACTGAACTGTTCAGTCTGGCTCAGAGGCTGAAAATACTAAAATGCCATAGGTATGTGGTATTGCATTCCGAACTCATGCAAGTCCATTTGACTGTTACAAGTTTGCTAAATCTCTTTTTCAGTAGATCAGCTTTTCACTGACAGACTTCCTGCATTGCAGATACCGTCTCGTTGGCTTTCTAGGTCTTATGCTGAATTAGGGATCTTTTGACCTACTACAGCCATCAAAAACTTCTATAAACTCTATATTATGTGCTGTGAATAATTGAAGAGATATGTGATCAGGGCACATCTGACGTGTATCAAAATTTTTGCTGCTGAGTGAATTAACACAGATATACTGTGAACTTACAGCCTCAGTTTCCAGACTTATTTTAGTTTTGAATCCTCTGAGTAGAATTTTAGGGAAAGAATGTCTTTTATCAAACTATGGGGTTTCTGGACTCTGACCTTCCAGTTGTGGATTTCTGAAGTTTGAGTGAACACATGCTAAATGATGACAAAAATATTCCCTAACACTATAGTAAAAATGTATTTCAAAGAGCCATAACATCTTAAGGAGTATTTCTGAAGGGTTCTTCAGGGCTCAGTGAATTAATACATCTGTTTCAGTCTTCCTCCTTGAACTGCTGTAAAACCCTGTTTTCTTCTCTGTGTCTTTAAGTCTAGTCAGAAAGTGATTGTCCATTTGGAACCAATTTTGGTGTTGGGCAGTTTGGTTAGAAATGAATTATCATTGTCTTGCTTTAAGGTATTGGTTCTGTCACCGGAAGAAGTACATCTATTAAGTGCAGTTCTCAAGTGGCTGCAAGTATTGTGACATCTACAGAAGTCAGCTGCAGATCATACAGCATTTTGGCAGTTGTAACGTTTTACTGGAAGATAGATATGAAATTGCTTCGTGTTTTTTTTTTATTGTATTATTTTAGAATGGATATAATGCCATCCATTGTACAGAAACTTAAGGACATGGTCTTGGTACGTGTTGTAGCTGACCTTTGGCTGTTCTGGGACAGTCTTAAACCGTGCATTTTTAAATGTTGGCTTGGTTTCATGACTGATTATTGTTAATGCACTGGTGTTGCTAAAACCAAGGGGAGTTGGCATACAAACATAAGACCACAGTAAAATATTTGCCATATGATGCCATACTAATAAATATTCTCCTGCAAATTAACTCTAAATGCTAAATTGGATTTCTTTCATATCTGACAAACAGAATAGCTGCTTGCCTACATCTTACATGGAAGGTTTGTATGGCATTCATCAGACTGTTATCTAGCCATCTGCATTCTTTATAGAAGGTGAATTTATTGCTTGAAGCAAGCAACTTTATCTACAAAAAGATGCTGTCCAGACAGTCTTTGTGAAAGTTGTCAGATGCTTCATTGTGAGCCCTAAGTACTTTAGTTGCTGTATCTACTTAGAACTTGGTCTGGTTGGGCAAGTGATTGAAGACAGGTATTAGGATGGATTCTAAAGAACTTGACCTAAACTTTATTAAATTGATATGCTAACGTTTTTCAAGTAGGCAGAATATAAGGACCATAAGGTTTGTGCAATATGATCTGTAACTCGGGTCAGACTTGGATCAGCATAGCAAAAGGATTTATCTCTTTTTCATGAACTTTTCTGGTCAACCCCTTGGTAGAATACCAGGAAATAGAAAAAGTGCAAGAGATGGATTTACAACATTATCTCTTTCTGTAAGTGTACAAATGCTAACTCCTTGGTGCCAAGAGTTGGACCAGATAATTGTAATGTCACCACATGTGCTAGGATCTGCTGTGAGTGTACCAGTTCATTGTATTGTAGGCAACAGAACATTCAAAGAATCCACTTTCAACTGCTGTGAACCTAAACTGATCTTGAACAAGTGATTGGTGGGTAAAAGGGTTTATATACTGTTATAATTTGCTCTTCAGTTATGTTCTAAAATTTATTTGTCCTCTGCTAATCTTACTTAAACTTTGTTCATATAGGATTTTCAGACTTTGTGTCTTACTCTCATTCTTCTGACGAAAAACAAACCTAAATGCAAATCTGAATAAAAAGAGTGTGTGATACAATTCTAATAGTAATAGCATTTGGAAGTTGCCATCTCACGCAAGGGGGGGAAAAAGGCTATATTGTTGCCTTTTGCTTTTAAAGAACAAATATAATCAAAATGGTCGGAAGCAAAAATTAAGGAATTGTTGTTTTTTTTTTTTTTACAGAAACATTCAACTGCATTATGTTGGTATGCCAAGGAAAGATTTTTCTAGATTAGGGTTGGGGCATGAATAATTTAGATACAAATAAAACATCTGTATTTACATTTTCCGTTTTTTTTTTTTTTTTTTACCTCTGCTTACTTCCTCTGGCTGTACATATAACAGTATAGCAAACACATGAAAGAGTTTCTGATGCATATATATTTTAATTTTCTTCCTTGCAATCCACAGTAGTTGGCCTGCATAAAAATGTCAGGAAGTACAGCTGGGTCATAATGACCTACTTTCTTCATTTTTGAAGGCGGCAGTGGTGGTGGGAATACACTACTTTCCTTGTGCTGTACTTTAGATGCGCTTGGTAATATGCCCAAATTGTGAAGCTTCGTCTGAAATCTCCTTTTCTCCGCTTCACAGAATATGCTATAAGGAATTGCTACCACTTACAATACCTAAAAAGTGTTACGGTTCCTATTTTTTTGTTGTACCAGTGTTCTGTATATTAGAAATATTTACCTAAGCTACCATTACAATGTTGAAGAAAAATAGGTAAATGCAGTATCTGTGTATAGCAAGCTTGTAGCTGTCCCAACTCCAACAGAGTGGTGTTGGGCCAGGTTCCAGCTCTTACTCTTTGCAATGCCTGGTTTCATCACTGCTCTGCATGCTAGTGATAGGTGGAGAGTACGTAATTCTCTATACGAATCTTAGATGCCGGAATAGAGACCCTAAATTGCCAGAATGGTGTAATTATCAGACTAAATTTGTGAGCCAATATGTGGTTTTATCACAGAGTCATCTAGGTTGGAAGAGACCTCCAAGATCACCTAGTCCAACCTCTGACCTAACACTAACAAGTCCTTCACTAAACCATATCACTAAGCTCTACATCTAAACGTCTTTTAAAGACTTCCAGGGATGGTGACTCAACCACTTCCCTGGGCAGCCCATTCCAATACCTAACAACCCTTTCAGTAAAGAAGTTCTTCCTAATATCCAACCTAAACCTCCCCTGGCACAACTTTAGCCCATTCCCCCTCATCCTGTCACCAGGCACGTGGGAGGATAGACCAATCCCCACCTCGCTACAGCCTCCTTTAAGGTACCTGTAGAGAGCAATGAGGTTGCCCCTGAGCCTCCTCTTCTCCAGGCTGAACAATCCCAGCTCCCTCAGCCGCTCCTCATAAGGCTTGTTCTCCAGACCCCTCACCAGCCTCGTCACCCTTCTCTGGACTCACTTGAGCACCTCCATGTCCTTCTTGTAGCGAGGGGCCCAAAACTGAACACAGTACTCGAGATGCGGCCTCACCAGAGCTGAGTACAGGGGGACAATCACTTCCCTAAACCTGCTGGCCACGCTGCTTCTTATACAAGCCAGGATGCTGTTGGCCTTCTTGGCCACCTGAGCACACTGCTGGCTCATATTCAGCTGGCTGTCAATCAATACTCCCAGGTCCTGCTCTGCCAGGCAGCTTTCCAACCACTCATCTCCCAGCCTGTAGCGCTGCTTGGAGTTGTTGTGCCCCAGGTGCAGGACCCGGCACTTCGCCTTGTTGAACCTCATACAGTTGGCCTCAGCCCATCGGTCCAGCCTATCCAGATCCTCCTGCGGAGCCTTCCTACCCTCGAGCAGATCGACACACGCACCTAACTTGGTGTCATTTGCAAACTTACTGAGGGTGCACTCAATCCTCTCATCCAGATCATCGATAAAGGTATTAAAGAGAACTGTCCCCAGTACTGAGCCCTGGGGGACTCCACTAGTGACCGGCCTCCAGCTGGATTTGACTCCATTCACCACAACTCTTTGGGCCCGGCTATCCAGCCTGTTTTCAACCCAACGAAGCGTACGCCAGTCCAAGCCATGAGCAGCCAGTTTTTTGAGGAGAATGTTGTGGGAAACGGTGTCAAAAGCCTTACTGAAGTCAAGGTAGACCACATCCACAGCCTTTCCCTCATCCATTAAGCATGTCACTTTGTCACAGAAGGAGATCAGGTTCGTCAAGCAGGACCTGCCTTTCATAAACCAATGCTGACTGGGCCTGATTGCCTGGTTGCCCTGTAAGTGCCGCGTGATGACACTCAAGATAATCTGCTCCATGAGCTTCCCTGGCACTGAGGTCAAACTAACAGGCCTATAGTTCCCCGGGTCTACCCTCCGGCCCTTCTTGTAGATGGGCGTCACATTTGCTAGCCACCAGTTGACTGGGACCTCCCCTGATAGCCAGGACTGCTGATAAATGATGGAAAGCGGTTTGGCCAGCTCCTCCGCCAGTTCTCTCAGTACCCTCGGGTGGATCGCATCCGGCCCCATCAACTTGTGTACATCCAAGTGCTGTAGCAGGTCGCCAACCGTTTCCTTGTGGATTATGAGGGCCACATTCTGCTCCGCATCCCCTTCCACCAGCTCAGGGTACTGGGTATCCAGAGAACAACTGGTTTTGCCGCTAAAGACTGAGGCAAAGAAGGCATTAAGCACCGCAGCCTTTTCCTCATCTCTTGTAACTAAGTTTCCCCCCGCATCCAGTAAAGGATGGAGATTCTCCCTAGTTCTCCTTTTTGTGTTGATGTATTTATAAAAACATTTCTAAAAACATTTATGGTATTGTCAAACTGTCCAGGTGGTATACACTGCAGTCAGATGTTCAGTTAGTGAATACATGGGGCGGATGTCAAGCTAGCTAGCTTGAGCATGGAGATGGGTGCAGCTCCAGTCAGACTTCACTCTACAGATTTTAGGTGACAAACTTGTGCTGATGTTTTGCTGCTAAAACTTTAAGGCTGTTTGTACTCAGGTTCAGCTGATGTTGGTAAACCTTATATATGCTACAGTCACTTCTCTGCTAGCACTGTTGGTAAATTCTTATGAATATAAAAAATAAAATACATCCCCATATAGCCGTCCTTGATGCGGTCAAGTTTACAGCACATCTATTAATTACTTTTTGACTCAGTTAAACTAATTGAGCAAATATGATCAAAGCATAGTATTAGTTTAGAATTAAAATGCCTGTTGTGGTAGACAATCTAAAGTAATGAGACACAAGCTGAATATGAAGTATGTCTAGTTCAGAGAAAACCTACTCAGTAATGTGAGAAAGACAGGAGAATGCAATAAAAGTAAGCACGTATAGTGTATTTTCTCTTTCCTTGTTGCCAACTTGAAGCATACTTTCTGTGGAATTTTGTAAATTTTCACACCCAGGGAGGTAAGCAAGCTTGGTATCAGTTTGTCTTGAAGACAGCACAGCATATCAAATTGATTTCACTGTTTACGTTGTGTCATCATTGCAGTGCTATTTTGCTGCCTGAGCTGCAGCTTCTCAGGTCCTTTAAAAAAGTGTTCTACACAACCAGCAACTGACCTGAGACTGGATTTTTGTTCAGAAAATTTTCTGAATCAGCCAGCAGCTGGGCTAAATTATTCTAAATTGGCCTTTTCTTGAGACCTGTATGCTTTTCTGGAGGGAGTGTGGATGGTGTCTCAACACAATTCTTCAGAAATTAAAATTTACCCTGTAATTTCATTCTGTCATTTGATGACATGTCTGTACTGCACTTGCTTATGTAATGAACTGAAACCTAGCTGAGGCATAAAGCATTTAGTCCTCCAGTATTCTTTGTTGTTAGAGGTGGGGTAATAGTTGCAATAATCTATAGGCTAGTTTTCAAAACATATTCTCTCAGTTTGGCTAAGTGGTATTAGAATGGCCCTTTCTGTAATATTTTTATTATCCCTTGGGAAAGCAAGCTCATATGAAAGGATACACTCATTCAAAAGATAGAAAAAACATAAATGACAGCATTTTAAATTTTCTATGTCAGTATGCAGCAGAGAAAACATAATACAAAAATAAACAGCTACATAGCATAGTCCCTGCAAATCATGCTTCTAGAAGATGGCAAATAAAGGTGAAAGTTCTTCTGCCCTCTAATATGACTTTTTTTTTTTTTAACAGAAATGTGGATTTTTTCAGTAATATCAGGGGCTGATTGCCTGGCTAGCTTGTCTCTGCTTTTATCACTGCCACAATCTAAATGACAAGTATATAGCCTGAATACCTGATCCAACCTTGTTTTGTAACAATAGAAAAAAGGCTTTGTATTTGTCCAACATCTTTCATCCAAACAAAACATTATTACAATGAAGTGTCACTGGATACTTTCCAAGTTCTAGGTTCAGTACTGTTCCTTTTGACTTAGATGAGAATATTGTCTAACTTTAGAGAAGGTAAATACATAACAGTGCAGACATCATCAAGGCTTGTGTAACATGGGAAAAGACAACTTAAAGCAAAACAAACAATCATTTTTTCTTCTAAGAAAGTTCACATACATTTTGAGGAACCCCATGCAAAGAACTCCAACATGTTCAATGTTATAAAGCTCTGTAAATTTTTTAGAGGGGGAAAATAGTTGAGGTGCCCTGGCTGAAATGTCAGCCTATGGTGTCTCAAAAAATAGTGTAAGAAATATTGATCAAAGGTGATTGGAAAAAACTAGAGATGATTCTTCGGTGGAGTTCAAGTGGGGACAGTTTTGACCCTGAAGGAAGGATTTGAAGTTTAGAAATGTTCACTGAAGTAGAGACATGTAAATAAATGTGTGTTTTAAAATTAAATAACAGATTTATGTGCTTACTCTGACACTTCTGATAGAGGGTAAATTCATAATCCTCTATTGGATCAATTAATTAGGATAATAGGATGATTGTGGAAAGATTTTTTTTTTTTTTGTAAGAGTGAACTGTAACAGCTTGACATTTTTCAGCTAGGAAAATTGAAGACTGTGGGAGAATTTCATTGGGGGAATATGATAGAGAGAGAAGCTGCTTAAGTTAAACTATAGCGTTGGCTCACAAACAATTGGGTATCAACTAGCTGTGAGTAAAGTTATACTGGAGATTAGAAAGCTTTCTAAACACCAGAGGGGTGAGATAGAGGAACAGACTTCCTGTGGGAGTGAACAAGACATTCATGTTTGGAGGATTGGGCCCCCAAAACTGGGACGACTTCACATATTGAAATGCTGTCATCTGTGCTGGGAAAGAGTGTGGTGAAGAATCAAGAAATAAAATAGGAGAAACTCAGAAATCTGATGAGTTTACTGACGTTTTAATAAAATATCTCTTGAACAACCCCCAAACCTAATAAAGTACTAGACTGTTTTGTTAGTCAATATTATTGTACAAAAATAAGCCTTAGAATATCTGCAAAAAGATAAAATAGTTTATTCAGGACTTAACTGGTGCTACTGCTGGTTCTCTGCATAGCCTTTAGAAGTGGTGAATGATGAGTTGCTGAATTACCCAGAGTACTAAGCAAGCACCTGGGTCACATAGTGGTAGTCTCTTAGGCTTCAATAATATTTCACTTCTTATCTAAGTGCATTTTTTTAAAAAAATTGGCTTATTCTTAGTAAAACAGTAAAGGTGGTCTTTGTAAACCCAAAGTCTCATTGGTTAGAAGGGCCTGTAGGTATTTATTTATATTTTCTGTAACGATGAGGCAGTACTGTCATGATGATTTATTGGAATATAGTTTCACTCATTCTTGAGCTCTTTTCCTAAAGGATAATATCTTGGCACTATACAGGATTAATGACAATCTGTGAAATTAGGAATAAGTGTAGTACTTGGGCTGAAATGCCTCATACAGAGAAAACAATGGAATTACATTTCAGGTGAGAAAACCAAAGCTGGAGAACCATTTTTAAATATGTTACATTTTCATTCCTACCTACGCTTTGCACAAGAACCTTCTTACAGAGTATTGTAGATAGTGGCCCAAGAAAAATATGATAGTGTGGAAATATTCAAATGTGAAGTGGGTACCTGTTTAAAACCAAAACCTAGGTTTATTTTTGAAGTGTTGAGTGGTGTTGTTAAAAATGTAAGGATAGTTAAGATTAACAAAAAATAACAGGAATAATCCATGGCATTACTCTGCTAGAAAATAATCATACAGCAGATATTCTTACACGGCTATGTGGCCATTTTAAATAATTGTTTTAGATCTAAACTGCCTTCCAAAAATAACAATTTATTGTAATATACAATATTGTAGAATTGAAGCTGCCTTTGTGTTCCTATTTTGTTCTTCACTGGTTTAATACTTAATTCTGAGAGTCATCAGTGAGTCTATGTCTAATAAACATTTGCTCATGTGAAGAAATGAGAACTTACATTTTGCATTTCTATGAATGAATGTCAGGGGAAAACAAACAAACAAACAAACAGGCTTTTAAGTCTGAGCTAACATGCTGTTTGTCAGTTATTACTCCACCCAACAAAAATCAAACCAAGAAATGAAGGTTATTCTCTGGTCAACAAGTACATCATACTATCTCCAATGCATTTTTGCATGCCATTTTTAATTCCTTGGCAACTTCAACCTTTTAACCCTATTTTCAGGATAAACTAAACATACAGAATTAAAAGCTTGTCACTTTCTGTAAACTGTATTAATTATACATGGAGTACAGGTTTTCCGTGCTTTCAAGAGCTTTCTTCAATCATTTGGCTCTGTCAAACAAAACAAAAGGTTTAGTCTTATATGTAGTAAAAAAAGCAAGTAACTTGTTCATATTGCAGAAAGAAAATGCTATCATAATTTAAATAACAGTCCTGAAATATATAGACATGTTGAGAATAGAGATTCATGTCCAGGCATGCTGGATACATATTTATTGTTCAAAAAGAAATACGTTTGTTATGTGATCTTAGCATTCCACAATTGTACTGTCTTTCATTACTAGTAAAAGATTAATGTATGCAGTCCACTTGGTGGTTGTGTAGTATGTTGCGTTCTTAACTACTGCTTTTGAACATGGCATGTATGCATGTGTTATTTAGGGAATGTTTGTGCTCCCACCCAGAATAGGCAGATTGTAAATCATTATTTTTAGTCATCTGTGGGAATTTTGGAGATCAATGTAATTGTATTTATCATGTGCTTTTCTGTGAGATAACTGTATAATGTACAAGGCACAATTTGTTGCTGTTATTTTGCTTATTTTTAAACAAATAAATAAGCAGACCCCCCACCCCACCCCAAATAACCTCTTCCCTCACCCTCCCCCCTTTCCCCAGAAAACAGAAAGAAGTTCAGATGCTTAAAAAGGACGTGAACTAAGTCTTGTAATATGGCTGAATTTCCCTGAAGGAGGAGGAAGGTGTCAGTTATGATTAATGTGAACAACATTTATGGCCCTTGAGATGTGACCTCTCGTTACAGTAAATGTGACAGCATGAATTATTTTCAATTACGGTGAACTACATACAGCTACATTAGTTCTGACACACCTCACTAGGAGATTGCTGCTTTGATACCTTTAACCAAAGGAAAATGGCAAAACTTTTGAGTGCAAATGTGCATGTCACTTAAGCAAAAACATTGGATTTTGACTATGATGTATTATTGCCTCAGGTTTTACCCGCTTGTATTACATCATTTGTTCTTTCCACTGCCTTGGGCACTAGAAAATATGAAAACTACCTTTTTAATATGCTATGTATATTAAATGCAAATGCTGAAATTTATTAAAAAAAACAATTAGGGGAATTATCTATCTTTTGTTGATAGTAACCTGCATCTTTACTTGGAGCCATATAAGCAGGGTTTACCAACTATTAGCATGTTCCATTTAGTATGGTATAGCTTTAATGTTTATTAACGCTATCAATTTAATCTGAAAAATTAAATAACTCAATACAAAATATTTATCACTTCATGCAAACAGTTGTTATAATGTCACTACTTTTTTCTTCAAGGTTCAATTATCATGCTTCAGTTTCTACCTCTAAGCTTTCATAGAAAATAAAAGATGCCCTAGGCAGAAGTCAACCTTTCACTTTTGCTACAGAGGAGATGCCATCTATTTCACGCTTGCTAAGTATTCCATCGAAACATGAGTAAAACAATGCCTTTGGCAAATCCTAAGTTAGAAATAGCACTGAGCAAAAGAAATAGTTTTAATTAAAGCATTTTGTTCATCTTTGAGGACTTCATCTTGCAGAGTATTGAATGTTTCATCTTGCAGATTTGCACGTTGCAGAGTTGAACATCTTTTCTGCAAAGATGAAGACCCTCAACTCTTTCCAGATTCAAAGGATTGGTGTTTGTTATGGAATCATACAGTAGAAAACTTGCAATATAAAATGGCCCATTAGCAAAAGAGTATAAAATGGTATTTGCCTATGCTAAAGTAATTTTGATTTAAGGACTTGCAGAGGAAATTCCTTTTAACTTTTATCCCAGGTTAAGGGTTTCAAACCTCAGTTTTTCCAGTATTTACACTGGCCATTGCATATTGTAGTACCGGATTGTGAGAATATATGTCAATGCGTCAAATAGCTATTTCAAAGATCAAAGTATAGTATAAATTTATTTCCATGTCTTAGTGTCTTTCCAGGCCGTTAAGATGGAGAGATTTGTATCTTAGTTATTACACTTACTAAAACTTAAAATAGAATCATAAAATTTTATAAGAGCGTTCTTCAATCTTCAAATCACTCAAACAGTGGGAGTCATAACATTTTGAATTCACCTTTTCTGGCTGTAAAATGTTCTCACTTAGACACTCACATTCATCAGAGGTGATGAAGATTTTTTATTTTTTGCATGTTTATGCAACAGAAGAATTCTCCGCTGTTGTAATCTGAATTTCTTCAGTGTTGTAAACAGTTTCATACTTGAGAGATAACATAAAATGTTCAAAATCAAAGGAGGACGTTGTGGCCCTAATCTAATATCCATCCTGCACAGACAATGAGGGATAGGTTAACAGATGACACCTTAGGTTTACAATATAACGGGTTCTCTCCTTCTTCTGGAGGTGATGAACGCTATTAGTAATACAGTAGTTTTTCTGATTTTTTTTAACAGATGATGGTGATTCATTCTGTCCAGCCAAATAGTTTTACATCAAAATTTTAGCTACAGTTTAACACAGTCCCAAAAGCACTGGTACCATAATGTGCCTGTTCAATGGTAATGTTTGTATATTCTTAAAACAAGGAACCAACTCTCTTGATTTTTATTCTGCTTTTTTCATGTACTTGAGTCCTCACTTAAATGTACTAAGTGCCCATTTTTAACTGTAATACATAGACTCTGACTTTTTGGCTGTACATACTCTCCCTGTCTCATTGGCAAAATGACAGTTGGGATGGACTGTCCAGGTGGGCCAGGCAGGCTGTGTGTCATTAGTAGAACTTATATATACAAACACATAGGAATGTCTCATATGAATTTAAGAGCACATTTCTATAGAATGTATGAGATCAAATTAGCCAAGCTGAGGCTGAATTCCTAATGATCGCTTTTTCATCTTAACAAGTATGGAAGTAGAAGAAGTTGGAAAAGTACAGGACTGACTCCACATAAACATCTTGAGCAAAGGAGTGTTGTTGAAATTCTGTGCATACAACTGAAGAATGCATTCTATGTCTCTGTGATTTGTATCTAATAAAAGTAATCATTTTTCTCGCCTACTTGAAAATAGTTGTGGTAGACCTGATTACAATTCCTGAGGTGTAAAAAGTCTATATTTTTTCCAAAAGGGTAGTATCTTGTTCCATATAATTACTTGTGAGAACACAACTTGTAAATATGCTTTAGGGGCTATTTCACTGAGTAGCTGTGAGCAAGTTATAGGGACTGAGTTATTTTACATCACCTGGAGAGCTGTTTTATGGATGGGGAAAAAGCAAGTGTTGGTATACTCAAACTGCCTTATAGAGATAGTGGAAGTGAACTTGAAACTGTGACAGAGTACTTACAAATATATTGTTCCAGACACGGTGTTCTCTGGAAATCAAGACTGATCTCTGAAATAAGTGAAAAAAGCTTAGATGCAGTTCAGATAAGAATAATAAAAACAAGACAATCTTCCTGATAAATATTGCTCTGTATGGAGAAGTGGAAAATGGAATAAGAAACTCAACCTAAATTAATCTCCTGGGCTACTAAATTGTGTTGGAATGAGGAAGAAAATTACTTTGTGTTATAACTGAAATTGCAAGGATACACTTAGAAGTGTGTGAGATTTTCTGAGCATTGCTTACTGCCTTTAATATTAAGGCTAGCTAGTGATTAAAAAAACAAACAAGCCTAGTCACTTGCAGAATCTGAAACTGTAATTGCAGCAGCTACTGGGGGAGTACTAACTAATGTTAGTAACATTTGACAAGAGAGAATAAAAACTGATTCATCTGTAGAGAAGAAAGAAATTTGGCTTTAGGGCAGGCAGTTTCATATTTTTCTTTCTATCAGAAGTTGCAGACTTTATTGCTAAGGTTTGATCTGTAGATCACAGGAATTGATATAGTTATTTTAGGCCAAGTCTAGTACATTGCCTTTGAGTACTTTTTAAAGATTTTTTTGGGGAGGGAATACTATGTAAGAAATCTTTTTTATTTGAATTAAAAGGTATAAGGGATGAAGAACAAACACATGTTTTTTTCAACTTTATTCCGTTTCTTTCAATTTACTTTTTAATTTTGTAAGTATTTCTAGTGTTTCAGCAATGACTATAGGTAGTATTCCAGAGGTTTATTTCTTTCTAAGCTAGTACACTTATCGTTACTTCCGCTGAACACTTTACTAGTGTGGCATATAGGTTAAAATACAGAAAATAGTAAGTCTTCAACATGGTGCCATTACTAGAAACTAGCTAAATAAGTTCTTAATTTTTAATATTAATTTTCAGAAGAGTCTACCAGTATTTGAGCACAGATGAAATAAAGACATATATGTCACTGATCTCGTATGTGGACAGAGTACGAATTTGGTGTTTTAACTGTGCTATTTTTTTTCTTTCTTGGAGCTCCTCGATGTGCACAGAGAACCATTCCACCTCTTAATTCTTTTCCTTGTGGTCCAGATTTGCAAGGAATGTACGGGCTAATACCCTTTATTTTAGGGAGCAAAGGGTTTCCATTGAAGACTATTATGGCAAAAGAGTACAGTTCTCCTTGCAACTGTTTGCTCCAGAAGTCAGCATTTTCATGATTATGAAACGGCCAGAACAATCTGACCCTCACTAGTCTGATGAATAAACAAAATGCACTTCTCATGTTCATTGAACCTTCTGTTCCAGTTGAAAGAAATATAGAGGTCTTTCCTTTCATTGTTATCCAAATACTTAATTACTGGCCACACAAAATGGGAATCACCCTGCATTGTCTTCCTGCAGGAAAATCCCAGTTTCTTCAGTCAATGTAAATTTTGCATATCTGGAGTTTACTACAAAGTATTAACTCATCAATATCTTGTCAGGAGAAAAGCTTGGATTTTTTTGATGACTGAGGAGTAAAATTTTTATTAGACACTTCAGCCATTTGGTTCAGAAACAATCATAGGTGAGGATAAGTAGTAGAATTTGTTCAGCAAACTGCGGCAATCAAGGATAAAGTTGTGCTTTTGCATTTTCATGGGTATTGCAGACCATTCTACTGTCAGTTCACATAAACTCTTTTTCTGTTCTTCACATCTTTGTTTTGAACAGTGTCTACAAGAAGTATTCTATGTTGCCTTCTCCTATAGGTAAAAGTTTATTTCATTAACATTGTTGCTGTTGACGTTTTTGTAGCTTATGATTTCTAATGCTCTGGCAGGCTGTCTGCTCATAAGTAGTGCAGTCTTCCCAGAATTACTCTGTGAGTTATTTTTTATAGTGCAGTACTGCATATTACCTCCTAACAAATACAATGTAAATTAATGTATATCTAACTATATAAGAAATTCTTCCTAGAAAAAAAAAATCCAAAGAGGTTATAGAACATGTAGAACATGTAGCATGTCATTACCAGAAAGCCATTAGATTTTTTCACAATTGAACATGTTATCTAACTACCATACTCCACAGTATACAAGCTGTATATATATATATCATATCCACAACATGCATTGCATTTGACACCATCCGTGTGAAATTCTAATGTTGGTCTGATGCTGGAAAACATTAAACAAGAAACAAAGAACTAAATACATATTTCTTTGTCTGATCAAATTTCTTAACGTTATTATCCCGGTCTAGAGGATTTACATCCTCTAGTATTCTAAACCACTTACTGATTTTTTAAAATACTTCACTTCTGTAGCCTGTCCTGCTTTGTTTCTCTGCTCTGTTTCAATATGTGCAAAGGAAAGAAAAAATGAAATAAATACAATGAATCTTGTAGACTGTTATGTTTGAAGATGCTTGCTGGGGGAAAAGAAAGCGAAAAGGGCAATGGAATAGGTGGTAGACTGAACTGCCTTATTTTGAAATATTTTTGAGTGTATTTTAGATAGAATATTTGAAATTAAAGCCATTTTCATTCATTGTTCATAAAAAAATTTAAAACCTACTGCTAGCTTATGAAAAGACTTAAACACTTAAATTATTTGCTTGTTTAATTTTCCAAATAAAATAAATGAAAGTAATAACAGTAAGTCATATCCTTCTTAAAGTGCACGTAGGGAGCACTGCTTTCCCACAAAAAAAAAAAAAAAAAAAAAAAAAAAAACAGGGAGGGGAAAAGACCAGAAGAGAGAATATATAAGCAGGGTAGATTGAAGACAATGACAAGTATGTCATCTTTGTTGGTAGTCATTAATATATTTCTATTTTGTACATGAATGAAATATTGCCGAAATGCATTTTTTTTAACCCACCTTGCCCTTTTTTTTTTTTTTGATTTCACTTTGAACATTCTGGGAAGTCTGTTTTAAAGAAATTTTTTAAGTTAAACATAAAATGTGGGCTTGTTACTAGTCTCAGAATGCTTGAAAGTTTTCTATGTTCTAACATAAGTTTATAAAGTACTGGATTTGTTGCTGTCAGTGCACCTGTTTGTTTTCTGCTTGTTGGTTTCTGTACGGTCAGAGGCGAATTTACAGGGATTAGAAAATGGTTTAAAAATTCTCTGAGAATTTGAGTATGTTTCCTCCCTCCCCACAGTGTCTAGCCAAAATCTGCTCCCTTATAAACAAAATTGCTGGAGAGTACCAAAATATGTTTAAGATTACTTTAATGCTGTTTTCTGACTAGATACATGTTTAATTCATCTCTTGACACTGACTCTAGTCAACTGCATAAGGTAAAAATATGTGACAGTATACATAAGCATTGTTTCCTACTTCCTTACTTTGCTGAGTTTATTTTCCTGAATATAATCAATTAAATAAGAGGGCAGTAGAAATACACCCAAGTAATTTGGGTTCTATTCGAGTTATATTCTTTATTGCTTGCTTGGCCTGCTTTCTGTTGTGCAATTCAGATCCTTTGGCAAGCTGTGCTTAATCTTCAGTAGGAGTTAGTATGGATTTAGGGTTGAAACTTGCACTCCGCTACCTATTGGCATTTCTACAACTTGCCTTTCACACTTTGTAAATATAGTTATTGCTAAGTGATGTACTGTACTCAGGAGAACTCAAATTTTCCTTTTGATGGAGAAATACTTTCTTGATCATTGTTCCTTTTTTTTTTTGTTTTTTGGATAATTTTTCAGTTGATGGTAAATTGGTGGGTCAGTTACGTATTTAGTCACTCGTGAGTACTTTTCCAAAATCATGCCGTTTACCTTGTTCCTTCAGAACAGTATGAATCAGAAAAAGCCTGTGCTGTACAAGGGAATGTAGGAGAGTAGGAATAGTGTGTGTAATAACATACACATAGAAAATGCAAAGATTTTGTACAGCATGTACAAAAATAGAATGGGTCTACACAGAGGCTTGTTTCCAGCATGAAAAATTGTCATCTGGATGTACCATTTTCCTGTCTGTACAAATCATTCTTTATAGAGCTGAGGTGTGTAACTATATCTCCATAATTGTGTTATTTACAAGGTAAAATGGGAAAAAAAAACCACCATGATTAAACGTATGAGAAGCAATCACATTCAAAGGCGAAATGCAGGTTTACAGCGCATTTAGGGGAAGTGACTGCAGGAAATAAAAAAAAGTAATCAGTGTTAAACATGATCTGCTTAGTCATCTATCTGTGGCTGCCAGCATCTGGCAGATGAAAGCATGGGCATTAGTGCAACCTAAAACTGTTTTTGAAAATTGAGATACTGTTTTGGTGACTTAAGTTATTCAAATTTTACTTCAGATTACATTGGTCAAAAAGCGGAATTTAATTGCACTTGAATTTAATTACATTTCAGCATATGGCTTACAAATCCATTTTGCTCATTGGCTGTGCACAGTATTTCTGAGCTGTCCCATTGTGCATTCTTTTCTTGCAGGCATACATGCCTGCTTGAGGTCTAGAGAGTGGAACTGTTAATTGTGGCTGTACCAAACGATTGTGAATTCACAGTTCAAATGAGATGAAAACATTTTGTATCCTCTTTGGAAACAGTGATAATTCTGTGAGTGAGATTTGTCATTCAGCAGTGCTATTAAGAACATGACATCCCTTCAGTTTTATATAAACTGGTTTAAAAATGCTCACAGTGTGTAGCAATTACTTAGTGTCAGCAGTACCTTCTGAATATAGAATGCGTGTTTGGTAATGACTCTTAAATATCAACATTGCTATTGGATGTACCAG
The DNA here is from genome assembly GCF_964034855.1 of Anser brachyrhynchus. NCBI lineage: Eukaryota > Metazoa > Chordata > Aves > Anseriformes > Anatidae > Anser > Anser brachyrhynchus. Next base: position 23,137,393 of record NC_137705.1, read on the forward strand.
TAGTAAGAGTCAAAACGTGGATCTCTGGTAGTATGGTTGTGTCCTATGAAGAGCTACAGAAGGCTGAAGATATTTCTTAGCTTCATGCTAAATTCCTGCCCAGAGCTGCCCTGGATTTTACCGCTGAGCCAAAGCATTCATTTCTTTTTTATTCTTCAAGACTTTCACAACTGTGGCAGAAGCTAAATTTTTTTTACTTGTAGTAGAAATTTTTGTAAATTAAAGAATGTGTTTAGACTTTGACTTCTGGATAGATTTTCCCCAGATAGACTTCTGAATGCATAAAGACACATTACAAGTTAACATCCGAAAGTGGATTAGCCACCTCAGTACATTTCCAGCTACTGCCTTTTGAATTTTGGAAAAAAAAAATCTCAGATTTTTGTCCACGCATATGCAAAAATGTTTTTTCTTTAGTATATATTTCTAGATGGAGTGTCTTTTTAATAGAGTTGTTCAGCAGTTACTATGTAAGGAGGACAGCTACTACTCGATTAAAAACGTACAGAAAATTTAGCTACCGAAAGTGGAGTCCATGTGAGCATTTAACTGATTCCTTGAGGTATATTGGCTACACAAGCTCTGCACTTCTTTTCCAGTGAGAATCCTAGTCCTCAGGAATCTGAAATCCGTTTAAACCTTTATTCTCTGAGATGTGGCGAGGAGGGTGCCCTAGGAGCAATTAAAAGTGAGGAACCATTGCTGGTCAAACATATACGTAAAATGATATCTGTATCTGGTTTTCTGCATGGCTGATCTGCAGAAGGGTGATCAGTTCAATTACTTCCCTTAAATGGAGTCTCTGATCTGCCTCTGATAAGCAGTTTTTATTCTGATACATGCATTTTACTTTGCAAAAATACATTTCCACAGTTAAGAATTAATCCAAATCTTTGATGCCCAGGGAGTAGGAATTAATATGAGAAGACTCTTAATTATATAACATAATATATTAAGGTTTTGCAAACCAAGGACTTTTTATTTTGAAGCAATTTTCTTGTGAGACATCTTAAGTTATATGCTGAGTTTCAGTGTGTCATGTTCAAATATGTAGCAGTAGCTTTGCCTATTTTGTTCAGAGATTTTGAAAATATGAGGATAATAAATGATGACTAATGTATGCCATCTGGCAAGGGTAGAAAAAAAAGATTTCTTCCTGAGCAACAGGGTTTCTGCTAAGCTGATTTACTTAAAATAAGAATGCAAACATTTCTTTGCTGAGAAAATGTTCTAATGACTTCACTGAAACTCAGTGGATAAAGGTAGCCTTTTTTGGTACTAAATTATTGATATCAAAGTGGAGGGTGATGGTCTGTTGCATTATGAGAATGGCCACATATCTAACCTGTCCTGTTGTTGCATCACATATTCATAAAGAGATTTCTGAGACTTCAAGGGTTTGAGCAACATTAACAGAAGTGTTAGACAGCCTGGCAGGAGTTGGCCCTCTGAGAAGATAGAGGACCTAGCTCTGCTTGGAATCAAGTCAGTGAGCAAACTGCTGTTAATCTGTACTGCAATACGATTAGATCCTTAGTAACACATATTTTTGTGCTCCCTAACATCTTTAGATTTACAGCTATCAGTTTTTAACCTGATACTTTTGTAATGCAATCTAGAACTAAGTGCCATAATAGATGTTAGTAATTGTATACAATTTCTAATTGGATCTGTAGAAGCAAAATGGTCTTTTCAGTTGCTTTTCAATACAGATATTTTTCAGGGCCTCAGTCATACAGGTATCCTTATTTTTAGTTCAGTTGTCTTATTTCTGAGTGTTCCTACTTCCATTTTTAATGGAATAAATTATTCACTTAGATCTCAGCTAATATGAACAAAATAAAATGTGCAGGGATAGTTTTCTCCACCATAGAGAAAAATAAGAGATGTGTTCTTCATAATCCATTAGAACTGCAGTCTTCCATCTGTATTCTTAAATTATCACTTACTGCTTTAACTTTACATAGAAAACCTGCCTCTGCAGCCCTTGCAGTAATACTGAAAATGGGATGATTACACTTTGAGTACTCTTGAGTAATGCTTGCTTAAGCTCTGGATGCACTAGGTGGTGTATGGCGTGTAGATCTACCTAGGTTGCAGAGGTAAAGATGGATGATGTCCCTAGTGACTGGGAGAAGGTGACAGAAGTGTGAGGAGGGACTGCCAGTACCTTCCTGAGGGTGAGCAGGTTGTCAGCTTTGCAGTTTGTATAAGAACATCTGTTGGCTGCCCACTTACTGAAAAACAGTCTGTAAAGAAAGCACAGCCTGTATACTTTGGATATTGGTGTTAACCAGTGTGCCAAATCACTCCTCTGGACCCCGTGGAAGACACAATGTGAATTTAAAAAAAAATGTGAGAGCATGAAGACAGGAAGGAAAATGAAAAGACAAAAGGAAAAAAGAAAAAAGGAAGAGAGGAAGGAAAAAGGAGGAAACAAAGAAAAAGCATTGAAAATAATTTACCTCTTTAGTTGTCAATGTATACAAATGTTTTCCTTTTTAACAGGGTTTTCAAGAAATTGGGTCTTAGAATGTCCATTAGCTATTCTGTTAAAAAAGCATCCTTTCTTTGTGCCATTGGCTCAGTTAATAGCATCATCCCCAATTCTATCTTGTATCCATTATGAATATACATATCTCAGGGCAAACTCTGGAACTAGGGCACACATTTCCATTTTTCCACAGAAAAGAAGGAAAACTGTTGTACAATGCTCAACACTGTGTAGACTGCAGGGGCATATATTGAATGTGTAGTGGATGTAGGTAGTTGTACTTGTCCTGATTCTGTCTGTACTTTTCCCTGTGCCCATGTGAGAATTATGTGAAATGTATCAAAATAACAGGAATATTAACTGGAAGAAACCTCTGGAGGTTATCTAGACCTTCAGCTCCTAGCAGAACTGTTGCCAGCACTAGATCAGATCAGCTGTGCCTTCGTCTAGCTGCATCTTCAAAATCTCAACTGCTTTGAGGCCACCTGTTCCAGTGACACATTGCCCTGTTGGCAGAGAAGTTTTTCTTATCTCCATGGAGCTTGTGGCTGTTTCCCCTTATTTTACTGTCTGCTGTTACATAGCATTTGGTTTCATCATCTTTGTAACTCCCCTGCAGATAATTATAGTCCACTGTTCTTCTATATAGTCACTGTCCTTCTCTTAACCTCCTTTTTGAGGGAGAGGTGATCTTTTCTTTGCTGGAGTTTGCACTTTCTCAACATGGCTTTTGAACTAAGAGGCCCCAAACTGCAGTAGTAGTGCAGCCTCACAGCACAGTGTAGAGTTGAGATAATTTCCCACAATCTGCTGACCACGCTCTTCCCAATGCAGCCCAGTGTGCAATTTGTCTTACAATGAGCACATATTTAACTTGGTGTCCACTGTGACTTTTGGGTCCTTTCTCACCCTGTGTTGAAGAATGAAATTATTCTACCCAAGGTACAGAACTTTACACTTTTTTTTTCTGAAATTCATGAGGTTTCTGTTGGTCCAGCTGTCAAGGTTTCATATGGCCCCTCTGCTTTGGCACACACTGACTTCTCAGTTTTATTCATGCACTGCAATTCAGAATGCTCTGAGTGCAGAACTCAAGCTGCTATTCAGATGTGGACATCCTGCAGTCTTGGTCCGCACTGAATTTGTATTAGGTAGAGCTACCCTGTGAACATAGGAAGCAGGGTGCCAGTATGTATTTCTTCCTTTCATTCTTTCTTTTTGTTTTTAGGACTCTTTATCCTTTTTCTAAAACTTCTGAGAATTCTATCTACCCTGCATGAGATTAATAATACCATTATCTGAACTAGTAAAAACAAAATGACTAATAATGAAAAATTATCATAATGCCTTGCAAAAGCAAACTTACATCTTTTTTCCATGTTAGTCTTTTAAGAACTAGATAAGCACGTAGTAGATAAGAATTTACTCATGAAAATAACTACCAAAAGTAAAATAGATGAATAAAAGCATGTGCAGGGCTTTCTGCTATCATTAAACTAACAGAACTCTGCAGGAGAATATGCAGGGTAAAAATATAATTGATTTTCATCTCACTATATTTTTCTGATATCATTTTACAGAGATTGAAGCTTAGTTTCAGGGAAATAAATTTTCAGATAGAAATAGCATAAACTGTAGGAACCCATTCCTATGATTCCCACCTAAAACAAGCAGTCCCTTTGTTTTGTTAAAGAGGGAGTTTGCAGGATCACCTCCTTGGTTGGGAAATAATTGTTAAATGAAAGTTTTCAAGTCTCTTTAAAACAAACAAACAAAACAAAACAAAACAAACAAAAAAACAAACTGAAATGGGTAGAGTCTTCCAATTCACATTATTGAAGAGAATGAAAGAGAAGAGAGAAGTAGCTTTTCTACCATCTGGTAACAGATCTTGTGGAGGAGTCACAAAGGGCTTGTCTGTGGCTGGTTAATTACCCATCCAGAGCTCTGCCTTGCTTTGGAGTAGCTGTACTAATGCCTGTTTCCTTTCTGATTAGTGCCACCTGCTACTGGTCTTCAGTGGGCCAGAACCCAGTGCTCATCTTGGTCACATGCCGTAGCTGTTTTTCTTCTATATTCCAGCATACCTCAAAAAGAAAATAGGATAAGAAGGAGGAGTAGGGTCCTGTTATGTTGATTCTAGAACAGGTAGAACTTAAAAAATAGTACGATGAGAATAACATTCAAAAATCATCTTTGGGATCTACATGCTAGAGGAAGATTTGAAAAACTGGAAAATAGGTGCTGAACATGCCAAAAATGTGTATTCCACATGCCATATTTATCCATAATAAAAGTGGTTCTTACTGGTGCTAAAACGTGATTTCATTTTGTCTTGGCTGCTCTAAAATGCTCGTTTTCATAGTATTATCATTTTCCATCTCGCTTGGAAGGTACACCTTCACAGTAATTGCACTGAAATTGCAATAGCATTTTTCTCCCTGATCTGTTAACCGGAAGCTGTAAGCTAGTGACAGTAAGAGTTACCGCCATTGGGTTTAAAAAATGAGCTTGCCTTGTATCACATATTGCATGAACGGAATGTTTGCTATGCTGGTTAAGAACTAGGAAACAGTCCTGCTTCCACAGAAGGGAAATAAAATGTGCGGGAAGATGAGTGCTAAGTGGGTAGGATAGAGTTGTTAGATGTGAACTGTAACAAATGAACTGCTAGGGTACGTGACTATTAAGCAAGTTTCACTGGGCGTAGGACTGGTTCCTAGCCCAAATACCTGTAGAGCATTAAGACGTTCCAGGAAGGGGAGCAGTGAAGGGCAAAGATGGTTATTAGGGTGGAATCTGGTACGTTCATGGGCAGTATTAAATTACATATTTCCTTATAATAACAATAGACTGGTTGTGATGGCCTAGAAGGGTTGGTCCAGTCCTGCATTCCTTTCACGGTAGGAAGCTGGTGAAATTTGCCTATATGAAGCTTCCCCGCTTTTGTTTCGTGTTGGTTTTTACTACTGTGACTACTGATATGTATTTTGCCTATAGCAAATGCCAACCTAATATTTTTGTCTTCCTTATGTTGTCTTACATTATTTATCTTTCTATACCCGAGTTACAGACTCGTATGCAGGGAGACAGAAATAGCTGTTATTGTGGAATGTATACATGGTAGGACTTGGTTGAATTTCAGCATTTTTGCAGTATGGTTCTCAGAAATGCTGATAATTCATATTATTGTAACCCTTGTGGTGCCTTCTAGCTAAAAAATTGTGATGGCTCTTGGTGCACAAAGCGTTCATGCTTCTGTGAGGCCACCTCACTCTTATCCTGTAATTGCTCCAGTTTATCAGTAATAAATTAATAGGTAAGTGGAAGGGACGATTTTGAAATACGAATTAGGAAAAATAACTGGAGAAGGGTATCAATTAGTATCACTGGGCCAGAAGAACTCATGCAAAACAACATAGCTGAGGAGAAACTGCTTTGGGTGAAGATCTATAATGTTTATAAGCAGTATTTGGAGGGAAAATGCAGATCTATGGGATTGAGAAGAGCAGGATCTTTGCTTCACATTAGGGAAATCCTTACCTCTCATAGTGATTCCAGGTTGTCACTTGCTAGAGGTGGAAGGGATTATGTGATTTATGGATAAGCTTCTACCATTTATTAATTCACTAATGTCAGATTTATAAAAGGATATATCATGTCCTATACATAACCAACACTAAATGCCCTTTTCATGAGGAAAAGAAATCTGGCCCCTCGAATTCAGACTCTGCACGAGTTTATAAAAATCTTCCTTTTAAATTGTGAATGGACCATGTTTGTTTTTTATTTGGTTGTGTGTGAAAGTGTCAGGATGTATAACAAATAGCAAATACATAGTTTTCTGTGTAATGTCTTTGCTGCATAGATGTTTGTAGTCTTTTCTGAGCAGTTATGGTCCATGTAATTAATGCTGTGTGTGGTAATAGTGAGCAATAGCCATGAGTGCTTGAACAAATTAAAAATAATAATAACAAAAAAAAATCATTCTGTCTTGTATTCTTAGCTCTAATATTTGCATAATGACAGGTAACAAAACAAAGATTATACAAAGCAATGAAGTGATGAAAGTAAAAAGAAAAAATGTGTTAATCAACCTGTTTTGATAGCAGTGATTTTTACAGTTTATCCAAATCAAATATGCTATTACTCTAGAAAGAAAAAGCCACAAAAATATTATGCAACTAGCTCTGAAAAGATATTCAACATATATGTTGGTTTAAAATGTGATCTTTGGTAAAAATGAAGATGCTAATAATATTGTAAAAAAGTATTGAAGCAAATGTGAATTTGGAATGTCAATGATACAAGGTGGTGATACACTAAATTAAAATTTCTTCAACCATATTTGGATGATTTAAAGCAATAGTAGTGATGTGGAAGGAAGAATAAGTCAATATAAACTTCCACGTAAAAAAGAAAAAGATGTAAGACAGTAAAATTAAATTAAGACCCTGCTAGATAGATTACAATAACTTTTTGACGTTCCATAGTACATAATGACACTGTCTCAAACTCCCTTATTAGGCAGAACTCTGTCCTAATTAAATAAAGGCTGATGTAAAGAATAGTGAAAGTAAGTATACTACTGCGTACCTTTTAAGGATGTTTCCAGGACCCTATTCTACAGCATTTTCTGGTTTTAATGAGTATAAAGAATACTATTGATCTGAGTGGGACTATTTACTTAAGCAAAGGCCCAGAGTGCTTCCATGTTTGCAGAACTGGAGTCTTTTTGTCTCATGGAATGTGAAAACAGGAAATATCTCATGCAATTATATGATTATAACCTTGTCAGTGCAGCTATCATTAAATCTTGTGCAATTAAAACCCATAAATAAACTGCCATGAAGTACTATATCTCCATAGTCCTGATCAATACAATTTACCCTCTTACTGCGAATTGTAACTAGTAAAAGAGTTGCTAAATTACATTGTCTTTCATTTTACTTTCTCTTTGTCTTTTACAGGAAAAAGTAGAATATGCCTTCCTGATAATTTTTACAGTTGAAACATTTTTGAAGATTATAGCATATGGATTATTATTACACCCCAATGCATATGTTAGAAATGGATGGAATTTATTGGATTTTGTAATAGTAGTAGTAGGGTAAGTAACTTATACTTCGTTATAAAAAGGTCTTAAAATCTTATTTACAGTAAATTATTTATAGGTTTGTTTGGCTGTGTATAAGGGCCTGAGCTTGACATTTATTCTTTTATAATAAAACCATCAACTGATAGGAGTGAAGAATTCAAAACAAAATTGTAAAAGTTTTCAGTGCTGTATTTGGCTGTAGGCTGTATTGCACCATCACCTTTATAGTAAACATTCCCATGGAATTCTGAGTTCTGCCAAACAGTTTGACCAGATATGTTTACCTTAGTTGTCCTGCAGAGTCTTTTCCATCTGATTTTTCCTAGGTAAACTCCGGGTGTCTTTCAATATGATAGAGGTTTATTCATTTAGGTCCATGCACTGTTAAGTCATTTATTCATTTATACCTACACTGAGGTTACATGGAGGTCATTTATTCACCAAAGACCTCTGGTAGAACCCCTGTGTTCTGAAGTGAAGGATAGTGGTGAGGGGAGTCGGAGTAACTGAGCGCTTCATTGACCTTACTGGAATACGAGGAAAATTGGATGCTTCAGTACTTTGGTGTGCTGGACATTATGCCCCAGATGTATATGAGACTTGCCTGGGGGAGAATATGCATTAAAAAGTGCCCTTTTTTTTTTTTTTTTTTTTTTTTTTTTTTTTTTTTAGCCCAGTGACTCTTGTTGTATCGAGAAACTCTAAAGAGTTTGTTCCACTTCTCTGATACAATGCTGCTCAGGCCTTGTTCAGGTTACAGAAAAGTGGAGAGTGGAATGTCCCACATTCACATTATGCACCAGCTTAGGATATAGGAAGCATTGGGGGTGTTCTGTGTCAACAGTTGTGCTAGTTCGTTAGAAGATCCTACCTTCAGCTATCTAGGGAATTAATCTTGAGGCATATATTGTAATTATCTGAATACGGCAGGGTAATATTGAAAAGGGGAATTTCCAGTATTGTAGGTTTACTAAAAATGTTTATTGAAATTGAGAACATTATCCATGTATAATTTTGTAGGTTGGGACTGGCTAGCAAAGACGACCTTGGCATGCAATATGTCATTCTAACTTCATTTTAAGTTCAGACTGCATCAAGGCTTGCATGTAATTGAAAAGGCACAGGAGTTCAAGAGTATACCATTCTTTTTCATGCCATTGCATTAAGGAAATAGATGCTAAGTAAAGAAATATGTGGTAAAGCACTATTAAATTTGGGGAAGTATTATGAATGTGTGAATGTCCGATTTATAATTATTTGTTTCTGAGATAGTAAAAAAAAAAAAAAAAAAAAGGTGCTGAGAAGATTGTATTTGGGCCAGTTGCTTGGCATTAAGGCAGGTTTTGGTTAAGGACTAAAATTTGTATATAAATAGATTCTTCATCAGGCTAGGTCATTCTCAATAGATTTGCCTCTGTGCCTGAAGGGGAAGCTTGGTGGGCAGGTGTGGAGACTATCACAGACAGAAACTCAATTCTCTTACCAGGCGTCACTTGAATAGACCTCTTCTCTTTTGTCAAGTGACCATGAAGCTACAGTAACCCTGGAGCAGTGTAATTAACATGACCTCTATCTTTGGCTCTGTCCTAAATACATGATAACTGAAAAATTTTCCATTAACTCATAAAATGTTCAGTGTTGAAGGCTAAATCTAGTTAGGTCAAATACACTGAATCCAGGGAAAATAAAAGAAGCAAAAAGGACTACATCTTATCAAATGCCTAAAATATCCCACTAAGATTTAAATTATAGCACAAAACCCAAAAGTTTTGAAGTATAAATTACTATGTACACTGCCATCAGTCTACCTGGAAGACAAGATGGACCCTTCATAACATGTCAGGCACTGACAAAACAGTTTTAAGATATTTAGTTAAAAACCAAACAGAGAAAAAACAAAACAAACAAACAGAATCACAGAATCACAGAGTCATCTAGGTTGGAAGAGACCTCCAAGATCACCTAGTCCAACCTCTGACCTAACACTAACAAGTCCTTCACTAAACCATATCACTAAGCTCAACATCCAAACGTCTTTTAAAGACCTCCAGGGATGGTGACTCAACCACTTCCCTGGGCAGCCCATTCCAATGCCTAACAACCCTTTCAGTAAAGAAGTTCTTCCTAATATCCAACCTAAACCTCCCCTGGCGCAACTTTAGCCCATTCCCCCTCATCCTGTCACCAGGCACGTGGGAGAACAGACCAATCCCTACCTCGCTACAGCCTCCTTTAAGGTACCTGTAGAGAGCGATAAGGTTGCCCCTGAGCCTCCTCTTCTCCAGGCTGAACAATCCCAGCTCCCTCAGCCGCTCCTCGTATGACTTGTTCTCCAGACCCCTCACCAGCCTCGTCACCCTTCTCTGGACTCACTCGAGCACCTCCATGTCCTTCTTGTAGCGAGGGGCCCAAAACTGAACACAGTACTCGAGATGCGGCCTCACCAGAGCTGAGTACAGGGGGACAATCACTTCCCTAGACCTGCTGGCCACGCTGCTTCTTATACAAGCCAGGATGCTGTTGGCCTTCTTGGCCACCTGAGCACACTGCTGGCTCATATTCAGCTGGCTGTCAACCAATACTCCCAGGTCCCGCTCTGCCAGGCAGCTTTCCAACCACTCATCTCCCAGCCTGTAGCGCTGCTTGGGGTTGTTGTGCCCCAGGTGCAGGACCCGGCACTTCGCCTTGTTGAACCTCATACAGTTGGCCTCAGCCCATCGGTCCAGCCTATCCAGATCCTCCTGCAGAGCCTTCCTGCCCTCGAGCAGATCGACACACACACCTAACTTGGTGTCGTCTGCAAACTTACTGAGGGTGCACTCAATCCCCTCATCCAGATCATCGATAAAGGTATTAAAGAGAACTGTCCCCAGTACTGAGCCCTGGGGGACACCACTAGTGACCGGCCTCCAGCTGGATTTGACTCCATTCACCACAACTCTTTGGGCCCGGCTATCCAGCCTGTTTTCAACCCAACGAAGCGTACGCCAGTCCAAGCCATGAGCAGCCAGTTTTTTGAGGAGAATGTTGTGGGAAACGGTGTCAAAAGCCTTACTGAAGTCAAGGTAGACCACATCCACAGCCTTTCCCTCATCCACTAAGCATGTCACTTTGTCATAGAAGGAGATCAGGTTCGTCAAGCAAACAAAAAAAAAGCAAACAAACAAAAAAAGATAAACCCAAAAAACAAGTAAACATAAGTAAGCAAACAAGCATGAGTCCATTTATCTAACAGATACTTAAAATAAAAGCCTAGTGAGAAGTTGGTATTCATATATAACCCAAGATGGATATGGAATCACTTCTGGATGTGATTCGATGTGACTAGTTTCATCATGCAATTTCATTAGGTATTTTAATAACTTTGAAAGAGTTGCTGTTATGTCCTATATTCAACATATAAGATGAAATATGCTTCGTATGCTTTTTCAGCAGAAACTGAAGCAGTCCAAATGCATAAATCTTAACAGTACCAGAAGAAACCTCTACTGGTGAAGGGAAAGCATGCATACAGGCTTTTTCTCCAACACAAAATTTGGCATCTAAACTTTGATAAAATGTACAGGAGAATAACTGTCATTTTTAAGAGTGATAAAGGAGCTTGTACCTTTTATACCTTAATGGCTTTAGACAATGGATATAAAATGACAGAGCAGTAGATACAGCTGTGAATGTCATGATTTCTCCTGTCTTTGTCATTCTCTGAAACCAGAGTATGATTTACTTTCTGAGCAGTCTACTACTTGCCCACACTCTTTGTGGCATAATTTCAATGGATTTAAGTGAAAGAATAAGGGCTTAGCAGAAAGCTTTCATAGTGCTTTCATTGTCCCTGTACCCCTTAAATCTTCTGGATGATGTAAGGACTGACAGGCTGAAAGCAGCTTCTCTTAATTTGGGATCTGATTCAGAAGTCTGTTAAACCAGGTCGCCTTTGGAGCATGAACAGTCACTCTGCAGTCATTGAGATGGCTCATTTTCTTAGAAGTGTTCTGTTAAATTATGGGGCTGAATTAGGACCTGAAATATTAAATGTCTGGATTTCTCTAGGTGTTACAATAGATAGGTTGCTGGAATGGTGTTCACTCTAAGAGCTGTATGACGCTCTTTGTATGGGTTTCATTCAGGAAGAGAATAAGCAGAGTAGAGGTGGGAATGAACCTATACAGGACAGTTGCTTACTGGAAGAGGAGAAAGTCCTCAGTATTCTACTTTGGTATTGTGGTTTGACCTGGCAGGCAGCTAACCACCCCACAGCTGTTCATTCACCCTCTTCCCCCCAGTGGGATGGGGGAAAGATTTGAGGGGGGAAAAAAAGTAAAAATCTTGTGGGTTGAAATAAAGACAGTTTCATAGGACAGAAAAGAAAGAGAAATAATAATAATAATAGTAATAATAATAATTTGTACAAAGCAAGTGATGCACAATGCAATCGCTCACCACCTGCTGACTGATGCCCAGCCTGTCCCTGAGAAGCAATTCCCTCCCCACCCCCGCCCCGCCCCAGTTGAATAATTCTCATCCTAAATCCAAAACTGAGCACCATACCAGCTACTGTGAGGAAAATTAACTATCCTAGCTGAAACCAGGACATTTGGTCAAGTTATTAAATATTACATGATTTCTAGCAACTATCCAGCATAACAGCATTGTGAACTTTTATTGATAAAACCAAAAACCTACATGTTTCAGGAGTCCTTTTTGAATGTGAAAGAAATTTCAGGATTACAAACTCTATTGCCTTGAAAATCCATTTAGGAGAAGTGTAGTTTTGCAAGTACTGGACTATAGACTCTCTGCAAAGTATTGTTATGTCTTGCCTGGTCCATACTTGCAGTTTAGAAAACTATGCATCTGAAATGCAGGTCCAAACTAAAATAAGCCTAAGATTACTTTGAACTTCAAACAGTTGCATCAGTTTGAATTTTTGCTGGAAGTGGGAAGGAAAAATAAAACTCTTGTCTCCCAAACTGCTCTAATGAATGACTAGCTCATTTCTGCAGTGGAGAAATACAATATAATAAATGACTCATCTGGGAATATTTTTATACTCAAAGTTATTATGAGTAAGAAACAAATCTTTTTGGTGTTATTAAATGTTAGACTCATTTTTAATATTTTTTGTAACTGTTTTTTAATATATGCAGCTTTTGCTGACTGTATTTAGAATATTGAACTGCAGTGTCACTTGGAGTTCATATATTCCACCAAAATTAAAACAGATGGTTTCTTGTGATTATCTATTTCATCTTCTAAAGAGAAGACTACTTTTCCAAACCTTACAGCTATAAAATGTTAGAACAAAGAGAAATGGCAAAGTAGCTTCATTTAATTAACAATAGCTGAGGGTGTATACAAGCGGATTGCTAATTTATTGGAGACTATCATCATTATCTCATGGGATTAGAAACTTGCACTTCATAACTCTTCCTGTCATGATTTAATGCATAAATATACCTCTCATTTTGACAGTTGAATGGCTTTTCAGAATTATTTGCAGTTCAAGTAATTTCCTAATACCTCTGATTGCATGGTAAATGAATGGTGATGACCTTACCTTTCATCTCATTTTCTAGATTATTTAGTGTAATATTGGAACAATTAACCAAAGAAACAGAAGGTGGCAGCCACTCAGGTGGCAAACCTGGTGGTTTTGATGTCAAAGCCCTAAGAGCCTTCCGTGTATTGCGACCTCTCCGGCTTGTATCAGGAGTGCCCAGTAAGCACTTTTCTGTTTAATTCCATTGGAATGCATGTTGTAACCGATCTGATTATTTAACTTTCATGTTCCAGACACTAACGTAAATGAGATAATATTAAGTTGATTTTTGTTGTCTGGTTATATATATGAAGTGAGATTCAAGATGAATGATACACTATTTCAGTTTGAACAAAGGATTGTGAATTCTTTCAGTGTGTGATCTTCTTACACAGTTCAATAAGCAGACTGGGAATACACTTCCCTTTTAAAAGCTTTATATAAAAATGAATTACATGTGTAAATGCAAATACACTAGGAAATGTATATGCATATTATTCCAAAATCCTACACATCTGAAAATGTAGGTGGTCCTAAAATAGTTTATAAATTGGTAAGTGTATGCCAAAGCACATTACACATTTCATATTTCCTGCCCCCTCCAATGCACATAAATGCCTTCTGTTTATCTCAATATAACAGATAAATTAGGAAACTTGAAAAATAGAACAATATTACTTAAAGAAAGCAATTGAATTTTATAACAATCCTTCCTATTTTATTTTCATACATTATTAATTAGTGAAGCTATTTGGGCTGAATAAGAGGTTCATGACTTACAACTCAACTCTTCCCAGTACATTCAAAGGAAGAAACGTAACCCTGTGTTTATTATTATATCATACTCCATTACACAGAAATGATTGTGATGGTATATTTTTGGCAAAAGAGCTTTACTGAAGAAAGAAGCAGTCTTATGAGATGCCAGAAAGGAAGTATTTTGAAATTAAAATGAGCCATATTTTGTTCTTACCAGTGCTGGGGCAACCTCAGTAGTCTGGCATTTACTCTTTTACAAGAACAAAATTTGGCTAAATTAAGGAGAAAACAAGAAAAATGAAATAGTTCTGAAAGTGATGCAAGGAATGAATAACTAAAAAGTAAGATTATACAAAGTGAAAATATGTTTTCCCAGATAGCTATATGCTATCTCTCCGGACCAAAAATACATTTCTGCAACTGCCTGTGTACAGTTTCTCTGGACTTGTCACAAAGTTGTGGTTGTAGCACAGGACTTTTTAAAGGTCATATAAAATAAAGCCACATGCTGACTACATGCCTTTTCTTTCAGAAAAAAAAATGGAACAAACAAAAGAAAATCACTTAAATTATTGAACTTCAAGCATCGGCTTCAGTGATATAACCTTTATTAACAGAGGAAATAATTAGGCTTTGACACAAAACTTTGCACTCTTATGAAGTAAATTATGTTGCAGTAACGTTTTGTAGTTCTGAGCAGTAGAATTTTTTTTAAACTGATGGTCTGCATGCCTGTATCATTAATTTCTAATAATGCATAATTATAGAAGTTTTGGTAAGGCAAGACATAGAAATCTGGCTCATATCTTGTATCTTCTTTTATTTTAGGTTTACAAGTTGTCCTGAACTCGATTATAAAAGCCATGGTTCCCCTGCTCCATATTGCCCTTTTGGTATTGTTTGTAATCATAATCTATGCTATTATAGGATTGGAACTTTTTATTGGAAAAATGCACAAATCTTGTTTTCTTATTGATTCAGGTAAGTCATGAAACTGCTGACTAAAATAGGGGATCAGTTCTGTTCTCTTTCAAGTCTGTGGGATTTCAGTTTGAAATAGAATGGGCCAAAGCATTAAAACTGTTGTAATCCCGATTTTCAGTGATCAGTAATTTTAGGAAAAGTTCCTTAAATTTAAACAACAACAACAACAGCAACAACAACAACAAATAAATTACCAACAAAACAAACAAACAAAAAAACAAACCTAAAACTACCTCTACCACCAATATCCAAAACAGTTAGAGACAAAAACATGCTCTGAATAGTATTTCATGTCTGAAATGTCTAACTGAAATGTCATTATTGAAAATAGTAAGGGTCACTATCCACAAGGGACAACTTAACAGTTTTCTGAACCTTTAATTACTAAAAGCTAGCTAGTCTCAAGGAAGAGATACCCTTCTGAGATGACAATCTGGCAGTGTCTCTCCTTCAGAATTTTGGGTGGTGTGACAAGAAGTGCAGTTCTAAGAACAATAATAAAAGAAAACGGTGTTCCTCCACTCGTGTGGATTGAAATGATGCAATGAAAGTGTTTCTTAGAGAGAGTTTTAAAGGACTGACCTGGGAATCCTGGTGGACAGCAGATTAACCATGAGTCAGCAACGTGCACTTGTGGCCAAGAAGGCCAATGGTATCCTGGGCTGCCTTGGAAAGAGTGTTGCCAACAGGTTGAGGGAATCTGCTTCTCTGGAGATATTCAAAACCTGCTTGGATGGGATCCTGTGCAGTGTGCTCTGGGTGACACTGCTTGGCAGGGGCTTGGACCAGATGATCTCCAGAGGTCACTTTCATCCTCAGCCATTCTGTGATCATCATGAGGGAGAGATGCATCTGATGGCTAAGGGTATGTTTTGTTACCTAAGCAATGAAGTGAACTATATGTAGGAATTAGTCCAGGATGTGTCCTTGGTGGTACATGTGTTAGTAGGAAGGGAAGAAAGAGTAAAGATGGAAAAAAAACATCAGTATGGTGAGATTCAAAAAAGCTATGGTGCATTAGTACAACTGTAAATATGAACTTGCTTTATTTTTTTCCTATTGCTAAATGGCTTGAGCTATGTTGTATGTTCAGTTTTGATTAAAGTATTTTAAGAGCCCAGATGTGAGAACAACTAACAGCTCTAAAGTTCCCATTGGCTCACTTTCTCAACATTTGGTATCTGCATTTATCATCTAACAGGATTGATATTTCTCCACATAGAATTAATTCAAAAAACTTTGAGAACTTCTGATTTTAACCTTAGCTTCTGAAATACCTACTTTTTTTATTTTTTATTTTTGTCAATTTTCAGATATACTAGTTGAAGAAGATCCAGCACCTTGTGCATTCTCAGGGAATGGACGTCAGTGTGTCATGAATGGCACTGAATGTAAGGGTGGATGGGTTGGACCAAATGGAGGCATAACAAACTTCGATAATTTTGCATTTGCAATGTTGACTGTGTTCCAGTGTATAACCATGGAAGGATGGACTGATGTGTTATATTGGGTAAGTAACTTCTTAAATCACTGAATTTTGCTTACCTTTAAGCAAAATTCAATGCTCAAATGAGAAATAAGCTGTTTTACAATACCACAAGCAAGAAATTTTTGAGAGTTTTACAGGAGAGGAGCTTAACTGCATACTTCTTGAAGTCACAGTACCTTTTTGGATTCCTCAGTCTAGGAAGACATTTTAGAAATGAATTTATTCCTTGCTTGTTTGATTTTTTTCCTATTCCATTTGTATAAATGTAATATCCCATTTATGTCCATTAGACTAACATTTTTTCGTGCAAGCCTGCAGTTTTTAAGCATGCCTTTTCTGATTAAGCTTAAGAGCTCTCTTTTTGCAGTATTTCTGCAAAGTATTTTGCAATATTAACATAAATTAGACCAAAACAAAATCTCAGCTGTCATTGCTTGCCTTGGGGACTGCAAACCATTTGTTAAACATTCAAAAACAACAAATCACAAGAATTGTGAGCCTGACATTGTCTCCATGGAAGCAGCAAAAGGTATTCAAAATCATAGCTTTGTAAAGCCCCACCTTTAAATGCTGCTCTAACATTAAATATGGAACCTCTGCAATCTTAGAACATAAATAGGCAGCTGGACACAGACTAGAAAATGAGATACTCTTTTTCCGAATTTCATAGATGAGAATGGAGAAAAAACACACAGATTTTTCAAATGAATAGGGTCAGGTAGATCAGGTAGTGTTTCTCTGCCTTGACCCTATTCCAATCACAGGACATTATGTTCCTATGTGAATCTGTAAGCATCTACATATTTGGCATGAATGACTTGTCCAAGGTCATTCAAAAGTCTGTGACAGAACCTGCCAACCATAGGTGCTGAAAATCGCTGAGAGTATTCTGTAGTTCTTGGTACTCAGCAGTAAGTCTTTGCAGCAATTAGGACCTTATGGCAACTTTAACAGTTTGAATATTGGAAATTTTCATGAAAGAAGAAAACTGAGTGCTAGTAAGGATCATTATTAGAAATCTGTTTAAAACAGACGAGCTATCTCAAGACATATCTTTTTGGAACTGTATTCTGCGTTATGTTGTTCACGGCAGCTAATGGTTTGGATTGCCCTAAAAGTTGGCCAAATGGGGGTTATTTACTAATAGAGAATCTTCTGTGGAGTATTGGATGCAATTAAGGATAAAGCATTACTCAGTGAATGAACACTTTGTGGTCATTTGTTGCAAATCAAGGTGAAATATACTGTTGCAAAGAATACAGCACCTGTGTGTGTAGTCTCAGATGACAATTTGTGATACAAGAATCTATAATAGAAAGATGTTTTTAAGATGTTGTTACTGTTAAAAATAATTAAGATGGTAAGATGGCATTCTTTTTGGACTGCAAGGCAAAAAAGTTGACAAAATAGGAATCTGTGCTTTCACAATCACTTGTCAGGGATATAAAGTTGGCTATAAACATGCAAGCCTTCAGTAGTAAAGAGCCTAACAATAATGCAGAGCTACACATGGGCTAATTTATTGTTTCTCATGGTGTAGATTTATGCTCTTTGGGTTTTGCTATCCAACTCTTAATTTTCTGAGAGACTGTGTTAGTGTAGAGTTAGTATGTGCTTTATATGATTTGTGTTCATGATGATGACAGTTATTTTTATCCCTCCTGAGAGGAAAGGGAAGGTTTGCTATGAGTCTCTGGTAAAAAATAGACATTTACCATTTTTCAAAGCAAAAGTATGCTCGCATTTTGGTACTTGATAATTACTCTGTCACCATTTTTTTCAAAGAAAATTAACAATAAAAGTAATGGAGTTTACTGCATTTGGACTATGATTGTTAAAAAAAAAAAGATATAGAAAGAATTTAAGCCAAGTGGCCTATTAAATTTTCCCCTGAGAATTAATGAGCTAATTGATCAGATGTATCCTAAGATTTTTTTTAAAGTCTCCATCAACAGCACAAAAACCCTATAACATGAAAATAGGATGCTGTGAAAGTTGTTATGGTCAGACAATTTCAAAATCAAAGCATAAGAAAAACTGAAATTCAAAAAAATGAAAACTGGATGTTATTTTGTTTGTTTCTCCATAATGACTTCCCAAAGTCAAAGTTATTTACAGGTACACGAATCTCAATTTTAATTTTATTACAAATGATACTGGGATTGTTAGCAAGAGAAGCAAAGAAATGTTTGATCTAGTGAAAAACAAGCAAAGCCAGATATTCAGATGGCTTTGGAATCTGTCTTAACTGTTGTTTTACATAATTAAATTATAGATCTAGGTTCTTTCTATCTGTATATTAACGAATTAGGCAATGTCAAGCTGAAATTATTTCTTGCAGACAGAAGAAATGACCATTTACATGTTTTACTCTTGCCACTTGATTAACCTGATTTAGCTGTTATTAGCTAAAAATTCAAAAAGATTTTGTTTTAATCACAAAATGAAAACAGGATTACACTAGGTTGTGATAAAAATGTCCAAACAGTTTAAGGAAAGCGCTACTGATATAGGTGTACATGTTTTAGAGGTTAGTTTTTGCTTAGAAATCTGTTGATAAGAGCCAGACTGAATGAGTTTTATACAAAACATAAATGCAATAAAAATAAAACCACAAATATTAGAAACTGCACAAAATTCTGATTTCCACTTGTTCACTGTGTGAACTGTAAAATTAACCATGTAGGCTTATCTTGCTAGCAGGTGTAAGCTGAGTGGGTGAAATATGTGCAATATTTTGCATCATGTTATGTGGAATTCTGTTAGCAAAAATGACAGCTGAAAATGACAGCTTCCAGTAACACTCGCTAGCACAGCTCGTTATCACCTGGTTAACAACAGTAAACTCTGCTTAAAAATTCCCCACGCATCAATAGTGATTTTTCTCTTATGCATATTTATTATAGAATAAGGGTTTGAACCTGCTACTGCTAGGCATCCTTCCCATCGGGGTGAGTCACCTGGACATCCTACTGCTCACCAGTTTTCCATCTGACTCCTATTATTTTTACAGTTTTTTTGGCCACTTAGATTTCTTTAGCTTATGTGCAACCCACTGGCTGGCATATATTACCTACTTCATCCACTAAAACCATGACTCCTTAGTGCCAAATGCTAGACTGAACTGTAAAGGTTAAGGGGTAGTGTCCTTGTTTACACCAGCCACTGCAGCATATGTGTTCCCAAATTGTGTAATGTGTTTGTGGCTGCACATCTGTACATCTTCTCCATTTGCTCTCCGGCTCTAGCTAAGGCTTACACTATCAGCTCTATTCCTGTGCAGTCCTTGTTATTGGCAAAGTGGCAGCTTCTGTCTGCACAAGGTTTTAATGCTCTGGCTCATGTTCTAAAGCTGAGAGCATAGTATTCTTTGCCCCAGTTTCAATTTATGTCAGTAAGCACTCAAGAATTACAAAATCCAAGTCTGCATTTGCATAACTGTCTCAAGACTTTTTTTGCACGTCTTTGGAACATCCAGATTTTTAGTCTATTAGTGGCAAACATGTATTTTGTAAATTGCTTTTTTGTTTTTAGCTCTTCCACTTGATATGTAGGAATACACATAATGAGCAGCGATACTTGCCAGTACAACCCCCAATTTTCCTGTCAATACTAAAATTGTCACATTTAATAATGTGATCTTCAAGTTTTTACCATAGCGAAGTTAGGTATTTACTACACTTCAATAATCTACACTGATACTACTCTAAATTGAACTAGAGCAGGGCATGGACTCTGTGAAACAAACTACTTTGCGTGGTGGGTTGCCAGCACAGGTCATTCAATCATGGAGCAACTGCGTTAGCAACTACTGAACTTTACTAAGTCAACCTTATGGACAGGATTGGAATTGCTAGCTCAAATATTAACAGCTCATCAGTGCTCTGCCAGATAGCTAGCACCATTCAGACTGACCTAGAGATTTTGGGGACTGAAGCCTGGACACTGCATAAACTGAAATTGCTGAATAATGGTACATATATTTTTTTTTGCGTATTAATACAAGTACTGATATTTTAACAAGGTATTCTCTCACGGTTTCATTTTTAAAATGTACAATTCATTAACTGAATATCTAAACATTCTAAAATATATCTAAAACTTTGATCAGGTTTAAGGAAAGGAATGCCAGGGTATTTTTTTAACATGCCCTTTACTAACATCTTAACTTTTAGAAACTATATCCTTTACTAATGTTTGACAATAACATCAAATAATACTTCATAATTCCTTTGCTTTTATAACAAAAAGAAGCGTGCACTTAATTCCTGAAGGAAGAAATGGGTTTCTAAGTTTTATATTCCCTAACATCCTCCTTGAAGCATACCGGGACATTTGAAGAAAACCAATCATTTTTGCAATACGGTCTGTTTAGGCTGCACTGCACTTTTGCATATGTCTAGTGTTCAGATGTCTACATGGCCATTGCACTAATGTAACTGGGAATAACATATCCTGAGACAGAAAAAAAAATCAATATTTCTTTAAATATATTTCCGTTATGAAGTACAATCAGGCAATCTTCTAATCATGCCACTTTTTATAATGTTCCTAGTTCAAGAATCTTAGAGGATAGCTTACTGAGAGGTATTATAGGAGGATACAACGTACTTGAGACCAACTGGTGTACAACCAAAAATTTTTCCTGAACACAACAAAATATCTTGTAAATATATCTCACAAGAGAATCCCTTGGCTCTGGCACAAAATGTATTATTAGTCCATAAACAAAAAGTCACAGTGTGTTTGAAGTATTATCAAAACTGTCATCAGAGTGCTGAGAAGGAATCTGTTAAAAAATAAAAAATAAAATTTTGGCTAACAGTCAAGTAAGCAATGATATTCTAGAGCTTTGAATTGGATAATCTAATAAACCATTGGGAAAGAACTACATAGAGTGATTGAAGTCATACTAGTTACATTACCGCTGCAGATATGGAAGGCACATTATTGCATCCAAACAATACTTGGCAGCGACAAATTTCAGCTTAGTATAAGAACTCAAAGGATGCTTGACAGCTTTTTGTCCTTTGTATGTCAGCTGCAAATATTTGGCAGTGTTAAAAACTGTGAGGAATATGCAAGAAAAATCTTAAAAAATCTTTATTTCGCCCTTTTATTTGCCTTAAATGTACTAAGGATAGCTTAATGCTGTTTTCCTAGCATCGTTCAGCACCACTCACAGGTCATCTAAGGGAGACTCTTCAGTGAAACAAGGCAGTTCATCCCCAAAGACATTGATGTGCTGGCTGCACAGTGCTCCCGGCATTTGATGACTACATAGCCAGAAATTTAACACATGATATCCAGCTGGAGAGAGAATGGTAGAAATTTTGGATGACAGTATTAATATACTGCACAAATCGCACTTAAGAGCCAAGGATGGCAGGCAGGAGTTTTTGAATTTGTGTGTTAATCACTTGAATCCAATTTCCTGTCAAAATCTAGCTTAACGCTTTTTCCCCTTGCCCTGCCCTTTTAGGTAATGATTTGGACTACTTGATCATGTCATTTAGGTGTAAGAAAGCTCAGAATCAACCAATTTTAGATAGCAAAGAGATGTGGCTTAAATAACGAGTAAGTTAGAAACCTCAGAAAGAAAATGGAATGATCAAATTCAGACCTACAAACAGAGATACCAAGCCAGGGAATATGCGTATTAACAAGTTTGAATTAGCATTAAAAGGGATGATTATATAATTTTTCTCAAATTAACAGCTTATTACAACCCACCTGAGGAGGATTTTAAACTACCTCACATGGAAATATTGTTCCCATGCATTGAACCTGATTTACTTTGACAAGACATCTAGTATCTCAGTCTTAGCTGACTGCTGACCAGTACTGCAGTCAAAGCATGGAACTAATTTCTTGTCACACATCATTGCAAATACTCAAAAGAACATATTTCTTCTCCCCAGAGAGTTTAAATTAAACAGAGAGAACTGGATTAGAAGTAGGCGCTACTTTAGGTAGTGCTGAGAACTCCACTGATTGAGGCTACAGTTTCCTCAAAAGAATTGCTACCAGAAGCAAAAAATCAATGTAAAACAACGCTAGTTCCCAGACTGTCCCAGGATAACAGTTGAGTTAATAAATTCAGATCTACCGTGAGTATTGTTTATTTGTTCATATGTTCCCTACATTAACTAAGGTAACAGTTACACATCATTAATCCAAATAATACATGCTATTATGCTTGCTTTTTTTTTTTTTTTTGCACTCAGCGTACAGGAAAATATTAAATGCGTGCAATGATTTTATCACATTTTTTGGACTAAATGTTGCTGGCATAGCAGATTTGAAAATAAGAAAGATATTTAGTACCTACCTCCAAAGTAGACACCACTACCCTGTGCATTTTAATACATTGCAGCTTAAAATTGAAAAATAAATACAGTCTTCATCACATTCATTCATTCATTCAAAAAACCAAACTAAACAAAAAAAAGCCATGTTTTCCATCCCTTAGGTTTAATAAAATACATCAGTAGATAGGTTTTACAAAATTATGTGAAATTAGTTTGGGCAATATGGATAAATATATAGAAGCAGTAATGAATTTTGTTAATCTTAAATTAGTATGTTGCAACCAATGAAGGAATCAAATCCTTCTGTTTTGAATCATAGTTTTATTTCCAATGATCCAATAGGAAAACTTCTCTGGATTACTAAAATGGAGAGAGACAGTACTCTCCATTTTGTTACAGTGATGTAAATCTGCTCTGCCACCGATGGAGTCTGCTGCCAGAGTGTTTCAACTTGGGATAGCTACCTGAAAAAGAAGTAATTTCTTAGCAAACAATCACATTTGACATCTAGCTTTTTTTTCTTCTTCCTAGTCAAAGACAGTAAGCTGATTAATGAAATACCATCAACAGTAATTAGCTAGAATAGTATTAAGTGCTGAATGAAAAAAAAAAGACTCACATCTAAACTTATTTCTAATCAATATTAGAAAAAATAGTTCTGAGCAATTAGCTTTGAATAATAGATGCTTCATTTGACTACCTAACCTATACACTTCGATAGCTAACAATAGATAAAATTAACAAAAGGTAGAACCTGAGATCTGTTCAGACAGATCAAAGCAAATCAATGCAAAAGAAGACATACCTTACAAGCTGGGGTTTAACTTGAAAGGGTCACCTATGCGTGTGCTGTAGGGTAACTTTATAGAATGGTTTACATACAGAAGATGGAGGCCAAATTTAGAGGTGATAAAGTAATTATGAGGCTGTCTGGGTGCTGTAACAACTTTTTGTCTCTCCAGGAGATATATTTCTTTTTAGCCTGCCTTAATGCCTGAGCCATGGAATTCTGATTTCAAGTTGTTCTTGGGCTGAGATGCTTAACAGAGCAGTGGTCTTTGAGTTCACACCCCACCAGAGCATCACTCAGCATGTTTCTGTGTCAGTGGTGTACCAAAGCTGAGTCTGTCCAACCAGGAGAATGTCAGGGAAACCTTTGCTTCAATGGCAGAACCCAGGGAAGATTGAAGATAAAATTACATGCTTTTCACAAGCCAGCCTGGAGGCTGCTATGCTTTGAGCACAGCCTGTTTTAAGTCAGCTTTAAGTTAACTCCACTTCAGCCGAGAATATTCCAGGACACAACCTTTGAAGCTAGTAGACTTTGAAAAGCTGTCTGGTGTGCTCTAAAATGAGTAGAATAAATAGCTTGTGTTATGAGATTTGTGAACCTACAGTGTATGCTTCAGAGAAGGCAGGATTAGTCCCATTTCGCAAAACACTCATTTCTGAGGTATTTTTACACCCTTCAAGAGACTTAATAATTTTTAAGATGATTAGATAGGTTCTAGGTAACGATAAACACTGATTGTGTCCATTAGAATGTTATGAAAGGAGAAAAGTAAAATTGGAAGCTAAGATACTTAAGAAATCAAATGAGTTTGAAACATAATGGAAAATAATTCATAATAGCTTCATGCTTCAGCGCAGTATGTTTTTAATAGTATAAATGCAGAATTAGAGGTGTTACTGCACAGCTTTATCATTATCCCCCAGTTAGGGCTTAGATTAATCAATACATACAAAAAGCTTGCCACATTTTTCGGTAAACTAGTGAAAGCTTTTCAGGAAATTAAGGCCTTGATTGCATATGGGGATTTTACTTATAATTACCACAGATAGGGATAGATGAGACATTTTAATGATTTCTAATTTATGTTTTAGGTTGGGGTGTGCCATCTGCTGCTATGTAATGGTTTTATCTATGCTGTAAATTTGACATGCTCCTGGTATCACTTCAGAAACTTTGTCCCTGAACATCTACACTGCATTGTATGACAGCTGATTCCAACTACAGCACAACTAACAAGATAATTCGCCCCCAATGGCCAGATGAGGCAGTTTCAGATTGTACCAGGTTTGTCCCATCAGATCAGGATAATTCTTCAAGACTTTGTAGGCATATACTTACAAATATATGCATATGAATGTAGAGTAATATATATATATAATATTTTCTCCTCTACCAATTTGACATGCACAGAGTAACTTGTCTCCAGATCTGGTAGTATCAAGATGGTTCCTTTTACAGGGACTTCAGAGCAGTTAGTTCCTGTGTCACCATGAAAGGGATAGGAAGAGCTTCAGAGTTTAGTTCAAATATTATTTTCAAAGCTGTTCAAACAAACAACATAAGAACTCTAATGTAGTGTCTGTATGAAAGGATGAAAATGTCAGGATGTAGCCAAAAAAATCATCTCTGGTAAAAAAAAAAAAAAAAGGCATTTTTAAACAGTTATCTAACTGAATAGTAATGCGTCTATCATTACAGTGAAATGTAATTAAGTGATAAGAAAAACACTCACTTTGTCCTTCGTATCATCCTTCATCTTGTCTGTCCTCTGGATGATGTGATGGACAAACTAACTAGAGCTGAAATCGAAACATTATGTCTAGATCTAGAAAATGGTACAAAGAAGGGCAGGAAGAATGGCACTTGGCAAGTATCTTTGTGATAGGTGTTACGGATGCTAAAAGCTTAATGGCTTCAAAAAGAGATGGGACAAGTCCATTGAGAGCCACTAGGTTTGACGCCTACTCTAGATTGCTGCATCCCTGAGCCACAGAGAGTGGGGGTCTTGCAAGACTTTTTACTAAGGATTTGAGATCTGATAGGTCCTGGATTTCCTGGTGCCCTTTTAGCATTATTTAGGGGCTATTATGTTTCTTAGTTGCAACTTCCAATAGGTGTGGAATTTGTGTCTTTTAACTCCTATATCTGGACTTTGTGTGAGAATTTAGTATCAATACTTTCAATTGAAAAAAAAATCATTTCTGAGGATGGAGATTTTTTTGTGCTTATGTATTACCAAAACTCTGTCTCCATCATTAGTCAGAGGACAAATTGACTCTTCTAATCTTTCTTTAATTGAAAGTTATGGAAAATGCCACTCGACATGCATGAAATGAGCAGTAAAGTTTTCCAAATGGAAAGGACTTCTTTACATGCTTTCATCTCTGGTATTAATGCAATCAGAAATATTACTTCATGAATAGAAATTACAGCACGTTACTTACAGAGAGTTTAATTGTCTCTAGATTTAAATGGTAAAATTGTGTAGATGCAGTTTCATGCTGTTGATTTTAGGAATTAGTACCAACCTGTTCTACTGGAATATGGGTTCCTGACAAAGGAATGCTTTTGGATTAGTTCAGCATCTGCCCAAACCAAAACATTTCTTCTGGTGCTGGTAAACTGCAGTTTCCAGGTTTCATATCACAGGGCATTAGTCCTAGATAGATTAGCCTGAAATATTGGGTTTAAAATCAAACTGCATAAATGAGAAGGATTTATTTTCATACTTTGCTGTAAAGTGAATGCTGTAAAGTGAAGCAAATCACAGCTGTGTGTGCTAATAGAGCCTTTATGACGGACCATGGAACTTTCAGCTTTGCATCTGGGTTACTAAGCTAGCACAATGCCTGGCTTCTTGGATATGTCCTCCTGAGCAAAAAGAGTGTATCAGGTTGGGTTGCAGTGATTCTCAGAGCACTTCTTTTCCTCAGATCTTTTGTTTATCTTAAAGTGAAATTGCAGTTTCAGGTTTTTCAAAATGATTTATAGCAGGAAAACACTGACATCA
This sequence comes from Anser brachyrhynchus, assembly GCF_964034855.1. Classification (NCBI taxonomy): domain Eukaryota; kingdom Metazoa; phylum Chordata; class Aves; order Anseriformes; family Anatidae; genus Anser; species Anser brachyrhynchus. The sequence continues at coordinate 23,163,870 of NC_137705.1, forward strand.
ACACCAGATGAATTTATGCCCTCTGTCTGAACTCTGGTGACTTGCAAAATACTGTTTGCAAATGGTATAGTTAAGTTGGATACAAAACACATTTGTGAGTATTTGAAGTTCAGACAAAATGTTGGCTCTTACACACTATTGTTAGAAACCCTCTTTGCCTAATCTGTATCATATGAATCATTTCTATGAAGGAAACTCAATTCTGAAGTAATAAAATAATTACTAAGTATGCAATTTAAAAAAAAAAAAATAACTGAGTACATTTTATTCCTAAACTTTAAGGCCAGATGCTTACAATTCAAAGAAGGTGCAAAGGGCAACACACACTGGAACAAAGAAGAAATTCAGTATCAGCAGTAGAGCATTTTTGTAAATACTTATCTCTCTTTTGCTGCTAAGACTTCTCAAAGGAGGGGACTTGCACACTTAGCTCTCTTTTGCTGCTAAGACTTCTCAAAGGAGGGGACTTGCACTGAGGAAACAGGCATAGATGATAAGCTATCAATCCCCTTAGCTTAGGTGCCTACCATGCTAAGTATTGCTAAAAGTACTGCACAGAAAAGTATTGCACAGGAGACTGAGTTGAAGTAGGTCAGTGTAATGGCAGCATTATGAAAGACTTTATTTCCCACACGAATAAGCTGTAGCAGAAGTGGACCGTGGAAACTTGAAATCTTTTAAAATTGAAGTCAAAGATCCCAGCCTTTCAGAATGGCTGTAACTCTGTTCCATTTTAATTTCTCTAAAATATTTTTTTATTGAAATTAAAAGAAAAAAATCCAAATCAAATATATAATTTGCATTTTTAAGTCTTTTTTTACATATACTATCAAGTAAGTGATTGTATATTGCTCTTTTGGTAACTTTGGAAGTTCCAATTAGTTAGTATAAAATGGCATTATTGCAGTTCACCAGTGAAGAAAAGTGCCTATGGGCCTTAACCTGCAAAGACTTAATGCTTGTGCTTACATCTAGCTATCCATTGGAGTGCCTTGCAGAAACTTAGACTATGACAAATTTTTAAAAGATAGAGAAAAAAAAAAAGTGAAGTACAGCTTGAAAACCTTTTGTTCCCATGCTTAATATGGGATTGTGTCCATTCCAACAGAGATGTTAATGACATGATTTAAAATGGACTGTCTATAGAGCTCGAAGCCTAATCGCAAGATTCAGATGTGACAGACAGTCATACAACAGCATTCACAAAGAGAAAAAAGGTTTCCCCAAAAATCGTTATACATTGCCATATCTAGTCCCGAATGCTCATGGATTTTTTTTTTGTCTGATGAATTTTTATGGCTAAAAAGCATCTCAAAAAGAAAGTAATACAAACCTGTGAGTATAAACAAAAAAGTCAGAATAATTCTTCTCCCATAAGAGAAATTTCCAAGAATTTCCAAGTCAGAATTGCTTTTTTATAACTTAATGAAATGTCTTTTTGCACCTGAATGATACACATAATAACCATTTCCCTGTGTTTTAAAGTATCTTTTATTTTCTGAACAGTTCTTTTTAGTTTTCCCTGGATATTTTTCTTGAATCCATCTCATAGGATTGCTAAAAATAACAATGGAAAAGGTCTTTGTAGAAAAATTTGTGTGTTCCTATAAGTAGTGTGTCTGAAGTTCAGTAACTTCAACCTTACTGTTTCTGGAATATTTCCATGTTTTTGCTATGTTTTAAAATTTGATTTCAGGTTTTCATTTTCATAAAAGTGTTCATGTTTTTTCAAGTATCTGATTGCATCCAGCTGTAGTATTTCAGGGAAAAAGTATTGAAATTCACTTTTGCAGAAAAAAATAACATTTCTTGTCCTGCTGAGGTACATGTTACTCTTTACTTTCTCAAAGGATCATTCATGTAGCTAGGATATATATGAACTAATAATCCTAGTATTTCAATGCACTTTGTAAACATCATTTAACTTAGTGAGATATGAAATTTACTATTTTAGGTGTTAAAGAACAGAAATGTTATAGTGCTCTATTTGTATGTTTGATAGTATTTTTGATCTGAAGGCTAGGTTCACTCGGTACTTTCTCCTAGAATATGTATTAGGACTGCAAATTGATGTGGCCAGAGCCTTTTTTCTTACATTATTCTTCTTTGATAATTGCTGCAGGAATGCATAGAATGCTGTCTCATCTGAATGATTAAATTCTGTTTCTCTGACTCTTCTTTGCTATTACTATAGTGATCTACTCTATAAGATCATCTTATTTCTTGCAGATGAATGATGCTATGGGATTTGAATTGCCATGGGTGTATTTTGTCAGTCTCGTCATCTTTGGGTCATTTTTCGTACTAAATCTTGTTCTTGGTGTATTGAGCGGGTAAGCATACACCTTTTTCATCATGAAGGCAGAGTCCTGAATTCAGTTGCCATGAACACACAGGTTATCTTATACAGGTGAGACTTCAGTTGCAATGACATTTTTTTTAATTAAATTTCTATTTTTTCCTCTTCTAATTTAGAACAGAAGGAGTTTTCTGTAGCTTTCATAGAAAATACCAAATAAAAAATCAGAATTCAGACATACCAGTCCATATTTGGACACATTCATGTCCATATTTGTGGCAAAAGTATAAGAAGAACTAAAAGTTCTCCCACACTTATTTAAATATGTTATTTTAATTCAGCTTCTGAGGCATCACATTTGCAATATAATTTGGGTAAGTAAATAAATTAAAAAAAAGTTTCTTGCTTTTAAGAACTAAATAAGCCCAAAACTTTCAGTGTTAACACCTACGTGATCTGGCAGCTGCAAAAAGGACTCTGCTGTTTAATGAATGACTGAATCATAACTTATTTCCTTGCATTTTACAGGTAAATGATGCAATAGGATGTGAATGGCCATGGATCTATTTTGTTAGTCTTATCATCCTTGGCTCATTTTTCGTACTTAACCTGGTTCTTGGTGTACTTAGTGGGTAAGCAGCTGAGTTAACATTGTGTATGCTACTGCTACTTGTAAGATGGCCTCTGCATTTACTCAAGCTTCTCAGCAATGGCTTTTTTGCATGAACTTGAGATTCTTATGTCATCCTACCAGTGTTTGCTCTTTTGACTGAAGTGTGTGATCCTAGTGCCTGTATGTGTCTGACATCACGTTCACCATGCTTGCCAAAAATATTCTTTAGATGAGGCACTGATCTTCTCATTCTCTAATATTTCAGCAGGGAGAAACATTTTTCACACAGAGATGGGTGGCACTTGTACAAACGTTTTCCCCTGCAATTATAGACAAGTGTCTCACTGGAAAATCATTTATTTTTTTTTAGTTCAAATAGTTCCAAGTGTCTCTCTGGAAAATCATTTTTTTTTTTAAATTCAAATATCTATAATGTAATTAGAGTGTTCTTTGCATTTACCAGTCATGTAGCAAATTTTATTTTAATGGGGTACTTGAAGATCTGTCTGATAGAAAGAGTATGACTAGTTTACTATGACACAAAATGTTTAATGCTTCCTGTATCGTTGAGGTGTGTACTGCTGTGACATCCCACAGCAGCAATCTGATATTTTTATCAATAATCTAATATAAATTTAATATGGTTGTCAGTGGGAGGTTGTCACAGTACTTTGTTGCTCTGTATACTCCAGACTCCAGCTAAGAACTAAAGTGTCATCAGTTTTAGATGTGTAATGTGGTTTAAAACTGTAATTTATGGCAACAGTTTGCAAAGTTTTCTTCTTACAAAGCCCCCGTTCTGAGGTTATATCTCTACTTCCTTTGCCATTTCCTAGCTTCCAACATACTTGAGCTTGGGAAACTCCAGTTCATGGTAAAGATATTTTTTCATAAAGAAAGAAAAGGTCCTGCTGGCATCTGAATCCAAATACAATTATAACACATTATTTTTTATGTTAGCTACAAGTTACACAACAAATAATACTGTTCTGGCAGCCTTGGGCTAGCTGTGCCATCTTTGTTACCCAGCAGAAAAATGTGTCTTGCATTGAACACAGCCTTATAGTTGATGGTGTCATTAGGCTGCTGAGTGTGTGCGCAGCCATGTTACAACTTTGCTGTGCTGTACATTAGGTTTGAAAGGAATTATAGAATGCTATATATAGAATGTTCATGGAAATCAGGGAATCAGAAACAATTTCCAATTGATAATGTGATAATTATGTTACTAGGGCATTTTTGTTTTAATGGTTTTACAACGTGTTTTTAAAAATCATTTATCTGTGATAGATTACTGTTGCACACAGGAAACTGTGGAAAGCATGGTTTTTACCTTACTTTCAGAATCAATTTACAAAGCAGATGTTTAAAAGTAAAGAGGTAATGTGCTAAAAACACATTGCTGATTTTTTGATTTAATTTCTTCCTTCCAAGACCCACCCTGTAATGGCTAATTTATGCTGTCATGTAGGCTTTGCTTTTTTTCAGGGACAAATATGTAAACTGTTGCAAAACTAAGGGCCTAGCTTTTGCGTCACAGCCACCCTGGTCAAATAAGAAAGAAAAGAACAGACAGAAAACTGAGAGTAGTTGCTGTATAATTTATTTCTCCGTTTGATACTGTTACCTAACGTTGCTGTGTGACCAGACTTCCCACTAAAGCCATTAGTGGATTAGGTTTCTACGGTTCCTTTCACTGTCCCTTAAGAAGGTCATAAGCAGAAATTAATTTTCTTCCTGTTGTGTGAAGGTGTGCTATGGGAACAGTTAATTATTATTTCCCTCTTCCCTTGCTTGACTCAAATGAATTGCTATTGGTTTCATTTTTTTTTAAAACTTTTATAAAAATGAGTAGGGGAGAAAGTAATGCCAGATTTGGTGTGTTGATACACCTGTTCTTTTCTTCCACTGAAGCCAAGGAAATTCAGAGATCTACACAGCTAAGCTTTTTATTTGATTTAGTACATTTAAAATATTTTATAAGGCTTGCAGCATTATGATATGTTAGCCTTTTTTTTTTTTTTAACTGCATGATTTGTGTATTTAAATAAGGTAGTTTTTCAAAGCTAGTAAAAATTTGTTGGGTAAGTCAGATAAATCATTGTATTTTTTATTGTACCCCTCTGTAATTCTCTTATATTTGTGACTCAGATATCTTTAATATCTACTTTGTTGGCATCAGTGTTGGTACTCTTTCAGTAACTTTTCCTTTATTCTGTTGTAATGAGACACCTTTGTTGAGGAAATTTTGCTGGAATATGAAGTAGTTCTATAGCCACTGTAACAATATAGAGGAAAAGGTGTCCCCTTGTCCTTGGGTTCCATTCTGCAGACAAAAACTCACCACTGATTTCTTGATCCTTAGAGTTCTAATGCTCTTTAGAGTCCTTACCCACTTGCCTTTGATTTCCAGTGAACTTAACTGGCAGTGGTAAGTGTCACATGAGCTCACCTGAAATTTATAAATTCATTCATTCCTAAACTTATTTTCTGCCGGGGTGTCACTAACTGCAGCATCACTTAAGAATTCAGAGTGCTTGATGGATTGCCTGTATCCATGTTTGCTCCAAACATGTGGAAGAGACATCCTAGCACTCCAGGAAATGATATAAATAGATAGGGATTTGTGATGTATGAATATCACCAATATTGACATTGAGAAGGGGAGGAGAAAGGAGAAGATATCTATTATACCAAACTGATACAAAAGTGAAGAAAATGTCCTGGCATACTTGTTGGAAACTCTGGTAAAGGCTAGTGTGGAGCACTGTTACACTGATTTACTTTGATCGATGAATTCCTTTATACTTACATCGTAAATATTTTCCATGTATTTTCTATTTAGACATGCCTGTTTAAATCTTAGGGGCACTCTGTACATCCTTGGATGTATTTGTATTAATTAACAGAAAGATATCTATATATCTATATATATATCTATATATATATATATCATCCTGAGCCAGGCATTGAATGAGTAACACTCGCATTCTCTGTTTTTTTTTTTAAGAGTTAGCTTTTATGTTTTATGTTCTTCAAACCATATCATGAAACTTGTTCACTGATAAATCTACAAACAAAACTAAATTTTACTAAACCAATCAGGGAATGCAAAAATTATGCCAACTGACTTGAAAAGCATGGCTTTGCATACAGATTTTGGAAGTGGAATCTGAATGCCTAATACAACTTTTCTGTATGAAAGTGTTAGTTCTTGTAATATCAACTTGTGCTGTGTCCATTTAAATTTGCTGGTTTGATCTGTTAACGGTTTTAAAACATTCATTCACTCTCTTTGCATCCCTTTGTTACACTGTGACCATCTGCCCCTTTGTATTTCTCTACTGGCTCGTGTGCACTGCATGTTTGATGTATTTAGATACTGTACAAGTGGATGAGAATGATGATTTGGAAGATCTTTTATTTTACATCTAGCACTTTCTGAAGGTGAGTATTTACTGGTGATCCATGTCAGTTTTGCGTGCTGAAGGTGATAATCATAAAAACTCAGTTTGTGCTTTTAATAGCAGATATGTAAATTAACAGAAATAATGTGTGTGTAGGAAATGTGGTAAATATTTTAATTTTTGGAAGGAAGCTGACTATAGATATTTTTTTCTAAATAGTCAATTGAATAATAAGGATGGAGAGATTTCATAGGCTTAGTTATACAATTGTTTTGGGTAGTTTTGTCTTTTTCAAAATACTGCCTTTTTCATATTCTGTATCGGACAAGTGCTCTAGAAATGCTTTTGGAGACAGCTATAGATGTGGCTCTAGGAAAGGGTTCTAGTGCTGGCTCCTGGTGCAACATCAGCAGAGGGCTCTGAAGAAGACTGGCTCTGGCCTGAGAACAGACTTGACAGACAGCTCCTCCCTAAACACACAAGAAAAACTGCTGGTAGATAGGGCTCCTGAAAGGTATCTGGAAATGTTTGGAAGTGTGATTCAGAATGTGGGCATGTTGGGAATTCCTTCCAGCATGGTGAATTTAGCTAGGGGAATCTAGGTGGCCACCTCGAACCTTTACCTGATCTTTCACAATAAGGCTGCAAGATTGAATTCATATAGTATTTGGAATACAGATCAAAATGTTTGTTGCAGCTCTGAAAAGCTGCAAATAAATGCATTCTTCAGATAGCTTTTAATTTTCTTTCTCATTGGCTGGTCTGCGTTTTGCCAGTTCACATTAGAAATTTAAGGCTGCAATGTGGTTCCGAGTACTTGTTTTAGCAATTAGAAATCACAGGGTTGTCATGACACAATTGCACTCTATTTTGATTGCTGTGTCTTCTGAGCTAACAGCATGGAGGTGTTTCAGTTTGCAAGAGATACCAGAGTACACCTTTCTTTTTTTTTTCCTTTGTAAAGATCCCTCTGGTTATGATCCAAGGACTGGGCAGTGCAGCTTTAGGGCAACTTGACACTTGATGAGATTGCACAGAAATTGCAACTGAGGAGCTGCTCAGCAATTTGATTTCTGTAAAGGGTGATGGACTGCTTCAGGAGCCTGCTTTTATGTGTAGCTTTGTTATACGTGGTGTGTGTATCAGGCATAAAAAGGACCTGTGTTCTCCGAACTCATGAAATACCAGACAGAAACTGGGACCTGAGGGCAGGCCTCCAAATATTCCAGGATAAAAGACCAGAGTGTGTCATGACCATCACTGCAAGAGACAGAAAGCTGAAACTAGAAAGTTAAGTTAGACATTATAAAGTTAGAATCTACCTTTAAAAAGTAAGGGGCAAAAATTGAGAGATACTCATCAGCCCTGAAAGTATGTTTAAAAGTGTGCTGAAAGTTAAAATAAATATGCCAGTATTTCAGCATGCATTCAACTGTTTTACTATGAACAGAGAAAATAATAAATGATAAAACTTCGTAACTTATTTATCAAGAGTCATGGCTTTTAATGATGCATGATAATCTATTCCTTGAGATATTCCTTATCATTCGGGGATGGTTTCTGCTGACGGCATCTTCTGCTCAAGGCATTAGTATTTCATTGGGTAGCCATGGGAACAAATAAGACCTTTCAACCACACTTTAATAAATCTCTCTGAGTTGAACTTATTGCTTTCCTAAAGGACACCAAAGCATAAGCTTTGACATGTCCTTATATACATCCTCCTACATGTAAGTCTTGCAGGTTACTAAGAGAATGTTTTGTTTTTTTTTCCATTTCTTTCCCACAGTATTATTTGCAATGTATGTAGTGATTCTAAAAGCTAAGGGCACATACTTATACATGCTAATCTCACTGGTAATATCTGTCAATTCATATAATACAAAATATGTTCACACAGAAAAGCTTATACACCTAAGAACTGTTGTCTACAGTATAGATGGAAAAAAAAATGTAGAAGATGAAATTTGAATAATGATGCACAAAATAGAAAACAGCAGTGAACTGTCATCCATAGTCTTTCAGCAAAAGGGAAATGAACTGGTTTTGATAGCATTCTTTTTCACATTAGAGGGAAAGCTTCATAGAAAAAGGAGACTTGCAGATAAAAATTTAACTCCCTCACACAATATACATTAATAAAGAGGAAAGGAACTTCAGCTCCAGATCTCAGCAGGTTGCTTTTGATTGCTGTGTGGCTAGTAAAAATAAAACTCAAATACACAAATAAATACATTTAAAAAAAGTCAAAAGGAAAAGGGAATACCCTTGGTTGATCAATTGAATATACTAATAATAATTAGAAAATTCTTTCAGCTATATATAGTGGTAACTCTAACCAACTTCTCTAAACAGAGACCAATAAAAAACTATGGAGTAATCCAGTATCCTTTAATAAAAGAGCATGAATGGGAGTGATTTTATTTCCATCTTGTTAGAACTCATCACACTGTCTAATTAGGTATTGGTCCTGTGAAATGAGCTCCTGGCAGTTAACAAACCATTATCAGTTTCAAAAACTTTGACAATGCTCATCATGATGGTAGGGTGAACACACTATGGGGAATAGTCCTACCCTCAATGCTGCCAGTTCTTCCTCTAAAAAATCCAGCGCTGTGAGCCAAACAAGTCTTTACTCAGGACAGAATGAGCCACTCTTAAAGTGCAAATATAATTAGTCTGAAAAATCCAATCTCAGTTTTGTTGGTCCATTACCACCTCTATCAAATTGTTCCCAGTCTTGCTATTCCCACAGCTGATTCCATCACCTTCATGTGCACTCTTTGGCATAATAATGCTATCCAGGCCCTGACACAGTGTAAATAGACATTTTGCTGTTGAGTGTACATTTTCTCAATTGTTGGCCAGCTATACAGAAAAAACTATAGCTAGGTATTAATAGTTTGCATTTCCACATCAATTCTTGTTCAAGCAAAATTCCTGATATATATATATATATTTCATGCAGAAATAATTCTGCAGTGTTCAGCATATGAGTTATTATTTCTAACAGAAGGAGTAATAATATAAAAAAAATCTTGAGTAATTAAAGATGTGATGTCACACACCTTTTTTTATATCTCGTTACATCTGGTTACCCAATAGGCCTGGCTGTGAGCTGTTGTCCATGCTTATCAGCACAGTTTAAGCAGTTTGAGTTCCCTGATATGAATCTGCTAATTTGTTGGTTGGTATGGTTACCGCTGCGTGAAACCTCTGCTGTGGCCAACACTGTACTCCTGTGAGCACGTTTTTGCTATTGCGTGACTCTTCTCCATGAACAAACAAGAGTCTGTCATGTCTGGGTGACAGCTCTGCATATGGCATTCACGTAGTGCTTTCCACATACTGGACCCCGTGCACAGTACGTTACATACAGGAGATGCAGATTCTTGCTCTCATTCTGTCTGCAGAGACTTGCAGTGACACAAAAGGGTTGTAATATGGCCAGCCAAGAGTTAGTCCTGGTTTATGCTTAGGTGGAAGGCAATTCTTTGTTTCCTGTCATCACTGTCTAAGTGATGGACAGGAGACAGAGCAGCACTCCTGTTGCCAGATTTTCATTTCATATATACTGGTGTGGCAAATCAGAGTAGCTTGTTGGGATTTTTCAGTTTACAACAACTTGGGTGGACTGATTTAAATCACATTTTAGCAGAGACCCTTATGAATGACAGCATAACTCTTTGAATGAAATTTTTGTCAGGTTAGTCAAAGAACAACAACAACAAAACAAATCTAATTACCCTTTCAAATACCAGATCCAGGTCATTTTTATCAAATCAGAATGAAATATTTTGAAATTAGCCCTTAGCAAAGGCGTTTGTGAAACCAAACATCTACATATTTGTAAATAAATAAAGTCCAATTACCACAATTAACATACAGCTTCCTAAGCCTGTCAGCATCATAGGCTTCTGGACTGAGTTCTGGCTTGAACACAGTGAGGGAGGCCAGTTCAGGCCATTAGTCTAATGACAGTTAGACTAATGATGCCGACAATTCCAAAGGCTTTTTTTTTCTGCCCTGGACCTAGCCTACATTCTTCATAGCCATTAAATGCTACACAAGCAGCTGTCTTATTCTTCCTCCCAGGAGAACAGCCAATGCCTACATACCTGTCTATACAGCCAAATATCTTGTTGTCTAAATGTCTTTGTCAGCAGTTTTAAAGAGCCAACAACTCTCCTTCACCTCACCCCTATCGACCTTTTCAATTAACTTCTTGTTTCTTGGAAAAAAAAGCACTTTTGCTGTGCTAACAGATTACTAATTACACTTCTAATTCCATTTAATTCCACTCTTATACGTGGCATTTCAGTAAAAGGAATGTGTACATACATTCATATGAGGGATGTCACTTCATTGTAGCTGTAATTGAAAAAAATACCATAGATCCAGATTCCTCCCTCCCCTGAAGAAAATGCAGTCTTCTCAGGTGTGTTATATTTCCTTACAAACAGTCATTTTTTTTTAAATAAAAGGAAATCTTTTAAACATTATGGAAATTAAGTACCACTGCATCTCCCCCTACTGATAAATTGCTGCAGCATTTAACCAAGACAATGTCTGGCTTCTGTGCTGTATTGAAGGGAAAGGTCATAGTTAGCTGTGTGTATAAAAACTGTGTTTAATTCTCTGCATGAAGCTATTTTAATTTAAAGTCAAAGTTAAAAGGTGGTTCAGTCATGGGTGAAGTACTGTTTGAAGTTGCAATCTTGCCAACTGTTTCATTTTAAAATGACTTCTGTCTCTTCATATAATAGCAGCAGCTTTCATTTTACTTTACCCACACAAATCACAAATCCTTCACTCTAATAAAAAACACCCAAAAGACTTAATTGAACAAAACAAGAGTACTTAGTAAAAGCTAACAAAGGTTATTACTTCTGATTTCATAGTATGCTACAGTAGCTCTTCTTTCCAAGTATACTGCCTATGAAATGAATCACGAGTATGTTGCCCTAGTCAGATGTAAAGGACAGCCTCTTTGAGATAAGCCTAAACCCAGTCTTCTGCATACAAAAAAAAAAAAAAAAAAATCTTATAGGCTTTCGACATCTTCCGCCAAAACAATGAAATCTGTTTGTTTTTATTTTTTAAATAAAGCAGTTATCCTTCATAGAGCTGCTAGGTGCTGTCACTTTCACAAGCATTTTTGTGAAGAGAAGGGTTTTTGAAGGACCTTTTCTGTGGATGTTAGATGAAGGGTAGCAAATACAAAGCAAGCGCTGGCATTCTTCAGCTTCATTAAGGTGCCATCAGATAGAACAGGATGATCTTCTCCACATGCCAAATGTAATTTTTGTTGAATTAAGACCTAAACTGTAAAAGGTGTAGTGTCTGCCTCACAGATTTTGCATCTGAAAGTCTTTCAGCTTCTGCAACATAACATAAAAAAAATTTATGAACGATTGTTTGTAAAGAGCTTAACTTAAAATTACTAATGGCAAAGCAGAAAGTTAGTATTTAGAAGACATTTGAAGACTGCAAATAAAATAGTAACAAAACCAGATTATATGTTTGCAATTCCAGATAAGTAATGTCTGTCACTGAACTGAAATATGTTGAAAAAATAGGAGACTATTATTTTACTATATTTTGTTCTCAGAGAACCATAATACCGATAATTGTATTCACCTTGTTAAAATATTTTGCAAGTCTTACCTGTTTGAATCTGGGAACTTCCTAATATATTTTTCTATTTGAAAGAAGATACCTTCAGTTCTTTAATAAATTTCCCCTTGAGAGTATGTTAATTAGGGGAAATTTTAAAGTAAAAGTTCACAAAATATAAAGGGTTTGCAAATCCATGGTATTCGGAATTACTGTAGCCATTTCCTAGGTCTAATTTCAGCCCCGTTGTAATACAGCAGTCTAGGAGAAGCTTAATTTTAAATACTGAATCAGTACATAATTACAATACAGTTCAAAAGATGGTTGCCTACCCCAATCATACACATCGATCCTCAGATAAATCAGAAAATGTATGATCTCTCTAGCAAAGGGAGTTATGCATTTGGAGCCTTTGTTACTGTGCTGAGTGTTTTAACAATGTCAGTATATGAAATGTCACGGTGCAAGAACTTACTTGATAATTGTCTTGAGAAATACATAATTGAGGGAATCATGGTTTTGTGGGGTAGTTCAGGTTGGAAAAGACCTCAGGGTCATTTTATGCACCCTCCTTCTCAAAAAGTGTTGCTTAATTATATTAAAGATCATTCCATGATAATGTAGGGAATTAGTCAAATCACCAAGTTAAACCAACAGAGTCAAATACATCATGTATCTTGAGATGGGGGAACCAGGAAGAAGATGCAGTTTATGTAAAAGGATGCAATTCTGATCTGTAAGGACACGATTTCTAGATTTTATTATCTGAGAGCAAAAGGGCAAAACATCCAAATCTCAAACAGCAGAGGTGTCTGTGCCTGGTATAATTAAGAGGAAGCTTGTTAGTGAAATTTTCTGAACCATACACAGAAATAAGTATGTTTAGACATGGCCAATGAGCCATGGCTGGAAGAAGGAGGAGGTATTTTAAGATGGCATTTCTTTTTCGCTGAAAGTAACTAAGTTCTCTGATATTATTTTATTAGTGCCAGTCAGACTTTAAACCTATTTGTAGGAGTGCATAACTATGTGGTGGCATATAGACTGTATGGGAAGGTTTAAGAATATTGCTTAATTTTTAGTTAAATCAAAACAGCTCTGAAAGTTTTGATGTTGTTTTATAGGGATTTGCCGTGACTTCTTTGCATCACTGTCTCATTTTCAAAGAAGCTCTCAAATCTTCTGTGTTGTTGATTTAGTTCATTTTTTATGTCGGTATGTTATTCTGCAATGTCAAGACCTAGGTCAAAATACCTGGCAGTTTGACAATCAGTATTTTTTTTATTTTTTGCTTTGTCTGAATTTGATAGAGAATTTTCCAAGGAAAGAGAAAAAGCCAAGGCCCGAGGGGACTTTCAGAAGCTACGTGAAAAGCAACAGCTCGAAGAAGATCTGAAGGGGTATTTAGACTGGATTACACAGGCAGAAGACATTGACCCTGAGAATGATGAAGAGGTTGATGAAGAAGGCAAACGGAACAGTACGTGTTCTTTACTTAGTGCTGCTTCTGTGTGGGACAGTTTGATTGCTTTTAGTGAGTTACAATGGGGAGAATGCAGCCTATGTGGTGGTGGTGTCTGTTTTTCAGTTTGCAGAAGCATTTGTTAGCAGAACAATCATGTCTACTAATATACTGGCACATGAAGTTATGGAAGATAATTTAGAATTTTACAGCAAATGTTTGCTCTGACCTGTCCATGTACAAATCATTGCCTGCACTCAATCACTACTGAGATTTAAAAACTTTTTTTTATTTCTGTTCTGTGAAAAGTTAGTGCATACATGCCCCTAGGTGTTGTCATAAATCCTTGGTCAAGAAGAATACATGCTTACCTGTAGGTGCATGCATAGAAATCATAGCTCACAGCCAGAACTACAGTAAAGAAATAACCTTGTGTTAATAGGACTTTTTTGAGGTTTGAAGTAAGAATTTCAAAAAATAGTAAAAGTTACATAGTTTGATACTGATAAATCTGTTTTTAAACTTAGCTCTGTAATGCATGTAGTTAAGTTTTTGAAAATATTTTTATTTTTAAGAAATGTACCAGTCCTTTTGTTTGCAATAAAAGCAGGGTCTGAATCTGCATTGCTGACGGGAAGGAAATAAGATGATTTTATGAGAAGCTGGGAAGCAACTTGTGGGATGATGATGTCAGTATCGCCCTAAAAGGAGTAATTCATAGCTATATAAAAATCCGTAGCACAAGCAGAGTTTGATCTAGAGCAGAGCAAAAAAGCCAAAGATTTAATAGTGTTCACTGTGTTTGGTGATAGCTAATAATTTTGTGTGGAAGATACACATAAATTATGGGTTTGTGAATGAGTATAAAATTCTAAAGCTAAGAAGTAAAAGATTGCATGTTCTACAGAGTAAAATCCAGTGTACAAGGCTGTCATGCAGGGTTGTGGGTGATGCCAGATATGCACAACTGTGATGGACTTGGTTGCGAAGTCTGCAGATGAAATCTCAGGAATTTTTTGCATCACATTCAAATTGCCTGTTCATTAATTTGCTGTGAAGAACCCTTTGCCCCATCATTCCTTAAACAGCTTCTAGATCATGTAGGTCTTTCATAAATCAAAAATACCTGTTTCCTTACTTGTTGGGTTCGAGAGAGCTTTTTGACTTAGACATAGTTCTAGGACAAATTAAGAGTTGGAGGAGACTTCCAGAGTAACAACAGGATAGAGAATGTAATTAAAAGAACTGTAAAATGAATCTCAAGAATTGAATTTCAGATAGTTGCTTCTATTTTAAATATACAGTATCAGAGCTAACTTATTAACATGAGAAATACCAAAGAAGAGTAGAAACTCCTTTATCAGTGTTATAAAACTACTGAATACTTAATGTGTGTTCTATCTTCAAAGCCCTAATACATTGACTGTCAGCTGGTCATAATACCCTTACAATGCAAATATTTGCAGTTTTCCTTTGACTTCAGAGAAAAACAGTTGAAATGGAGATTTAATAAGTGAATGAATTTACTGCAGTCTCATCAATACAGCATTGCTTTTCAATTAATAATGTTTCCTTTGCAGGTGGTCAGCTTTTGTATGCTTAGTGGTATCTCTTTAGGCCTGTCAGCTTAATTTCTGCTACTGTAGCAAGAGAGAACATAGGGAAAGCTGGCAGACCTGATGTGATTCCTACTTCTGCATCTCTGCTAGCATTGTAGAATGAAGTGAACTAAGAAATCAGGATGGTGATGGCATCAGTATACTAGGCCCTTAGCTGTGGCTGAGATCTTGGTCATCTTCTCCTGGCAAGATACCTGTCTTAGCATCATTTTTCCTCCACAAAGCAGACATAGTGCATGCAATCACCTGGAATGGTCTTTAAGTTGTATATTCCAGGCATCTTGCGAAAATCACTTCTGGTTTGTCTGAGTCATAAAAGGTTCACAAAACGCTTTGCACAAGCTCACTGGTTTGTTTCACAGTAAACTATTAACCTGCCAGCATTCTTTTGGCACTGAGCATGCCATATGTGGACGTTGAGTGGAAATATCCAGCGAATGGACAATCTCCTAGCACTCTTCTGGGTTTGTGCATATGTGCTTAAATATGTGGCAGTGTCATTCATTTTTAGTATCATCTGCAACAGGGTGTGAAGGACGAAGGTTTGCTCAATCACTCCACCTTCTTGCATTTAAGGTGTGTTCTGCTGCACATCCCATTGCATGGGAAGGTGCGATGAGAGAGGGCATGAGCTGTCTATCCACTTACTCCAGAGAAAGCTGTTGGGTTAGGAGCATAATTATGATGATGAACTACTTCTTTGAGAGTCAGATGAAATTTAGCTAGCTATCCCCAGGTTAATAATCTTGAGTAGTAAGCTTGGGAAATGATTTGAGTCCAAATGATTTCTAGAACTATCTTTGGAGCAGGTGGTAGAGCTGAGCCCCAAGATGGATAGAATAAGCATTTGCAAGCTGCTAAGCAGCTGTGGCCCTACTTCAAATGGCTAAGTGTCTGGACAGTCATGACTGCCACTGAGGAGGATGGTGATGGAAGATCACCATGATGCTCTTCAACGATGTGGTAGAGCTTTGGGTTTAGGATATGGGAGATCTCTTCTCGCCATGACAGGAAAAGGTACTGATCTCAAAGGCAGTTAAAATCAGTGATTATTGGCTTCTTGTATGGTCATTAAAAAATGTAGTTTAGGTTTCTGAGACCACAGCATTTCAAAAGTTCTAACCAGATAACTGAATTTTCACTGAGTTATTTATATATGAAACCCGTGTATTTGTGCATTTTTGTTGCAGATAGTGGGCAGGTATTCAGTGTTGTTGAGTAATGTACAACCTTTTAACTACTAGAATTGCCAGTATGTTTCTACTAATGTTAAAAGCTTTCATCTTTATTTTGAACCAACAGCTAGTTACCCTGAAATCAATGAAAACAAAACAAAACAAACAAACAACAACAAAAACCACTACCCTTTGTCTTCAAAGGAGTGTGAATTTAGCTCAAAATGCAAAAATCCAAGTGACAGGTGAGGGCTGTAGCTCTGATAAATTATGCAGTCGGTAATTTCAGTTTGTTTTGCCTAACGTTGCTTGTGTTGTGTATCTGGACACGTTTTTATTAATTTTTTTTTTTGCGTTGCAACTGCTGCCATCTACTGTGTAAATTCTGGGATTACATGTATTTAACACGAAGGGGTTACATTGGCTGACTTAATGGAAGAAAAGAAGAAAAGCAGACTTAGTTGCTTTGGCCGTTCTTCCAATAAACATGGTAAAACATGCTCTGATTTGCAGTTGAACTTTCTTTTGTGTCAATACTGCATTTGATGTGTTAGCCTTTGAAGCACATATTGTATGCATTTTCTATAGCAAAGGTGTATACATCTAGCATGTAGACACCCATGCATGTGGCTCTGCTGTGAAGTGCATGCTTCAAATAGACTGGTGCTGCAGTGCTCTGCCTTCTTAAAGCATAGTTTTTAATCCATTTAGATTTTGACTGAAGTGTCTTTAAATGTTGTTTAAGCATAGGTTTTCTTTTTTAAAGTTACAAGATACAAAATATATTTTAAATTCAGGTGTGAAGAAATCCATCAAAGTATGTCACAAGCTTTATACTGGATCGTATTGCAAGTTTAGAACAGCATGGTTCTAATATTATATTCTAATATTACTATAAATATTAAATATAATATTTATATTTTTGATTATATTTTAAATGCAGGATATAACAACAAAAAAACCCACACTTTTACTGTATCTGCTCTTGCTATTGATAGTTTTGTTTTGGTAATTTTGGTTTTTCAATTTCTCTTCCACTCCCACTGGAGATGCAGAAGGGTTTTAGTGTGATGGGCATTTTCAAATCTGCACTCTTTTAATACTGGCAGATGTGTTGATTTGACATTATCACAATGGTAGCAATTAGGAGATCTGTTTTTAATCCTACATACAACAAAGTTATTGGAGCAACTGAATTCCTTGCTGTCATGAGGCAGTCACTGCTGTGGCTCAGCCAAAGGCTGGCAAATATGATGCAGTTACTTCAAAGAATGCAGAATATTATTTTGCTAGGACTTTATGGACTCATTTTTACAAATATTAAAAAAATATTTTAAAAATTAAAAAATTATTTATGTAGATATTACGTACATTGTAATACCGATTATTTCACTGTCCTTCCACTGCCAGGCAACCAACCACATTCAAACTTATCTTTAGTTTCTGAGGGCTGCCAATGAAAAGAAAGCCCATGAGAATGAACGTTGATAGTATCAAAACTAAATCTGCACTATGTAAGCAGATACCTCAGTATCACATAGAACATATTCCAGGCAGCCCCTCCATAAACAGAATTTGTCCTCAGGGGCTTCACAGTCAATAGATTTCCTCCTGATCTGTTTTCTGGACATACAGGAGATTTAGGGAAATTTGTGATGAATTTGCAATGATAGTGTTGCCGCTTTTTTTTTCTTTTTTTTTTTTTTTTGGTTGTTAGACTGTTTTTCTATCTGACTAACTCAAATATTTGGCATAAAGAATTGAGAAAATCTATGTACTGATTTGAGAAAGAATTAGGACACAATTCTGAAGCTTATGGAACTGGTTGGCTATTAGTAGCAGACACAAGAAGAGCATTTTGCAAGGTTCCCTCTAAAATGTTGCCAGTATCATACCGTGTTTAGTAATTGTATGATTCTCACCAGTAGCTATTTCTGGTTATTGTACTCTAGCTGTACAGATCACTGTGCTTCTGCAGGTTTTTCTTTCAGCATGTGTAACCAGAAAGCTACCCCCAGGTGCTCACTGTGGAAGTGAGATCAGCCAGTGGATTGATAATGCATAGCTGAAGTTCAACCAGAGTAAAATAGAATTTATATACCTTCTGTAGGAAAGAAATTGCCACAATAATATGTGCCACCACCATTCAATACTGTAGGCTGTAATTTAGCCTGCTTCTGGATTCCATGTTAACGCTAGATTGTTGCATAGCAGGATTATTGGAATTTATTTCTTCCAACTTCAGCTGGCTGGGACACATCAATGCTAATGGACACCAGCTCCCTCTTAGTTATACATGGTTTTGTCCTGGAGTGGGCTTTGAAATTCCTGCTCCAAAAATCTGAAGACTGTTTAGAGTAAAGAGCCAGCATTGTATCACAAGGAAAAACAAACAATAATAATAATTAAAAAACAAACAATGTTCTTATTCTCACAAATAAAATGCAGTAGCTGATGTTTTTGACCTAATTTCTGTACCCTTAGGAAGGTATCAAGCTGCATGCTGTATGGGTAGTTACAATGCCTAATGCAAGCATTCTGTCCTTTGAAACCAGTTCCCATAATTTGAAGAGAGCTGATACTATCTAGAAATCTAGATAAACTTTCCAGAACACCAGTAAAATGAGGGCAAAAGATGAATAAAGAACAGAGAAAGTTCGGTATATTCCCTTGAATACTGAAGTACGGGTTTTAAGACCTCAAAGCTGGCCTTCTGTGTGCTGTACTTTGCCCAGCCAACACCACCTTACAAAGCTGTCCTTGTGAAACTGGGTCTTCTCAAAAGACTTGCCAAGTTGCTTGCATTAGTTAGAGTCGATGTGGTCATGCAGCGCTCTTGCTGTTTTCTTCCAGCTAAAGATTTAAAGACTTGCTAGCATTGTTGGAGCTAGACTTCCACACTCTGCCTTTCTCAGTGCTTCTGTCAAGTTTTTCTGTTGGTGTACAAATTACATATAATGATAGATGTGTTTCTAATTTAAACTGAACTGCCATGGTTCTTTTTTTCCTCTCCTATTTTGCTAACAAAGCACCTGCAAGTCACTAATGGAGCTAGAGCAGCATCCCTGTTTGAAACAGGGGATGACATCCCGGCTATACTTAATAATTAGTGGAACTGACTTTGGCTTCAACAGAGACAAAGATTTTTTTCCTTGATATTTTGCTTTTCTTAATGCAGTCATGTTCAGAAAGAGCTGATAATTCTAACTGAGCATTAACTCACCAAGTCTGGGTAGACTTAAATAAAAATTACATTACTTTACACTTAAAAAATTATTTGACATATATTAAAACAAAATAGCATTTGTGTGACACGGAGTGACAATTTGAGGAACAAGATTCTAGGTACTGCTTTGGGATGGTATATTTGATGCACAAGTGTGAGGGATGTTGCACATGTTGTGTATGTGGGACGTTCTGCAAAAGTGGTCCTAGCTCTGCTTTTATGTAACAGCTCTTAATAACAGCGTATGAAACAAGCCTTCTGAACTCCTATGTTTGTGGTTACCCATAACAAATGCTAAAATGTTCATCACTAGGTGGCTATCATGTTGTGTTTCCTAACAGCAAGCTACCACCCAGCAAAGAATAACCATTTAAGTTCCTTACCAGACAGAGAAACTCATTGTATTTATTGCAAAATAAAGCTGGCATTTCTTCTTCCTTCTGAAGATCTGAGACAGTGCCTGAAACAGTTTTGTCATTTTTTTTCCTAAGCCCTTGAAAATATTAATTATGGAATTTGGATGTCATCAAAGACTACATGCTTCAATTTTGAACAAAAATCCTTTTTAACTCTGTAAGCTGTGAAGTTCACATGAGACTAGCAGTATTCATTTTCTAAAACTTCAATGATATTAGATGATATTATGATATTAGAACAGAGGCACTTGCAGGTGGTAACCAGGGATTTTTCATATATAAAATACTGTAAGATTTAAAAAGAATAATCAAAACAGAAGGATATTGGGAAAGAATGTTTTGCTGTGCTTACTGCCTGGAGTGTCTTGTTTTATTCAAAGACCCACATGGACAGTTTGGATCTTTCTATGCTATGCCAAGTCTGTGTTTAACGTTTCATGTAATGGTAACTTACATTTGTGGGGACAGATTCTCAGCTTTTGCAAAGGCTTGCAGAGCATCTAGTCTGCACAGAGCTGTCAGTCTCTAAAGTATGGAATTGGTGGGCATTTAAACCAACCTACCATTAATCCCTTGCAAGTATCTCTAGGTCAGTATTGAGGCAATACAGTGGCTATGCAGAGAAGCTGTTACTAGCATTTTGTACCTGATCAGTAGACAAAACAGAATTTTAGTGCCTAGTTCTCACTCACATTAACATGAATAATTAAGCCCACTTTAAGCTTCATTTAGGCAACAAAATAGTGAGAGATCCCTAATAGAAATGGGCATTGTAGTCCTTCTGTCTTCATTAATCTCAGTCCACAGATATGGGCTTAAAAATATATATATATAATATATATATATATATATATCAGACATTTGGATATGTGTTGATCCAAAAAGCAACAAACCATCAGGAGGTACAACCAGAATACCCTTAAGATACTCTATTTTGCTTTTTTTTTCCTTGCTATTCTACAGTTATTTCTGTGTATCTTTCACCTTCTCTCCGTTTTTTTTTTCCTACTTTATATGATATTTCTTCTATATAAACCAGCAAAGTTAATTTGACACTTTTCTTGTTGCTGAAGTTTTCCTTTAATGCTTCCTTTGCAGCCGTGGAAGTAGTGTTCTCTCCTAGGATGTACTGAGCACTTTGATTGTTCATCCTTTCCTAATACCTATCAATATATGGTGTCCTCTCTCTATCTCAGTTGATTTGGAGGTAACTGGTGCTAATGAATTGACAAATGAGTTCAGTCTAACAAATCATTAGCTAGAGTTGCTAACTATGATCCCTACTTGAGCAAGGAGTTGGACCAGATAACCTCCAGATAACCTGCTTTTTATTAGTAGTAGTCCTCTCCATCCATTGTAGTTCCCATTCTGCCATTCCCAGTGTTCCTTCCTGTCTGCTCATGTGATATTTGCAGGCACAATTACTTTCTGGTGTCTTGCCTTTGTAATTTGATAATGGAAGTGAAAGCATAGAGTAGTCAGTGTGATTGGAATGTGATAGCCCCGGTTTTGAGAGGAACTTCGGTATTTCTTGGGAATAGCAAGCAGGTTTGAATTAAACTGATGGTTACCTCCAAGGTAGTAACAGAACCCTTCAAAGGTCACAGAATCTAGCATTTGTTTATTAGGAGAAACATGCTCTTTGTTGCAAAATCTCCCTACAGTGTATTCTGTGGTGCATTTTCTGCAGTTATGATGAATCACTGAAGTGAAACAAAAAAGTTATAATATACTCTGGAATTCTGTGTGATTTGTTTTGTTATAAGAGGAGGACTGTTGGAAGTGTCTGACTTCATCTACTATTCCTCAGACCTTCCAAGCTCTCATTAGATCTGCAGAGTGGAGGCATTCTTGTAACAGAACAGATCAGATTCTGTGTAATGCCTTGCTTGGCTAGTACTCTAAAACAATTGCTGTCTCCTAACAGCAAGTATGCCCACCAGTGAAACTGAATCAGTGAACACAGAGAACGTGAGTGGAGAAGGAGAGAACCCAGCATGCTATGGGAGTTTATGGTGAGTACACACACACTGTTTCAGGTTCCCTCCTGTTGTGGTTTAACCCAGCAGGCACCACGCAACTGCTCGCTCACTCCCCCCGCGGTGGGATGGGGAAGAGAATTAAAAAAGGTAAAAGTGTGAGAACTTGTGGGTTGATATAAAGGCAGTTTAATAAGAAAGAAAAATGAAGGTCAGCTCCCCCCAGTTTCACTGCTCAGCACGATGCCACATGGCACAGAATAGCCCTTTGGCCAGTCTGGCCCAGCTGTCCTGGTGCTGTCCCCTCCCAGTTCCTTGTGCACCCCCAGCCTCCTTGCAGGCAGGCGGTATGAGAAGCCAAAAGCCCTTGACTTAGTGTAAGCATTGCTCAGCAACAACCAAAACATCAGTGTGTTATCAACATTGTCCTCATCCTAAATCCAAAACACAGCACCATACCGGCTACTAGGAAGAAAATTAACCCTATCCCAGCCAAAATCAGGATACCTCCTCATCTCAAAATTTAAAAGAAACATTCTCTTCCTTTTGCTGATTTAGCCGAAATTGCTTTCAAGTAGTCAAACTTTGTGTGGCTTTTATTTATTTGTTACCTTTTGTTACTTTATATTAGACTCTGGCATTAACACACTCCTAAAGTTCTCAAATTAGGAAAATGTAGATAAATTCAACTAAACTTCCAGTGGAGTTATATTTCCTGAAAACTTGTATAGAATGTAATTACTATTGTCCATAATAATAACAATAATAAAAGGAAGTCACCTATGACATGCAAAAAAGAAAAATGTTTTCTATTATGTTGTATATGAACTGGAGAATATGTATTTTGTAGGCAATAATTGAATGTATGGAAATATTTGTATATACAATGGTGTTCACTGTTTATTTGCTCAGATTTTCGTGTTTTCCAAGCATCTTCTACATGAGCATTTTAGTTATGTAGATTTAAAGCATTTCCTTTCTTTCATTTAGAAAATTTGTAGAGCTTTGGGAATGGTATTACAGAAAATAAATAACAGACAATAATATTTTAGCATTCATGAAGCATCTTGTTGGGAGCCTATTTTTATGTATATGTAATTCCAATGTATTGAATTGGAAAAGTGCCTTATTCCAAGGAGAATGAATTTTTGTCAATTATTTTTACTACACTCTTTAAAAATTTGTTCTCGTTTTCTTTTAGTCAAACCATCTCAAAGTCCAAGTTCAGGTCAGTATTTTCCTTTCTCTTTTCATCCCTTTTTTTCCTTGATCCTTATATATTCTTTGTTTTCCTTCCTATTTACACATCATGATGATCTAATATGATTATTTTTTGTTTACTGTTCTTTAAATTGTACTGCTTGAAAATTGTTGCTAATAGTTACTGGTGAATACAAAAGAAAAATATTCATGAACATTCTTGGGAATCAAACTCCCTGATTTGCTTTAACAATATTTGTGGCTCTCTTTTCACTTACTAGGAACATTTGGGAGTGTGAGCTTTTATTTGCAAATATGATTGCAGAAAGGAAGGGTCATGAGCAGAATTAATAGTCCTGATATTGTAGACGTGGGATGTGCCAATACAAAACCAACAGGGTTTTTTATTTTGATTTATTTCCAGTCATACAGAACATAAATTGAGCAGTTAAAAAGGATAATTGCCAACACTGAAGACATACCTCTTTCTGTTTAAAAAGGTTGGGTTGTTCTATGAAGGAGAAAGAGAGAAAAAAAAAAAAAAGCTCTCTGATTTAAGGAAAATAATCAAGTGGCAGACCTAATGAATCATGAAGGGCAAAGACACTCCTACAGTTGCAGACAATCCACAAAATAAATCTTTTCACAAAAAATTTTCAGTGGAAAAAGGGACAATCAAGATTTGTCAACATGTGGAATCAGCAGTTTTGGCAACACCTAGAACCATTACAATTTTTTAACCCTAATAAAAGTGATTTCAGTTTTGAATTTATAGCAAGTAAATCATTGGTAGCAGCAGTGTATTCTTGCAGCAGTGAAGAATAGTGTACCCAGTTTTTTTTCTACTAGCCTTACTAACGCTAATGTTCTCTGAGCATTGACCATTGG
Source organism: Anser brachyrhynchus (assembly GCF_964034855.1). NCBI lineage: Eukaryota > Metazoa > Chordata > Aves > Anseriformes > Anatidae > Anser > Anser brachyrhynchus. The sequence goes on from NC_137705.1 coordinate 23,187,770, forward strand.
ATTGCGACCATTTTGAGTGGATTTGCATTCCTTCTGAATAGTCTTTCTTTTTTGAAGAAGAGCTCACAGGCAACATTTTAATGGTTCTTTTCTACACTGAGAAAACTTCCTATACTTTCATGTCACTCTGTGTTTGGGCTTTATTTTGTCATCCCCTTCCGCCAACCAGCTGGTGAGCACATATATATGGTTCACTCAGTCTTCTGCTGAAGATTGGCCTATGGAGATCTGGGCATTTAGGATGATAGCGAATATAGACCTATCTTTTTAGAGATTTCATCAGTTAGGTCCATGTGGACCTTTAAGCATAACTGTTCATGAGAAATGTGAGAGATGAGATTGCTTTTAGGTTAATGAGAAGAGATAAAGTGTGCTAATGGTCTGTAATTTCTCTTGGCATTGTTTCCAATTAGCATCACAATAGAACAAATGGAACTAGAGTTTGTTTAGTTTTTCATTAGCTGAGAATGAAAAACCAAACAAGCATGATTAGAGATAATCTCATGAATCAAAATAATCAACTTTACACTGTCAATTGCTGCCAAGCCTACTTAAGCTATTTTTAAAGGAAAAACTAGAATTTGAAGTGGTTGCATAAAATGTCAAATATCAGGAATTACAATAGACTGCCATGATATCACATTCTCCAAATTTGATCTATTTGCACAGCAGGAACTCATACAAACATTACAAAGAAAATGAAGTAATGTCTAAGTTCTGATCCATACCCATTGCTTGTATATAAAGGAAAAAAGAAAACACTAGAACTCTGCAAAATGAAATCTGCTACGTCATTTTGAGAAACAAAAATTCCCCCCAAATCTGCCATTTTTAATAGTTCAAGCTGTAAGAAGCAATCAGTCAGTGCTATCCATCTCAACATTCATTGTTCTCATAGTTAACAGCAATTTGAAAGAAAACTTACTTGCAAACCAGAAAGTAGTCAAAGTATCTCCAGCTGTCTAGATTCTGTCACTATCCTAAATGTCTTTTGCATGAGCTCTTTGATCAGAACAGGTTCTTGCTGCATTAAAAACACAGGTCACACAAGTCTGTTCATGCATGCCATGGTGCATCTACTCACAGAATTTGTGGCAGTCAGCAATGAGATGTTGGTACATCTCATCCAGAAGTGCTGCAGGGGTCTGCAGCAGCTGGAGGTCTTCCTACTACTTCTCTTCCATGTGTGGTATCAAATTTAAGACTGGGGTCTTAGAGGGCTATCTAACCATGAATATATCAGTGAATGAAAGTGAAATTGGGAACATATCTGTAAGAATAATGGCTTACTCATAAATAGTTATGAAGAAAAATGGTAAATTATTTAAAAGAGAATTTAAGCAGTGAATAATTTGGTTTGTTATAACAAACTATATCAATTCTAAGTGTTCTCTGTGATCTGAATATTTACTCAACTGCTATATTTTGTGAAAAACTCTTGATAATTTCATAAAAACAGTATTATATCATTGCAAATTTAGGAAAATGGAATTTCTCTTCAAAATAAAAGGGTATGTTTCATTCTTCAAAAAAAAATAGAGCTTATATTTTGAAACTGGGAGGGGTGGTAACTAAAAAACAGAAAACTCTTGAGTTCAAATCTTATAATTTGTTTGCCTATTTTATATAGCCACATTCTTATGTGTACAAAATGCATTATCTGCTACTTCAGGCACTAAAAGTATTAACGAATTGACCTAGTTATTTGTAATGATTTTCCATAGCCATGGTGCCATGGTGCCATTTAAGAGATACTGCCAAGAGGCTGTGGTGCCCTTCCCTGGTCTTAGCCAGTCATCCTTACTGCTCTTTCAGTGATGCAGCAACACAAGGAATTAGATCAGAAAACTGACCAGCTAAAATCAACCCAGAAGAAAAAAATTGGTTTCCACCAGTCAGTTCTCAGCTCTGACTCAGTTGATTGGGTATAGTTTTGGCAAATGGAAAAGGAGTGGGCAGAACAGGGAGAGCAAACCACTCCTTTATGCTGACTTGACTGTAAAACTCCAGAGGAAGAAGCTTGTACCATGCTTACTCCTGAGCTCTTTGCTGTATTAAGGCTTGCTTCAGCTTCCATCATTGGAATCTGTGCCTGCTCTCCTTGAATTTTGGATAAAGCAGTTGTTGTGAGCTCCTAAATTTTACTGAGTCTACAGCTGTAGTTCCGGGTATGTGAATTTTATGTGCTTCCCTTTTATATAATATCAGGTGCTTTCTAATCCTTCTGTTCCTATGATCCAACAATGTATTTTCTTCCTGTTTTTCAAAGAGAAATGCAACCCAATAAGACTAATTTGGTTTACCACAGCTCCCAGAAGTGAAGCAGAAATTGAATTCTGTTTTATGAGGCCTAAACTGAGCTAATGCCCTGAGTCAGAATCCAGCTCATATCTGGCTAGGGTCTGTTTACTTGTCCTTGATTGTCACCCGTATTCATCTCACAAACTCTTGCCAACTGGTAAGATTTCAAGGCACATCAACAGAAACCTCTAGAAGTAGCTGACTGAGATTTCTAACACTACAGGGTAGATTTCTAAAAGATGAGCTCAACTTTCCTGCCCTGTTTGATCCTGAGTTTTGCCCATAGTTTAACTCAAAGCCTCCATTATCAGACTAAATATAATCTGAATTCTAAATTCCTTTGTGGGCTTTTCTTTGCTGCTATTAATTGTATGGGGCCTAGGAAGACAGATTACTCAATTATCTTGTTACTCAATGCCATGTTAAATCCAGATTAACACAACTGTCACAGACAATTAGAGACTCCAAAGGTTGTGGCTTACTATTAGAAATCCATAACAAAATCTAAAATGAGAATAATAATTTAGCACTTCTTAATCTGTGACTGATAATAACTTGCACTATTTTTCTATGCAGATGAAACCCTCCCTAAGTTCTTATGCATTTTCTGTATAACATAAATTTGTTTTTATTTGAACTTTCAGTCGACGCTGGCGTCGCTGGAATCGATTTAATCGAAGAAAATGTAGAGCTGCAGTAAAATCTGTCACATTTTATTGGCTTGTTATTGTCTTGGTCTTTCTGAACACATTAACTATCTCATCAGAACATTATAATCAACCTGACTGGCTGACCCAGATCCAAGGTACAGTCAAAAATTATTTGTCCTGTTTTAGATTATGTATACTTGCATTTTATCAGTGGCTACTTTTGTACTTTGCCATTTTGTTGTTTGTTGCTGTCCTGAAGGGTGATACAAGAAATGACTGAGTGTATTAGATTTCCACATCTGTAACACAGCTTAATGGCAGACCAGTAAAAAATCTGACAATAATAAATTCAAAATTCCGGTACTTTTGTTATTACACTGTGCTTGAAAGATGAGGAAGGAAATGGTAACTGGCACAGTAGAACATGCTGTGGGCTGCATTCCTTAAGTTAGTGTGGACTCAAGCTATGAACTGAGCAGTCTTGAACTCCACAATGGATTGGAAATATGAATAGATCTTAAGTAGTAAGAAGCTCTGCATCCTTGTGTAACTTTTGCCATTTTAAGTCCAAAGTAAAAAGCAAACAACAACAACAGAAAAACACCCAAAACCCAGCCCTTTCATACTTCTTAAGCATAAGACTGTAAACTCATATATAAGTATAAATATGTTAAAATAAAAATGGAAAATATGAGAATTCAGAAATGCCTTTTTTTTTTTTTAATATTTTGTTCCAGATATCGCAAATAAAGTTCTTCTGGCTTTGTTCACCTGTGAAATGTTAGTAAAGATGTACAGCTTGGGTCTACAGGCTTATTTTGTTTCTCTTTTTAACCGCTTTGATTGCTTCGTTGTCTGTGGTGGCATTGTTGAAACCATTTTGGTGGAGTTGGAAATTATGTCACCCCTTGGAATTTCAGTGTTTCGCTGTGTTCGTCTCCTGCGTATTTTTAAAGTAACAAGGTAAGATTAACTAATACTGCTAACTTTAGGCATAGCTGAAGAGTGATCAGCAATTCTTTTATAATACTTCATCATGCACTGCTCTTTTACTGTTTTTTTGGTTGTGTTTTTTTTTTTTTTTCTCCTCGTGTGTGTTAACACACACATTTTAATTTATAGGCACTGGGCATCCCTGAGCAACTTGGTAGCATCCTTGTTAAACTCAATGAAGTCCATTGCTTCACTGTTGCTTCTGCTTTTCCTCTTCATCATAATCTTCTCGTTGCTTGGAATGCAGCTGTTTGGAGGCAAATTTAATTTTGATGAAACTCAAACAAAACGGAGCACCTTCGATAATTTTCCACAAGCTCTTTTAACTGTATTCCAGGTAACTGTCTTTCATCCCCTATGAAACATTTTACCTTTGATGATCAACAAAACTGTTTAAATGATCATGTTGCCTGAAAACGAAATCACAAATACTATTTATTCAGTTTACTTTAAGTAGCATTCTGCTCATTAAATTCAGTATTCTGGTAATTCTGCACCATTTGCACCATTTGTTTCATGTCTTATTTGATCTACCTATGCAACATAGCTGTCATATTACTTCACAAAACTAAATCTTATTTGTCCATCAAATATACACTTAGAAGAAGAGGTGGAATGTTATTTTATTTTAATTACTTTGTTTTCTTTAACTTTATTAGTTGTATAAAAGTTCAGCTATTCCCAAGTAGGAAAAATTGAGAAGCATTGTAAGCATGCACATTTGCATATGGGTCCTATCAGTTACTATAATGTATAAATAAGTATGAATTTCTTTAAAGAGACACTGTCAGGTTTATTATGTTTTTAAAGCAACTTGCCTATTGCTTTTGAAAAGACAGGGCCAAACTTACAGTGTATTTTTCACTATTTTCTGATGCTTCTGTTTTTTGTTTTTCCCTCTTTGGACACTGTAATTAGGCATAGCAGTTTCATCTTTGTAGCCATTTTCATGTTCAGCTTATCACAGTGTTTGGTTGCAGACATTGTAGATGAATGTTTAAAGGTGACCCTGTAAGACTCAACTCTGTGTCAGCTTCCTCAGTAGACGTTTCATCTGGTGGCTGACCAGAGCAAGCTAAAAACCTTTTCAGGTAATTTTAACTTAACAAAATCTTAATGAGAAATTTCCTTAAGAAAAAAGTATCCACATTTGACCTGACATTGCCCCTTTAAAAAATTAAGACCATACTTTCAAACCCTGCTAAGTTGGACTTTATTCAGATTTTAGGATGCCTGATTTTCAAAGGAATGAGGCTTCATTCAGTTTGAGAATAAGCTCTGGAGCAACCAACCTGTTGGGTGCTCAACAGCTATGAAAATCAGATGATAAATTTAGCTCTCAAAAATGGATTTCAGAAATTGGCACACCTATCACTTGAACAGTCACTTGATTACTTGGAATGAGATTATTTTCCCAGGATAGAACTGATACTATTTAAGTTACTTAAAAATATATAAAGCATCCCCTATAACCTTTCTCATAATAATAAGAATTTTTGTAGCAGTACAGAAGTGTAGTTGTCACATTGTAAACTATGTGAAACCATAGTAAATAAGAAAATTATGTAATTCTCCCACAGCAGTGAGCTCCATTCAGTTTAAAATAGATACCAGTTCAAAAACTATACTGGTACTGTATGTGTATTATGTAATTTATGATAAGATGACTGGTCCTAGTTAAAACCAAAATTGGGAAAACTCTTTTACAGGACTAAAAAATGACACACTAGAAAAGGTTTGTGACCACTGTTTTTGAAAAGAGAATCTGCAACAAATACTGAGTTGAGAATCTTGATTTTCAAGAGTCTTGAACATGGGGGCATCACCAGATTTGTGGCATTACTGAAGATTACGGCTCTTAGTTTTGCATGCCCAAATCAATAAAATTCTAGTTTTCTATTTTTGTTATTTTTGCTTTTGAAGTTCAGTGATGTAATTGCTTACCATAAAATAAAAGCTAGTAGATTTAAACCCAGGCTTTCAGGAGGTGTTTATTTAAATAGCAATTTTAAAACAATGCTTATTAACAAAAAAAATATGGTATTGCTTTGTGTATATAGAAAGTTAGTTTTATAGTGTATTTTGAGAAGAGGAAGCATAATCCTCTATTTCTCTTTTTGATATTGAGGTACTAACAGTGTCTCTGCTTCTTAGATCCTAACAGGTGAAGACTGGAATGCTGTTATGTACGATGGCATAATGGCATACGGTGGCCCATCATCCTCAGGCATGATAGTCTGCATATATTTCATTATCCTCTTCATCTGTGGTAACTGTATCCTTTGTGCTCCCTGGAAACTTCTCCAAATGGGACTGTGTGGCAGGGTGTAACCATACTGGGGGCATATGCAAAATTTCTCTAGGAGGGAGTAAATTGCAGTGGATATGAACGCCCATTCTGTATGTGCTAAATCCTTTGAATTGACTGTTCTTTGTACAGCAATTCCCTTTTTTTTACATTCCCTAACGGATGAGATTCCAGTGATCTCCAAGTGCATCTCAAGCCACTACCAAACCACTAGATTTTTTTTCATTCTTCCTTCAGTGGGAAAAAAACCTTATTCTACCTGCTTGTCTCTATTTGACGTCTCTCCTCAAAATGCACGGATGTAGTCTAATCTCTATGACAGTAATTTCCCGTTCATCCTTTTGATGCTTGCTATAGCCCTGATAAATCTTACGCACACTGACAGTGGAGCCAGTGATCCACTGTATAGTGCAGGGACCAGATGAGAGAAATCTATAAGGAGAAATGTTAAGTCAGTTAGGATTAAGTCTTCAGCAGCATTCCCCTTCCCTGCATTGAGTACACTGGAAATACTCCCTTCGTCCCATATAGCAAAAGAAGCTGGTGTCATTCTCATAAGTTCTTAAAAGGTCAGGAGGTAATAAAAGGGCAAAAACATTCTATTTTCTGTACTATATGGTACTTGAATCAGTGTTTGTACTTAACTGATATGGACTGACGTACGGAATTTGATAGAGATTGTTATAGACACAGAAGACAGGGCATTATAAAAATAATTTTTTCAAAATGCCTGAGCAGTCTTGACTTTTACAAAACAATGTTTCATATTTAAAACTTGATCAGGCAAGCATAAAGTTATTTTGTTTGTTCGTTTAAATACATCAAATATTCTGCTATTTTAAAATCAGTGACCCTAATTGACCTCTGCTGATTTTACAGTTGGTATTATTCTGGTCCATGAAATGAGTGTTATTTGTACTACACTCCAGCATCACACATCTCTACACTTAAGGTTGGGAACATGGGTTTTATCTCTCTCACATTGTCAGTGTTTCTGCTGATAATAAACTAAACGTGTGGTAAGCCATAATGTCCTTAAAATGATTTGAAACAGATATCTTGCTAAATGTCTTCTTGGCCATTGCTGTGGATAACTTGGCAGATGCTGAAAGTCTAAATACAGCTCAGAAGGAAGAAGCAGAAGAAAAGGAAAGGAAAAAGAATGCAAGGTAAAACAGTTCAGGCCTGTTGAATGAGCAGGAGAGGGGAAGAAGAAAGTAAGGAATTCATTCTTTCATAAGGATTTTCTTTACATAAACGCCTTCACCATCTTTAAAATTTACTGGACTGAGGAGAAAAGAAGGAAAGAATTTACCTTGACATTAAAGTAACACCCAATTAAAATAATTTTAGATAAAATTTGGCTAGTGACTAGGAAAATAGGGTCATCTAAGGACATAATGATAAGCCAGCTGATATTTAAACATTACAATAGTAGGATTTATTGCACAATTAGAACAAGAATGTATTTGTTCTTGCCAGTGAATTTGTTCTTGCCCTGTGGAATCAGTTCTGTAACCCTTATATAGAGAAGAATACAACCTTCTGTGAGATCAGTGCATGCGTATTGAAGTCAGTGCAAGTTGTTATTTGAGTCCAAGGGCACAACTTATCCACCTAGAAAGGAGTAATGATCATGCATTGAATTTTTGGGGGATTAGCTTCTGCAATATGTTCAAAATGATAATGTTTTAAATGGATGTAGTGCATTCAAATGCAATAGCTTTTATTGCTCTGACATTGACTGTTTTAAATATATTTTTAAATATTTTACAATGTGTTTAGGTATACTCTCTTAACTTTTCAAAGAATGGGTATAGTTCACTTTAAGTCTTCTGTGTTTACATTATTTGCATTGTAATTTTTTAATTTTTATATATATATTTTTTGTATTTTGTAGAAAGGAGAGTCTGGAAAATAAAAAAAGTGAGAAGGCAGAAAGTGACCAAAAGAAGCCCAAGGATAGTAAGGTGTTTATTTTTTAAAATGTGTCTTTTAGAGAAGCAGTTTCACTAAGTTTCACTCTAAGGAGTACTTTTCAAGCCTGCTGTGCTTTGTGATTTGTTTTATGAATTCATCGTCCACATATTTTTTCTAGGCAAAGGAAACTGTTCTGATGCTTTGCAACCTTGCAGAATCTCTTAGTCCAGAAAATCCTTTTGATTTTGATATCCTGAGAAGGGGAGCTCTTAGAGCATGCAATAATTAATTGACATAACCTTAGGATCCCTGTATGTGTTTTGCCAGATAAATCCAATGAAAGAGATTAGTGAATGATAAATTCTTATTTGAATTTTCAAATGATTTTAGTATATTTTTTTTAACTAAATCTGTTGGTTATATCCTGATTGTAATATACACAGGTAGAAGTATGTGGATATTATATAAAAATCATCTTATAAAAATGTGTTAAAATGTCAGTTTTCTTCCACTGTTCTCTGTGTTACACTGTTTCAAAAAAACTCAAAGTAAACATGGGGGTGACTTTCTTGACTTCAGAGGCTCAGTTGTTTTGCTTTCTAATAAGTTTTATACACAAAGAAAGCTATACGAAAAATTATTTCTCCTTGTGCATCTCTTTCATTGCCATAGGTGACAATTGCTGAATATGGAGAAGGAGAGGATGAGGATAAAGATCCCTATCCACCCTGTGATGTACCAGGTACGTGAATACCAGCCAGAAGACAAGAGCATTTAAGTTTGCTAAAATATCCTAAACTAGCTCTCACTGAACACTGCATCAATTCATTTGAAGTTGGTGAAGTTGTGCTCTGTTATCACTGGATAAATGGATCTGTAAGTGAAGTATGACCTTTTTCTTCAGTTCCCTAGACCATACATACATGAGAGTTAATACTGTGAGCCTGAAAACTGCCGGGCCTATTCTTATCTGGATGCGAGAGCAAATTCTAAAATGTTTGGCAAAAAAAGGAGATTCCAGGGCTGAAGGTGTTCAGTTACTTTTGTTTTAGCTTCTTCTAGTCCGGCAGACATGTCTGTCTAATAATAAGTTCTGACTGATTGTCTGGACACCTAATACAGAAATCTGATTCTACCCTACCTTTTGATTATCTTAATACCCTTTTTATATTGCGGAGCCCAGAACTGCACACAATATTAAAGGTAAAGCTGCAGCAACAATATATTTATAGTGAGAGAATTACCTCTTTTGACTGACTGGCTATGCTGTGTTTCCAAATGCAGTTTGCCCTCCTGGCTGCCAGGGCACACTACTGCCTCATTCATGCTCAGCCTACTGTCACCCAGAACTCCCAGATCTCTTTCTGTTGAGCTGCTCTCCAGCCACTTGTATCCCAGTCTTTACCTGTGTCTGGCATTGCCCTGTCCCAGTGTTGTGTCAGTGCCAGGCACTTACCCATACTGAATTTGATCCCATTGCTGATTGTCCAATGTTCCAGTCTATCTAGATCCCTCTGAAAGGCCTATCATCCCTCCAGAGAATCAACAGCACCTCCCAGTTTACCGTTGTCAGTGAACTCACTAAGAGTCATTCCACTCCTGCATCCAGATCACTGATAAATGCTTTGAACAGAACCAGCCCCAGGCCTGTGCCCTGAGGAACACCACTAGTGACCAGTTGCCAACCAGATGTAGCCCCATTCACAACACTTCTTGTAGACGGGTATGGCGTTGTCTAGCTTTCAGTCAGCAGGGACATCTGCTAACTCCTTCAGTACTCTGGGGTGAATCTCTTAGGAACTTTCATAGATTCATTCATATTGGTTCATAGATTTTTAGAACTGTGGTATGCATACATAATTTTCCAGTGAGCCATATATATTTTAATAAAATTGTATATTGTTATGAAAAAAAAATAGTCTTTTTTCCTTTCCTAGTAAAAGAAATGTTTAATTTAAAGTAGGTGAAGATGAAGAAGATGAGGAGGAAGAACCAGAGGTACCAGCAGGCCCACGTCCCCGTAGAATATCAGAACTAAATATGAAGGAGAAGATAACACCAATCCCTGAAGGGAGTGCCTTCTTCATTTTCAGCAGCACCAATCCGTAAATATCATTTTGAAAAATACTGTTTTAGCTTCTCAGGTGATGAAGGAGCAGGCTTCCTTGCAATGAGGTGTGAGGTTAAGGAAAGAATTGCAGTATCTGTCTGCAGCAAGATAGAGATTGGTATATCTCCTACAATTTTCTAAATGACTTGGTAAATAAAACTAATTTGTTATATACATTAATTTGCTTCCCACTGTCAAAGATGACAGCATCTTTTACATATAGACTATCAAGCCCGCATCAGGGTGAAAAGTATTCTTTAATGTATATTAGCTATTTATTTTGTTAGGCACTGGATATAAAAGGTGTGACATGATACGAGTGTTTTTTACATGAGATAGGATTCCTAGAAACCCTAGGAAGAAAGGTACCTTTTTGTAGCTGTAAGGGTGAGAAAGAAGAGAAAGTAAGAAAGAGAGAAAGTGAAAAGGAGAAAGGATATATATATTCCTCTTAGGGGGACAGTATTTTTCCAGATTCAAGCAAACACTGAAGAGAAAGACAATTACTTAACAAAAAAAAATCAAGAGAAATAGTAGTTGGATTTGGGGAGGAACAGGAATCTTTCACCAGTGTCTAACTCCAGAACATTTCAGGTTCTATAGCGATGAAGAAAGCAAGCTTCAATAGTCAGTAAAAGTTGTTACTGACTTTTTGGACAGAAGCGAACAAGTGAACAGAATTCATTTCCTACAGGACTGAAGATAGCTGATAGATTCATATATGGCAATTTTATCAGTAGTCTTAGAAAGGATTTTAAAAGTTATTTGGTATGGGAAAATACTGTCTTCTCAGTATTTGAGGTCATCACAGGTAAGACTAAAAGACAGCATGAGGATCAGGATACAATGTTTTGGTCTTGTATCTTACTGATTACATGGGCTATCTAATATTCCTCAGAATTTTCAGACAAACTGGAAAGATATCTATTTAAACTGTTAATTTTAAGAACACATATGCTGAATGCAAAAATCACTAGATCTGAACATATCAAATTCCTTTTGACTTCAAGTAGTGCTATAGTTTCTCAGGCCAAAATTTTGCTTAACTGAGATACACTGTATGCTGATAATCTACTTAACAGTAGAGTAAATTTTTACTAAGAGCCTCCTTATTCTTCAGAAGAATATTTCAGACAACTTTGGTGTTCAACAGTTAAGAACCCGATCCTGCCTTTTTGCAAATTTAATCCTGGACCAACTCCAGTGAAGTGCTCAGTAACCTTGGTCTCAGTGATTGTAAGCATATGTGCAGTTCCACTTCATCATATTTGGCTGAATCGTAGCAGCTCTGTAATATTCAACACTCACTTGTCCTATAATTCTGCAAAAAAGAGTCTTCCCAGGAGATTCTGATTTAAGTGGAGTCTTTAAGTAACACAATGAGATCTCCATCCTAAACAACATTTCACCAAATTAATATTTTTGACAGCTTTAATAAATGTCAAATCAAACTTGGGATCTGAAATGACTTAACATGTGGCATTTGGCCCATTTGACATTGTCCTTTATGTATGTGCACAGTGGTAGAAACACTGGAACTTCTAATGACATTCAAAACCCATTCTGCTGGGAAATTATTTCTCTTAGATTCCTTTGTTAAGTGCGCCTTCACAACAGGTGGACTGGATTTTGAATTTTTTAAATTTTTATAAGGCATAGCAATAGCTTCAGTATACACACTGCTTTTTAGCTGCTGATGGTTCTCCTGTTCCACTGGCATTGGCAAAGTAATAGAAAATCTGTATTAGCTATCTGCTGAATTCTATTTGCACATGTAGTATATTTTTGTATTTCTTCTGCAGAATTCGAGTGGGATGCCATAGGCTCATCAATCACCACATCTTTACCAATCTCATCCTTGTCTTCATCATGCTGAGCAGTGTTTCCCTAGCAGCAGAAGACCCAATTCGCAGCCACTCTTTTAGAAATAATGTAAGACCATCATTTTTATGTCTGAAGATTAATATTTCTTCACAGAATAACAATCCTTTGGGACTATTGCCTGAGTTTTGGTTTTCAAGTTAAGAAACTTTCCTTTTACTTTTTCAAGTCATACACAGGTATTTTTTTTTCTGTAAAAGACATAAATCTTTTAAAGACAAGTAACTTTACTGTTGGAACATCATAGGTATTAGAACCATTTTGTATTAGTGGTGAAGTAAGCCTATCAAGTTATTGTGAGTTGTGCATGCTTTTGATTAGGTATGAAATAGCTGAGATGATGGAACCAGTAATAGTCTGTGGGGACTTGGACAGAACTTCCAGTTCTCTCCTGTCTTATTACTGATTTGCAGAGATAGCCACGGAGTTAGAGAAAATTCTTCCACATCTTCCAAGATGGGTCTACTAGGTCAGTAAAGGTTCCAGTAAAGAACTACTGGGGCAATTACATGGAAAATGCAGCTTTTGTTTAGCCTCTCCTTCTAGAGAAAAGCTTGAGAATTGAACTCATAACATTAAAAAACAAAACAAAACAAACAAACAAAAAAACAACAGGACATCAACAGAAAGACCTTCCAAAATCAATTTTACCTTTCTCCAAAGGTAAAACTAGGTCAGAGCACAAAGGCACTCTGCGTAGTGTTCAGTGGAGCCATGTTGTTTCCATATCTGTAAATCTGAACAAGTGCAATCTTACAAATATATCATGATAGCAGATGAACAAAACAGACCTGGTGAGCAATACTGAAATAGTTACTGTAGAAATGGCTTGAAGGGCTGGTATTTCTTTTTGTAACCAGAGGAGTGCTAGGAAGATGCAACTCCAGAGTGGTAGTAATTGAAGAGGTTATTCCTATTCCTTTACCTAACAGGTAAAATGTTTGAGTGATTTTGAGAAGACATTGCCCTCTTGCAAAAATTCACAAATGCACCAGACTTGCATATTTTCCTTGTTATTATTTTCAGTGATCATGTTTCCTTCAAATGGCCAACTTGGCAAGGGAAAGAACTTCCAGTTGAATGACAGAATAGAGAGCTTAGCATTGAGTTTGTGAGTTGGTAGGTGGAAGACTCAAAAACACTGAAAAATATGATGCAAAAGTTGGTTGTTAAGTTTGTACAAGGGTGGCCTCTGCTTATTCCAGTTGGCACTCAAGTTCAATATTATGGCCTTCTGGTGAGTGTTCATGCTATCCCTTCTGCAAATATCATTGCTTCTAGACAGTCCTTGCTTTTTGTGATGAATATCCTGTGTTTGCCCATCACTGAAGGTCGTGGTAAGATTCCAAGATAATGGACAGCACATGGGCTATGTCCTTGAGGGATCAAGACACACTTGCTACTGCTGAACATGGTAGCTAACCATCATGATGGGTCTCAGCTTCTGTGTCTCTGCTGAAATTCATGACATAGTACAGGAGTGTAAAAACAAGTTTAACAAAATGGAATGGCTTTAAAACATGTCTTTTAACTCTAGAATTCCTTACTGCTAATTTTTGTTGAATGGCTTTCATATATGACTCTTTCAGCTCCTGAAAGGGACAGAAGGATATATTCTTCATCTGAACATGGGAAAGAAAAATTCCTTTTATCTGATCTAATAGGAATATTTCCTTTGCGTGTTGTCTCTTTATTTTATTCCTCCTTCCCATTTTATTATCTGCTGCACCACAGGCAACATGTTTCTGTGCACAACTGATTGCTGGGTGAATTGCTGGATCCTTGAAACTAAACTAGTGCAGTACTGCAGTGCATGGCAATAACTAAATTAGGTGCTAGCAGTACTGCCACCTTGAAAGGGTGAAATCCTGGTTCTGTTGAAATATATGGCAATGTTCCTGTTGACAATAGAGACTTTAGTATGAAATACAAAATATTTTAAAAAGTTTGCATGTCACTATGCGTGTCACAGGTGTGGGTTCTTCTAAATTTCCAGGAAAAAAAAATCACTGCTATATCTTCCAAGTTTCAGAAAAAATAGATGCAGTGCTGATTTTAATTATTTCAGTTATTCATTAATTTGCTTTGTGACACTTTAGCTCAGTCTGTACAGTAACGACAACAAAAAAAGCTAACTTAATAGTAAACATCTCTCTTGTTCGTAAGATCATGTATCTCTGTGAAAGGCTGAAGAAAGTACCTGTGAAAGCTGACAGAGGAAAGTCTGAATTGAAAGAAAGTCTCACTTACTGGGTTTTTGTGGTAAAATCTCATATCTAACTATGTTGACATCTAATAATTTTTTATGTAAACAAAAATGGTTGCACAGTAGCTGGTATTTTAAACTACATTGACTTAATTCCCCATTTACCTATTTAGATTTCTTCAGGTGTTGTTGTGCATGTGGTCTAAATTGTAAAAAATTATTAATAGATGGATTTCTTACTGTGGCACATATTATACCTTGCAGATACTTGGTTACTTTGACTATGCTTTCACAGCCATCTTTACTGTTGAAATCCTGTTAAAGGTAATGCATTGTTAATTGATCCTTGTTAGCTCAAAAGCAGCTTTAGCAATAATGTTTGTAACTTTTTGTTTACCTTCCAGATCCTAGGGTATGCAGATTATGTCTTCACTAGTATGTTTACATTTGAGATCATTTTGAAGGTAACAGGGTTTTAAAGGAAGTTTGTTTAAAAGGATTTTCCTTGTGTGTCACCTGCCAAGAAAAGGCACTTGAAATGTTCTTCGCCTTTTCTCTAAGCGATCAAAGCTAAACTTTTTTTAAACAAGAGGATTTTTTTTATTTGACAATTTCTTATAGTTTTGATTGGTTATTTTTTGCCATTGGATGCATGTAGAAGCTGACTTTTTATCATTACATCAATTTAGTAATTCATTTTTTTTTACCCTTTAAAACTTACAGTTGTCAGAAAAGGGAAAAAAAACACTGCGCATGAGCTTTTCCTTCTCCCTGCTCTGGCATTTCTAAAAAGAGTTGATCAGTCTTGTAAGGAGGGAGCATGTAATTTCTCATTTCTCTTGCTGAACTATATTCACAGAGATAAAATAGATAACTATTTTCTTGCAATAGGACTTGCAAGATATCTTGCATTTATCTATCTGTATACTAAGATACTTCGCATTTATCTTGTCTTGGGCATACATTTAAATACACAGAAAGGCATAAATATGCTTGCTTAAATGTATTACCCATGCATGAGTTCAAAACTGGCATTTTAATGTACAGTTTGTGTACTGATTATTGAGAATATCCATTGGGGTTACTCAGACTTTACATGTGTATATCTTATTTTGGCAAAGAAGCTGTATAACTGAGCATGTTAGGTTCACATGGGGAAAATGCTGAACAAAGCAATAAAAGTATATATTTTTTTAATTTGTTAATATTTTTCCAGAGAATTTTGTATAATTCTTAAAAATTTAACTCAGTGCATATTCACCATAAGCTTTTGCTTGAGTAAACCCGATCTATACAATTATGAATTTCTGGTGCACTAAGAATCTGTACATAAACTTTACATTTCCAGTTGAGGATTAAGCTTAACAAAATCTCTTCTCCCAGCTTTTGCTCATATTGCTGTGCATACTCTTCACAATGCAATTTGATTAATACTAATTGATGCAATATTTGGGCTGTTTACAAGATAAGCTGTCCTGTAAGTAGTAGAATATATTTATGCTTGGAGATATTCTCACAGACTTCTGTTTATCCCCTTCTCATTTTCAGCAGTGAGGAACTTGCTAAAAAATTGGTAAATCTTGTAACATTTTTAACATTCTAGAAAAAAGAATCCAGATTTTTCACATCAAGAGAAAAAAACAAAGAAAAGAATGAAGCACTGAAATGTTTTGTAGCATTAGAACAAACTAGTTCCAAACTCTGAATTTGAGAAGCCATACTAAATATGTTAGTGCCATTTCTGTGGCAGAAGAGAGTCAATAGACCACCCACATGCTCTGAACAGATGTTTGTATAGCTTCTGTAGTTGTGTTTCTCTACGGACAGAGGAATTATAAATTCTGGCATAAACAAGCATAACTGGATGAATTAAGAAATGTTCCTACTGACTGCAAAATATTCTGACATTGAGTTATTCTAGGGAAGTAGGAAGCATCAGAGCTACTGAAATCTGGCATTGTGAAATACTACAAAGAAACAAGGAGCCCAACCAGAGCCCAAAATGTTGATGCTCCTGACTCCGCTTTCTCCAGGAAGCTCCGCCTGGCAGTGCACTCACATGTATTTATAAAGAAAATAAATTGTACCATAAAAAGTTTAGCAGACAGTACATATACATGCCTGCTTTTCTAACATGTCTCAGATTCTGGCTTTGCTTGCTTGTGGCTTGAGTCCTCCATGTTTTTCCTGCTGGGTTCTGCACTGGGCTTTCGACAGTATCCAAGTCATACAGAAGTTATGTGTGTTCTACAGGGAGCAAATTCAAGATCTGTAGGAAAAATAGCATTCCTTAATTTTCCAGTCAAAAAATATGTGAAACCAATAAGAAGATAACCAGTGGCAATATTATCAGCTGCAGAGGAGAAACTTGCACATGTCCAAAAAAGCGAGTATTAAAATAGAATAACACACGTGAAGAGTCTTCCTCTGCTCTGTTTTACTGCCTGCTCTGTAGACATGAGGGTTTCCACATTATATGCTGTTGAGGTTATGAGTGAGAATATGAATAACAGAAAAGCTGCAATATCAGTTTAAAGCGTTTAAGAATTCTCTTATGTAACCCCTCCATAGCTTTCAAATCCAGCTTACCATCCTGTTTGCAGTACTTGGCAAATGTGAAAACATCAGAGTGAAGGCCAGGTTACAGCCTTATGCTTTTAACCTTGCCCCAGCTGTGCTAATCCCACACCATTTAAACCAGTCCCCACTGGTGTGGCAGGAGGAAAAGAGCAACAGTGGTGGCGTCCCAGATGCTCAGCTCAGTGAGTGCTCTCCAGCATTGGCTCTTCTGAAGGCTGTGTGGCCATGCTTACTACCTCGTGTTTGCTTTAGGGTTTGCCTTGACCTGAGCAAAGGACAGAATGGTGTTTTTGTAGAACAGTTTTAGTCAAATGCTTGTGCTGGGATTTGTAATGATGGAAGCGTGAGTTCCCATATAAAGATGGGATGATGAGTACTTCAGCTGTATTTCTACATCCATATATTTTAACATTCATGGGAGTATTTACGTTAAATACAGTTGAATGATCACATACTACAGTGTGAATGGAGGTTTGTAGATAGATGTAGGCTTGATACATCTTTATATAGTTATATTAGTGCTTAACTCCCACTGATTTTAATTAGTTTAACCACATTCTATACAACTGGAAGTGAAGTGAGCTAGGACAGTGTACGCGTTGTTCCACTGCCCTGAGGAATCCTAGTCCCCAGTACCACAAACACCACGTATACTGTCTTCCAAGATACCCACTCATTATCTTAACCCATCTCCGGAGTGAAAGAGAAAAACAGCGATGTGATGCTGCCTTGTGACAGCCTTGTACTGCTTCTGCACCAGATTTTACTCTCAGGATTTTGCAATGCATTTTCAGCTCCTTCAATTCTCAAGACAAAAAGAATGATTAAGAGTCAGAATCTGGTCCTTATAGTTTAGTAAGTGTGGGAGTTTTATGGTTCTTTTAGTCATTTTTCTGTAAAAGGCCCAATCAGTTCAGTGAGATCAGTTCTTACATGAGTACAACATTTGTTGACATCAGAAACAATTAACACATTTGCTTGTGTTGCTTGAGCAGAATATTGTGATTTAAATGAAAGTTAGTTAACATACGTAGTGGGATTTTTTATCTCAGTTCCTTTTAGAAGGTGAGATGCTATTGTATGCATTCACACTCCAGGCAAGTGTCTTGTAAACAGCCTAAACGCCACTTTGATAAATTGAAATGGGGAGTAAACATGTAACAATTCTGTTTTTAGATGACAGCTTTTGGAGCGTTCCTTCATAAAGGGTCCTTCTGCAGGAATTATTTTAATTTGCTGGATTTGCTGGTTGTGGGAGTTTCTCTGGTATCGTTTGGTATTCAGTAAGTATTATAATGTGAACAATTTATTTTTGCTTTTGGGTTTTATACTGAAATCAATCTTCCAGCTCCTTTTGTTCTGCCATTGTATGTAGGTGTGCAAAATCAGTATTCAGGGCTGGGAATGGGATGAATTAATGCTTTATGTGGAGAGTGTTGTAACTCATTACTAATACAGGTTGGAAACAAATTCCTGCTTCCTGCTATTGCTAAGAGAACAAGGAAGAGCACCACGACACTATTGTGTAGCAAGTAATTCCTGGAGTTTCAGGAGGTTTATTAGTTTCAGAAGATTACCCTGTTTTATTGCCACATGTACAGTCTAGTTCTATGAGCTTGTTCTTTTGGCATTGCCCTACTGGGCTATGTAACCTGACAGAATTTGAAGGGGAGAGAAGTTGTACCTTAATCAGGACTGAAAGTGGTAGTGAAGATATGTTTTGCTTCCTTCTTTTGGATGAGGCAGAACATAATAAGAGTCTGAAGGTGCTTACTAATTCACTGCATGAGCAGTTGTGCCTCATTCAGAATCATCTGTGAAGCCTTTACTGACCTAGAAAAGAGCAAGGGCTGGGTGTCCGTCAGCTGCTTCCCGATTTGTATTCTGCTTGTACTACCAATTATGCAAGCTTTCAGTTTCACAACGTGTTCTTTAAAGGGCTGTCTACTATTATTTTATCTCAAAACGCAGTTGTAGCTACTTAAAGAGAATGTGAGTCGAATTAGATCTTTTTAAATCCAGTTGGTTGGAAATTAAGGTATTTGTGGATTTACAGTACTTAAACACTGTTTTTGAAAGAGATTGTCAACATGGAAAAATACTTTGGGGAGTATTTTTCTCCTGACCAAACTTAATTGTATTAGTGTCAGACAAGATTCTGAGCTGTTAATTCCCAAGTTGCTCCAGAAATCAAAATTATCCTTATGGTATTTATGAGGTTAATACTATTTTCTAGTATCAATAAGAATCAGTAAAGGAGTGCTTCAAAAATCTTGTAAGTTAAATTTTGATATATTTTTTCAAATTTTCATGTATAAGAAAGTTGCAAGAACGTTATTATTACAAGTAAAATCAGTTACCTTAAAAGTAACAGAAAAACTTTTTTTTTTCTTTTTTTTTCTTTCTTTTTTTCCCAGATCAAGTGCTATCTCAGTTGTGAAGATCCTCAGAGTCTTAAGAGTCTTGAGGCCCCTAAGGGCAATAAACAGAGCAAAAGGACTTAAGGTATTTATTTTTATCTTTTTCTAAGTTATGTTTCTGTTGACCTTATTCTTCAATACTGCCTCAGGTTAAAAAGTCTAGCACAAGAAAAATTCCCTGGAGAAGGTCACAGGGCAACACCATAAATCAGTTCCTGATTCTTAAATGTACTAGGCCAGATTGTGCCCACTATTACAGCAGTTTATATGTGGAGGAACACCACTGCCATGGTGGTGTTTTGACCATAACACTTGCTGTGAACCAACATGTCACAGCAATATTTCCATTGTTGTTCCACAGTGCTTATGTACTTTTTAATCTATACGTGCTGCTAGGTCTATCTCAACAAACTTACAAATTTAGAAAACAAGTTTAAGTGTGGTAGCAGGTATAATACTGACAATGCAAAAATGGTAGTTTAAAAAATTAATCTAAATGTGATAAAATAGGTGTTTACTCTTATGGTAGTATTTTGTGATGCTACTAAATAACAAGTTGTGTTTAATTTTTTTGTTTCTTTCCAGCATGTTGTTCAATGTGTCTTTGTGGCTATTAGAACTATTGGTAATATCATGATTGTTACAACTCTGCTGCAGTTCATGTTTGCTTGCATTGGAGTGCAGCTGTTCAAGGTAAGCAAACTCTCAAAATCTGCACTTCACCAAGAAGAGCAAAGCTGAGCTGAATTCTGTGTGGCTTGCTGCTGGAAGTGGGCTGGTCCCATTCTGAACCAGTCATAGTATAAATGCATTTACTTTGTTTATTCTGCATTTTATCATTGTTTTTCTTGTTTTATACATAGGGAAAATTCTACAGATGCACTGATGAGGCAAAACAGAATCCTGAGGAATGCCGGTGAGAATTCCTTTGAGCTAAGAAAGTGTCCTTTTGTTTTTTAATAATTTAAAATGTAGCATGCATGTGTGACAGGCTGTTCAGGTTTGTATAAATTGGAATTACCATCTTGAAATCCAGCAGGAAACTTTAAAAAATAAAGGCTGTCAACACAGGTTATCAAGGGAATAAAATGAGCTTGCTGATGGAGTAAAATGAACTATTTTGAATAGAGCATGGAATAATCTAAGGTCTAATTTAATATTTCACTAATGGCAGTTTGTTTCCTTCCCTTTCCTGCAGGGGGATATACATTGTTTATAAAGATGGAGATGTTGATAATCCAATGGTCAAAGAGAGGGTCTGGCAAAATAGTGATTTCAACTTTGACAATGTTTTGTCTGCTATGATGGCCCTTTTTACCGTGTCGACTTTTGAAGGCTGGCCAGCGTGAGTGAATTCTCCGTGTTTTCACATTAGTATTGAGGCAGATTTTCCAGAAAAGTTCTCTATCATTTACTGAGCGCTTAGGGGTAACAAAACAGTCAAGCAATAATCAGGCTTCTTCCAGTAAATGAAATCAATTTAAAATCAGGAGCACAATGTAGGCTAACTTAAAAGTACTGTATAGTCTCTGAATATAATAGTTTTGTGTGTGTGTGCCTGTTCATACCAATGGAATCTTGTGTTTTATCTTGTTTGATTCCTAATCTTTCAGCTACTTCTGCTATAATAATGTATTCTTTAAATTCTACTGGAAGTAATCCTTTTTGATATTTATCCATCATGCAATTTAAATAATACTAACTAATATGAAAATTTTAGGTGTTTGAGTAAATCGACTATAAAACTAGGAAGTAGTACACTGCATAAAGAAACCCTGGAAGAGCAAGCTACCATTCGGTATTTGCCTAAATGAGTAGCCTTCCAGGACAGCATTATGTGGAAAAACAAAAACCAAGCTGGTAATTATTTTGATTATTTTGAAGCAAACAAAAACAACAACAAAAATCACCGAACAAAACATTGTGTGGTGTGCTTCTGTGTTTGATATGCTTGTAAGTGCTGCCAGTACTCAGAGAAAGATAATAATAAACAGGAGGCCACTTGTGAAATCTGTCCTCGGAGTCTCTTTTGCCATTTTAATGATAACATTTTTCTTTTCTTTTTCTTTCTCCCTGCCCCCCCCCCCCCCCGCCCCTCCCCAGGCTGCTGTACAAAGCTATTGATTCGAATGGCGAGAATGTAGGACCTGTATACAACTATAGAGTGGAGATATCCATTTTCTTCATCATCTATATAATCATTATTGCTTTCTTTATGATGAACATATTTGTTGGTTTTGTCATTGTTACATTCCAAGAACAAGGAGAACAAGAATATAAGAACTGTGAGCTGGACAAAAATCAGGTTAAAATAAATAATAAACTCTTTTAGTTCTTGAAATAATTCTTTTATTATTATTATTACTGTTATTACTATTTTTGCACAAAGAGCTTCTTTTCTGCTTTGGGCCAGAAGAGGGCATCAAACACATATCTTAGGTTAAAAAAAAAAAAAAGTAGCACTAGTAAATACTATCAATTAATATTCAGGTTACTATATGTTCCTCTTCCTGTAAGCCCAGCGTCTCAGGCTTTTTGTTGTGAAGGTTGTTACCTTAAGCTTGATAATTTAAATTAACTTCTTAGTGTCTCACTTCTTGGTGTCACGTTAGGAAGACTACAAGCACTTGCCAGTTTATCCATAGGCAGAGGTAGATTATACAGTAAGAACAAGAATATAAAAGTTACTTGCTGAATAGTCTGAAAATGTTCAAAGAAAGTGAATGTGTTCAAAACATTCTACTCTTTTTTTTTTCCCATTTATTCAGAAATTCACAGGTGATAGATTCAAATAAAAAATCTGTCCCCTTTTATTGTTTAATCTTTTGACTGAGAAACTTGTCAGTCATCAGTCGTGATTTTTCAGGTGCTCATGTTCGACTGTAGCACAGCAGTATTCATTCAAACATAGGTAAGCATGAAACCTAGGGGAGCATTCATACTGCATTTTGTGCTCCCTTAGTAAGACTTTGTAAGCATTCTTCAAAAGACTAGTGGAAGGTCCAGCTTCTATGAAGATTTCGGGTAGTAATGGGGTTGGAGGTGAATCTGTGATGTTCCTACATATGTGACATGATTTTGCTGGGCAATTTAGCTGAACTAATAGGAATAACACCCCCCCAGTAGCTGTTTCGCTAACTGTAGGATTTTATGCTGTGCAATTACACTGGTGTTTGAAAACTGTAAAGATGAAGCACGGCTTACAGACTAATTAATAGTCATCATTATTATTATTCACTGGGATTCCTTACAGTGAATTCTTGATGATTCATTAGTATTATTATGGCTGGGTATCAGTATGATGATATGTGTATCTATAAAATACAGTGCACATAGTACTATATACTATACATATGCATATACATACATATTGTCTGTGGTCTGCTACTACATTGTACAAAGGTGAACCACTTCAGAATTTCCATGAGCACTCTTTGATTCTTTGTATGTAACTGAGTAGTGTATATGATCAGATATTGTTGTAAATAAATAAGTGAGGATTGGTAAGCTACTTGATTACTTTGTTAGTACTTAATAATAAAAAATCTATGTAAAGTAGATACACTGCATGTTTCTAAGATTTATATGTAACACTTTGTACTTATGATTAATTATATTCCAATTTGATTCACTGTTAGGTATGGTCTGACAATTTTTGACATGCTTGCTTTTACAGCGTCAGTGTGTGGAATATGCCTTGAAAGCACGTCCTCTTCGTAGATATATTCCAAAAAATCCTTACCAGTACAAGTTCTGGTACGTGGTGAATTCTACTGGATTTGAATACATCATGTTTGTCCTCATCATGCTGAACACACTTTGCCTGGCTATGCAGGTAGGAAAACCAGAAGCTCTTCTGAAGCCACTTGCATGAATTGCAAGGGAAGATGTGGGTGATACCATGCCTTTCATTTATGGCAACTTGTATTTTTTTATAAAGTGAAATTAAAACAAACAACTTCTCATCAAAGTACTCTTCTGTGATGCATGCTAATCTGTTTATTAGTTCTCTTAAATAAGTGTTTGAAAGAGCTTTATGTGGATGGTCTTCCTAACATAATGAAGCTCATTGATCTATATTTAATCATTGTAATTTAATGTAATTTATAAATGTAAATGTAATTTATAAATTCCCAAGGTTGTCCATGTGCAAGAAAATGTGAAGGGAATGTAAAAGCCAAATTCTGTTAGCAAACATTTCTCTGTTAGCAAACATTTCTCTGAACCCCTTTGATTCTTTTATCTAATAAAAGATATCTTATCTTGTTCTTTTATTCAATGCCTTTAAGCATTACTTCATCCCTTTGTAACTTCTGTACTTGTTCTGTCTTTGTTTCATATATGTACTAACCCATATTACCACCACCTATGTCTGTATCTTCTCCAGAAGTTTAAAAACTTCATATATGAAGCAACTCTAGAATTATATAACGATGCAAACATACAAATATGTTTTTTTATATTAGCTCTATGTCTGTATATATTTGGGTTTATTTTTGCACATGCTCTTTTTGTCTGTATGTTTACCTTTTTCTGCTTTTCCTGCATGCTACGTCCACTGTTTTTCACCAGCTGCTTCTCTTATCTACTTTTCCAAGTTGCTTCTTTCTTTTCCCCAGTACTCTTGATTTTGATATGAAAAAGAATCTTTCAAGTCCAATCTATATACCCATTCTACTTACTTTTTGCAATAAACGTGCATGCGCTGTTATGCTCTTAAATATATCACTCCTATACAATACGTTTTTCCGTGACTAACATACTGCAGGCTTTTTAAGCAGATATGAGCTTATGTAATTAAGCAGATTTAAGCAGATATAAGCTATGTAATTTAAAACCTGGGGAAAGATCTGGGGATCTTTAAAAGATTTGGGGAATTGCTTTTGTCTAATACTCCTTTTTTGGAGGAACACAATCCTCCTCAAAACCGTCCTTCTAAGGGTCCCCAGATGTAGAGGAATGCCAAATTTTTTCCACTCAGTGCCTGAACAGAATAGATTTAAATAGCCATTTTTGGACAGAGATATTTAGCTAGTCTTGTGTGTATATAGGTGTGAATCAAAATATACTATTAGAAAATATTTTCCTGTGCTGCACTGTTGCCAACTTTTTGTATTCTGCCTTACTTTCATTTATTATTTTAAAACCTTTATTTTAAATGTGTCATATTTTTCATTCACAGCACTATGGACAGTCTAAGCTCTTTAATGATGCAATGGACATTATGAATATGGTTTTCACAGGAGTGTTCACTGTGGAAATGGTTTTGAAACTGATTGCATTCAAACCCAAGGTAAGTTTTAGAGATGATTTAATTAGGTCATCACCACAAGAATTAAGTATAATATAAGTTTCACACTAGCTATGTATCATTCAAAGAACAAAAGGAACCTACATGTTTCCCACAGTTATCTATGAGTGAAATCATAATTGAAATGTTAATCTGATAGTATGTATATAAGTAACTCCAGGAAATGAAATGCACATATCAGAACAAACATTACAAGGTGGTTGATAAGATCTGGAATATTCTGAAGTAATGAAAATGTCCCTTTCTAAATCAGATAAATCATTTCCTGTTATAAGCACTACCACATCTCCTATTCATAGTACTACATTCATATCCTTAAACCAAGTTAACCTCCAGTAAAGACCTGTATGTTATGATATATATCCTTTTCAAAATGCAAAATTATTTCCTTACTTTTAAAAATATAGCCAGGTACTACAAACATACACAGAAATAACTGGAACATTCAATAGCCTTTTTAGATTTTAATGTTTTCAGTTATATGCACACACCATTTGGTAGAGGGCCCCACACTGAGCAGTTTGGATTCCTTGCCTTAAAGGGACACTGTCAAAATAAGTAATGTGGACACATCTTCAAACGTAGATTTGCAAGAGACACTGATAAGAATTAATATTGACTTTAAAAAAATGAAACTTAGATTGTGACAGTTCATGCAGTCTTGTATGTTCAGTTCTAATACACCATGAATGACAGTGCAAAAGTTAATGACAGGCTAAACTAAATTTTGTTTTCATTACAATGAAATCAATACTAATTCTGGTGTAATATCTATGTAAATAAGTGAAGTGCGGTCACTCAATATACGTGGAATTTGAAGGAAGTCAGTCATGCCATTTGAGGTTTCCTGATCTCACCATCTAAGGCTGGTATTTTTCATTTTCCATTGCCCTTCTTTTAAAGTACCCAGGACATCTGTATCTGTAATTGAATGTAAACTGCACTTCCTTTGTTTTAAGTAATGAACCGGATGATTGTAGTATGTGTGGGCAATTTTAAAAAAAAATTAAGCAAAATTTTTGTTTTAAACAAACCAGCTCTGATGCAGCAACATAGCCATGGCAGCTCAGAGCTTAGTATGGGGTAGGTGCATAACTACTTCCCAGCATTTCAAGGATATTTATTCAGTAGCATTTAGCCACGAGCTCTGCTGTGTAGCCTGAGCTTCTTGATTTAGCTTATATTCACCTGAAGATGTAAATGAATTCTATATCACTTGAGGTCAGGCATTGGGATCTGAAGTGTGGAGTTCTGGGTGACAGTTTACCCACTCTCCCATGGTCTTGCTCTGCACTGTCCAGTCCATTGTACGTTTCTAATGAATTTATTTGTATGAATTTATTTTTTGTCGCCTATCTTATTTAAATGCTAAGGATTTCACATCAAAACTAACACAATATGAAGCCCCAGAAGGGATAGTTATGTAGACCGCAGTGCCATGAGTATGCTGATTGTATTTCTTGATATGTATTTCCTGTTCTATATCCTTGTTACACAGTGGATTTTGAGAAGACTTTGCTGCATTTTATCATCTGCTCTTTGAAAAAAGATTGTGAATTCTTGTGTGGTTCACCATACACTTGTGCCTATAGTCAGCAACAGCAGCTAAAATACAAAACCTAGTGGTCTGATCATGAGTGTATAAATCACAGTTCTTCATTTGTATTATGGACTTCCTACTCATTATTGAAAGCAGTGTCTTAATAGTGGTCTCTAAGACTTTGTACAGTTTGGGTTCTAACTGTTGCAACATGCTTTCTGTCTGATTGGATGTTTTTACTGTAATGGTTCCCTGGATCTGAAAACTGAGAGTTTGAAGGGAATCCACTGTCAGTGAAAGGTCCTCGTTTCCTGACTTTCCTTACCTTGTAGAAACAGAAGACCTAAAATTTGTTAATTAGCAGGACAAGGTTAAAAGGCCATGATATTAATCACATCTGGCAGATATTAATTAGCACAAAGGGAAAAGAGTTAAATATCTTTAAGGTTGTTCCTTGTTCCTTGAAGGTTGAAACCTTTTTTTCAACTACTCTATATGAAATCATTTAGTGGCAACATAGATTACTTTGTTTGTTAATAACAATAAATGAGCTAGCAGCCTTAAGCAGAATGTGAAGGTCTCTTTGCAATCTAAATTTTAAACTAGATACATATTTAAAACAAAAATGAATTGTTTTAACTAATATTAAAAATGTCATCGTAGGAATAATCTGAAGCCAAGCCTAAAAGTTTGCTTAATGTTTTTTGGGAAAAGACTGATTAATTTCCTTTGTTTGTGTCACCATTGGGTTACCTCGTCCAGTCTAGCAGAATGGATAATGTTATTTATTAATTTTTTGCTTTTTATAAATTATTTCAAAGTTGCTTAAAGCATCAAATAAAAACTCCATTACTCTATGTGTAAAAAGAAGAATGGATAAGAATGTGTTTAAAGTTTTTATCTGATCTTCTTGACAGTGTCCCCTTAATAACACTCACAAAAATCCTGTAAAAAGTGTAATCTTTGCTTTTGCTGTTGCTGCCAACCTAGGGCAATTACAAATTATTGGTACTCCTACTGTGATACTGTGTTGTATAAAACTGAGGTACTGCAGACTACCTTCCAACTCTGAAGTATATAAAACTTGGATAAGTGATAGATATTAAAGGTGACGCTGAGTGCCTGGCACACTTGTTGACTGGGAACACACAGTACTTTGCAGAATGAGGCCCTAAACTTTTCAACAGAGTACTATAAGGACTAAAATATTTATGTGATAAATCAATAGAAACATATTTCTGTGTTAATTCGCTATGCCTACATATTCCCCAGAATTTGTGATTTATCCTTAAGCATTTCTAAATGAATAAATTTTTCACAATATAAGGTAAAAGAGCAGGCATATTTTTCTCCATGTTGTTCTCCATATACGCTAAAGTCTGTTAATTAGTATGGTCAGTACATTACAAAACAAAATGTAGTAATGAAATCTAAAACTATGCATCAACACATACCGTATGTTCAGCTTCATGATAGTCAGCTGTTACTTAAACTTGTAATGATTTTCCATGTCATTTTACATCAGATTTTTGTAAGAAAAAAGGAAAGATGGCTAGTAAGTGAATTGATTTTGGGTCATTGCAGTGGTGAAAACAACTTATTTGCATGATGTTTATTTGCTGTGACTTGTCCATTCCTCCCTTTTCCAAATCATCTTTATTTTCTTTTATTTTTTTTTGTTTGTATGCTTTTGCTTTACATATTACTTTGAACAATATTTGTCTATACTGATGGAAAAGGTTTCGTAAAATAAATGTTTAAAGTATTTTAGCAGTATTGAATTAAAATGTGAATTTGTTATTTAAGTGCTTTATATTGTAGCATGTCTAGTCAAGTCACTTTTACTATAGCTGAAATTAACCTTTATTTGGAGAACCTTTTTTGGTTGCTGTGTAGGTGAAGATGGATAGCACACCTCAGGATTGTGCTGATTATCATTTCGCTGTTTGCCAGTAGTCTTTTAAATATGTCTGTATATAAAATTAGGTTAAAATCAAGAAGGATATTTCTTTTAAATAAGAGAAGTGAGGCATATAAATGACCAGGAAGAATGTCATGAGAATATAGCTGCTGCCTTTAGCTGGCAGCTGCTAATCTCTTCAGGATTATAAATCTCAGTAACTTTAGATGGTTGAACATGAAGTTTACCAGGACTTTGGGAATGGTTTGTTTTGGTGAGGTGGGATGGATAAAGGAGTGCCAGGGAGTTGTGGAGGAGCTCTCAGATGTGGATGTGTTTGTTCAGGAAGCCAAATCCATGAACGTTGCCTTTTGCCTCAGGACTGGAACTGATGATTAATCCCAGAGAAAGAAATCATGTGCCACAATGGGTTGTAGAGATAATCATTCTCTGACCGATTTTCCTCCTACGGCTCCTTCCTTAAATGAAGAAATGATTATAGCAATTCTCTTTATAAAGGAGCTAAAATTTAAAATGGAGTAGTGCTAATAAGTACAGTATTTCTGGGAGCAAAGAGTAGCCTTAGAAATGTAAGGAGGCTTTCCTGAATCTGCTCAGTGCTTTCTCTCCCAGAATACTCTATAGAGCTCTCATCTTCTGTGGCAGCTCTTCCATAGTTTCTAAGAGCAAATTTAACGTTCACTTTTTTGAATCATCATGTACTCAAGTGTAACTTTTAAAGTGAAAAGTTACTAGAAGTCCTAACAGTTTAAAATGTTGAGAAAAATATTGTCCACTTCTAAAAAAAGAAATAAAAAAAATTCTTTCTGATTTTTCTTTTCTGTGGTAAAAACATACATAACAGCTTAAACTACTCAACTAAAACATTATCTTATAGCAAGTAGCATAATAATAAGTGAAACTAGACATCAGGTAAGATCAGCATACTTGTTATTTTCAACTTTTTGCTAAATTAACTTTTTAGAACTGCAACAGCAACTAACAAGTTACTACTTTAAAATGAATTACCTGGAAGCCGAATGCATATGTACAACATGTACACTGTGGCCTTTGCAATATAACGTACATGTTAGTTATGATAGGCTCATAAGTCATTATATCTGAATGACAGAAAGGATGAGTTCAGTAACTTGTGCAATTCTGAATTTCTGTAATAACTAGGCAAAATCCACATGCTGTAGGAAACCTACGTATCTTGTATCCACAGAGTTGCCTTCAGCATCATAATACATCTTGATTTGTTCCCAGTGACAGACGATCCTGTAACCCACCTCCAGATTTCTTCCCAAATATCTTTTTGCACAAACATGCAGTTTTGATTGCAGTAGACAGTAGACAGTAATTGGGGTTCTTACTGGAAGATAGTAGTTTATAACAATTTGCAGCAGTGGGCTACTAATATATCCATAAGGGAATATATTTAAAGGCATAAATGTCAGAAGGGTGACTAAATGATTTATGAAAATGAATTTTCAGACATTGGACTGGCTGCATTAAAAGCCTTAAGAACTTGTTCAAGGTGCTGTGCTTCCTAGCACGGGTTACAGAATCAGGCCCTAACAGCAAATGTAGGTTTCTATATTAAACCTTCTTCATGAATAGAATCAGAATCACAGAATTGTAAGGGTTGGAAGGGACCTCAAGAGGTCATCAGGTCCGAAATAGAAGATTAAGTCAGTTCTGCAATATTTTATTGCACAGTTTTACTTTAATAATAATTGTGCATTCATAAACAGTGATGACCCTTAAATATTTTTTACCAGTTACCTAGGTAGGACTATCACAAAGTCATTAATGCTAAGGAGGTTTCAATTGGCTTGGTCCTGCAGAAATATGGTTAAAGGGATTTTGTTGTGCTTGTTAGGTTATATATGTTAGAATTTTTCAGCCTTGCTGGTGAGTCCCAGACAACAGTTTTGGATTATGGCTTGCTTGCCAAAGTCGTGCTTATCTGATGGTGCGTTATGCACGTGTAGTGCGCGCGTGTGTCTGTGTGTGTGTTTGTACATGTATATATATAACTTGTATATATATACACACACGCACACATGCACATATATGTTGCTTTTCCTTCAGTAGGCAATATTGTTTGTTTTGTTTTGTTTTCTCATTAGATCACAGGTTTTGTTTAACTAATTTCTGTTTATGCAAAACTAAACAGAAGTATGCAAATATTTGACATTTCATGTGTAATCACAAACGTTTGCACCCTGCCTGCTCTGTTCAGGGCTATTTTAGTGATGCCTGGAATACGTTTGACTCCCTCATCGTTATTGGCAGCATAGTAGACGTCGTTCTCAGTGAAGCTGATGTGAGTATACCCCAGCTTACTTTCCCCAGTCCCTACTTCTCTTTCTCTGTCTCCCCACTATTTCCATCATCTGGACAAGTCACAGATTTTGATCTGATGTTTCTAAAGTTTGAGTACAGACCAGTCATAGGTCAATTATGTTGATATGGGAAATAAATAGCCTTTTTTTTTCTACCAATTTTTTTAGCTAAGAAAAGGGAAAGATTGTATAGTGGTACATCAGAGAAGCCTAGAGTGTTTCTGTGTTATAACACTGTCCTTTTCTTCTCTTTTTCTGTTTGTGTTTTTCTCTTGCTGTCTTTCTGCTGAATGCTTGTCCTAACAGCACTATTTCACTGATGCATGGAACACTTTTGATGCCTTAATTGTTGTTGGTAGCGTCGTTGATATTGCTATAACAGAAGTTAATGTAAGTAGCAACTGTTCATGCACTAAAAAGTAATTGCTGTCATCAAGAAATACAGAAAATGTAAACTTTATACCCCCAAATTCTCTTTTTTAACAAAAGTATGCTTTATCCTGAAATTGAAGACCAAAATATTGACATAGATGTTCATACAAGCTGTTATTACAGAACTATAAACCCGTAAAACTGCACGTGCACACAGTATAGTGAAACAATGGAATTATATCTTTCTATTTATATTCAGAAAATATTTTAAAAGTTTTATATATAAAAAAGAAATGAAGCCTCAATTGCTATTTTATTTAAAGCCTAGTGATTTTTGTATGTAGCTTGACTCAGATAATTTAAGCATCTGTAAGTTGCTTTAATGGCTTAGCTTAAGAAATAATTTTTTATTTTTTATTTTTCCCATGGGAGGTATGTTTTATAAAGTGGTTTTAGCATCTAGGTCTCATGAGGTAGTGGAAGAAAGGTACACAGAGAAAATAAGGACTTCCATGCCATGGAAAATGTTTATTCCCCTCTCCCCCTTTTTTTTCCTTTTCCAATACTTCAGTAAATGTTTTGAAATTCAATTTACTCTTAAAATTATTTGAAGACTCCATCTTTTCACCAAAATTTTGATTAATGGCCACTACGTGTGTAGGTATTTGGACAACAAAAAGATAGGGAAATTGTGATTTTTTCTTATTTTCTATATGACTTGCTGGTTTTAACAAGGAAAGCTGTATGACGAAAAAGATAAATGAAAGATAAGAAAACACAGAACAGCTCTGGAGTAAATGCTGTCCATACTTACATGTTTCTTTAGTCAAAATGAAATTTCAGAGGAAAATGCCTGTTTTCTTTAGTGCTTGTTAAGAGCTCAAAAAGGGAGACTGAAGATAGTGAGACTTGTATCCAACTCAGCAAGCAAAAATGCTCAATGAGTGCACAGACTCAGCAGGTATAGTTAGCATATTACACCTGCTGGAGATTCTGCCTGCTTGGCAAGCTGAGAACAAAATTATCCACAAATACCCATGAAGATGCAGGTCCCCAATGTTCACAGCTATCAAAGAACAGATTAATCAGAGAAAGCTGTAGATATAAGATGGTTTCTTGGTATTATCTTATTTGAAGATTGCATATTTCTGTGCATCAGTCCCACTTTATGAGCTGGCTAAAAACATTCCTTTCCTCATAAAATTGGTTTAGTAAACTACTTGCTAGATACCTTTCTTTTTTTTCTTTGATTCTTTTTTTTTTTTTCTCCGATAGATTTTATTACTTACCCAAATGCTCTCTTTTCAGTAGGGATAGTTAATATGCAACATCTTTGAAAAAACTTTAAATTTTCAGTAAATACTCTTAAGTGGTGAATATAATTGCAATATCTCCATCTTATATTTGAGAGAAGCAAGGCAGAAAAGTTGTGATATACCCAAAGGGTTAGTGGGGGCCAGTGTACAGTGGCTCTTAAGCCCTATGCATTGCATACAGTTACCAAATCAAAAAAAGAGTCTGCTAAGAGTGTTCACAGCTTGGTTCTAGATACATTTTTATCAAAAGAAAGTAGAGAGCAAACCCTTAACACTATATAGCACTTCTGTAAAGCCCAGATTTTAACTTAACTAAAAAGCATTCAAAGAATAAATATATGCTGTATGTTTTGTTTGTTTGTTTGTTTGTTTGTTTAAGTTGGCTATCCTTTGTGTGGCTATCACTGCCATTTAATTGAAACAGTTTCTCAGAGAAAAGACATATTAAAATATATTTTTCAAAGTGGTTCATGCCAGGAACCAGATTCTTAGGATCACACTGCTCCAGTGAATAGCAGAAATGATACCCTGACCTTCAGTTAGACAGTAACTTAATTTTGGAACGGTGAATACCAGAGTAAAAAGGTTGCTGAGGAACATGGAGTAGAAATTGTGTTTGAAAAGGCTGTGATCTGTTCCAGGCGTTCCAGGATGAGGAGAAAACAAAACAAAATGAAACTAAAATGCTTCGTTCAGATCAGTGATCTGTAAACCACCCGACCAGGAGCTTGGATTTCTCGGGCTGGTCTAGACTGAGGTTTTGTTTCGATGGTTTGTTTTGGTTCCTTTGGTTTGGTGAAGATTACTTTTGGCATCCCTGTGAGTTTACACAGCCTTCACCCACAGCCCTTCTTCCTACTGATCGCTCTGCGAGCTCTGCTTCCGCAAGTGACCGGGGGCTTCACAGTTGCCTGGATCAGGTGCTGAGCACAGGCTACTGGCAAAAGTGTGGGCCTTGGTGAGGCAGAATTGAGTAGACAAGAAAGGATATGGCTGCTTGCCAAAGGAGACAGTTCTCATACTGTGCCCATACAGGTCTCCCTTCAGTTCATATTAGCTTTGGCCTTGATAACATCAATTAACTGCAATAGCTGCTGCTGAGAAACAGTGATGTGCATAGTTTTTAAACTTCTTAGGTTCTAGTCTATTTGGTAAGCATAATAATACATATTATAAATACATTTCACACAAATATAGAAAACAAATGTATTCTTTTATTTATTTATTTTTAAGATGGCAGAATGCCTTCAAGTGCACACGCAGTTTATTTTCTCACTAAGGACTTCAAATTCCTTTATACAGCTGCAAATTCCACATACAGCCAGCTCAAAGAATAATCACAATCAAAATAATTTTAAGCCTGATTCACCTTAAATTTTATTTACTGATTTTATGTTAAGTTGATCAAGAGTCTCATGACTGACTGCATCACTGGAAAGAAAATGAAGGAGTGGTACTCCTACTCATTAAGAATTGCTGTCCCTAATGTCCT
The DNA here is from genome assembly GCF_964034855.1 of Anser brachyrhynchus. Lineage (NCBI taxonomy): Eukaryota > Metazoa > Chordata > Aves > Anseriformes > Anatidae > Anser > Anser brachyrhynchus. The sequence continues at coordinate 23,221,421 of NC_137705.1, forward strand.
TACTTGTGAAGACATTGAAAAATAGCTCAAAATGTACCTTTGCAATTATAGATGTCCTTGCATTTATTGCTGTATGGACAGTGTTAATTCGACAGCATTACTTGTAACTGATCACTGCTGAGCTTTCAGCTGTGATGAACACGGACTTTTTAGTGATTCACTCAGTTGTCTTGAAACTACTCTGGAGATCAAGTAGTGATCTTCAGCTAAAATACACCCCACAGTCAAGAATTAGCACTGCATTTCTTACTTTTTCATACTATACTCACCAGACAAAAGGCTTATCTTTGATGTTTTTGAGCACTGCACAGCAGACTGTTTGTGTACTAAGTATTGTCTGTTTCTGGTCTTTTTTCACTTTTTTTTGTGCTTTGTTTGTGCAAGTGATGAGTGTTTTTCAGTTTCAATATAATTCTGGGCTTGATTTCCCATTTTCAGCATGAAACAGTGTATACTGCAGTATCCAGGGAACTTTCTTTAATGACTTTTATTGTTTTGATTCTGTTGAATTATTCCTACTTCATTAGTTTTGTGTCAGTTTGTGTAATACAAATTTAGTGTTTTAGAATCTCTTTCTCAATATTTTCTTCAGCATTTGGAAATATACTATTCCATCCGTACTTTTATCTAACAATGACAGTGATCCTGGGAAATCCACAGCTCTGCTAAGATGCTAACAAGGCTTTGTTTTCAATGGGATTTCAGGCACCATTGAAATGGCACCTGTAAAAATTCCCAGTAGAGAAACTACTTAAACTGAGGAAGCTCAGCCTTGTTTGAGGGCTGGTCTGAAACAGTGTAATCTGCTAGCACTGATGTAAACCCAGATCTTGTTGCCGTTGAAATTGATCAAGTTGCAGTCCTCTTAGTTGGTTGGTATAAATGAAGATTTTAAAAGATGTGAATACCTAAAATAATGTACAGAGACTTGAGATGAATTAAACATTCTTATTGATTTGCGTACATAACTGCCTCATGCGGTGGGAACAACTTGACCTCGTTGTGACATTTTAGCTGTATACGTTCAGACTAATTCCAAAGGCCAGCAATTTTAACAATATTGCATCTGACCCAGTTTTTTTCAAGTGAGTGGGTTAGACTTTCTAGTTACATATCTCCTTGATTTCAGTATTAGGTTTTGGAAATTGTGTTCTTTTTATTTTGCTGTTCCTTTTCTTTTTTTTTTTGAAATTTTATGATAATGTGTATGGTGCCCTGAGGCTGATTCTTCTGATCCAGTAACCTCTCATTTACACGTTATCCAGGAAATTACTGTGCTTTGAATATCTCAGTGCCCATAAAAATCAGTGTATTTAAGGTGTTCAGCAATTTACAGGACTGCTTAGCATCCTCAAGGACTGGATCAGTGACCGGCTCCAGAAATGAACCACCTCAGAGCAACATATATTTTGGCAACACACTATTTTCTATGATTTTTTTTTGGTCATTTAATATCCTTTCCTTTAACCAGTTTTTTTTATGAGCCTAATTGGTTTTCATGTTCATTTTATTTTTAGAAATTTTTAGAGGCAAGTACATATAAGTAAATATATATATGGAATAGAAATACAAAATTTAAAAGCACTACTAAAATCTATATAATTACTTTGGCTTTTTTGTAACCTTTTGTTTTTAAAAAATTTCACATGACACACAAGATCTTGTGTGGTCGTAAAAATGGTTCCTTTTAAGTTAAAAAAAAAAAAGAAAAAAAAAAACAGGGTGGTGGTTGTGAGACTCAATATGTGGTCAGCCCACTCTGGGAGATGAACATCCTTAACTTAAGGCAATGAGAGAGAAATAAGTGGAAATAAATTCCGAGTAAATGAATAAGCTCTTAAATGGAAATAATAGGCATGGTTCAACCTGGTCTGACTGTACAAAAATTATCTTCATATTTGATGGTTCAGAAACCATTTGGATGACCAGCACTGGATGACTTAAAGGCATGATCACACTGATATACAGTAGTAGATGCAGAGGTTTTGATTCACATTTTTTTTTTATATTTCTTTTACCATTCATGTGCTGCCAAAATGTCAAGAAAATGACGGAGAGTTCACTTTCCTTTTCATTTGTGAAAATGTTTTATGCAGCCCCTGTGAACCTAATCTTATGCTTCAAGTTCAGTAAGATTCAGGTTCTTTGCTGAAGTAGGACTTCAAAGAAGAGCATTGATATCTTCCTCCTGAGCTCCTCAGAAAGATCTATTCATATGGAGCTCAGCACTGTAAACATGTGAGACTTACTCAGTGCTTACACTACCGTAACAGCTAACAGTGGTTAGTAGCAACGAGATCGACCAAAAAATGTCTCTTGCAAAACCAGAATCAGATATTCTGTCATTTGGCAGGAAGGAACCAAATTGTCACCATTTCAGCACTATGCAGTGTGTAACACTGACTTGAGGACAGTGGGAGACTTTTTGTTTGCTAGGCTGCTTGTGGAGCGTCTGCTGGGATGGCTGGGGCTCGCTCTTCCATAACTCACATCCACCTCCTGTAAGAGATTCTGGATTCCAGTTTTGGAATTGCTTCCATGAAGATGTTAATACTGACAATTTAGTTATTGTACAACTGAATATTTTTTGGACTGTTATGAGAACAGTATCCCATGTCATCAGCAGATGTTACGAATTTAGAGTATTAAATACTCTAGGAAACGAGGAAAAATATGCTTCTTAATCTACTATCTTGGGGTACTTCACATTGACTCAAAGTTTTTATTAAATGATGCATATGGGCATTTGATTCATGTTGAACAGGGAATACAGAGAGTGATAAGAATTACTACTAATTACTTAGTAGCAAATTTGAATCCCAGTAATTATTCTCTGAAGGAATCATGTGTACATACATAGGCGCACATACACTACATGTTTCTGAAGATATTTTGGCAACCTGAATGCTTTCCTGTGTATGTTACTGTCATTGTATGTATTTGTCATTTGCATATTTCCTGCTATATTTGCAATCGTGATTCCATCATCATTATGTGTTAATTTGCTTTGCATACTGTAGTACACTTTGGCACAAAATGTAACAAGAAATATTTGATCAGAACTGCCTACTAACATCCACAGTTTTGCACCATGTTTTTTTTTTAACTATTATTTTATTTTTATTTTTTCCTTAAACACAGCACTATGGTTTGCTTCCAATGCATGATGCAATCAGTTTCACACTGATCACAGTTTTGACATTGAAGCTTTTCCAAAGTTAGGATGTTTATTTGGAGCTTTAGTTGCAATATGAAGAGATGGAAAGAGGAATTACAGTTTAGGAAACGTGCTAAATTTTTTGTAAGCAACAATAAATACCAGCAGGTTGCAAACATTTTAATTAGTGAATCAAAAATTTTGGCTGATCATTGGTTAATCTTTTTTGAGGGTTAGGATTATTTTGGGAAGAAAACTGCTGTGTTAAGCTGTGATTAAGAAAAATGAATATATATTACTGATTTAGAGTCTATTTGAAGTATTTAAGAAGTGGCTTAAATTTACAGAGAGATGAGGTTCTTTGCTGAACTAGGCTCTCAGTGTAGCTGGCACATGGCTGACAGAAAGGAGAATAATTAAGCCAGTCTCTGTCCTCGTTTACCCCATCGCAGTGCATCTGTTGGGCAAGGGGTGAAAGCAGAAGCTGCTCATATAAAAATAAATATTCTAGCTCTGCTCTAACCTCGTGCCCATTACCAGACTTTTAGCAGTGATGCCAGAAGCACAGCTGCCATCTTCAAAATCATGCAGTCCCACGGGGGACAAAAAATATGAGAATGGCCAGCCAGCGCCCATGTCTGGGACACGGGTAGTATTGGAATCATTGCTGGAAGGTGAGGGGAGTGCAGTTTGTAGGCACAGCCTGGCCACAAAAAACACTTGGACTTGCAGTCCTGTCAGCAACTGTCTTCCAGACACTCTGCTCAACCTGCTCCATCTCGATTCTATTCAATACTTTTCCTACATAATGTGCCACCTACTTGTGTGTGTACATGTTAAGCAATATTACTGAAGTTGTAAATAAGTTTGTGTTTGGATAGTATGTTTTTTTTCCTTATCTGGAGGTAGCAGATGTTCACTGTTATTGTCAATCTCTCTGTTACTGAAAATTGTGTCAAAAACTTAGTTTCCCAGATGTTATTATTACTGGTGCCGGCTCAACATAAATAAATGTTAATTTATCTCTTAGATTAGCATTTCCTTTGTAAATAAGTATGAATATTGCTTCTGGTCTGTCAGTATACTAAATTAATTGGAATTATTATTCATAATGTGAACTGAGCTGATGTATTATCAGAGGGAAGTGCCAGAGAGGGTAAAAAATTAGATACGCTCACTTTAAAATGTCAGTACCCAAAACAGTTGGCCAATGATGGGCAGAAGTTTGATGTTTTCATCTCCAGTGGAAAATACTCCTCAGATACCAGGAGTTTGTTTTCATTCTTTGTTTCTAACATCTGTCCCCATCTCAGCACCCCGGTGTTTTTGCACAATTTCTCTTTTGTGAACAGGGCATTTTCCTGGCCTGCTCTTACTGCTTGCATTTGACATCCTACCACTGCCCAACAGCAGGTGATCAGCCATCAAGTAAAAAAAAAATAAATAAAAATAAAAATGGCTTTTACACTCATCACTCCTGAGCACTTGCAGTGGGAAGTAGAACTGTTCACATGCAGTTTTGGTAATCTGATCTCTGTCTGCAGTGTAAAAACTGGGAATTAAGCATTTATTAAAAACATAATATGCAGAAAAAGTTGTATTTTTTTTAACCTATTCTTCCTTTTATGAGTTTTTTAACAACCAAATCCAGTGATCTTAATGCATGTGCTTTCTTCATTTTTTTTTTCATTTGGAACAAAATTAAAAATCTGTAGGACTAAAGTATGCTTATTCTGATATTATATATTCCATTATACATTGTTATCCTAATACCATTCCTAGATTATTGGGGCCCAATCGTTCTAGTGGGGAAAGATCCCAAATGCAAAATCCAGCATTTTATTTCATTCTTTTAGTGCCAGCTTGTGAAGATGTTGTAATTTAATATGCTCTCTTTCTGTCAAATACTTCATTTAATTTTTGATAACACAAAATATTGAATGCTAATTAATTTGATTAATGATTAGGACTATCTGTCTCAGCATGCCAGTTATTAGAGATTAATATGAAATTTCAGGCCTCGTCTGCAGAAGTTGTAATGAAACCTGTTTTCTTTAAAAGTTTCAGATAAAGAGGAATTATTTCTGTACCGAAAAATCAGTAATAATGTGGGTCTGTGTGCACTAGTACAGGTTTATTGCTGATGTAGTTAGACAGCCTTGTAAGATTGTTTAAGCATTGTGTGGTGTTTTGACATTTATGATGTTCGTGATATTTTGGCATCTATGATGTTTGTGATTATGGATTTCTCCTTAATCAATATTTTGGTAGTTTTATTTCAAATTGTTGAAATACGCAGGGCACTTCTAATGCAGCAACTCTCTTTTATTGACAGCATTTTATTTGTATGTGTTTTATACAAGTGCTTACAAAGCTTAGACATGATAGCTGATTTTACAAACTTACTAAAGTCTGCTTACTAAAGTCTAATGATGAGATCTGGGTTCTTGTTAACATTAATGCCTTGCTTTAGTAATAACCCCTAAAACAGTTTTAGAACTGTTTCAGAAAATACTGAAATCCTAGCAGGGCAGTAATGCATATATAGAGATTACATATAGTTGAACGAATGGTTATTTTTACCTCATTTTTTTAGCCACTTTTGATACCTTCGTTACATATGTTTTGAAAAAAAAGTAACAAATAAAACAATTAGTCTTTTAATAAATACTGTTAATGATCTGGATTCAAGAAAGTGCTACCTATTCTTTTGTTGTTATTATTATTTTACCATAATATGTTTGTATGGTATATTGCTAGTATTTTCAAAAGACTCATCTGCTCTCTGTTCCCTTCTTTCCCTCTGGGTCTTATCCTAGGTAACAGCAAGGCTTGAGATTTTACTCAGTCTCAAAGATAAGTGTGGCACTGAGAGTGTGCCCGATGCATCCTCAGTGTGTTGGAAGCAGCACTGGGGAGGCATCACGGTTACTGCCACTGTATGTGACCCTAATTGTTGAGAAGTGCCACTTGAAAAAGGTGTACATTTTAGACAAGAGGGTAAGAGCCATCACTTGGATCTAACCTCCTAAATTCCATTTTTGCTAGTGCTATGAAGTTTTTAAAGCCTTTTCCATCCAGTTTTGAAGAAGCTGCAGTGAATCTGTCTGTGCACAAGCAAGCATGGACATGTGGTCCTGTAAGCTTTGCTAGCTGCTTTGCCTAAGTGTCTGGCCATTTAGGATATTGGGACAGTTTCTCCAAAGACAGATAAACAGAGACATTTTAAAAAGAGAAGTGAGTTTCTTCTTCACAGGACGTAGAGTTTGGCTCTGAACAAGAAGTTGGTATGCCCCTCTCCCCTACCTGTAGCTTATGCAGGTTGTACAGATCTGTTCAAAGGGGTCAATTAAATCCTGAAACCCTTTCTCCATGCCCAATCCTGTTATACCACCTCAAATGTACAGGTACTTTCTAGGTGATGAGAGACTCCAAATTTTGCCTTCTCATTTGCACCCCCATGGGAGAGTTAGCTTTTGTGTTACTGTGCTAAAAATGTTTGTCTGCCACTTCAGCTGAGTGAAAAATCTGTCCTTCTTAAGCACCGCCTGGCCTGATGCTCATCAATGAATGAATTAACTCACGTGTATTACTTTGCTTTAAAAGAACTCTTGATGTGATATAAAACAACAATTTCTTGAATATGGTTAGATTCCAGTGATGGAGTAATCAACTTTCAAAAAAAAATCACATTGGAAAAAGGACCTTGAAAAGCCAGTTTGACCCCAAAGCTTTGTTCTTGAGTTTTACGTAAGGCTTACTGCTAGTTTCATACAACCATGGAAATTTGTGTCTAATTTAGACTGGCTTACCATGGGAGTAGGCATTTTATTTTGTATTTAGTTTACGTAGACTCTCTTAAACATGTTCTTACTACCAGATTTAATGAGTCACCAACAATGTTTTAGTGTGTCAGCCAACATGAAATGCTAAGGGAAGGTTTTAATAAGTACTTAATGTTCTGTTCAGGAAATACATTGAGTTGAAAGATGTTCATTTACAGTTAGAAGTGAAAAATGTCCTTCCTTCTGTTTATGGTGAAGCTGATTTTTTGATCTTGATTTTAATATTTAATGTTCTTAATTTCTTAAAGCCAAAGCCAACTGAAACAGTCACAGCTGATGAGTCTGGGGTAAGATTAGTAAACTGACCCCAGTGGTTTTACCTCTACTTGAGTTTATTCTTTTTACCATGTCTCTATTTTCCACCAATTTTTTATGTATTTTTCATAACTGTCCTACTACAAAGGTGTATGCAGTGGTTTGCATTTGTTGTCAGTGTACTATTGAAGTCTACTACAAACAAACCCAATATGATCCTTATTAACAAACCAGAAAACTTGGAAATGCATGTGATGTGTGAAGCATTTCTACAGGTCTTGTGTTTTTAGCATGTAATTTTTCCTTTCATATCATTCTTATCAAGGGGAAAAGGTCCTCAAGATACATTTTCAAATCTTACCTCTTCCACCTTTGCATTTGATGTTGTTTATCTGGAAGTGTTGCATGTTTGAGTTTGTATTTGGTTTGACTTCTCCATGATACTCTTCAGAACTCCGAAGACAGCGCTAGAATCTCCATCACTTTTTTCCGTCTTTTCCGGGTGATGAGGTTGGTGAAGCTGCTTAGCAGAGGAGAAGGAATCAGAACTTTATTGTGGACATTTATTAAGTCATTTCAGGTTAGCAAAATTTATTTAAGGTTGCTTAATTACTACAACTATTTACATACCAATTTTTGTGATATAATACATTGTAGAGTGCAAATAGTATTTCTTTTGAAATTCATGCTAGCAGTAATTACATTTATAAATACATTTGCATGTTAATGCTAAAAGAAACTTTGCCAGTTAATTCTGTGAGACCAAGGGTCATTCTTTGTCATATAAGTTTAACTGTTACAGTGAGATTTTTACAATACTTCATAAGAAATTATTTGGTATGTCTAAAAAGAATTTTTTGTGAAATTAAAAAAAATACAGGTTTGACACACACAGGTCTTTTACTTCCACGTGTTTTTATTATATGACTACAAAAGAGAAATTTAATCTTTTGTTTGTATAAAACTGATTTCATAAGTGTAGCAAATAGATATTTCAATCCTGTCTCCTGAAAATTCTGAAGAATGTGAAGTTAATGTAGTATAGTGGGAAGTACATTTGTTTTGTCAGAAGTAGTAATGAAAATAAAATCTAAAACTGGTAAAGATGGCTCTTCCCCCTGGATTACTGGCAGAAGTAATTTAAAATATAATGAAGTTCATGTTCATGTGGCAGAATATTAAGAGTGACAGGTAATAAATAACATGTTAAGCACTTGCATAAGAAGAAAACCCCTGGGAAGGCCTGTGGTGTACAGAGAAATTTTGTAAATGTAAATTGAAATTATGGTGTGAAATTATTAAAAGACAATGCACCTGTCCCTTTCCTAGGCTCTGCCTTATGTTGCCCTTCTGATAGCCATGCTGTTCTTCATCTATGCTGTCATTGGAATGCAGGTAATTATAGGTTTTTTTTTGTTTTTTTTTTTTTTTTTCCTTAGTATTACACAAAAGCTCAGTGTTGGCTACTCTGAGACCGGTTAACCAAAGTGCTTATTGAAATGTTCCTTTGATAGTGATGCTATGTATGAGGCAGAGCTTTCAGAGTAATGTAGAAAACTTTTATTGGCTATGATTTTGGCAGTCAGAAAATCCAAAAAGATAAAAGAGAACTGGGTGTGAGCTTATAGTATCTTGATTTGCTGAGGGGAGCCATTCCTCTTTCACACACTGTGAGGTTTATTCTTCCTGTGCATGAATGTATGAAAGAATGCATGGCTTCTTTACTATAGATTTGTTTGGGGAATATGGCATTAAAATCCTGGCCTTTTTTTTTTTTTCTCCTGTCTTCCATGAGAAAAAAATAGAACTAGGAAAAGAATCTAGCTAAGGATTAGAAAAAGGTTTTCTTTTGATCTCAGAGTTGTAAGGTTCCCAAACCAACTCAAAGGGAAGCCCTAATTAAACATGATGAGATGAGGAAACATGATATGGAGAGTAGATTTGCTTCCTGATTCTTAATCTTCTTTTTTTAATCTGAAAAGAGCTTACATCCTTACAGTCCAGCAGCATGTATACAGAGCACAGTGACCTTAATCTCTCAAAATGAAATAACAGCCCTTACTGTACTGTAAGACAATATCAGTGTATTAATGTGAGGAAAAAGAATGGTCTTGCGACCAAGGAATTGCAGTTTAATTTTGGAGAAGTGAACAAATTTCCATCTCTGACTGGGACAAAATGCTCAGGCTGGGACTCTATGCTTTGGCTTCCATTTTTGCATCTAATTTGTCTGTTTAGATTCAAGGTTTTCAGAACAGCATTTCTTACTACAGGTATGCACAATATCTGTTTTAGTGGGGTTTTAATCTTACTCGAGGACTCTAGGTGCCAGCCTAAAGCAAATATTTTGTCACCTACAATACAGGAGAAGGTATTAGTGTTATAATGACTTAATGATGCCAAATTAAAATGAACAATTATCTTGTAGTTGTGATATATTTACTGCATTTACATTATCAGGAAAAATCTCAAGACTTACTCAAAAGAGTAAGTACATTTGTGAAAGTGCTTTTCATACATCCTGAAGCTGGTTTAGACTACAATGGCTATAGCTTCTCCCAGTACAGGTTGCTAGGATGAAAGTCAAAATCCTGTTTTTCTGTAGGTATTTGGAAAAGTGGCCATGAGGGACAACAACCAAATAAACAGAAACAACAATTTTCAGACTTTCCCCCAAGCCGTGCTGCTCCTCTTCAGGTGAGTAAACCTGAACTCTTACTTAATGCATCCCGTTTCAATGGTCTGTATGAAATGTCTGTAACCCTTCTGCTGTGGATTTGTTCAAAATGTGTCTGCAAGTAAGAAGCAATTTCCTATAACAAGCATGTACTCTCTACAGCTGTATGCTGAGTGTCCGCTGGCACAGCAGGGCTCTAATCAGGTGCTGCAGGCCTGAAGTCATTACAGCTATTACGGAACAGTGCATTTGTGGAGGAACTGTCTTCAGGTGGAGCCTAAATAGCCAGCTCTGATGGCTCTCTGCAGGTGTTGGGGAAGGTGAAAAAGACTATGCCCTTATTTTATTCTGTGGAAGCACAGGCAAGCTAGCATGATGGTTTGAAAAAAAAAAAAAAAAAAGAAAAAAAAAAAAGGAAAGGTTGTTGCAAAGGTGAAAAAAATAATCCGTTCTTTATATTTTCCAAAGAGATGTCAAGAAGTAGTGGGGTGTAGCTTTCAGAAGGGAGATATCAGCAGGAAAAACCTACTGATAATAAAAGTAACTAAACCTTGGTGTAAATGATCCTGGGGGATTATGGAATCTTCATTAGTAGAGAGCTTGAGAACAGGGTAAACCTTTGCCAGGAGTGCTGTGGTTTCATCTAGGCCTTCTGCATTGCTTGTTAGTTGACTCTCAACCAAAATGTATCATCAGATGTGACAGTTCTCCCACATTCACTGTGGATCTAAGCCAAAACTGAATTTGTTTATGAGATATGCAGAAGAACATCTGCATATGCAAAACACATTATAGATCACTAATTCATAGACAGCCTTATTTTGTTTCAAAAGTACACTTTATCCTCTGTTAAAAACAATTTACTTAAAAATCTGAGCAAAAAATACAGTTCTCAGATGACCCCTTCTTTCAGTTCATTGCTCTCATATTGCTTTGGATGTTTATCTCAGGTTTCATTATTTAATTTAGAAAAGCTTCAAATAAAACTTTTGGGATGTTGGGAGGGAAATAAAAACCATAAGCTAACCCAAATCATTTTCCAGTTCTGCCTTGTGGAAAAATTCCTATCATATTGCATAAGATGATTGACTATCCCCAGAAAATAAGCTGAAGGTAAAAGAGGGAGAGAGTGTATTACTGAAAAAACGAACTTAGAATCCCATAGGTTCAACATCTGTAGTTAGCTACAATGCTCTGTATCTGTAGGCCCAATGAGAGAGCTAAGTCACTTTATGCATGTGAAGACTTGCCTTTACAACTAGGTCATAGGTAAGTGGTTGTTTTTAAGTATTTGAAATCACAGGTGTGTATACAGGCATTACCCAACTATAGGAAAAAAAAAAAAAAAGGCAACAGCAGAAACAAGAGACAAACATTTCCTCAGCCATGGAGAGAAAAAAGCAACACAACTTTTAACTTTTATTACAGTTTTGTTATACAATATATCCACTTCCATACACAGCAACCCCACTGCAATAGGTATTTAACTTGTAAATGACAGTTTGGAGTTCAAATTTTTACATGTGAGCCTTTCTGGTGTACTAGTGTACCTTATAAATTTTGCCTGCAGTGTCAGATCTAAACTTGTCATTTCTGAAACATGCTCTGTAATTTCTAATTAATTTGTGCTCTGAGGAGTTTGAGGCCTGTCTTCACATTTATGCATGTACAGCTCCAAACATTTTATCAGAATGTAACAAATTAATACATTCTTCTTAATTTTGATCAAATAATACTTAATTCTCTTTGTGACCTTATGAAGGTGTGCAACTGGAGAAGCCTGGCAGGAAATCATGCTGGCATGTTTGCCTGGAAAACGCTGTGATCCAGAATCTGATTATAATCCAGGGGAAGAGTACACGTGTGGAAGCAATTTTGCCATCATTTATTTTATCAGTTTTTACATGCTTTGTGCATTTTTGGTGAGTTCAGCTTGTGCTTATTAGCAGAAATAAGTTTTAACATTTTGAATTTCTTCTCAACTAAAAGAGTAGTAGGGTCAGAGAAGAATTTAGAATCCTATCGCTAAAATATTTTTGCAAGGTTGTATTTTTCATACACACTCCTAAATCCTGTATCTTATACTTAAGGCTAATAAATTCTCATGCGCAAGATGTTCTTCAGACTACAGGCCTCCCTGTATACAGGAAATGGCTCCTTGGACATTTGAAAGCTGTTAACCTTCTTTTCATCAGCTATTATTTAATGCATTTTTCAATAATGTCATTAAATATTCATTAATAATGAAGTTGCAGTTCATTTGACTTATTAGTATTATATAAACATCAGAATTTGGATATGTATCTCTACAAAGTGTGCTCAGATTGTGGTGCACAAGATGCAAACTATAAACTTTCTTCCTAATGATGGCATAATGAATTATTTGCTCTAAAACAATCTGCAGAAATCCCTTTTTCCTCATTGCAGGTGTCTTGGCTAAGCTGGTTGATTTGTTCTTTTCTCAGTACTGTTCTCCTTGCAAAAGGAGATTGGTCAAACAGAATCCTGGACCACTGTAAACATACCCCTTCTCTTGTGTCATCTTTTATGTTGATGAAACATAGGCAGAAGTCTCAATGTCATGTCAGTGAATCCTATGAATATAAAAGGTGTTTCCTGAAATCTACACAGTGTCAAACGTGTTGGATCCATTCTTTGATCTGGCAAGTCAAGGAAGAGAGACAAAAACATTCAAAAGCCTATGTCAAAGACTGAGTATTATACAACAGAATCACACTCTTGTCATTTGATTTCTTGATAGTTCCAGTTAAGCAGTTAAAAGGTCAGCAAGTATTTTTTTGTGATATTCAATGTTATTTGCCAAAAATCATTATTTATTAATTTATTAAATTATTTGAATTCTAAAACTCCTATCTTATAAAGTTATTTATTGAAAATATTTGTATTTCCAAAAAATTCCAGTAGATCTGTGTTCTTAATTGCTTTTGTTTAGATAATAAATTTATTTGTGGCTGTCATTATGGATAACTTTGATTATTTGACACGTGACTGGTCCATCCTGGGTCCACATCATTTGGATGAGTTCAAAAGGATATGGTCAGAATACGACCCTGAGGCAAAGTAAGTTAGAGCATTTCTCTGGTAAGATTTATCTGATAGAAACAATAAAAGCATAGCATAGTATATTCTTTGAGAATGCATGCATATTTGGTATTTGGTAATTGATATGTGTCGGTTCTAGGGGAAGAATAAAGCATCTTGATGTGGTTACGTTACTGAGACGCATTCAGCCACCACTTGGTTTTGGCAAATTATGCCCTCACCGAGTGGCCTGCAAGGTAGGTTTTACCCTATTTCCTTTGTAGGCTTCTTTCACAGTTTATTCATTCATTCGTTCAATTCTGCGAAATGTGTGTTCTGTACGCACAGTAAACCTGTCTATTCACAAGGTGTCCTCCACTCAGGTTTTCCCAGCTTTATGCAGGTTTAACTTAAAGCAGCAAAATCAGTGTCATTTCCTTCAGTGTACCCATCTGAGTAGCTTTTGTCAACATGAAATTCTTTACAGAGCATCAAAATCAAAAGGAGCATCAAAAGGAGTTGGTCTGTAAATCTATCAATCTATTATTGTGGCATATATGAGCTACCTCAGCCCAGCATTGCTGGTGACCCAGTGACATTTCTGGTTTCTCTTTAGTCCCAGGGAGAAGAGGGTGGTAGTTTACTTTAGTTCGCAATTAAGTTTTGATATAATACTTTTACAGTTGCATTCATGGAATGTTTGCTGCATGTGAAACATAGATCTGAGTTTGAAGGGTGTGGACTGCAAGATGATAAACCATGCAGAAATGAATAACAATGTCCAAACAATGTCCAGAAGTGAGAAGACTGAAAATTAGCAGAAATTTCAAGTAGAACTTGTTAAGCACAGTGTGTAATCTGGATGAGGATAAATTACATTGTAATATAAAAGTTGAAAAGCAACACAAAGGAGATGAACAATTATTAATGTATTTAAGGAATTCTAATGAAGAGGCTAATCCAAAGAAGAAAATCACTTTTGCACTAATTCTATGTAAATAGCATAAAACATGCACAGCATTATTGAAGAGTCACCTGAGAAATGAATCAGTTTATGCAAGCCAGACCTGGTGCTGTGGTTCTTCATGGAGCATGAGGCTGGAGCACTCCATGGGAAGCCTGGAACATGAGTGCAACTGGAGTGCATGCTTTTGAATAACTGCATATGTCCCTGATATTGCTTCAATGTCTGCTGATTAGCTCAATAAAAATTACCTATGAAAACTATTGGGCAGTTTTATCGTTTGTAGAAGCATACATATGATTAGTATCAGAAATAAGCAATATTGGGTGTTTATTATAGACAGCTTGGATAGAAGGCTCAATGTTTTTCGAAAAGTTACAGAATTTTTACTCCTCTCAGTGGATATTATTCTTTGATTATGTCAGCTTTTCAGAAATGAATGTTACAGGCGTTTGTTTTTTTGAACATTTTTCTTTTCTCCTTCACAGAGGTTAGTAGCCATGAATATGCCACTGAACAGTGATGGAACCGTCATGTTCAATGCTACTTTGTTTGCTTTGGTTAGGACTGCTCTAAAGATAAAAACAGAAGGTAAGGGTTTTACCTGCCAAGTCTTGTCAGAAAGTGCAATGAAGAAAAACTAGAATTTATTAATTTTGTTGGACATGAATAAGGCTGCCTAAGTCTCAGTGGATTCGATTGGACTTTGGATCATGGATTGTATTCACTATTGCTAGGAATGACTTGTGAGAAAATGAAAAGGAGGAGGTAGTGAGGCCAAAGCCCAAGTAATATCAGAAATTATTACATGTTTTCACCTGGTCTGATAAAATCATTCAGCAGTGATGTAACAGGAGTTCTACTGCAAGGAATGAATGAGTTCCCCTCTCTGGATGACCAAGATGCTCCTTCCTCACTGCTCTTTAAGTCAGTACATAGATCCCACATTAGTGCAACTGCAGCTTTTGCACACTTGAAAGTGACGTCACTGGTTTGTTGGAGACCAGTTCTGACTCGGTGGAATGAATTTCTGTCATTTGCATCAAAAGGGGAAAAGGTTTTAAAAACTGTGGTATGTTTTGAGGAATTTTGCTTTCTGTTTTTATATATTTTTTTTCATTATTTTACTGTCTTTTACTTTTTCCTGTTCCAATTTCTTCTGCTGTTCTCTGTGGGCTAGGGTACCACTGCATGAGAAAACTGCACAGTAGTTGGATGCCTGAACTTGCACGCCTGCACAATTGAGTAAATCCTATGATTAGACAAAAAATAATAAATAAAAAAAAAAGGGTCAGCTTTGGATCAGGAAGGAAGTGGCTTGTAAAGAACAAGTTGTCACATTCTGCGTAATTTAGGCAGAAGGTATTAAGCAGTGACAGAGTAGAGCCAAGATCTGTAAATTACTGTTGACTTCTGAAGTACTCCAGAGACTGCTTTGAAAGCCCCTAGGAGTTCTCTCTTACACTCTTTCTTCTCTTGGATTATTGCAGTATTGTTATCTGATACTTAATGTAGCTTAGGCTGCTGCTAACGGTCTTTATCACAGTCTTTATATGTAAACAGCTAATTAATATCCAAGGATCATTCATTGCAGCTAGTTGAAACACAGTGGTCATCTTTTGTTTTTCTATTTCATTGCCACAGGTAACCTAGAGCAAGCAAATGAAGAACTTAGAGCAGTTATAAAGAAAATATGGAAGAAAACAAGCATGAAATTACTTGACCAAGTTGTCCCTCCAGCTGGCGGTCAGTGTGATAAACTTTGCAATATGCTATTCTCTGTGCATTTTGGTCTTTGTGGATTGCTAGGAACCAAAGAAATAAAATTACTAAAATTTGAAATGATAATGTCATTAAAGGACAACAAACAATAATAGCAAAATAAATGCAGAGAACATTATATCCTGTTACACTACATATTAAATATAGGACTGATTAACACAAATTCACAAATTCCTTAGATTAAAAAGAAGGAGAGGAAGATGCACTTAATGCTTATTTTCTTGCTTGGAAACAACACAAACCTTATTAGAGATAAATTCAGTCTTAATTTCAAGTCATTCAGCAAAATAAACTAAATTTAGTTTGATTTCAGTTCATTCAGCAAAATAACTTTTTTTTTTTTTTTACTAATTAAGCTTGTCAATGTACACTACATTTTAGCTTATATCCTTGTATATGTTGAATACTTTTGGGAGAAAACTAAAAAGTTTTAAACGCAAAATTGGAATATATATATATATATATATTTGCTAAATTGGTAAAGCAAAAGGCTAAGTTATCTTAGTTAGACTAGTATAAACCAGAGCAGTTCCACAGTCAACAGATAATGGAACTGGTTTGGATTTATGCCAGTATGACTGAGGTACGAGTATGGCCCTTGTAAATAGATATCTAGATTTTAATCATGCCAATACGTTTGCAAGAACTACAAGGCACGAATATTACTTATTCCTACATGCTATAAAATGGCATCAAATATTTGTTATACCTCTTTTTTAAATATATATATTCCAAAATATATATATTTAGCCTTTTTCAATATATACATTTTTCTTAATATGCTGTAGTGTAGGTTTAGGTGACATTTTACTTGCTTTTTCAAGTTTTAAAGGTGCAGGATCTGTTGCACTGTGTCATCCACACCCAGGCTGTATATATCCAGACAATATACAGATCCATTGTAATCATCTGGTATTTTTTGTAGTCTATTGTACTTTTTATAGTGTTACAGCAGCTTTCAAGACTGATCAGACTCAGGTTTGGAAGCAGACTCAAGATGCCAGGCCCGATGGTGGTGGATGCTGATCCCTTTCTGAAGGTGATACTCTGTCTCTAGGGGAGAAAGAGCATGCTGGCTGCACTGCTGTTCAGCATGACCCAAGAAGCAGCATTAGCTTTGTCGCTGGAGGGAGCCACTTGCTATTGGTGTGGTGGCTGCCAGCTACTACTGGGGATTAAGACAAAAATCTAGCAAATTTGATGATCCAAAGGGGAACTGATACTGCACATTTAAAACAACTTTTTGTGTTCTACTCTGTTGTTTTTAGCCTTACACCTAAGTGCTTGCATGGCATAGATGAATTGCTTTGTTATTGTTGTAACTATGTGCTTGAGCTTTTTCTGCAGCCTCTGTTCCTTTCAACTATGAGTCTTTCCGAATATTCTGAAGCAATTCTGTTTTAGGGTGGTGGCATGGAATTAGTGTTGCCTCTTGCCGACTTTATTCCCCTACATTTTTTATTGAAATAGAGATGCATGCTTCAGAATAGTGAGCTGTGCCTGCCTAAACCAATCTGACAAAGAATCTTTAAGGATTACATTCCTAGAACTAATCTTACATAGCGACTCACCGTTAACTTCAGCTTCATTTCATTGCTGAATGTAAGCTGTATATTTACTTTCACCTATACTAAAATTCATTGCTAATATTTATTCCACAAATATAGCTCTTCAGTGTAGTTAGAAGGCTGAAAATCTGGATCATTGCTTGAATGATAAAAGACACTATGTCTTCAGTGGTCCGATATAAGCTAGAACATGTTGTGAAGTCCTTAAGATTCACTAACTTTCAATTTACTTTTTCTCTGCAGACAGTTAGCTAAATACTGGTTAAATAACTCATTACTATACTTGAATTAAACTGTTAATAGATAGCAACAGATTTTCAGTATAGAAAGCTGAAACTGTTTTGCAAAAACAGAATGAGAGTCAAATGCCTGAATGTATGAACGCGTTCATATTCTTAGGAGACTACAGAGTAAGAGAAAGGCATACAACCCACTAAAGATTCAACTGCTTTCTATTTTCTAAGCTCCCCAGTCTCTACCTGCAAACCCATTTAATCCTGCCTAATACTTTTTGACCTCTTCCAAAAACTTCCTACTGAAATGATTCCTTTTGCTGTCCCTATTTGTAACTATAGATCTGTCTATACTGTGGTCAGTTATGCTTAGCTGCCTCCCTACCTGTCCATATCTGGCTATATGTGTGTTACTCAAAAAACAAAGTCAAGGATGGCTCCCCTTGGCCAAGCTTCAGTTCTTGTGTGCACCTGTCTGCAATACAACTGACTGTGCCTGTGAATTACACGTGCATCTTGTTTGTACAAACAGACTTTGACATGCACGATTCAGGAAACTGGTAATGCATCCATCTAATATGCTAATAAAAAATTGGTTTATGTCCGCAGTGATTAATAGGGCCCTCTGTTTGTGCACACTGAGACTTTGGAGTTATTGTCGTCTCAGGTACAGTCAGTAGTCATAGCCTGTCTTGAGACACACTTTAATGCAACCCATAGTGTCTATGTTATATCAAGTCTGTCACTTCTATGTGCTTGTTCTTTCTAGGAGCCATTTGCTATATCACTTCCTTAAAAGTTATGTTGCAATACTTGAAATAAAATAATATAGAAGATGGGGAAAGGCTTACTGGGGGAGGTTGACCAAGGATACATTGCAGAAATTAATGGATTCAGCTAAACTAGGGAAGGCAGGTTTAGGTTAGATACTTTATAAGAGAACTCTTCTTAATAGGAGACTTGTTTCCTGAGGAGCTACCAAGAGAGATTGCAGATGAACTTCAAAGTGAATGTTCACAAAAAGATTAGAAATTAGATTTGGGGAGTAAATTAAAAACCTTTTTACTGATGAGACTGAATCAGTACACTGATGAGCTGTTCTTGTGAGCTACAGAGTCCCTGCTGTTTCCTAGTAGGAACTGGGGGTACCCCAGTCTTTGAAGACATGTCAGGATTTGGCAGAACAGACTCATTAACAAGCAGAGACATTTCCTGCAACAGACTGGTCTTCCAAACAAGATATTTTAAGGCAATTATTACAATTGTTTTTGCTTTGATACCTCTAAAGACAATAAAATGCTGGGAGGATACATCCCTGGTACAATTTTTCTGAAGTTAAAGCCTGTCATAGTTTCTCACATGCACACAACCCACATCAGACATTATAATGAAATGCATCCTGTGAATTCTGGAAGGAGCTTATTTTGAATGGTGAGGATTCATTTTGAGACAGATTGTTTCACATAGATAAAAATAAGTTTAAATAGTATTACATATGAATTGGATTTCCCCATCCTTTTTACTGACATTTCATCACGTCATGAAAAAAAGAAGGCTACTGAAATTTAAATTAGCAAAAGCTGTCATATTACAGCGAAAAGTGCTATTATTAGTGAGATACATTGGGACATAAAATTGATAATGCAAAACCACAAGGAGACTCTTTTAATCAAACATTAATGTATGATGTTACACTAGATGACAATCACTTAAAAAATTTCATTGACAGGGAAAACACTTGTTTAGGAAGATATGTTCATATGTAGAAAACAAAACAAACCAATAGGAAACAAGCAAAAACATCAAGTCTACTAAATCTCCATTAGCGTTAAAGTATGCACAAAGCAAATGACATAAAACTTAAACAAAAAAACAAAACCCAACCAACAAACAGCAACAACAAAAAAGCCCGTACTTTCTATCAAAGGCGTGTTAAAGTGTGTCTGAGCACATAAGATTTTCTGCATTCAGCCAAGCAAGTCACAAAGGTGTAACCCAGATCCTGAGATGTGTTAAGCACCCATCTGACACAACGAGGGTAGCCAGAATGGCAGGGGCTTGCTGTCCATCATGATGCGGGCTGTAACTGTGGAGGAAACTTGGACACCTAAAATACACCAGCCCTTCCAGTACTAAAGTCCTCCTTTATGTGCAGCACTAGCCAACTAGCAACCACGTTGCAAATGGCTGGCTCTACATATTGCTAAACTCCAGAGAGTAGGCAGCAGAAGTGGAAAAAGCTAACTTTGTGCCAGGTAACTCTAGGGGAAAGAAATGTGTGAGAACAAAAGCAATGTTTTTGAATAGAAAACTATTTCTAGTTTTCTGGCAAGCATTACTTATCAGGGCATCAAACTTCCACAGCTGAACGATTGAATGGGACTCATAAAACAGACGCATACATACTTACATGCTGTGAACCAGGAGATTTCAATATCGTCATAAGGTACCAGTTGTTGAACTTTGAAAACTTGGAAATTTGGATTTGGTTCACAACAGTGACTCTGTAAAAAAAAAATCTAGTTTTTACTGTACTGTCTGTCTGTGTATCTTTTGAACTGTGCAAAATTAACTGTTGCAAATTATTTTCCTATCTATCAGCAAATCAGACCTTATATGATACAATAATGTGGGAAAGCACCATGTCTGTTTCATATTTACTCTTATCATCACTACCTATCTAGGAGGTGACTAAGGACTAAATCTTCACTTAAACAAGAGCCTCACAGAAAATATGTGAAATTGTAAAATCTGTGAGATTTTACTCCAGAATCAGTCTTATTGGGTGACAATAAGACAGCAGAAGATACGGTCCAACATGAGTATCTGTAACACAGACCAAATTCAAAGTGGAAGATGTTCAGCTGCTATAGTAAGGATATGACACCAACTAAAAAAAAAAAAAAAAAAGTGCATAACAAAGCAGCCTGTAAAGATACCAAAGTCCTTATGTAATTAAAACAATGCTATATTGGTACACTAAGAAAATTTGGCTCAGCAGGAATAAAAAAAAGTGAAATATGTTACAAGCAAGACTTTTTTATTATAGACAGTCACTCTTATAAGCGTGTGTAAGTCACAGTAGCTCTTATTTTAATCCATTTATTTCAAGTAACTAAAGCCAATCTTTCACCTTCTATGAACATATAAACATGCTTATGGTTTTTTTAGAAACTTACATGAATTTACCCAGAAGTACATGAGAGTTGGTAAGGTATTGTATTTCCTTCTTTATTAAGGATGAGTTCACCTACCTCACTGAGCCCAAACTGCTTGCTAAAACATTGCTTTAAGCTAGTTACAGATTCCATTACTGTAAGCTGAAATCATAGTGCCTATTGCACCCATCACATTTTTTCCCCCAAATCAGATATGAGTGTACAGGCTATTGACAAATGTGCTGACCTGGGAGAGATCTGTCTGGTCTGTTCATTTAGATGATGAGGTAACCGTGGGGAAGTTCTATGCCACCTTCCTGATACAGGACTACTTTAGGAAATTCAAGAAACGCAAAGAACAAGGACTGGTGGGGAAATATCCTGCGAAGAATACCACGATTGCTCTACAGGTGATTTTGTTTTTACATTTTAACTAACCATTTTGTGAGCTTACTTGAAATACCAGGTAGATGAATATTGATGATTGTGCAGTGCTGCAAGGATTTAATTTAGCTGGGACACTTTTGGCCCTTGTTCATCAGAAAAGTAAAACGTAACCCTGCTTTTCTCTCTATAACAAGGTAAGTGCAATAAATTATTCTCTGTGAATTACTCAAATGGTAGCAACAGTTATAAGATTCCTCAACAAGTATAGTTGATACATCCAAGTCTAAAGTTGCTGAAGTAAAATCAGATAAATGAAGTTCTGAGCCATCATTTATGTTGTTTTACTTCAACTGTTTAATTTCTTATGTTCTTATGATGTTATAAGCCAACTCTCAGGTAACTTCCTAACAGGTATTACCTCATAGTAAAGATGTCTTTATATGGTATTTGCTTCCAATTCTCATTGTTCTTTTTCTTTTCCATTCATGGTTACTGGTGAAATAAGTTCTTATCAACATTTTTAATGTTTGCACATTTTGAACTTCACTTTCATCAATTTATTCTGTACGAAGTAATATTAGCATGCTACATTAATGCCTGTCTCTTAAAACAAGCTGTCAAATGGAACCCAGGGCAATAGATTAACTAGTACTACTTGGCCATCTGTTTCTTGGAAAGCCTGCAGCAAGCAGTCCATAGAGTATAAGTGATCTGAAGGTTATATTTTGAAAGTTTTTATTCATTGATACCCTTGGCATTATGAACTTTGAGACATGCAGATGGAAGGCTGCCCTCAAATAATTCCAGAAATCATACACTGTATCATTTTAATTGGATTATGACTCAACAAACTTCAGTTAATGCTGGGTGGATTCCTACAAACTGTAAAGATATTTAACCTTTCTGATGCAAGTTGAAGACTATGTTGTGAAAATATCTAAAGGGGGAGGAATGTGTTAATTCATATATCTTTTTCTTTGTTAAAAATCCTGCTGTTTTTTTTTTTCTTTTGTCTAACATAACAATCTTTGCTGTCTTTAGTGGGCAATTTTTCTCTCATATTTCCTAATAATGTCTCTACCAGGAGCTCTGATCCATTTGCTGTTCCAAGTCATGCATTTCTCTACAATAGGTAGAGAAAAATTCATCTCAGTGCTTGTTACTGATGTATGAGCACACGGCTTGCCGGGACAACATGAGCTATATTTGCACATCATCAGAGAGAAAAGAAATAACATGGGGAATGGAAGAGGTAAAAAGGAAAAGGCTGGAAACAGTTGAGAGGAAAGTGAAAGACACCAGATTGTTAGGAAGGATTTTGCAGACTTTGAACAGTATTTGGTAATAAGGAGCTCAAAATTATTTCTAAGCCACAGTATTACAGGTTTCCACCTCTGTTTTTGAAGTCGTGTGCGTAACAGTATAGAAACAAATAGAGTTCCCAAATGTGGGTGTGCTCCGTTGTTTATTATCAGATTGTGCTTTCTGTTCAATACCAAAGACAGAGAGAAAGATGAAACTGGGAAGAATTAGCACTTTCTCTGTCTTTAGACAAACATTTCTCAGTTCAGAACAGCTAAAAATTGCACCACGAATCTCTGCTAGGAATCTAAAATGGCTTTTTGTTTGTTTGTTTTGTTTTTGTTCTGATTAAAACAATGTTCCTGTGGCAATAACATGATTCAGGCTAGTAGATAGGAGGTTGTTTCTTTCTCCACATTTTCCTCTGTTCTACTTCTGTCTTTCTAATAAATGAATAGTAATTCAGCTTCATCTACCAAATATCGGTAGAAATGCCATTTCAAAGAAACCTGAAACCTATGGTTGGAAAAAAGCCCTGTCTTATGGGGTTTCAGCCCAGCATTTAAAGGATTAGATGGTTGGACTCAATGATCTTAAGAGTCTTTTCCAACCTAAATGATTCTGATTCCTATAGCTATTTCTCCAAAGTAGATTATCAACAAATATAACAAGTTATTTTTTTTCTCTTTATTTTGCTGACCAATTTTGCTCAATCAAAAAACAATGTATTGATATGGTCAGAAGAGTTTCTACTGGAATAAACTCTTCCTTATTTTTTTTTTTTTAGAAAGTTACTGCTTATTTACATTTTAGCTTCCTTTATTAAAATGTCAGTTATTCAGGAAGACTCAGTCAGTGGGGCCAACAGTAAATTAGATCTCATTTCAGATAACTGTTCCATCAATTACATTTGCATTTCATCGTGAGTATGATATATAGGCTTGATAGCAGGCATTTTTCCATCCCGTCAGCTGTCAAAATCAAGAACATAGGTTGTCCAACACCATGTTTCTGTAGTGGAGGAAGAAGAAAAACATAGAGTCATGTTCTACCCTAGATATCGTCTCCTGAATTTTTGGAGTTTTATGCTCCAGTCTGCAAGACTCACTCTGTATTGTCTCATTTCTGCCATTTATCAGTTCCAGTCAGAACACATTTATAGTTAGCATTTATTGAATTTTCCAGAAGAAGGAAAGCTGGATCCTAGATGCCAATGTTCATGATACCAGATATGTGTAGTAAATAAATCACTGAAGGTATCAGACTCTTTGCACAATCAGAGAAAGAAGGGGACTGTAAGAAAATTAATATTATGTTGTACCAAAATAACTTATCTAGAAAGAAAGGAATAGAAACTGGGAATATTTAAGATAGCTAACACTGTAGAAGCTGTAAAATTATTGTCCTCTAATTAACAACAGAATAAGTACAGAATACCATTTTAATTTATTTTTTAGTCATTAAGACAGGAGTTTTAACAAATGAAGATCTGAAAATTTCATCCTTTGCTTTCATATTATTTGGTTACATGTGAGAAATTGCCTGTTATGTCAAGAGAATTTCAGTGGCAGTCCCCTTGCCATTTTTGTATCAGAACCTTGACACAATTGGAATGAAGACAATGGCTTCTTCTGATAGTTGGCTTGAGAAATGTTTGAGGGGAAGAAGCAGCAAAGTTTGGGTTGAGTAAGACCATTGGAATGGAGTTCCCTGCAAAACTAGGTTTGCTTTGTGAATACCAGTCTGCAGCAGGCAGGAATTCCCCTTCTTACCCCACAGTGATTGCATTCAGGGTGATTTTCATTCTGTATAGCTCAGCTTGTCCTCAAGGCTGCAGCATTTGTGGTTAGCCTAACAAAGGCTGCTCTTTGGGAGAGAAGAGGAAGCACTCTAGAACATGAAGTGGGTCTCCAGAGTTTATCTGCTCAAGCTGCTGAGTAAAGTCTTTTTGCCATGAAGTTTCAAAGTCCTCCTCAGTCAGAAAAGGGTATTTCAAGTTATAACCAACAGCATTTGGTCTAAACTTCCGTATTGTCATTGAAAACATCTTCAGAAATAGTATAATGATGGTCCTTGGAACTACAACAGGCTTGAATGTCTTCTGCAGATTCAGGAGTTTTCAGTCCTTATGAAGGAAAGAAAAGCAGCTAATTCTGAAATGGTAGGTGACCAGTTTGCGTTAGCTATCTACTGACATTTTTGTTGTGTTATACACGCTTTTAGGACATGAGACACAAAATTCCTTGGGGGTGAATTGCTCATAGTGCCTTTCTTATTCTATTAATCGATATTTACGCCATGAGAATGAATACATTCTTGGGATAAAACCAGAAAATTATATTTGTAGCAGTAGTTTAGGAGATGTCTTTTTGTGGTGATGGAAAAATGTATTGAGCCAAACAGTAGTCACATTGCTGGTGAAAATAAATGTTAAGTGAAGCATGAACGGGTTTAATTACTTTCATCTGTTAGTTGGAGTAAATGAATTAATTTGATGCTCTTTTTCCTAGGGAACATGTGTGCTCTAAACTATGTAACATTCACATCTGTATTTCACATTTATTTACACACAATCCGCTTTGTTAATATCTGCAAATAAAAGTTAATGGATATTTCCCTTCACATCACAAGGACACAAGACACTGATTTATTGAGCTGAACTTGATCTTGGGAATGTGCTTTGGGTTAAGCTAATTATGCTTTTTATGTATGAAGATTTTGTTAGTAATATCAACCCTACAGTAAACTTGAGAGAAAGTAGACCCCTAGTAGGCATCTACTGAGGGGTTAATATGCTTTGTTCAAGTTCAATTTAATTGTCTTCTGTGTTCATGTTGCATTCAGAGAAGGGCTTAGCTTGACAGAAGCCACAGTTTGACTGAAAGCACAGAGCTTTTGTGCCATTGTATAGCAGTGCGCTCAGCCTCAGTGTTAAGAGTGTGGGCTCGATGAAGATGAGGAACACTGGGGAATCAAGACTTGGCTACTACGTCTCTTATATTCACTGCTATAGTGTAGGTCTATTCAGCTATTTTTCTGCATGCTTATTTTCTTACTTCACTAGTTCTGGCATTGTGTTCTGTTCTTACTGCCTTCAGGTTATTTTATGCTGTGACAGTGCATCTGTGGTGGTTTTTTGTTCTTTTTGGTTTTCTTTGCTATAAAATAAGCAGCTACTAAAAACGTGTTCATTATGACATTCATTATACAGTGGTTCATGTGAACAGTTTCATAGTCATATACTTTCAGTACTCTGAAACTCTTAAGACATAAGCGTTTAGAATTCATGTTTATGCTTTATTTCAGATCTAATTAGTTTATATAGCAATATACGTAACTATTCAGCATTCTTCTAAAATCTATGAAGCATATTATACAAGTGTCTGCCATTTCCTGATATCACTATAAAATGCCTCAAGTAGGGAGCATTGTTTATTTTATGTGACTAGAACTACTGTAGTGATCGTGATTCTTATTATTTAGACTGTTGTGTTTACTCAGCTTAAAATAAGCTAAAACTTCATCTGTGTGTAGGTTGCATGATGCCTCTAAATGGATGTGCACTGAGTTCAGATATAGGGAAAATTATCTTTTTGTAGTTCCAGTATTCATAAGCCTTTAAAAATTTTTCTAAAAGTCATGACTCTGAAGTCTTGCATTATACACAAACTTCTCAACATAAAATGTATATCTAAAATAGTGCTACTGTTTTATGAATACTACAGATGCATAAAATTAATCTTAAAACTATTTGGCATTTGTTAAAAGCGATCTTTTTGAAATATTTAACTTCTTAATATTTTTAAGCTTAATTTGACTTAAATATTTTTGCATTTTGGCACGTGATGCTTTTCAAGTATATTTAAGGTTATCTCCTTCTGAATGACCAATTGAGAACTATAGTTATTAGTCATATGACAATTTTACCACTGAGGGACACCTACAGTTCTATTCCTTTAACTTTTAAAGGCACACACGTCATCTCAGTGCTGTGTCAGAGACAGGGGCATCGCTAATTGTCTCTCAAGCTGCTGTTTAGCACACAGCACCGGTGTATTAGTGCTTCATGCCATCTTGAAAACATTGCAGGTGCTATTATGCCTCATAAAGGACAGCTGCACAGAATTATCATGTTAATTTGAAGTCATCTTTTGTATTTAGAGGAAAGCCTATTTAAAGACATGCTTGGTTTTATCATGTAATTATGTTTGGCGCACACTGTGTCATGAACTAACTAACTATTGGCCTGATATATCTCATATTTCCCATGCCTAGAATGAACAAATTAAGCAAAAAAGGCATCAAAAATAAATTTTGGAGAGAAAACTTCTGAATAAGAAAGAGCTTTTATTTTTGCAAATTTGTAGTGAAATCTATAGAATAGAATTAGAGTCAATCAAATACAGTAGCTTGAGTCTCTTCTCTTCCCCTACTTCAAAGAAAGGTCAACAAAATGGAACAATATGAATAGAACCAACAGATGTCCTTTTGCAGAAGAGCGTGAATAATTCAGTGGTGCAGTTTTGATTGTTATCCCTGTAAAACTAGTGTCTAAACATCTCTTGCATATGTTTTATCAGCTCTGTTACAGGTCTTTCTATCTTCCAGTGTCTTTGATGAAAACAAAGTTTGCTAAAAGGTGTTGGGTAAATGTACATAAATATTAACTTTTATATGAAAAAAAAAAAACACCACACTGTTTTTTCCAGTCCCATATCCACTAAGCAAAAATATTTGTGAATAGCAAATAATGATGCTCTGTGTTGGAAAGTTAGAGATAACAGAACTGAAGAGTTGTGTGTTCTGCTATAATCTGATATTATTAATGCATTTTCTTAGAAATGTGATCCGTTTGACTGATTTAACAACCTTGAACCAGGCAAGTTTCCAGACTGATGAGCTGAGATGGATATTAGACATATATACGACCCCCTGCTTCTTGAAATAATATGATTTATATTTTGACCATCAAAAAATAGGAAATAAAATAATACTTACTCACGTATATATTTATTTAGGGAAAAACTTTAAAGGTGTTTTTACTGATGAAAAAGTGTAAAATAATTTGAAGCTTCCTTTAAGGAAAGGCAAAAATTCTCTGGACAGGAGAAAATCTGCAGAAATCAAGAATCTGTCTTAAGAAATAGATATAAAGGATATAAGGGAGACTAGAGAGAGTGTCACCCCTCCAGCAATCATTACTAACTAAATGAAATATTATGAAAGGTCTTATATCAGTCTTTAATTCCTACCAGTTGTTCCATCTATGGAAAGTAAAAAGGATTTAGCTGTGATTTCCTTTCCTCTGCAGCTCTGACAAGCCATGTGAGGAAGTAATTTCTGTATAGCACTAAAATTTAACATTTTTTAAAAAGTCATTTTATTATGATGCCTCAGAAATGTGGCTGGTCTTGATTCATTATATGTAATAACAACAAAAGGTTTTATAAAGTTCTTAGGGAAGTAGTTGCCTGCTATGGACTTCAGCAGTTGTAGGAACAAAGAAACAAGCACACCTCCCTGAAACTCGATGGACTCGATGATCTTGAGGTCTCTTCCAACCTAGAAATCTGTGAAAAATGCAGGTAAATCCCTGTCCAGGGGAGGACAGTGCATAGTCCCATTGTCCCTGTGGGGTTCTTGCTGTGGGTAGGCTAAACTGGTCAATATTGTAGGGGAAAATGTGTATCAGAAGGACCTTTTTTTCCCTTTCAACTAATGGATAGATGTGGGAAGGGTTGGTTTGATTTTGTGTTGTTTTGTGATGTTGTTTTTTATTTAAGAGATCTTTGATTTGCTTCTAAAGTACTTGAAGGTAAAAGTCAAATATTTATCAGCCCCTGCTTTCTTTGTGATCTTCACAGAAGACCTGAAATGTGGTTCAGAGGAGAGATATTCCTACTGGCAGACAAGTACAGTGCCTGCTTTTTTACATCAGCCCAACTTCAGTGAAGCTGACTGATATAACGAGGGGTTGTCTTCTCACCAGTAAGAGCTCAGCATGAGAGTTTGTCTCACGGTGCAGAGCCCTCCTGCTGTAAAAATTGTTAGATTGCTTAGAATACATTTTGAGTACTCCATGTAAAATGGGGCAGTAAATGGGAGTAGTCACTTTACTGATGGACTTAGCAAGGTCATTCTGGGTGATTCTGTTGGAGCAAATAACCTGAGAGATATTTTAATACTGCAATCAGGTGTTGCTTGTAGAACCTATGGCTTTGGTACTGGATGTCAGTAAATAAAGCTGATTGTTTCACTTTAAAAGGTATACTCTTACATACTGTGATTCAGGTTTTAATCTTCTGCTGGTGACTGTCATTGCAAGGGGTCTGTCACAGGAAAATGAGTATTACTGAGGAGGATGAGATGATAAAAGCTGCCTGCTCTTATTTATTCTTTTTAAGAGGGAGTAATTCAGCAAGAAATATACCAGAAGGAAGTGGGAAATGTAATTACATGATTATTGGATATGTTCCTTCCAAACATTTGCCTTTTCTCAGTTTTCAGGTATATATTTATGGGACTTTGTCACAATTTGGCATACAGGAACATAAGCTAGTAGTTTTTGCTAGAACTAAAATGTATAATATTGCTGAGAGCATTGCATTCAGAGAAGGGCTTAGCTTGCAGGGAGTTGGGGCTTGACTGAAAGCACAGAGCTTTTGTGCCGTTATAGAGCAGTGCGCTCAGCCTCAGTGTTAGAGGGTGGTTCGATGAAGATGAGGAACACTGGGGAATCGAGACTTGGCTGCTACGTCTCTTACGTTCACTGCTATAGCGTAGGTCTAATCAGCTATTTTTCTGCATGCATATTTTCTTATTTTAGTAGCTCTGGCATTGTGTTCTGTTCTTACTACAGTTTATGTTATAGTGTCAGTGATTTGGAAATGTGATTATTCTTGCTAATGACCGAGTAACCAAAATATAGTAGTAATCCTCTGCTAAATAAATACTAAAGCCTTTGGTCTGTTTTGAAATTTGTACCTGAGAGTGTTAATTCTACTTCCCTTTAGCACCTTACAAAGTGATGCCATTAGCAACCTTGCTAAACTTGACAATGTAATTAGCACAAGAAGTGGGAAAAAGCACAACGTATTCATGAAAAGTATATTGGATATTAACTCCCTAGTAAATGATTTTAGAGACCTGTTCTATTACAGCATAACTCGCAAAGATCATCCCTGAGGAAGAAAATGTAATTGCCAAGTTCACGTAGCTAATGTGATTATTCAAACACCATTTTCAGAAGGTGAAACACCAGTAGAGTGAAACCTGAGCAAGAACATGTGGTAAATCCATACAGGCTGATACAAAGCTTTTTAGTTCATCCCTTTCCAGGTTCTGGTTGCCCACACTGCATAAAGGCCATTTTGCTCCCCAGCAAACTGGCTGTTCCCACTGGGGTCTGAAAGCTGGGTGCAGTGCTGCAGCGAGCTCCCAGGGATGTGTGAGATGGGCAGCAGCAATGGGACCCAGCCATGCCTGGTATCTGCCAAGGCCCTCCAGCTCCATCTGTGCTCTGAAACATGCAAAATGCCCCACCCATCTCCATGCCTCCCCAGGAGAAGTATCGTGCCCCAATGGGCTGGTCAGCCCTCACATCTATATCAAAAATGCACAGAAAGTTGATAAATCAGGCTTTTAGATCGTGATTGTGCCAAGTGCCATGCATGCTCTTTATATGTGTAAGTGTAGCATTAGTAAGGGGGTAAACAAATTCTTGATTTCTTCTGAACCTGAGAAGAAAAAAAAAGATTTGGGGAGAACAAGGTTGTGTTTTTTTTTTTTTCCTTTTCTTTACACAGTGGCAGCCAGAGTTAAAATAGGAAAAATATCATCTTTTCAGAGTAGGTAAGGCATACAAAATCACGGAATTGTTGGGTGCGAGGGTGCTGTCTGTTAGCTCTGTGATGTGTAGGGGTCTCTTCGGCAGTTCCAGCACAGACCCTCTTGCTAAAAATTCCTTTTGATAGCAGGCTTGAGAAGGAATATGAACCAATACATGGTGAGGCCCCTGCTGCTGTAGCTGGATGTCTTTCTGTTCTACACTGAAGCTTCACATCTGTACCTGCGGGCAGCATAGATGAGCTGGAATTATTTCACTGCTTTCTTTACATTCTGAGCTCTGCTAAAACTGCTATTGCTGGAGCAAAGATCCTCTTGTGTTTCCTGCATGGACACAGGCTGCAAACACATTTTTAACATTAAATATACATCTCTTTGAAATATGTTTTATTAAAGTACTTGTTGATTGCTTATAATTTCTTATAAGATGAATTTTGTTTCTGTAGGGTTCCATAAACATCAGTGGTCCTTTAGTCAGGATCTACACAGTGATAATAAGGACACTTCACTTCAACGGGACTGTACTGGACTATAAGCCTTTTATTAATGACAGTAAAGAGACGTAGTAGGATGCATCATCTATGAATATCAGGATAGAAAAACTTGTTAACTGTTTTTTAAGAATTTTACATGTCTGTAACTATAGAAGAATTTGCATTCCTAATATGTTATGATATTGTCATTAATTTAGGCAGGACTAAGGACACTTCATGATATCGGTCCTGAAATACGCCGAGCTATATCCTGTGACTTGCAAGATGATGAACCGGAGGAAAACAATCCAGAGGAGGAGGAAGATGTTTATAAAGTAATGTCGGAACACAGCTATGTGACTTTTTGTTGTTGTTGTTTTGTTATGTAATATAAGGTTTATAGAATGAGTTTATCCCCGAATATGGAAGAATAATAAAAGCCTCAAACCAGAAAATGTAAATATTTAATAAACATCAAGTATGTTTTATGTCTACCTAGAAAAATGGTATTACCAGGACATCTGCATCTCATCATAAATTTAGGAAGAAGTTCCTGCAAGGGTGATTCTCCTGCCCCTAATTTTTTCTCCCTAATTCTTATTTTTTCTTAAGTAAGTCCTAAGAAATGTGTGAGTCTTGCATGTGCCTATGAAGACAGCTCAAACTGAGATAGTGGCAAGGTTTAAACGGGAAATGTCTTAACATCTGCAGTGGTGGGTAGGAAGAAGAGATGAACTTCTAGGCAGCCAAACCACAAGAGTTGCAGAGCTGCATATTTTAAAAGAATGCCTAGAATTGCACAGAAGTCAACTCACAAATGCCAGTTCCAGTTTCCTGTGAGGGATATCAATAAGAATTAATTGGGAAAAAAAGTTGGTTTTCCTCTTTTATGCTTTAGCTATTCAGGCTAATGGTGAGCACTTAAAGTTGGTATTGTAATCAGCAAACTGTTTTTCAGCTAGCAAGAAAACTTAATTCTTTGCAACGTTTCAGAAGAAGTAGATGTAAAGGCATGTTCCTGCAGTAATTGTCAGAAGCTCATAGCTTGCTGTCCTCCTTTACAAAAAAGGAGGATGTGGTACTGGAGACAGTGGTGCAGTGACCATCAGTAGATACATTTCTCTGCCAACCATCATTACCTCCTGTCTTCTCTAGATTGAGCTTCAAGACAGACTGCTGTCATCCAAGAGACACCCCTGGCTAGACAGGGAGGCTACATAATCTGGGTTAGATGGAAAAGAGAGCTGCATGTCATAGCCATAATTTATCACTTCATTCTTTCTCATCATCCATTTCACTCTCAGAACTAATAAAGAGTTACTGCTCTTTCTTATACCTCTGCAAGGAGAAAGAATGGAACCACTGAAGTTAATGCTATCTACTTGAGATATGCTTGCAAACTGTTGCATGGCACTCCATCCGGTCTGAGTGACACCTGTTGCAAACCGATGCTCTGAGAAAATAGGAGAGAATTCCATTGAACTGTTCTCAGAAATTACACAGACCTGTCGCTTTCTGAGGAATTTGGTGCATGTTCTTCATGTAGGGGAATCTAGGCTTCTCTTGCGTAACAAAACACAGAGTAAGCTGGATGTCACATTTAGTTGTATGGAAAAAGAATAATGTTCACTGATTTGACTCTGAAATACAAATATTGTCATTATCACAATCACATCTCTATCACTTCAGCAGATCCCATCTGAAGCGTCATAAATTAGAAAGAAAAATCACAGTTTATTTGGTACTTCATATGCATGTAGGAGAGAAGTAAGTCATCGCTGTCAGAAATGTGTTTTGCTAAGGTATCTGATGTTATTTTTTCTTTCTCTTCCCCTAAAACAGAGGAATGGTGCCCTCTTTGGCAACCACATAAACCATATTAGCAGTGACAGACGAGATTCATTTCAACAGATCAACACCACACACCGTCCCTTACATGTTCAACGGCCTTCAATTCCATCTGCAAGTGACACTGAGAAAAATCCATATCCTCAGACAGGAAATTCTATATACCACAATCATCATAACCACAACTCAGTAGGAAAGCAAGTTCCAAACTCAACAAATGCCAATCTCAATAATGCCAACGTGTCCAAAGTTGTCCACGGAAAACATACAAATTTTGGAAATCATGAACATAGATCTGAAAATGGTTACCATTCATACCCCAGAGCTGATCATGAGAAACGTAGAAGGCCAAGCAGTAGAAGGTAAACTTACAAAAATAATATTTGCGTTTAAATTAATGTATATGTTTTAAATCCACTATAAGAAAAAGTGTGCTGCATTAAACTAATTCATATATTTAGCTTCATTTCAGTTCCCTATTAATGTACAAAACTTAAACTATAGCTTTGATATGTGGGAAAATGGTACAACTTTAATAAGGTTTGAAAATAGTCATTTTCTTTAAAATGAAATTGTTACAGTACAGACAATGTAATCACCAATGAATTTCTCAAAACTACCTGATTTTAAAGTATCTTTCTCCATAATTTCATGGCTTACCTGGATAGAACCCGCTACTACGAAACATACATTAGGTGAGTTTATTTTGTTCTGATATAATTGAAAAGCACACAATAGTGTTTTTTTTTCTTTGTTCGTTTTAAGAAGCAGTATAGTTCTCCAGACTAACTGCATGACAATGCATATGCTGATAAATTGTAGTGAAGAATGCTAAGTCAGATTTTCCACTGTTTATTCTAAAATGGTAAACTTCTCTTATAGTTCAAAACTATTCAAACCCTCCTAAAGTCTGCACAGGTTTGTGGAGTTTTCAGCAAACAAAAGATCACACCTGGTGGTAGTCCTTGTTTAAGATTGACTTGCATAAAACGGAAAAAAAAATGATGTTAGCTTTTGTAAATACTTCTATGCATGATCCCATTTATAGGGGGCCCAAAATGTATCCTGGCCTTGTATCTGAATATTTTCTAAGGCAAGATTTTAAAATTAGATGTAGTGTGTTATTTGAAGTGCATTGCTAAATGTACGTTCAGTGGTAGTTTTTAGTGTCTAGATTTGGACATGCATTTTTCTTCGAAGACCTCAGTGAATGCTCCTTAATATTTTAACTATGTGGCAACCTTCCGAGATTTGAGAGAGCCTGTTTTTCTGCCAAGTACTCTGAATTTATATTTTGTAAATGTCTTAAATGTATTCAACTTCACAGAACATCCCCATGTTAATTCTTTTCATATTTGTACCATAAACAAATAAAGGAAGGTCATGAAAAAACAGGTAAACTGCTTCTATTCTGAACTGTAGTTCTACAGAATTTACTATAAAGTCACATTCTGCTTGAGTTGTTAATTCTTTTTTATTGAATGCACCTTCAAAGAGCTATGTCTAAACTATAATCAGTCCCAAGTATTTGTTTGCTGCTCACAGGTCTGACTCTGGTGATGGACGTCGACCTACTATTTGCCGTGAAGAACGTGAAGTTCGAGACTATTGCAATGATGATCATTATTTGGGAGAACAGGAATATTTTAGTGGAGAAGAATATTATGAGGAAGACAGCATGTTGTCAGGAAGCAGGTGAGGATATTTGTTAAACTGAGAAAAGATTTCAGGAACATATGTATGTATCCATATATGCTCCACTAGGAGTACTTAGAGTGAAAATTTTCGAATGAAGTTAATACTCCACAACTGCTGGTAAGTGAAATGGTGAATAGAAATAGTGTAGGTTCTGCAAACCTTTGTGTTTGGCATCAAGCGCTGGATTCAGCAAAAGTTCTGTACAAGATTTTAAGCAAAGCAGAAAGTTCATTTGAACGGAGTATAAACTAGTATAAAGTAGTGCATAACCAAAGAAGCCTTTTGTTTATAAACAAAATTTCAATTACAGTGGAATTAAGGGTTAAGGTCAGATAAAAAAAATTTTAGAAATGGTTTTCTTCTTGTAGTATTAGCTTAACTAATGAATTGGATGTCTTCCTTTTGAAAATTTTCATTATTACCACTTCATTAATAATGTTCCTCTCAGCACCATTTTCTGTCTCCCTGATACAATTACTGTCACGTTTTCCTAGCCTTTAGGTGATTGGAATGGATAGTTTTTATGGTTTGTTCATATGTTTTATGGAAATGTCATAGATTGCATTTCAGTCAGCATATTGGCATTTGTTACACATTTGTATTACACATTTGTATTGTTACATATTTGTATTACTTTGTTATGTGCAGACTTGTATTGACCAGAGGCTCCTTGCTGTAACTGCACAGTTCTCGTTTTGTAACCCAGTTCCTCTCAGTTTTCTCACTCATTTGTGTTTTCTCTGGCCAAAACTCAGAATAGTAGCCTAGTAGTGGTATTTCTATCACATAGGGTTAGTTTGTTTTTTTTCAAGGTCCAGTTGTATTTAACAACTGTTACCTGATTGTTTGTATTTAACTCCTTTGATCTTTGCATTCAATAACTTAATTTTAGATTTAAGGGGAAAAAAAAAAAACCCTTAATTTAATTTTGATAAATTGAAGCTTTTCACTGCAGCTTTGTTTCACACGGTCTTTGGAAGTGGACTGGGATAGGGTTTCCTAACTTTAGAAGAGTGGTTCCTAAGTTACTTTGGCTTGAGTATTACTGCTGTGACATGGCTTCAGCAATGTCAGGTCCTAACTTCTCATTTGGACTTAAAAGATCTTCAGTAGATTGTGGTGTTCTTCCTTACAATAGCTGTGCTTCCCTCTGATGAGTAAATTTAACAACTGCTTAAAAGTAGTGGAGGAATTTATTGCCTTTTATCTTAGAGCCGTAAATGAATATGCACAACTGCCAGACATGCTTTATTCTCCTCCTCCTCTCCTATCTTTTTTGCCATCTGAATTTTGACAAGATTGGCACACTCACGTGCATCTTGTTGGATTGCACAGAAGCTAAGATTTGCATAAAAACTAAGTTATACAGAATTCTCAGGCCACTTATTTTTGATATGATAATTACAGCCAAATAATAACCTTACAGGATTTGATTTTTGACAGGTATCTAAGTGTAAAAGGCTGAATTCCATTCTCTGGGTTTCTGTGTTCCATAGCTAGGTTTCACAAAAGAGAATGGCAGGAACAGAACAGAATATTGTTTTTGTTTTTTAAGCAATGTACATTTTTGCTTGTAATGGTAAAAATAACTTCATTGAAAATATAGTTTGACAAAAAATTAATCTGAGAATTTATAATGTAATTATACTGATAGAAAAGTTTATGCTCACTATCTCAAAATCAGTTTGCATACAGAACATAGGTTTTAAAACTGAGTCACGTAATTATATAATGTAGTTATACTTGGTTTTGTTTGGTTATCTTCGAGAAAACACCTAAGTAGATCAACTTACAGAAACTCTGAAATAACATTTACTTTAATTGTACTTTAACTCAGGCATATATATGATTACCACTGTAGACATCACTGCCATGACTCAGATTTTGAGAGACCAAAAGGTTACCATCACCCACATGGGTTTTTTGAGGAAGACGATTCACAGACCTGTTACGATACAAAAAGATCTCCTAGGAGACGGCTGCTACCTCCAACACCAACACGTAAGTATATTAAGAACAATTTGTTTGCAAATCCAGAATTATTTAAATTCATTAAGACGTTTTCCAGTTTCAAAATGTTTCTTTGTAACTTGGATTTCAAACAAGACATTTCTCGATGAATGTTGCTAGCAGATTACTGTGTACAGCAGAAGAACCTATCCATCCTGAGACATTGTTCAACCTACAGATTCTAGCACACAAGTCAGCCTTTTTAGTATCTCTTGCCTCACTCATGCAGTAATATGAAAATAATTGATTTAACTGCTAGTTTTAAATTGAATTGGTAAATGAAGAAAGAGCAAGGTAGAACACAGTAGTAGTTTTCTCTGAAACTTTGATCAGAGGGATTCAGTCTGTGCCCCCTTTATCCAGACCCACAGATGTGCTGTGCTGCCATTATCCCTCTGGAACACCTCCGGACCTGCTGGCATGTCCCCGTCTCTTGGCAGACATGCTGCTTATTGGCACTGGGACCGCTTCCATTTACATCTTTACCTCCTGCTGCTTTAGTAAACACTAGACTGAAATATAGCAGTTTTCAGGGAAAACAGAACCAAGAGAGAGCTTAATGGTGTTGGGTTGTGGGTTTTTTGATAGTTTTTGTTTTGTTTTTCTGCCCAAAGAACTTTGGAATGCCTTTAGATTTTTAATGTGTATCTCAAGTCCCTGTGAAAAATAACAGTGTTATCCCGGACCAAGCATCTTATCTCAGATTTACATTGGAAATTCACTCTGCCATCTGTAGAACATACCTTAAAATTCTGTGCTGCTCCTGATTGGGAAAACATTTCAGTGTATAGATTGAATTATTTTTGCCAACATATGTTTTTTACTCATTTCTTTAACTGTCTTTTCTTTTAGTTCTCAGATCCTTCACTTGGTTTCCCTGGTTTCCCTTCCCCTCAAGCACAGTGTTTCTCTGTCTGCATTACCAAGACCTTTCAGGCTTCTTATCCTCTAATTTTGTTTTTGTATGTTCCAGGCCATGCTACGGAGGTTAGCAGTGCTAATCCTCTGGTGAAATGAGGCACAGATGCAAAGGTTTTGGAGTTTGGCCTTCTGACACTTCACAGGGAGGAAGCACTTTGTCTGGGTTGCAAAGTGCAAACTAAACTGCCTTCAAGTGTTAAACTAACAAGGGTTGGTGTGGAGGGGTGGGTGCGTGAGAAACAAAACTCACCTCCATGCCACCCCACAGTGTCCCTAAGTGTGCTCAGGTATAGCATGGTCAGCACTGCCAGGTCTGTTACACACATCCCTGAGTGCTCTGACCATATACACAGTGCCATCTGCAAATGTATGGCACGCAGCTCCTGAGGATAAGCCTGTGACTTTCTGACCCTAAGCGGTGCAGATGGAAAAAGCACAAGGACTGAGTCTCATTCTACAAAGGGTAAATAGCTCAGCTCAGCTGAATGTCAGTGTACAGAAAGCTGCTGGCTTTCCTCCAGCATCAGCAGGGAAAGATTTCAGACAAAGGGGAGGCTGTGAAAGGAGATTTCTGTACATCTAGAAAGATGCTCTGATAGCAGAGGAATTTTAAGCCAGAGAGATGGATGCTTCAGGTATCTGTTCCATAAACTGTAGGATAACAGCCTTCTTGTAAAAATCCTCTGGGGTCTTCCTGTGGAAGTGTTGGAAGGGCTGAAGGCTTCCTGTGACTGCAGCCTTTTGGCTCCATTTAACTTTTCTGATGAAGTTCTGATGAGAGTATACAACAGATGTCTTTAGAGGAAGTTCACCAATAGGGTGAACTAAGCAGGGTGCTCTTTCTTACATGCAAGCAGCTAGATAAATGCACTAGATAAGAGGGTATTTGATATCCTAGGATAAGAGGACCTACTTTTGATCTAAATTGCATAAGGGTAGCATAGGAAGAGCTTCAGAAAAGCCCTTTGACTTACACCAGTATAATGGCACAAGAGCACAGTCAGGCCTCCTGTCATAACTGTTTTTTTAATGTTCGGGGGCACAGATGAGAAATTTTAGAGGCTCGGTATCTCAGCAGATTTTAAAAGAAGTTCAAGGCTATTATTTGTAGTTAGTTTATGTGCTCTTTGATTTGGGAGGAAGCCTTCATGTTCTCACTTAAAGTGTTAAAAAAGTACTGGCAACATTGCATTGAAGTTTTTCTACTAGCATCTGAATTCAACCCAAGTTCATGTAACATCCATTATCTTGGCTGAGTACTATAGTGAGTAAATTGAGGAGTACTATAGTGAGTAAATCCAGTTCCGTCAGGCCTTCTAGAGGTTTTTATAGCAAACTCATCACTGTATTATCTGAGTAACTTCCAGAAGTGCACTGAGAACTAATTCTCATGTTCTTTCCATCTGTCTTCTGGAGAGAAACATCTGCAAAATGTCCTGTTTTGGACAAGGGAGCTTTATTTATTTTATGTTATTTTATTTTATGTTATTTTATTTTATTTTATTTTATTTTTTTTATTTATTTATTTTATTTATTTTATTTTATTTATTATTCATTTCAGAATTGGGACATTTAGCATTTGTTAGGATCAGGAGCTAGGGTACAGACTGATGTTCCGGTATATATAATTTGCTATAGAGTTAATGAAAAGAGATGCAGAGTTTGTATTAAAAGTAGACTGAATCGCCTTTTGGAGGAGCCTGGTTTCATCTTGTGGCTCTTCAGGGAACCTCAGTCGTTGCTATCCAGCATTAAGGGGCCGGTGATAACTATGATGAATCTAGAGTTTATGGCAATTAACTCTTCAACTCTCTTCACAACATTCCTGGTGTTGGAAAAAAGATACAACTTTCCATTAGTTTCAAGAGAGCAAAATTTTTTATCATTCCTTTGTGCTGTCAGGCTTTTTCCAGTTTTCCGATGAGGACATAGCTGGATCCCAGCTGCTGTTCAGCATCCAGGTTTTCTTCACACTGAAACTAACACAGAGGAATGTCACCATGTGCTGCTATCCATCGTTCCACAGGCTTTCACCAAGACCAGATGAAACAATTCCTCATGAGCCAAACATCTAGATCCAGTTTAGATTTCTACATTTTTTTTTCCTTTCTGGCATTTACATGAGCAGTAAATGTTCTTCACAACAGCAGAAAGCATGGCTTATCATTGTCTTAGGTAACACAACAAACATCAGGAATCGATAACGTTTAGTTGACTTGGACTTGAACGTGGCTTTTCATATTGCACACTTCTTCCAGGGAACTGGGCATTTGGTATTTTCTTGGGGAAATCCAGCTCATTAGAATGAAGAGTTTATGGGGAGGAAGGAATAAACTCTTTTTAACTATTCACAGAATTTTACAGCAAAACTCTGAATTGTCTGAATCAATTTGCAGCATTACACAACGCTTGCTTTGTCAACAGAGCTGCTTCAAACTGCGTCACGTTAGGCTGCTCATGTTTCTGCCTAGGACCGTGTTTGCTCATGTGCTGAATCTATCCTTTATTTATTACCAGTTATTTACTTCTGTTAGCAGACTTTATTTCTCACTGGAAGGATATCTTTTTATTTGTGTGCTAGTTGGCCCACACTGAAATTCTGGAAATAATAAACCTGGAGGAAAAGAAAGTATTTTATTTTCCTAATGAATTATGGTTTCCCTGTAGCAAATAGACGATCTTCCTTTAACTTTGAATGCCTCCGCCGACAAAGTAGTCAAGATGACATACCACTCTCTCCAAATTTCCACCATCGCACTGCTTTACCACTTCACTTAATGCAGCAGCAGGTAAATCCAAATTTTTTTCTAAACTAATAATGAATTCCATCTTTGTAGCTTCCATATTGTACCTCTGACTGTCATTGCTGCTTGAAACAGTACTAGTGGATTTTGCAGTTTGCCTGTGTGCTACTTCCAGGCCACGTGTGTACCATGTTATTTCTGGTAGTTGCTAGATGCAAGGCTTCTCTAACATCTGCCTTCTACAAAACATTGAAAGTGGGTAGTTTTCCCTGTGATTCTTTAAGTGGAACAAGCAGCTGGCAAACCCTAGTTTTGACCAGGGCTGAATAATGTGGCAACCATTGATTGCTCTTTGCACATGGAGTTACTCAGCTGCATTTGCAAGAGTTTGCAAGTACAACCTATACATTTTCTGCAGCTCATTACTCAGCTCTCATGTGGCCCTGAGAAAATGGTAATTTGTACAGCCCTTGGTCACCTGGGTGAGTTCCTGAA
Organism: Anser brachyrhynchus; assembly: GCF_964034855.1. Lineage (NCBI taxonomy): Eukaryota > Metazoa > Chordata > Aves > Anseriformes > Anatidae > Anser > Anser brachyrhynchus. The sequence goes on from NC_137705.1 coordinate 23,261,825, forward strand.
GATCTTCCACCGACCTACTAAGTCGGGGGAAACAGGAAAAATCTGCGAGTCAGTACTTTGTGTGCAAACCTTAGTGACTGCAGTATTTTCTACCTGCGTAAGGATTTAGTAAAACAAAAGTTTATCTTAATGGTTTATCTCTGAGTCAAAGCGCACTGTTTCATTTGGTGCTATATAAAAACTGGTGTTGTTTCAATGAAAATAGGACAATGAATTTGAATTTGTAAAGACAATCTTGCAGTTCCCAGTATGTCATGTAATAGAGATATATAGCACTAGATGGTCATTACAATGCATGAGGATGTTGCTGTGAAATAAAAAGGTGCTTTGGGATAATTAAAAGGCGTTTTAACAAGCATAGGCAATATATGGTGAATATAAATTAGTTCATGTTCTGTGTCTGGAGCTGAATCTGATTTGTGTGAATCAGATTATTGCTTCCTATTACATTGTATTTACATCTACTTACTTGATCTAAACTACATCTTGTGGCATGTAGTCTTATTCATTTTTTGATGTTTTTAATTACTTCAAATTAAATGGAATCATTTGGTTTCATATGACCAAACAAAATCTTTCTGTGGCACAAGGCTCCTATCCCCTGCTTCATCATCAGGCAGAGAGGACTTGTACCAATAAGAAAAGTTTTTCAACAATTCTCAATGATGCCAGGTGAATAGGTCACTCTTCCTCAGAGGCTGAGGAAAGCAAAGTGCTTAAACCAGTTATAATAACAGAAAAAAATACAATTTTATCTTCTATCTACTAATTGCATTTCTGTTCCTCTTTTACGTGATTCTTAAACATCACAAAATGCTAACTTTGCATAGCTGCTTCTTGAACAGCTTGTTTGCTAAAATCAGAAATGGGTATGACTGAGCATTTGAATTCTCTAAGTTTTAAAATTCTTCCCCACACCAGGTCATGGCTGTTGCAGGTCTGGATTCCAGTAAAGCTCATAAACATTCACCAAGTCGTTCAACACGTTCCTGGGCAACCCCTCCTGCAACCCCTCCCAACAGGGACTGCACTCCGTATTACACACCTCTAATCCAAGTTGACAGGGCTGAATCTACAGAGCATATGAATGGTAGCCTGCCTTCCTTGCACAGGAGCTCCTGGTACACAGATGACCCAGATATTTCCTACCGAACATTTACACCAGCCAATTTAACTGTACCTAACGACTTTAGGCATAAACATAGTGACAAACAGAGGAGCGCAGACAGTTTGGTAGAAGCAGTAAGTATTGCAGAAACCTCTGAAGTAGTCAAGTGTGTCTGCTCAGTTTTTATGTTAACTTTAAAAAGCACATGGCTCAGTTCATATGATCTCCCTGAAAATGTGGTATTTTCACTTTCAAATGAAATGGTTTTTAGGTAAAGATAGGGGAACTTCTTCTCAGTTGTCATGTTGTAAAGGATTTCAGGTAAATCCAAATCTTAACATCAGTGTCAGGGAGCTGGAAATCAAACTGCAAGAAATATGTGGAAGGAAAATTGGAAACGCTTCAAGGACAGGATTTAAAATGAAATTTAAGTTTATTAGACAATGAGGATTAGTTGTGAAGTATCCTTCTACAAGGGCTGACAGGGGAAGGATAACACACCAGTTTTCTCTGTATTTTTTTCTATATAAATACATCACTATTTTTAAAGTAATCTGAATAAAAGAACAAGAACTCTATGAATCAATATACTGGGTGTGGAGAGGATGAATAAGGACCACGAGGTTTGAGTTGTAGTATACTAAAGAATGCTAAGAATTCCTTTGTATCATAAAAAAAAGGATTTGAAGATAAGTAAAATAACGTATTGCATTTCTGAGTATCATAGTTACTGTTCTTGCTTCCATCTATCACTTGGATCATTGATTTGTGATTTAACATGGAGTTTCTAGTATTTTCCACAAATGAAAAACATTTTTATGATCTGAATGTTCTTCCATAATTCCACTTTATATCTCATTCTGTCCTCTCCATCTGCCAGGTACTTATATCTGAAGGCCTAGGAAGGTATGCAAAAGACCCTAAATTTGTTTCAGCTACAAAACACGAGATTGCTGATGCGTGTGACATGACTATTGATGAGATGGAAAGCGCAGCAAGTAATCTTCTCAATGGAAATATTAGCAATGGGACCAATGGGGATATGTTTCCCATTTTAAGCAGACAAGATTATGAACTTCAAGACTTTGGTCCTGGCTACAGCGATGAAGAACCAGAACCAGGACGGTATGAAGAAGACTTAGCTGATGAAATGATATGCATTACAAGCTTATAGTATTTAGCAAGGAAAATGATTTTAATAACAGAAAAAGTGCCTCATAGTTTAAAGATGCTAGGCACTAGTTGGAATTAATAACCAATCAAGTTTTGTACAAGTGATGTCACACCTCAAGGAAGCCATAACTAATAAATAGATTATCTCCGGGTTGCTGAAATGTGATCGGAGTTGCGGTACGTCAAGCTCCTCCCACAGAATCTTCAGTTCCTCTGTAGGGATAAGGTTATTTTGAAACCAAGCAGGTTCTGACAATCAGTTTTTTGAGGGCTAGAGTAGGATTCTGAGGTGTAATATCTTGCCTGTCTTTCAACCTTGTGCTGCTGTCCTTTGTAGTAGAGCAGGATTTTGTCAATGAAATATCTGTGTAAGTCCAGCACAAAATTGCGTGGGAAATAACGAGATGAGTGATGACAACCAATAATGTCATTACCTCAGTGCTCAATAGCATATCAGCTATTCATTGCATATCCATTCTAATATTGTTTTCAAACCTGCCTCCTGATTTCTTTTCTTAATGCTCTTCTAAAATACGGTTTGTCATGCTCTACCTATTAGAGATCATTGGAAAAAGAAGTTATGTAAAGAATATTCTGTCTCATGTAACACCAGTTTACATAGGAAAATATCATTCAGATAGTCTGTTTTATGACTATCACGTTAAGGGCAAAACATACTGGAATAATTGCATTCTTACTAATGCACTTGCAACCAGGTTAAAGTAGAATTAGATAAGATAGTTTGCTAAAAATTATATAGTAGAAATTATTGTAAATGAATTGTAATATATACTGATTTGTATTTGTAAAGAGATGTTCTATATTTTGTAATTATTGTACCGTAATTGAACTGCAGCAATATTTATGGACCCTAATTATTATAACTCTCCACAGAATTCTAGATATAAGTATTTTTACTTGGAATATATAGATCTATAGCATAAATATTTAAATAGAGCCACCTCTCATTGTAAATCTCTTTTTGGGATAAACTGTCAAGTTCGAACTTTGCAACACAGATTTTTTTTTTTTAAATAATTGAGTCAAACGAGTCTCTGTGTAGGGGATGCACAGTTGACTATTTGCAGTCTTATACTTGGAAAGGTGCAAGATTTGAAATTATTTTAACTTTTTGGATTGAAAAATAAGCTGTAATTTTATTTTTGTATTAATCCCATGCTACAAAAATATTAAAATCATTAAAAAATTGACAAGTTCATGCCAGGGTACTACTGCTCATGGGACAATTCATTTTGGCAAAGTATATTACCTAAATAACCTACTTTGATAGGAAGTGTCTAGGGCAGAAACAGTTTTACAGGTAAATGAAAATGCTTTACTTCAGTATTGCTTACTTACTCTGCTCAGAAAAAAAAAGGGATATGATGAAATGATTCTTCACAGAACCAAAAAAAAACTTGGTTATATAAAAAAAATATTACTTTATTGCCTCAAACTTTCTGTTGTTTTATGTATAATGTTTCAAAAAATTATTTTTATGCAATCATAAGAGGGCTTGGATATTGTTCACAATGCAGTAAAGCCCTGAAATGACTTTGAGGCTAATACAACCTTGGAGGAAAATCAAAAAACTCTGAAAGCTACTGTCTATTTTGTTAGCACTGGATAACAATGACTTGTTCTAACAAGTTATCTTATCAGGTTTTACCTGTAGTTCATACGCTAGATAGCAATCCAGTTCACATTTTTACAAATGTGATGTTTAAATCATGTCAATAAACATTTTGTACATAACGACAATTTCCTATGAATAGCTTACAAACTTCCTTTGGAATCATTCTTATTTCAAATGCCAGGATAAGAACTTAAAAGTTTGTAAATTATTTCTTGACCTACATCATTTTGTATTAAAACAAATGCGAAATGTTCAAAATAAAACTGTGTAATAATTTTATTATACTTGGGACTCCTTTTGCTAACAGTTTTTCACCATGAAGCTCCAAAGGTTAAATTCTGATTGCACTGTTTGGAGAATGAGAGGGAATGCATGGAATTTAATAATCAATCTACTCTATCATAGTGTGCAAGTCTTATGAATGATTGCTGTTCACCAGAAAGGAGTAAAGTGATGAGTAACTCTGTGAAAAAAGGGTACTCTTATTCCCCTACTGTCTAGGAGATTAATACTCCCCTAGATGCAGATCTGTGGAAACAGTCAGGAAAATCTGAGCAACAGCCCCTAAAATGTCAAAACCAAATCTCCCGTGTTCATCTGCCAAGAAACATTGGGACAGGTAACCCAGCTGTAGTCACTTTGTTACACATCCCAGTTTACAGAAGCAAACTTCAGGATACCAAAATACGCTTTCCAGATGTGATACCATTGTGAAAAAAAGAGTGAGTAGTTTTCACAGTTCCACCTCCTGTCGTTTACTCATTTCTGAAAAAAGCGCCTTTAAGGCAGCTGAAGCTGAACGGGGGGAGGCCAAGCAGAGGGTGTCCCAATCCAGGTTGCTTAAGTACATGGACTTTTCATAGCACATCTGATTCAGCAGATTGATCTGAACAACAATTTTTTTAATTAAGTATTTGTCCAAGGAGACAGAAAAGGATATGCTGATCTCACCATGTTTTCTTGCTAGTATTGTTAGTCCTTAGCTTTGAATAGTCTGGTGAGAGAGATACTCTTTAGCATAGATATGCTGTTTTATGAGCAAACAGTCCTTACAAAAATAAATAAAGGAAATTCAGCTATAAGCCATGTTCTAGATAGTTACTGGTTTAAGGGAGAACATATATATATGGATACATAGAATACCTGTTCAATTTTATTACAGAAATGTAAGGGAAAAAAAAGTAATCCATATATGCATAATTACATAGTAATTGGCAACCTTAAAATACTGCCAATCATAGTTATGACTCAATACAGAAAAACTACAAGTCAACTCAACCATTAAAGCATATTTCATGAGATTCCAGATTTGTTTATATATGGATATAATGACAGAAAATGTTATAGCTGATCATTAACACAGAGTTAAACATAGCTAAGTATAGTCACTGAAAAAGTGTACATAAAAAATGTATTCGAACAGTGTCTTTTTTTTGGAGGTTGGATGACAGAACAATATAGACTAAAAATTGGAACACTCTGATAAGATATGGTTGTGTTCTCTCTATAACTTTTTAACAATTGCTTGTCTCAGATGCATAAATGCTTTTGTATGTTTCTTTTACAGAGAATGCATGGTAAAAGCCCACTTTCCACTTTTCCAGTGTTTCTACAGCTGCCTTATTTGGTTGTAGACTAACTGAAATCTTGAACTCAAAAAGTATTTTAAAGTATTTTAAGCTGTGGAAACATCAGAAGTTCTGATGTACAAAACCTCGAGTGGCCTAACTTAAACAAGATGCAGTTTTACAAATGCTGCCATTTTCTGCTGCTTTTAAAAGCACTTCTCGTACTAAAGCAACTTGAACTGAGATACATGTACAGAAAGAAATGTTTTTGGTCGCTTTTCTTTCTTAATCTGATTGTCCCCAGCCAGAGACCTCCAAGTGACTCTGAAGTATCTGCAGCAAGTTATTAGCATGGAAATGCCGATGTTCTCACTGGTGGTACCGCTGCTGTTCAAGTCATGCTGGCAGGTCTAGTAAGTCCCAAATTCTTACATCAGTTTTCACAGTTAACTGTTTTTGACTACATAATGCAGTACCAACTGCTTATTTACAGAAAAAAAATAATGTCCGTGTAGAACTGGAAATAATACTCAGTTATTCACTATACTATTTCGTTAAATAAGTAAAATTCTGGAATCATCAGCCTGGGCTATGCATCATCCAATAAGGTGTATAGATGGCTAATTTTTAGCTTGCAGGCTCCCAGTACTCTACAGAGCACAGAGAACTGAAAAGAAAATGATGATGGTTCAGATATGTTTGATTATCTGATTGCACAATGCAGCAACGTGTCCCCAAATATAAGAGACATGCATTTTGCTTGTACAGCTAACCTTGCTATGGTAGAGGATAGCCCTAGATGTGCTCAGTAGTAAGTTATGTAAGACAGTGGGTAGTTAATCCTCTGCAGTTTCATAGTAACAACTTCCGTCTTGCATGCCTAGAGTAAAAAACAATGTTGTAAATCTGCAAATGCAGGACCATCAATATCCTGGCTTTCCTAATAGCTGCCCCTTTCAACAGCACAGGACTGTGGTAAGTCTCCTCAGTATATATCATTCTGTGTATCCTAATACTTTATATTCCAAATGACACTAAGATACAGTGAATAGCTTTAAATGAAAATCTCAATAGCACAGGTGTTAAATAAAAGACATTATTTGCCATAAAAATGGTACACCATACACAATTCATGCTTTCCCCAAAGGCACAGTTGTGTCAGATGAATTGTCTTATTAACACAGCCAATCAGTCACCTCTGACTTAATATATTCTTGTTCCCCTCATTCCACAAGAATGTATGATGTACATAGAAAGGGTTTACCTGTCTCCTTTGGGAGTGACGTTCACTGCTATCATCTTCTATCTTCAGTATTTTTGTTACACTAATCAATTAAGTCCTTTCCCTCAGCAGCAGGGCTTCCAACCACTGCCTTGCAGCAGCACCAGGTAGAAGAATCTGCCTTAAACATCTGCAGTTGTCCCTCTAGCCAACATCTGAGTCAGCATTTTTTTTCAATGTGCTCAAATGGTGTAAAATTCTGTTTTTCCTGGAAAAAAATGTATTCTGTTCATCACAAGTCCTGAGCAATCTCAAGCTACAAAACCATTTTAATTCAGCAGCTGCTTAGTCAGAAGATATTTTGGAATACTTAATAAATCCATACAATTCAATGAATTAATTCATTCAACTAATTCAATTTGTTTAGTTTTTTTTATTATTATTATTTTTAAATCAATATCTGAAAGACTGACACAGAAAACAGCCATGAAAGATCATTTATTTGCTTGGCACATCTGAAAACAGTAAAAAGACTTAAGTTCTAATTAAAGCATTGGTTTACTGAATAAGTTACTTGGCTTCTAAGTGTTGTGGTTTTAACCCGGCCCGCAGCTAAACACCACACAGCCGTTCGCTCACCCTCTGCACCCCCCCCCCCGGGATGGGGGAGAGAAACGAGAAAACTGAGGCCTGTGGGTTGAGATAGAGACAGTTTATTAGGACGGAAAATATAATAATAATAATATGTACAAAACAAGTGATGCACAGTGCAATTGCTCACCACCCACTCACCGATGCCCAGTCTATCCCCAGGCAGCCGGCCCCCCCCCCCCCCCCCACACCCCGGCTAGCCACCCCTAAAAATTTGTTTAGCATGACGCCAGATGGTATGGAATACCCCTTTGGCCAGTTTGGGTCAGCTGTCCTGGGTCTGTCCCCTCCCAGCTCCTGCTGCACCCCCAGCCTGCTCGCTGGCTGGACAGAGTGAGAAGCTGAAAAGTCCTTGGCTTGGTGTAAGCACTGCTCTGCAACAATTAAAACATCAGCATGTTATCAGCGCTCTTCTCATCCTAATCCAAAACATAGCACCCTACCAGCTACTAGGAGGAAAATTAACTCTGTCCTAACTGAAACCAGGACACTAATTTAAAAAGATCTCTTCCTACATCATTGATATCTTATTTAATGCGGCTATTTTGAGTAAACTTCCATTTTAAAACTACCTTGGCTCTATTTTATTAATGAATTTTAGTGATAGATGACTCATGATTGAGTATTTGCTGAGAAATATCTTTTGTACACACTCACCTTTGAGCAAAGACCAGTAACTTTAAGGAAGTTATCGGGAGCATGGACTCTTACTATGATACACGATAAAGCAGCACAACTAAATCAGCTAAAAATGTAAACTGAATTCTACTGCAGTTCTTGCAATAAAAGCAAGGAAATCCAGTTTTTCAGTATATTTTTTATAAACATCAGCTTTTGTTCAGCATTTACTAAAAAAATCATTTTTTGATAAAGACATTGTATGTCTTCTTTCTGAATACTATATAGTTAAGACTGCTAGGTATGATAAAGTCTAACTTTCAGTGAGGATTTGTAAACTGTGCGTGCCTCCCATAAAAAGGGAGGAACATCATGTAGGTGTCTCTCCTATCAATGCTGATACTACTTTGGCCTATGAATAAGAAGTTAAATAAATGCTTACTTAACCATTCTTTTCAGCACATGGAGATTGCTAACTAGCTGTTACGGTGGGTAATGCTCTCAAAACAGTTAAAATTCTTCCTTTAAATAGCAAGGCATATCATAAAGGTTTTCAAAATAGCACACATTAATCTCTTCCTATTTAAAATGAAACTTGAGCCAACTGATTAAAAAACTGATTAGATAATCTTCTATAAGAGAATGGATCAAATTAATGGTTACTTTAATATAATGTGTTGTTTTGCATAGCTTTTATTTGGTTGGCATGTCCAGTATGACATACCAACATGCTGATGAAAGACTGAAAGACTAAGTGGCAAAAGTATGAAAGGATGACAACATTGTTTATCGTTGTGTTTCTAAGGTCTTGGGCTTATATACAGGAGCATTTTTCTCCTGAAGTGACGGAAGCCCCTTAATTATGTCTGCAGCTTTCTCTGCTATCATAATAGTTGGGGCATTCAAATTCCCACTGACAATACTGGGCATTATTGAGGCATCTACTACTCTCAAATTTTCAACACCAATTACTTTTGTTTGGGGATCAACTACAGCAGAGCTATCTGAAAGCTGACCCATTTTACAGGTGCAGGAAGGATGATAAGCACTATCAGCCTTCTGTCTTATGAAAGCATCTATTTCTCTGTCAGACTGAACATGGCTTCCCGGTTGAATTTCAGGCCCACGAAATTTTTCAAAAGCTTTCTGAGCAAAGATCTCCCTGGTCAGCTTGATGCACTGGCGGAACTCCCGAATATCTCTTTCTGTAAGGAAAGAAAATAAGAGGACTGTAAGTGCACTCTTACAAAACAGAAAAAAATAGCATCAAAGAAGGAAGGCTGGAGGGGAAGTCTCCCACTTATTGCTGAAGGCCAAAATAAAGCAGAACAGTTTTTAAAGTCACAGATATTTACATTCACTGTGAGCAAAATTGCTACATATCTGGCATGCTCTCAAAAGGGAATAAGAAGAAATGAGCATAATCCAGGCAAATGTTAAGAACTCTGAAGGCATCTGCAGCGCAGAATTCTTTAGGTTTATACAGTGCTTTGCACAGAGGCCTCTTTGATATTAACTGACTTTAAATAACCATCACTTCTGAACTGGTGTTGAGTAGATGTGAAATTCTGCTACTGAAATGGGCAGGAAATGAGTGGTTAATCAGATGAAGGAGAGGCTGCTTTTACCTGTGGACATGTAGTTAGGCTCAATGATTGGATGGTCCTTTGGGTCTGTACTTTTCAGCTTCAGCCAGCCCACACTTGTGCTCCTCATGGGTCCCACGTGGACCTGCAACAGCCACCTATGCTCATGACACAATCCCACCAGACATATTTCCAAATTCAGTGTGATTTTTTTTTCAAGATTTTACAAATTAAGCAAATGTAAATGTTAAAGGAAGATAATGAAAAAAGTCAAAGTATGAATATTTTTCCATTTTATATAAATTTACAGAATCACAGAATCATCTAGGTTGGAAGAGACCTCCAAGATCACCTAGTCCAACCTCTGACCTAACACTAACAAGTCCTCCACTAAACCATATCGCTAAGCTCTACATCTAAACGTCTTTTAAAGACCTCCAGGGATGGTGACTCAACCACTTTCCTGGGCAGCCCATTCCAATGCCCAACAACCCTTTCAGTAAAGAAGTTCTTCCTAATATCCAACCTAAACTGTAAATAAGACATTCTATAAGAGGAAGGGAATATACCTGTCTTTACAATTCACAGCCTTCTTTTAATTTAAAGTACAATCATTCCAATTTAGCAGTAGCACAGCATTCTAGTCCTATCAGCAATCAGACCAAACTACTACCACTGAAGAGATCAGCAAGAAAAGATATGTGTATTCAGTGACAGTTCCCCAGCATTACAACAGACTCTTGGATCAAAATCACATTCTAAAATCGGCCTTGGATTTGTTCAATGAATAAATGAGTGGCCTCATATATTCTAGCTTACACCTCTGCCTAAACTGCAGTGGAACAGGGAACACCTTGGGTTAGTTTTGTACAGCATCTAGCACAATGGTATCCTAATGAACAGCACTATGGCACCTCAGTAGTGCAAATACTTAAATACTTTCCCAAAGATAAAAAGCAACATAATTTTGCTAGCAATATCAAACAATAAGCCTGTATTTTTCCCCAATGTAGGAGGTTAAGCGAACTCTTTGTGTAATAATGAAAAAGGTATTTTCCTGTATATAGCCAAATTAGCGATGATTATACTAAAGGGTAAGCCTACTTGCTAATTGCTACAGAACATTACTGAAATATATTCTTCAGAAACTCACCTGGTAAGCTTCCATTGTGGAAGCAACGCGACCATGATCAATCACCTGAGAAGGAAGAAAGTGGAACTGAATGTCAGGGTGAGGAACTCCTGGCTCACTTCGAATAAACCCACCAGATTCTAAGTGGGCAGTGGCTCCATCACCTAGAGAGTGTAAATGAGAGAGAAAAAGCCATTACAAGACCTCAGAACAGCAATAAATCCACTTCTTCTTAACCTTTGTTTCACTACAGTTTATAATGGATATATACCGTGGAAACCTAAAGGAATGCAAATGTTTATGAACAGCTTGCAATTTAAGAAATATGCACCACTTTCACCTACTTCTGAATCACTAGGTAACTGTAACTACATCTAATTTTGGAAATTCCAGTTATTTGAGAGTGGGATGTTACAGTTACCTCAGTGTAACTGGCAGAAGCACTGCCAGAGGCAGATTTGTAATCAATATCCTGACAGGTATGGAGGGAACCAGCTGCAGCACCCTGATATCACTGCACTGCATGCTCCATGACATGCAGCATAACTATCCCATTAGTCACATGTAACAGGCAGAGCCATCCCCAGTGCCTACCCTGAAGGGAAAAGATGAAGAGGCTACGATGCCCCTCATATTATGTTATTTTCAAATCCATTTAACACCATGATTCAGCCCTCAATACATATTTACTTATGGTAAAAATGCCACGTGGTAAAATGCCATGTACACAGCATAAATCATTGCTTTGGATCGGCTGCTAACATAAGGATTAAGCAGGAGATGAAGTCCTTGAGTTTGGCCAAACTATTTTACTGATTTCAATGATGACTTTTACAGACTCCTTATAAAATACAACTTACAGCTGGATTATTATAAAATTACAGTGTCATTTTTAACAGAAGTCACTCTTATTTACCTGCAAGCCTAACGGGTTCTGGTCAGAACAACAAAATACTTCATTTGGGGTGAGATAATGAAAAACAAATTCGCAGTACATTTTTATCTATACAATATCTATTTCTAAATAGATTTTTTTTCTTCATTTTTATTTTTTAAAACAGCTTTTCTCAGTGGCACCAAGATTTAAAAGTAGATTATTTTCTTAAAATTAAGGAGATTTAAATGTGTTAAAAAAAATGTTCAAAAGCTCACTTGATACTTAAGACATAACAGTTTAAAAAGACTCCTACCTGTAAGAAAAAGAAATCTTTTAGGCCCATTTGCAAGATCCAATTATTTAGTGGACATGAAAAACAATTTATGTAAAGACTTCGAAATTCACAGACAAAAGGCTGTAATAATTCAGAAGTGATCAACAGAGGAACAATTGCATACTTTGTTTCATACCTGTGAACTTCCAAAGCCATTCTAGACCAATCCTTGCCATGCTAACCGGCTTTTGTGCACTATACAGAGTGATAGGTTTGGTGCACTTCTGCTGGACGTACACTTCTAAGTGATCTTGAAGATTCTGGCCTACTCCTGATTAAATGTTTAAAAATGGGGCAGGAGGGAGAAGGAAAGAAAAAGTTATTTCACAGAGAACAATTATACATAACATTTGCTACCAGAAAACAGCATAAATGGGAACTAAACTAACCTCTTACAAGGGCAGTGATGACTAACACCAAGACCATGAGTCATATCAGCCTTTTGCTCATGTCAGAACAAGATTTTACATAAACATAGCATAACTAGAATGAAAATAGAAAGTTAAATGGCAGACATATCACTTGTTCTAAAATTGCCAGATATGACTTCTAAATACAATGCTAGATTTTCTAGTTTAAAGTTTATGTTATTCCTTCCATCTTTGAATATATATGACGATGGAAGCTTATGAAATCTGTTGTGGATCAAAACCACTCATCCAAAATTCTAAATATGCTGCTTTAAAGTTATTCAGTGGCATTTTTCAGAAAGGCATTTTCCACTATCAAATGTAGTGAAGAAACCGTAGGAGGTTATTGCTCCGTTCTAAAATCAGTGCATTTCCACAGATTTGTGACACTATTAGTTTCTGTCCACACAACTTGACATAAAGACAAACAAATTTCATGGATTCATTCCATTTAATGGTCTGAATTGCCTCCTTAGGAAGGTACAAGGTTGAAAGAAGTAATAAAATTACCAGGAAGGTGGCAAACAACAGGGATCCCCAGTTTTTTTAGATCATCTGCATTGCCAATCCCAGACAACATAAGCAGCTGTGGAGAATTTATGGCACCTCCACTTAAAATAACTTCTTTACTGGCAAAAGCCTAAAATGAAATAAGCGCAAAAGTCCTGACGTTATTAAGCTTGATATGAATGTGACACATCAAGAGCTTCTGTTCAGATACTATTATGAGCCAGATTAGACACCCTTCCCCCACATTCTTCCTATTCCAAATGTTTTCCTATCTTTCAGCAAAGGGAAATGCTCAATCTTTCAGTCTGAGGGGCCAAACCATAACTTGATGTTACACAAGAGTGTTGTGTAATGTTTCGAGCTGGAACCTATGCTGTAATTGTACACTGTCTCTGTATATTGACTAGTGTGCTGAAATGCTGTGATTTCTGAAAAGCAATTCTGAAAATGCTGTAGAGGGAAATATAATAGAGATGTTAATCTCTAAATCAAGACAACTGAAATATCACTTGCTGTAAAGTAACTCACAAGGAATCATACACAGGAAGAGAAAACAGTTTTGGAAAGCTTATATTTTGTATAGTGAAGCATCACTTGTAACATGTTTTTCTTTCTTTCTTTCTTTCTTTCTTTCTTTCTTTCTTTCTTTCTTTCTTTCTTTCTTTCTTTCTTTTTCTTTCTTTCTCTTTATCCTTCCTTCCTTCCTTCCTTCCTTCCTTCCTTCCTTCCTTCCTTCCTTCCTTCCTTCCTTCCTTCCTTCCGTCTGTCTTTTTTAAATTTTGCTTTGAATAATGTATTTTATACTGGAAAATAAAAATCTCTTACCTTTTTCATTTTACCATTTTTCAAATACTCAACACCAATGGATTTTGTTCCTTGAAACAAGATTTTTGTTACAAATGTCTTCTCTGTGATTGACAAATTTGGACGGGATATGGCTGGGTGAAGGTAAGCACTAGCTGCGCTCCATCTTTGACCTACAATTTATATTAACATAGAAAATCAAAATAGTCATGCTAAGTATTCTTCAAGATTTTCACCAATACCAATCAGGATGTTTATACAGGTTTTATACACTCTTCTGTAGAGTTCAAAGCAAATGTGCTTTGATAATAATAACTATAGATTTTATTTTAACATAACAAACTTCTCAGTGACATTCTGCAAACCTACTCTCCCAAATTTAACTATGAATCAAGACCTGGATGCCAACCCAAATTTCAATGAAATACAGCCTAGACTGATAACAAGCTGCTGTGAAATGAATACATGTACATTTAGAGTGCAGTAGCTGTTCAGCAAACCAAACAACTGAAAGTGCAGGTTATATGTCTGTATTCTAAAATGCTTTCAGAAGCACTTCTGGTGGGTCAGAAACACAAATTCCTTAAGGAATCCTTTATGATTTACCTTTGTGTACAGTCATGTCCATCCAGCCAAATCCTTCCTGCTGATAGCCATTCATATCATCTGTGAAGGGATACCCAGCTTGCTGAGTTGCCTCCAGGAATGCGTGATGAAGAGGATGGTTTGTTTTCCCTCTTGACACATGCAGAGGTCCTTTTCCACCTCTATACTGATCTGGTCCCAGTTCATGTGTTTGTGCCTTCTTAAAATAGGGCAAGCAATGTTCATAGTCCCATCCTACAGCCCCTTCTCTGCTCCATCGATTATAATCTTCGGCATGCCCACGAATATACACCATTGCATTGAGAGAAGAGGAACCACCCCACACTCTTCCTCGGGGCCAGTACATAATCCGATTATCCATATGTTTCTGTGAAGTTGTGTGGTAATACCAGTTGTATTTCTCATCACAGAGGTTGTAAGTTAATGCAGCAGGCATATGAATCTTCCACATCAGTCTCTTACTACCCAGAAGGGTATCTTTAGGGCCTGCTTCCAAAAGTAGTACAGTACTGAGAGGGTTTTCAGTCAACCTGTTGGCTAATACACACCCAGCTGATCCAGCTCCAACAATGACATAATTATAAGAGTTTGCCTTTTCAGAACTAAGCTGAGACAATGCACGTGAGATTCTGAATGATTCGTTGATGCCCAACGTGTTCCTTAACAGGTGTGCTTTAAACAGAGCTCCTGTTACTTTGTGCATCTGACTCACAGGGCTGTAACATTTAACTCCTTTGATTAAGTAGTACATCTTTACTAAGAACATCACTCCTACAGTATTTCCTCCAAAATTGGTTGTTTTGTCCTAGAAAAACAAACAAACAAGAAATCCTAATTAAAACACAATCATTAATACAGTGTATGACCTCTAAAATGTCCATCATTTTCAGGTTAAAATGTCATACTTCACCCATTCTCACTATTCTAAAGGTTAACTACAATGCCAATAAAACAATAATTTACTTTGAAACTTGCTGTCTTATTCTTTTGATGCATTATACGCACCAGTTGAGTGGCACAGTATTTTGTATTACATGCAGCCTGATTTTGACTTGCTTCTGGTTCATGAGGTGAATACCTGCAGCACATTTTCAAGTATTTGCCAAGACCATAAAGAATGGACACCTTTGTTTACCTGGAAGTCTGTTTTCATCTGCCTCTAGTAGATGAGAATTTAAGAAAAACAACAATCTCATACACTGCTCTGTAAGTTTGTGAGTCAGTGATAGTGCACAGCCAATTCACAACCATGGACGTGATTCAGTTGGGAACACAATGGGATGGGATGAGTAGTTCTGCCAGATCAAAACTACGATGGTTCTCTACAAATCACGTGTAACGGTGAAATTAATTTTCAGCTATCCCTAAATTGAAAAACTACTGTTTTTGAGGTAACATAGGTAAAGGTACAATTTGTACATCTGTGGCTTCTCCCTTATTACCCAGAATGGTTTGGGTTGGAAGTGACCTTAAAGATCATCTAATTCCAATCCCTCTGCCATGTTTAACGTGTTTTAGTTATTACTAAAACCAGATCCTGCAAGAGTGCTCCGAGTACAGCTACAGTCCAGTAACACCAGATCCTGAGGCTCAGTTGGAATTGCAATTTTTAACCTTCAGAAATGCCTGTGAGCCTTGCAAGCAGCACAGGTTGAGCTGTGTGTTCCAGGGGTTCAGGTGCAGGGACTAAATCCAAGATTTTCACAGCCCATTTAAGTGCCAAAGTACCAATGCTGCTGGCCAGTTTGAAGTGTGTCTCTCTTGCTCTCCCTTTGAAACCATTACTCTTGGTACATTTAGTAAAAATTGATAGATATCCTTGGATTGTAAAAACTAATTTTTCCTGTCCCATGGCTTCTATCTAAGGGGTTGCTGTGGATTCTAGGGACAGCAACCTCTCCAGGGGCTCGTATGCTGTACTGTACTGCCCATCTGATAAAGACAGGCAAGCTTGCTCCTGGAAATATATTCAACAGTGTATTATGTTTGTGAAATCTATTTTTTTCAGAAAGGAATTAGGTTGTTAATGTTGATTTTCTTACACTCAAGTTTCATAGTTATCCAATATTTTATAATAATTTATCATATAAGCCCCACATTGTTGTAAAATATGTTTATTTTCACAAAAAAGTGTCTTAATGAATCATTGAAATAGCTTTTTTTTTTCTTACTAAAAGGTGGAATAGAACTGTACTCATTTTCTCATGTGAAACTCTACAATTTTGTGAGAGAAATCTCTAGTTTGTGAGAATACACACAAGCCCTGAAGGCCCAACTCTGTAGCAACATTATATGCAGTCCTTAATTAATGTTATAAGTCTTCCATGTGGAACTGTATTTATTTATAATTTAATGTATGCTCTCAAATGCAAATGTAGTTTTCTCTCAGGGAACGTATGGGAAGAAGCATACTTTTACTTTTCTCTAGGAAGGATAGTAATAAGCTGTACAAATCCTGAATTTTCGAGGACATGAATGATCAACTATGTGGGGAAACAGTTGCCCTAGCCAAAGAAAAAAAAAAAAAGATGCAATGTATAGGTCTAATCTGAGAATTGACACACCTGATTCTCACTTGGCTAATTCAAAATGGATCCCAGCTGAAGTTGGGGGGGGTTATCTTTTACAGATGGAGAATATTAAAAGGGTTGTTCCTTCAGAAGAAGGTTTTACAATTTCTGGTGATGCAGCAGAGGAGAACAGAAAGGTAGAGAGGTTTTACTTGTGTTGTTTTATTTGTGATGAGGATGGCTACAATCCTAAAGGACATATGCTTAATCTAGAGAACTGGTCGGTCATGGTATTTCACAGGAACAGCAGATAGCTGATGGGGTTTGCTGGAGTATGGGCTTCGGTCCTGATAATCTGTGAAAGGTGCCTGGTCAATTACATAAGGAAGACATACTGGTCTGTTTATTTTGGCATGGGATCTACAATACCAACAAATATTACTGTGCTTTCTGAACAGGCTGCTGGCTGCAAAGCCTATGACCTATGTAGGTGTTGGCTACAAGAGCCAGAGTAGACTGTGGAATCCCTGAAATCGCATTCAGTTGGAGTGTGTTACTCTGTGCCACAATCTAAGGGGCAGCGCTGGAGGCTGCAGTTCTACAGTTTGCTACAGTGTAAGCTGTGCCTGCTGAGCTCCTGAAGGTGTTATCTCAAACAACAATCAAAAGGAAGCATTGATGTTATGGGACTAGGTGTTTGTGTCCTGTCTCATGCTAGGATACTATCACTGAAGTCTAGATCTTTTTAAAAGCTTGTTTGTTAAAAGCCTCCCATGCATGCAGACTTTGAAACTCATAGAGCAATTCAAATGTATATTGAAGAGACTGGTATCATTAAGTCCTGGAACTAGAACATGATGATACTTTGCTCTCTGACAATGTATGCACCTCTATGAGCATGCATGGGTTTATCAATGTTCAAATTCTTTTATAGTTTTATGGAATTTTGCAGGAGTCTTTGAACTGGAGAGCATCAGTCAAATTTAATGTCTTCTTTCTAAACTTAGTTTCATCCTGCTCTTTTGAGGGAGAGAATTTATAGCCCATGTCATGTTCCTAAGAACTGTATTTCAACAAAAGTGGGTTTTGGTTGGTTTTCTACCCACTCCTGTAACTGCAAAAATCAAATTGTTATCCCAATAGGGTACCAATAGGTACATCTGAGGCTCTGAGATTTGCTGGTGATGCTAACTGAAGCTTACCCAGGAGGGAGCTTTTAGTTTTATGGGCAGCTCTATTAAATATTGTGGTGGCTATGTCAAAGCAAAATATCTTGATTTAAGGAGATGTAAACAGCCTGGTTCTAATTAAATGTTTGGTACTTACCAACAACAAAAAGTTGTATTTTTGTCTTACTGGATTATTACTGAATGTCTTTATCTGAATCCTTGCATATCATGACCCCTTTATGAACATACACATCACAAGATTCCTCAAGAATCAGCAAGCAGCCCTGCAGAAGTACATACAGCAACATAAAATATAGTTATTGTATTCTGTGATCTTCAAATTCTGGAGCTCACTTTAAAAATGTTATCTGCTTTCCAGGTAGATACTGATAAGTGGGCCTAGGGACAGCATTCTTCTAAGAGTGAGGAGAGCAAGAGCATCTTAGCAGGAAAACTATTGCTATGATGTAAGAATATCTGTAATCTTACACTAGGTAGCCAGAAGTGGGCAGTGGAATTCCTAAGTTAGCTGTTAGGGGCTCCTTGCATCCTTGTAATGTTTCTGAATGCAATACTAAGTTTGCAGGAGAAACAGATGTTCATTTAACCTACTGGTACCCACCACTGCTACTCTATGGTGGCTGATTTGGGGTCATGTGTGAGAAGGGACTTTTCTGAAGTACAGCAAACATACGAAAGGTGAAAAATGAATTACTACTTTTTGTTCTGATTTTTGGAAAAGGAGTGGGGAGACAAAGGAAAAAAGCTGCATAGGACATCTGAGGATTAAATCAGCTTGTCTTCCTGCAAGAAAGCTAAGCAAAAGTCTTAGAAGTCAGCCCAGGGACCTTATTTCTAGACCTTTAGATTTAAAGGATTGTCAGTCCAAGACAAAGAGGTTAAGTGCCTTGCTTGCACAAGTGGACATACTGAAAAAAGGGCAGTAGCCAAGTGGTTCTGTAGGTGGATGAGGTGGCTAATCTAGAAAGGTTAGAGGGCATTGGGAATCATTACTGTTAACCAATCAGAGCCGTGCTGTTATCTGATAAAGCGGGAAATAAAAATGATCCAAGACATGTACCAAGACAGTTACGGTACCTGCTGTCTGGGCTAGGAGGCCGAATTACCAACAACAAAAAAAAGAAGCAGACTCTCTAATGTTCCTTTGAAGTTACTGAAGCAGTATTTTGAAACTGCTCCATCACATAAATTCACCAGATTTATATTTAGATGTTATTTCATGTTTTTGTTGGTGGTGTTTTTGTTTTACATCAATGAACCCATTAAAATGGAACAGGAGAGACAAAGTATCAATGAGATAATTAACTTTTATCTTGCAGTGAGTGGGGAGTGAAGTCAGTCGACAGTGTCCACACCACGGTATTTGAGTGACTTTGCAAATCAGCATGTAGATGATTCACAAATTTCTGTGCTTTAAAGCTCTGAGGTGCAGAGGTTAAATATCAAACTGTTCTGCTTTAATTTAAATCCAACATATGTAGTAGAAAACATACACTAATATTAAAGCACAGTTCTTATCATATGATCCCCCTGTTCACCCACACTTGGGCCTCCTCCCTGCACACTAGCCTACCCTGGTTCCTCCAGACCAATATGGACACTACATGGAGATGGTTGCTGACTGGAATTGTACATTGTGCTGTGGCCAAGATGCTCCCATCCCCTGACAGATGCACAACGTGTAACAAGAAAGGTGGATGGCTGGTGGCAGTGCCCATGACTGGCGCAGCACAGCCCTTGGTGTGGTGCTGGGGCAGCCTGCTCCTGCTGGGCCTGGTGGAGGGATGCGCAGCCCTCAGGTAACAGCATTTCCTGCTCTCTTTTGCTGCAGGCTGTGTACACAGTTTAAATTTATCTGCTGTGGGGTTGTTTTGGAGTAACTCTCCCTTTAGTCTTGCAGGTAAACAAGAGTTCATCTACCCACAGAAATGGTGCGGGAGGTTTCATCTCCACAGCCGAAACTGCTCTCGCTGACCGACCCCACCCACCCTGCTCTTTCTCAACAACCCACCTGCGGCACACAGCCGCTGCTGCTCCACGGGAGGGGCCGGGGCCTGGACGGGGCACCCCTGGGCCGTGTCCCCCCACCTTTCCCTGCCGAGCCTCCCTCGGAGGCGCTTGCACTCCCCCGGCCCTTCTACCCTCAGCCCCCACCGGCCCCCCTCACTCACTCACTCGCACGCCCGGGCACGGTCCCTGGGAAGCGCCGGGGGAGGCCGGGCAGGGGAGCGGGGCGGGCTGGGCTCTCCCGCAGCAAGGCGCCCTTTGCCCGTCGGGGGAAGGCGCTCGGCTGGCCCGGGGCGGTGTCGAAAACCCCCGGAGCGGCCGCGGGCCGAAGTCCGCCTCCCGCACGGCGGCCGAGGCAGGGCCCCGGGTTTCGCCCCTCACAGCGGCCCCGGCGCTGAGGAGACCTCCCCGTCCCGCCCCGGGAGTGCTTGAGCTTGTTCCTCCCCGGCCCTGGGCGGGATAACAGGAGGCATTTCGCTGGAAAGAAACGTGGCCGCCAGCGCCGTGGGGTCGCTGAGAAACTTGGCTGGTGGGAGCTGGGAGGCTCCCCTCAGGGGGCTCAGCAGCTGCCACCCCTACGCGACTGCCGCAGGGCCTGCCCCTCGATTAGCTGCCTCCTCTAAATCTTGCCAGTTTCATTCAGTGGAGGTTAAGCTGTATTAAAATGTATTGGGGGGATGCCATAAAATTCCGTGGAAAATGACAAAAATGCCCAGGTATGTGTAGTCCGCCAGCCAGAGCTGCACAGCTAGGCTGGTGGGGATGAAACTAAGAGTCTTGTTTTCCCATTCAAAACACTCATGATAGAATAATCATAGAATCATGGAATATCCCAAGTTGGAAGGGACCCATAAGGATCATCAAGTCCAACTCCTGGCACCGCACAGGTCTGCCCAAAAGTTTAGACCATGTGACTAAGTGCACCATCCAATCTCTTCTTAAATTCAGACAGGCTTGGTGCAGTGACTACTTCCCTGGGGAGCCTGTTCCAGTGTGCAACCACCCTTTCGGTGAAGAACCTCTTCCTGATGTCCAGCCTAAACTTCCCCTGCCTCAGCTTCACACTGTTCCCACAGGTCCTGTCACTGGTGATAACACAGAATAGGTCATCTGCCTCTCCACTCCCTCTCGCGAGGAAGTTGTAGACTGTGATGAGGTCCCCCCTCAGCCTCCTCTTCCCCAGGCTGAACCAGGCCCAGTGACCTCAGCCACTCATACGTCTTACCCTCTAAGCAAAGTCTTTCACCCGAGCCAGAGACTTTCCTAGCAAAGTCTCTCACCCGAGCCCCAGGGAGGCAACAGACTTCCCTGTGGGTAGGGTCCAGTCAGCATATTGGGCTCTCTGTCCCTTTCAAAAGGCAGTCCCCCATGACAATAACCCTTCTTTCTTTTTTGAGAGCTGATGTAGCAATGTGGGGGGTAGGGGACCTTGCCTTATGCATCCTCACCAACCGGGACGGGCTTTCGCCTGCTTCGTTGTTCTGGTTGTCATGTTCTAGAGCTTCATACCTGTTATATAAGGGTAGATGGGAAGGTGAGGTGGGCAAGGACAGGGCTCGCCTACCCCCTGGAAGAGGAATCTGCCTCCATTCCCCCCCTTGGCTTAGGTTCCCTCCTGCTGCCTGGCGGGATGAGGGAACTTTTGTCTTCTGCATAACAGGAGACATTTGTGCAATGGCAGGCTCGTGAGTCTGTCTCGGAGATGGCAGAGTACACCTCGACCAGTCAATTTCCCTCTCTGACTCCCTGATGCTTCTGAGCCTGCTCACCTCCTCCCGAAGCTCCGCTACCTGGCTGAGCGGCTCTTCAACCTGGGCACACCTCCCAGAGGCATACCCCTCACCGCTGCTGTCGGATACTGACAGAAGACTCAGGCACACCCTGCAGCCCAAGACCCGGACGGCTGTGTGTTTCCCCAAGCCCTCCGTCTGAGTAGCCTCATCGGTGACTGCGGCTGGAGAGGCCGCAAAAGATGCGGAGGCCATGTTTTTCTGCCCGGTTGATACCATGGCCAGGTTCCTCGCAGGCAGGTTACAGGTACCGAAGGGAAAGACTGCTGCAAAAGAGCAGCAAGCCGCCCTCCCTGCGCGAACTGCTGCGCGAACTGCTGCACCCTGGTCGCCCGCGCTCCCCAGGGGCTGCTTTTGAACGGCCGGGGAGGGGATGCTGCTGGCTCCGCCTACGCCTCGTCAGCCTCCCTCGCGGGGGCTGCCGGGTCCTGGCGGCTCCCTCGAGCGGCCTCGATGTCGGAAAAAAAAGCCCTGCCTGTCCTGATCGCCCGCTCCGCTGCAGAACGTGTCTGCCCCGGAGCCGATCGGTTCGGCAATAGTGATATAACGAAGACTAATCAAGAGAACTTACTTTCTTCAGAGATATTTTAAGGACATTTTCCTTTGCTACAGTATCTTCAATAAAGGTTGGACTTGGTGCTTAGGGACATGGTTTAGTGGGTGACATTGAGAGTAGGGTGGATGGTTGGAGCCGGTGATCTTGGAGGTCTTTTCCAACCCTAATGATTCTATGATTCAATGTCACTTGTAGATGCTGGTTACTTTCCCAAGTCCTTCCCCATGGCTCTGTTAGGAATGTGGTGGGTGATGAATAAAGCCAAGCCCACGAAGCCAAGCTGATGGATGTTTGCAGTATGATTGGTTACTCAAAGCTTTTATTTGGTAAGCAAATAAAGACTGTAGAAAATATGCATTCAACGTATATTAGATTATACAAAATATATACAAATGTATTAGTATATACGTTTAAGAACTATTATTGAGCTTTTTATCCATGATTGCATAGCACCAACTGCTGTGGGGACCTGGTCCCTTGCTAGAGATTCTTATTAGTGTTGTCAGAATGCTTAAGAGCAATAATTATTTTTGGTTTCCTACAGGGGAGGAAAAAAAAATTGCTGATTTTGCTGATTGCAGTTGGTTCTGTCAATTTCAAGAAAAGTTCTACCCATAAGTATCTGGCTAAAGCAAGATGTAAAACTGTAGGCTGAGTTATTTGTGAGTAATGCTGACCCTCACATAGAACAGACTTTGGGGCACCAGGCACTAGAGCTGGTGATTAGGATCTTTATGGAAGCTATCGTTTTGGTTTTCTGTTGGAGGTGGAAGAACAGGATGGATTCCACTACTACAGCTGTGTTACTACAGCTGGTTCATGCTACATTAAAACTATTGGAAAGGCAATATACAAATACATGGATTAGAGGCACACGGGTTAGTGAAAATTCACTAGCAATTCTGTTTCCGTCAGTATGTTTAAATTATGCTTTGGGGAAGCAAAGTGCTTAAGTTTGCATGGATGACCATTATTTATTTAGTACTGCTTGGGTAGATCACATACAGATACATCTCAGGTATACAGAAAATCAAAGGTTCTAACTTGTATCTCCTTTAATATTATGTTCATGTAGAATTGAATTGTCAGCTCGAGATACCACTTATGTAGTAGGTAGAATATTTATTTTCTATGAAGTATTTCCTTCTTAATTATTAAAATCTTCATTGAAGCTTGAAAGAATTGTGGTCAGGAGATATATTGAACAATGTTATCAAACTATGGAGGGTCTTCAGTGTGGTTTTATCTTCGGTTATTTGGTTAGTCAATGGAGCATACTTTCCATTACTCTGTTTTTCTGAGGTTAATGACGAAATATTCTGTAGTGAAATCTGAAATACTTTATTTGAAAAAAAAAATACATCTTTGCTTGAGCTGATGATTCAAAGACAAAATAAAAATGCATTATTGTGTAAAGGCAAAACCCATTTGTATTTTGCCATAGAAATTAGTGTATTTTTAAAGACATCTTAAATACATAGTTGCAACAAGAAAATATAAACTAATAAGTACATGTTCCTCAGGAATAAAACAGTATATAAAAACAGAGAAGACCAGAAGACTAGAGACCAATGGACGAATTGCCATGCTAAAATTTTGTGGTTGTATTTCTTGAAAACAGGTAAGCATAAATCAGGATTATCTTTGTGATATATGGAGTAATAATTCGTGTCAAGAAGATGGTTGATGTTAATAAAGAAGGGGGAGATGTGGGAGTGTGGCCATGGGGGTCGACATGCCCCATGCTTGGCGATAACATCGGACTCTCAACGATGAGGCCATCAGGAATGTAAAGAGTTTAGAGGGAACAAAGAAGGGTGATTCAGGAGACGCCATGCCGTCTCGGGTTGCTTGTTCTCCCGCCGTTAAGGCATGGAAGTTGCTGGGGGTTTGCTGGTTGCTGGGCAAAGTTGTTTGACCAATGAAGAGTTAGTGGAAAAGGACTGCTGTGGGGCGAATGGTGTAAGAAGGGAGGCTGTCGTCAGTATGGGATGCAACACGATATGATGAAGTTCTGTCATCAATAAAGTAGTAGCAGTTACTGATCCTAAAAGAACCCCGGTGTCCGTGTGGTCGTTACGCCACAAATGGCACCCGAACAGGGACAGGCTAACAGAACAGGGACCAGGACAGGAACAGGGATATTGATCGCCTAATGAAGATAGGTTCGGCCAAACCCAGCAAACAGCTCAAAGAAGCTCGTACAGAAAGTCGCTGGAAATAGGTGCACCGAAGCTGGAAAGAAGCTCAAGCTGAGAGAAGCGGACCCCCGCACACAACTGCCCCTCGCTGGCCGAAGGTAAGCAGTTGCGCATTAGGGGGAATCGTACGTCCTTAGAAACAAAGACTGTCCTGGTAACCTTACAGCTTATTCAGACAGTTTATGATCCTGAAACATGGGACCAAATTGTGGTCAAGGTGTGGGACTCTGCTACTAAAAACGACAAGGTTGCGGTGGGATTGCTTGGCGCCTGGCGAGCAGTCTCTGACGCCTTGAGGAGCCATGTGCGACTACAATCAGAGACGTGTGGTTTGCCAGATAGCGAGGGAGCTGCGGGCTCGTCCACCGATCCTTCTGCTACACCATCAGCTCCCCCCCCGCTGCTCCCATCGCAGGCCTTTGCTGTTACGCCCCCTGGTGACGGGGACGTTCCTTTTGATCCAGGCCCTATGGGCCCTGAAAAGGAGCCGGATCTGTTTCCTTTTGATCCGGAAGGAATAGGATACATAAGGCCCGAAGGCCGAGTTGCTTAACAACTTAAAGCGAGACATATTGTTCCCACGACTAGCCCTGGAATTCTCCGGTGTTTGTAATCAAGAAAAGGAATGGAAAATGGTGACTTATATGATTTGAGAAAAATTTATGAAGTCATGGAAGATATGGGAGCACTTCAACCAGGATTACCACCTCCAACTATGCTCCCCAGTCATGGACATTAATAGTAATAGACTTAACGGATTGTTTGTTAAACACTTGCCAGAATTCGGAAAACTTTGCCATGTGTTTGTGTTTCAATTGATACCTTTTCTGATTGAACGTATGTATAGGCGTACTCGGGTTTCTTATGAATATGTAAAAGCAGTGTTCTATATATTTAGAAAGTTTGACGGTTGTGTGTGTGTGTGTTGGTAGAGCATAGACTCCGCGCGCACCCAGTGCGGTTTACTTGCCTTTTATAAATATTACAAAATTCAGATTGAGTTGTATCTTCATTTATAACGTTTTTAGTGTCAGAAACTTAAGCAAAAGTAGGACACTGTCTTATAGTACAAACTTCAAAGCTCTGACTGAAGTAGGCAAGAGAAAAAAGGGAGTTCGCTGTACTAGCTGTTTGGATATGCCAGGCTTCAAGTGTATTCAGATTTAACCTGCTCCAGTTTTGCTACACTTCCTTTTGTTGCAGCTAATAAAACTGATACTAATTTCTATTCTATCTCATACAGGAAACTATATTTGGCTATAAATAACGTCAGGACTGTAAACTAAAAAAGAATTAGTTGGCTGACACTCTGTTCAGTAGAGCACCAAGTGTCACAAGCATCTGTTACTGTTTAAGAAGGCACAGCGGCTGCTATACGCAAGTCACTTATTAATTTGTAGAATCCAGACTGATGCTTCTCACCTGCTATGTTCTCAGGCTTAGCTAGTGGAAGTTCAGGGCTTATTTGAATAAAATATTTTCTAGACATTTATTCAGAATCTATCATCTTAAGCAAAAAATAAGAATCATGAACTACATCTGAAGACATGGTAATGATAATCATTTTTTTCTTTCCATCTCAAATTAAGCAAATGGTAATTAAAACTTCTGGCACTTTCTGGCCTGCTGTCTTGTTTAAACTTTTCTTATTGCATGCAAGGGAAAACTTCAGACAGAAAAGCCAAGCTTTAATCCGTAACGTTGTGCTTGTTCGTGTCTGGCTGTTCATGATGGAAGTTCTTCGTTCACTCTTAGCAGAAACGGACTACACGATGTCGTACTGTTTCAAAGCTTCCACTACTTATTTCTCTCGAACCCCATGTTTATATTTAACTTGAATCCCATGTTTCCTATAGGGATGCCATAAAATCTAGAATATTCACTGTTTTCTTTCCAGTTAGAAGTGCATTGCATTCTCTTTGTGTGGCACTTTGCCAAGTTTTTTTTTAAAATCAATATTTATGTGAACTACAGAGATTTGCATGGTTATGAGCATTTTTGCAGCACCTTGATAACTGCAAGATGGAGAAGGGAGAAAAAACCGTTGCGGCAAAGTTCTGTGTAGTGTAGTACAATAACCATATTTCTGAGCATACTTAGATCTGAGGATCAGCTCTCATGTTCGAAACACTTTGAAAGTCGAAATCACGTTATGTTCGTTATACAGACTCTCAACTGCATATTTAAAAGTATCCAGCAATTACAGTAAAGGCAGTTAGAAATAATTATTAGATTCAGCAGCTCACCCAGCCATTCTCTCGGGAAGGAATTTGTGTCTGCCCTCGGACTCGAGGATTCCTTCCTGCCTCTCCTTTCTATTCTTGCTTCCTGATGCTCAATAATTTATTTCCTTCTTTAAGATATCATTTTAAAAAGAGGTGGTGGGTTTTTGTTTTTGAGGCAAGCAGCAGAGTAATTTCAGCAGTTAGCGATGGACAGATCTGTAGCACCATGTTCTGTTTGTCTTGGTGTTTTGAAGATGAGAAAAATGGAGAAGTTTCCCACATCTTGGCAAGGGCTCCTCCTGCAGGTGTCCAGTATTTTATGGGTTTGTTGTTGATTTGTAGAAAATGGCAATGCTTGGCTACTCAGAGCATCGCTGTTTCTGTCCTTGGCTCAGCAAAATAACCCATGATTCTTCTGTCACAGTCACATCGTTATCTGGATATTTTCAGTTCCCTTCTGTTGCACTGATGTAGAGCCCCCTCCTATGCACTGATCCTTCCTCAAGTGCCAGGATTTCCCTTACTCCTTTCAGCTTCCTTTTTCCATTGTTTCATTTGTACTTGGGCATTAAACGTTAATGAATGTGTTTCTTAAATGATTCTTAGTAAATTGTTCAAATACTGCTGTAGTGAACATGTAAAATTCAGAATAAATATGCTTTTATTTCTGCACCAATACTTTTTATCTCCATTGATCTCACAAAACGTATAATCATCTCTTTGACAAAGTATTGTTAATTTTTTTGCTACCTATTAAAGCTTGGAAGTGGCTATAGTATCTAAATATTTCTTTAAAGCACTTTAAAATCCTTTATGATGAAAAGTACATAAAAGCATAAAATAGAATAGTATTTTTACCTTAATTTTGTAATATAATCTCTTAAAGAGACCCAAAATTTCACGGCAGTATGTTTCATTAAAAGTGTTATGGCTAACTGTTGCTCTTAGGAGCATGTTTGTATGCTTGAATTTCCATTTCAGTTGAGAGCAAGTTGATGTTTCACATTTTTGCTAAATTTGTGGGAGTAATTGCATGTAAAATCAAGCGGCAGCGGCAGCACCTGCCTAATACGCAGACCAAATATTCTAACTTAAAGAGCAAAGGAAAGAAATGAACTGTTTGTGAAAGGAGGAAAAATATATGTAAAAAGAGCTTACTTTAAGGGAAGTAAGGCTGATTATCAACCCATTATTTTAATATAAAAGAGAGACAGATTAAGGCTGAAAAAAATGTTACATTGAGAAGTGGGTACTTGTCATTGCTTGCTGTATTTCACGTCTTTTTGTAACAGCAGTATTAGTTTTCAGAGGAAGTGGCAAAAGGGTAGAAACTGTAAGTAATTCTATTTTATCATTCCAATCTCCTCTTTACTAAAGTTTAGTTATAGAGGTGTTAAGCATACAAGGGAGTAGACGTGTTGTCTAACATCTGTTCTGTAAACGTTTTGTGTTGTGCTGTCATCTGTGTGTTTCTCTCCATATTGCAAGGTATGCCCTTCCGTATTTATTTACTGACTTTCAGCCTAAGTGCATTAAGTTTTTCTTGTAGTACTTTGATTCAATTTGCTGACAGAAGAGATGTTGTGGTATGTGGGTGGGGGGAAGCACGAGGATCATTAAAATTCTCAGCACACAGCTTGGGCTACGAATGATTTATAGCGAAGTTGGTTTTCAGAAGAAAAGATAATTCTGCCCAGATCAAAGAGTTTGTAATCATTTTTATCAGCGGAGATGAATCTGGGAGCCTGTGTCCTGCTGAATTTGGTACTGAAAAGCTGTAGTGGTGGTGAACAAGCTAAGCCGGTAAGATATCAGTGGGAAAATAATGCACCTTCCTTTCTCCTGTCTATTCTGCATCAAAAGCAGAATAACAGTTTCTCACACTGAATTGAAGACATGAAAGGAAGCTGATTCTTCATGCACTAGAAAGAAAATGGATGCTACTGTGGCTACAGACACTGGCTACAGTTGTGTTACTTCTAATCCTGTGTGGGTTAATGGCTTGGATCCATAGGTGCTATGCCCAGCTTTATTAATCAGGTTTCTTTCCTTTAAAATTCTTGTGAGGAGAAGAAAAGAATACCTTTAAAGAATACAGTTGTCCCAAAAGACTGGGAAGGAGGAAAATTATTGAGTTCAAAGTGTTTGTTATATCAAGGTAGCTTCTCATTCAGTGTTAGACTCAAAGACAAACAAGACTTAAATGCCAATAGCCATCAGTGTTTTAAAGATGATAATCCATCTTTTAAAACAAAGGGTGACAGCTCTCTTCTAAAGAATGAGATGGTAGTGTAGAGCCAAAACATTGACTCCTGCCTGCTATTGCAAAAATTCTCTTAGGCTGTGTACATAAAATATTCAGAAATTTTGATATAATCTTTGTCTTAGGATTTGTCCTTATAGCCCAGATGCTTTTGGTAAACATTACACAAATATAAATTAGCCTGTTTCCCAAGATGTCTACATAATATGCAAATTCAAGGGTCTGAGTTGATCCGCCTCTATTCTTTCAATTTCTGTGCTGAAGCCTCTGAACACCATTATCCAAAACAAAACAACCAAGCCTACCAGTAGCTAGGTAATTGCTGAGTTGCGACTGCATCTTGGCACACTGCTTGCGGTGATCTTGTTGCTGCTTTGTATGCCCCTCGACCATTTGTTACCTGGGGACCCACTCGTACATTTTGTGTATGTGCTCAGGATTTTACTGGAAATTATTTTTGCAATAACTAAATAATTATGATGCTTCTGAGAGAAACCTAAGGTATTGTGCCCTGACTTTAATAAAACAAACAAACAAAAACCCCTTCAAATAATATGGATTTCTTTTTTTTTCTTGTGTTTATGTGTGTGTTTGCTGCAAGAAGAAACCAGGTGTATAAGAGTAAAGCTAGACACAAAAAAAATCCCAACGGATGTGCAAAATAAAAATAATTTATTTTGCTATGTATTTTTTAACAGCTCAACGTGATACCTATAACTAGAGGAAACTGGAAGTATGATTTCTGCCTTCAAATTAATGTTATTTCTTTAAATTTGTGGTTTTGCAAATAAAGGTCACAGAGAAATGTCTTTATGTAGACATAATTGCTTAATTTATGCATTTAAGAAAAATAAGATTACATTTCTTTCTTACAGTCCCTTCTGTGTGGCTTAGAAACAGGAAACAGGTATGTAGAAATAAAAAGTTTAAAAACCTGATTTCCCATCTGTCTTTGCCACAGTCATTTAAAAGTGGCATCCTTTCTTTACATGTTTACCTATCTAGAACTTGTGTTGCTTATTATTATTACTTTTTTTTACTTTCTCTCTGATGTAGTAGGATCTAGTTAAATTTGTTTTTCACACCTTAATGCTCTCAGGCACTTGCCTTCCTTCTCAGATGGATTTCTAGTTGCTTCACAACTTATCCTGGAAGAATTACTGTGCTAAGGGGCATTGCTCAGTTCTGTGGGAGAGGAGGTTCATATTTATTGCATAGCTGCTTGTCCACCCAACAGAACAGTCGAGTTCTGACGGTTCGTTTTGGCTCGTTATGTTACCAGGGAGTCAGGATGAGTTCATGAGGTCCAGGGCTATCGCGTTTTGCAAAGCACTCCTTTTAAAAAGCATGGCTTAGTTTCTTGTACAAGAAATGTTTTCACCTTACTTATAACAAGAGATAACTGATACAGAAAAAATCCCAAAAATGCGTGATCTACAAACTTAAGCGAAGATTACTATCTGATTATATTTTACCTGATTTGATTTTTATCATTGACATCAAAGACTGCAGCTTAAGACAAATAACTTTCATGTAGACAAACAAGAAGGGGGATAAAAATCAGGCTCTTTATTTTGCCATTTTTATAGAAATTTTTCTCTCTCTAAAAGAGAGAAGGTACATGGGAGAAGAAAGGCTATAGTATTCATAAACAGATACTGAAATTCAAGACTCAAAGTGTATTTTTTTTTCCTTCCTTCCGCTCCCAGCATCAAGTAAAAATGCACTCCAGAGACTGATGGACAGGTGGGAAATACGTTGGCTATGATCTGTCTCTTTTAATTCCTGGTTCTCTTTCTTCAGAAGGTCCTGTTCCTGAGCTGAGGAAGCAGTACCATGTTGCACCAGCAGATCTTCATAATCTCAATGCTGTATTGGTTGAGAAACAAGCTGAAACACAATTCCAGTCCTATTTCATGAATATAAGTTGGAGTCTCAGCACAGATGGTAGTTTTTTTTGTCCAAGTGGCTGGTGGTAATCCTAAGGAGAGTGAGAAAATGAACTGCAGAGGGTAATGTCAGACACATGCCATGAGCAAACAAAAGGTATCCTGCTGCCTTTCAGTTTAACCATAGAGGTTTAAGAATGAAAGTTAATTGTTCTGAAGAGATTGGTGAGTACAAACCTACGTGCTTCCACATCAATAGAGGCGTGTTGTCTCCAGGGTTGATTGATGTGTTACCTGACTTTGTGACTCTGGGTGCATTGTTGCAGTGCATACTGCCACCCCACATGTTCAGTAAAGTACTGAAAGTACTAAAGTACTGAACCCACATGTTCAGTAAAGATGACTTGGTTGCAGTCATAAATACACAAGATACTATGCCACTGGCAACCACAGGCAGGACAGGGCTCGTAGGCAAACATAATACATTGGAAAAAATAGCTAAGTTTTTGGGCATCAAACTTTTGTTCCTGTTAGAAACAAAAGCAGCGGATGGCAAAGGTAAAAAAGAGCTGGGAAAAAAATGATTGGAGTCTAGGGAGGAGAGCATCAACAAGATAGAGAAGGTAGTAGTTGTTTGTGGAGTGGAAGGGATATTAACATAATTTATATTGTATGGACAGGGTGAGAAATTAGAATATGCTATAAAATTGCAGAGTCCGTTTTTCCCCAGCAGAATTATGAATTCTGGTTCCCAGATCTGGGACTTCCCTTGTTAGAATAGAAAATATTTTATAAAGGATTTTCTGCCTCCGGTGGGATGTTTTTATGTCTGCAATGAAAAGACTGAAAACCACTTTACCAGATCTCCTAGGACAGGCACTGGTACAAAATGAAATTATTCCTGTGACTGAGCAGAGAGCTGAAATACAGAGACTATAATTTAGATATTTTATGCTTTAATGACATTTTTTTTTGTTTTCATGAGATGAACATGGAATAAACTGGATAAAACTGGGAAAGGTGTGACAGACCTTGGTGTTAGTTCTGTAAACAGGCCAAAAGATCAAGTACCATGGCAAATTTTACCATTGCAACATCTTATTCAGAGAACCTATTGTCACAGAAGCTTTCTCTGTTTAATGTTCTATGAGATGAAACCATTTTTACATTTTGTTGATATTTTTTACTATGTCTGTTTCACTTCAAGCCAACGTCAAAGAACTGACAGCCACAAAGATCTCTGTGAACAGCAAAGGAATTATTGAACATTTTCAGTGTATTCGATGCTATTATACAGAAAAGTTTCAAAGTCAAACTGCAGCTGGTAATCAAGGAGTAAGAAATTTTCAAGTAGTTTTCTTCATCTGCCTTACTTTGGGAAACGGGAAGTGACATTTAAAAATATGCAGTAGAAATGTCCCTTCTGCTGAAGATAATAAAAACGGACCTAGAAAAGGAAAAATTGAACCTCGATACTTAAGATTTTTACTGAAATAGGATTCTTAGCCATGTGTTTTGGAAGATGGAGAACAAAGCTATAAGAAAATCGGCCTGTCTCTTTTCCATGACTTACCTCTCCTTCTGTTCTCAAGTGAATGCTTAGAGCTAGGGTGACATAAGCCAGAAATACATGAGCTGTCATTGGATGATCTAGGACAGGATGGTGTGACAGGGAACAGCTGTCCTTCATTGTGGGCTGAAATAATTAAAATTATCCCATGTTGGCTGCAAGCTATAATTGTGCATATGTGTAATTATTACACTGATACTTTGTAACTTGTTGCAGTCTCTGAGTTCAGAATTCTCTTTTCCTAAAAAAATATTTTTGTCTTCTTATGTGCACCTATCTGTTAGCAGATACTTATTTATATAAATTCTCTATTAAACCTAGTCCCACCATAATAGTATACATATTTCTAAGTATGAAATTCTCAAGGTGAACTTTTCTTCATTTTTATTTTAGTGGCAGTTCTATTACATTGGATTCCCTGTAGAACCGGAAACAAAATATTTCATCCAGGCTTACAATCTACCCCCAGCAAATATAAATGATGATTTTCCATCGAAATCCCTTTTGCTAACTACACCAGGTAATTTACCAAGAATTCTCTGGTAATGATACTACTGTCTTTTTCCACCCATGATATCGCACAGTCTTCCTTAATGAGGTCAGAAATGGCTTCTGTTTTAAATGTGTTTTGAAATCTACATGGCACCCTATAGACACACCATTATCAAAGCTGTGTACTCAGATGCAGGCAGTTCCTTAGCACTGTTTCTTTTCACTTTGTTTTCCCCCAGGCTTGTTTTGTTTCTGTATTTCCTTGCCACTTTTCTTTTAGCAATGGATTGATATAATTCTAAAGAAAATATTTGTTCTGCTGTTTTAAAATAATTTGCATTTTTAACTGTATAGTTCTTCAGTGTAGTTTTTTGTAAAACATTAGTCAGGAATATTATTATTCCTCTAAAGTTGTAAGGCAGACTGTAGGTTCAGAGGTGCTTTAAAGAACGTGTTGTTCTGGTCATTTTGTCCAATAACTGTTGAACTGTCTCCACACACAAAGACCAGTTTGGTGCTTGTCCTCCAGTACAGCTGTCTGGGAGGACAGGTGGTGTCCTCCTTAGACGACAGCTGTATTCATTATGCCTCCCTTCAAGACTTCACATATCAGGATCAAGGCACTGCTGCTGTATGCATAGCACTCTTCCAGCCAGAACATGTTCCCTTCCTAAAAAGGCTTATATTAGTTTTGTTTGAAATAGGTTGTATCTGTTTATAACAATTTTCTTTCTTGTTTTGAGTTGGATTGTTGGGAGATGGAGAGGTAATAAGCAGAGCAGACTGATAGTAGGATGTTTTTCTTCTGGTTTCTTTTAATCTGCAGTAAGATAAGTGAATCATTTGTAAACAAGCTTTTGATGCCACAAGAAAGAGCACTGGGATTTCACTGGGATTTTTTTTTTTAAAACTTGAATGCCTAGTTATCACCATCACATTTTAGGCAGCTCTCTAAGAAGATAGGTAAGTGGAGTATGTTTTGTGTGTGTGTGTTTGAGGTGATAATAAAAGTAGGGATGGTAATAGAAAATCAGACAAAACCACGAAGCCACTGTTCATGGAGCAGGAACTACATAGGCTAGTACTTATTGCTAACTGTCCATTTTAAAATGCATTGTGCATAAAGATTCACTTATGGCTAATTTGATGGACTTTAGTGAAAATGTACACACATTATGCAAGCATTTGCTAAAATTTTAAATATCCATTTACATTCACAGGCTGTAATGACAACGTAATGAAATACAGCAAAAGTTGTATTGAAATGGGTAAGTGCAATGTACGCATATAGAGATATCTGAAGAGGGGAAAAATAACACTTCACAAGTTTTACAAGATCATCTTTGCCTGCATACTGAATAGAATCTAAGATCTACTTATGTTTTTTTTTTTTCTGTATATTATATTCCATGGCCCTAAGATGGGAATTTTTAGAATTCTGCACAGTTTAATTTAGATAATAATGCCATATTTTAGTCCATGAAAATGTGATTGAGAAGTTTTCTTGGTTTCTTTGAGATAATGAATTTAGTTTAGTTACTGGTAGATACACTATGACATGAAAAAAAGTACTTTAATAGACTAAAATTCTTTGCAGATTTTGGCATGCAGACGTCATTAATACTAAGTACTACTGCTTCTCAATCTGTTGGAGCATTTATGGGCTGGTTTCAGCACATATGTTTTCAAGTGACAGTACCTGTTGTACCTGAAGCAGCTGCAGGGTCTCCTTGTAACTACCACTTCTGACCTGCCCTCTTCCAAGGCACAAACATTCTCTTAGGTCATAAGCTGCCATCTGCTGGGTGTTCATTGCCTATCACAAGCATATTTACAGCAGAAATCCATTTCATCACTTAGTTATTAAAAAAAAAATAAACTGAAATCTTTTCAACCCTCAGGAAGTTTGTGGAATCCAAATATAACTGTCCGTAAAATAGAGACAGGATTAGAAGTGAATTTTACAACAAGCAGTCTTGGGCTTGAATACTTAATACTGCTTTATGAGTGCCAAAATTATGAAGTACTTCTTGAAAAAAACGTGGAAGCAAATGTAATTTTCTGTTAATATATTGAAAGCAGCATCCTGTAAGTTCTTCTCTACTATCATAGTTGTGCTCCACTGTTCCAAAGTGCTGCACTCCACTGTTCCAATACATTCTTTCACTTTTTGAGATGGTCATTTTTTATGATGTTTTTAAACAAAAGGATTTCATTCATTGTGAGCTTAATAAAATATATGAAAATATAAGAAGATATATAGTCAATAGTTACTTAGGCTTAACTAATATGAAACTCATCCTTGCCTGCATATATTATTTGTTTTATTAACTGCATTTAAACATATACACCGCATGTAATAATGATATTGAGACATTAAAACATATATAATACCACCTATTAAATGTGATTTGAAATGCAGTTAACTATTACCTGTAATTTAACTTACTAATGACTCCTTTTGTAATAAATGTCTTTGACTTTTTCCTCCCTCTTGGACACTTCTTTGGGATTTTATGATTAGATAAATGAAAGCACAATTTCTGTGAGGATACCAGGGAGTGATGAGAGCACTGATATTTTTGTAGAGGTAAGTAAAATTTTGGATTTATTTTCTGTGAACAGAATATTTGCTTGTGTATAGTTAACGTGAAGAGTTGTATTGATTCTGGCTATCAAACAAGATGCAACTATAGCACTGTATATAATTTTTTTCTTATTAAAATGGCTTTTTGATTATGGATTGATAATCTCACGGTGGTAATCGGAGTCTGTATTGTTCAGTAGAGTGTTCCTGTGCTATAAAGCTTAAAGCAAACACACCTAATATATTCACGCTGAATCTTCTTAAATTCTTACTTATCTCATGAATGTCTCTTTTTTGTTATTTATATCATTAGTAAGGAAAATATCTTTCAAGAAAATCTTGTGTTTTAGGAAGCGCTATTCTTCCAAGGAGACTAAACCCTAACACCAAAGAAAATATATGAAAGGTGTTAATCTGTGCAGAACTTCCATTTAATTGTGTACTGGAATTGTTCTACTTTTTTACTTTTTTTCCTCCCCCAGATATTTCCTTATTTTGGTAAGTGTGGATATGACTGCCCAAGGCCTACAGAAAACCTATCAAACTCTGTACAGATGAAAGACAACAGTTAGTTGAGTGTTTATCATTCCAGAGTCACAAACTTATCAGCAACTGTTCAATGTTTTCTGTTGTATTATGTATATTCAGCAGATTTTCCACAGTATGTTTGACAAAATCTGGGAAAATAAATGTTTTGGTAAACAAACATTTAAATGCCTATCCTGGTTTTGGCTAGGATAGTTATTTTTCTTCCTAGTAGCTTGTATGGTGCTGTGTTTTGGATTTTGGATGGAAGTAATGCTGGTAACACACCGATATTTTAGTTATTGCTGGGCAGTGCTCAGCTACATCCCTCCTGCTAGCAAGGGGGCTGGGAGTGCACAAGTTGGGAAGGGAGAGCACCAGGACAGCTGGCCCGGACTGGCCACAGGGCTATTTCGTGCCACGTGGCATCGTGCTGAGCAATGGAACTGGGGGGATTTGGCTAAGGGGCTGACATTGTTCAGGGACTGGCTGGGCATTGGCCAGTTGGGTGGCAAGCAATTGTGCTGTGCATCACTTTTTTTTTTTTTAATATTGTGGTTTTTTTCTTCCCCTTTTCCCTTTTGTATTAAACTGTCCTTATCTTAACTCACGAGTTCTTGCACTTTGTCCCTGTCCGACTGTGGGAAGTGAGCAAACGGCTGTGTGGTGTTTAGTTGCCTGCTGGGTTAAACCACAACAGCATCAAAAACCTCTGAAAAAGCAGGTGACTTCAGTTGAAGGTAATTTTATACACACTGGCCTTGGTAAACTTTGCCTTACATCTTCCCTCTCTTTAAAGTTGAAGTTTTAAACTTAATACAGTCAGTAATGCTGCAGTTCAGAGATTACTTAGTAACTATCGCTTATGGCAAAACTCTAAACAAAAGGGTAGAGAGAACAAGTAATGAGAGGTTGCAGGAGGAGGTGCATTCCAAAAACATGGGAGGAAGTGTAAGGAAGCAGATTCAGACTGTTCTGTTGTTTCAAAATAGGGAAGGAAATCAAGTAACTCAGTACACAGCTATGCTGTTGTCAGTGTGATTATTAGGCCTTTTGCGTTACCTTTTAGCACGATTCTTCTTCCAAGTATGGACACTAGAAATGTTAATTTCAGTAATTCATTAACTGGAGACAGATTTTTCAGCTATGCAAGACTTGTTTGAAACTGTTTTTCTTTTTTTTCCCCCAGATATCCTAACAATCAATTCAGTTGGAAGATTTGTGTCTTCTCCTTGCTGCTCTACTTGCAGTTGTATCTACTATTGCTGTGGTAGTTTGTATCCTTACAAAGCAAGGTAAGAGTTCTCTTTTTTTTTGAAGTTCAATATTTCTGTAATTCCTGTTGATTTCTGTGATTTTTGCCACCGTATCCTTTTAGATGAAATAGATTGTACAAAAGTCACCACCTTTTAGGTATCATTGTAATAGATAGTCTCAAGGTTGTTTAAGAAACTCCAGGTAAGTCTCCGTTAACGCTTTATTTTAAATCAATATTGTGCTTTTCAAGAGAATCACCCACCATACTCATTATGGTTTGGTTCATACTGCTGCGTAGTTGAGGAGTGTGGCCTTGACTCTCACACATGAAATTGAACTGGAAGATAGGCTCTAATGAATCTAATGTAGTGCAACCACTAGTGGGTATGCAAGCCACAGGACCATACCAGGGATAAGCTGCAGTAAAACCCCTGAAAGACTTGGTGCAGTCTGGTCCTTGGCCCAGTTGTTCTGCTCTGTAGTCGCTGTTATTCTACCACACTTTTCACTAATGTAAGCCTACCCTTTTTCCTTCCACTGTTTCTTTCCTAAATGGAGAATAGATACTCAATTTCTTAAACACTTATGAAACAGTAAATTACATAGTGTGGACAATTTTTGGTTTGCCATTTCTTCTTTTGCATGAACCCAGCTGATGTTTCCTATAGTTTTGCTGTTTTTCTTTGCTTAGCACCTTTATTCACAGTATTAGTTTTGCAGAAGGACTAACAGCATCCTTCTGCTACATTCTATTCTTCACACCAGTCTATAATGGAAGGCTGCAGTCAACCCCTTCATACTGAGAATGCCATTCAAATTCTGTTTTCATTGTTTCTAGAAACACTGACATTTTAAGAGAGCATATGGTGTCTCTTTTGTTAAACAGATACATTTAGAAGGCAATTCTTCCATCAGGTGCGGCTACAACTACATGTTAAAGTACTGGTTATATATCCAGTACTTTGTCTTAATCACACTGTCCTTTCTTTTGCTGAATTTCTGCATGAGGGCTGCCAGACTGACGTCATTCTAGACTTGTGGGAGAGAAGGAGAATTGCTGGAAAAGGTCCTGTAGCATGTCTTGCTGCTCAAAAAGCAGCAGCAGATAGGGTGATTTTCCTTAGTTCAAACCCTACCACTGCTGCGTGTGACGGTGCCTGTAAAAGTGTGAGAAACTACAGTAACACAGAAAGCATGTTCTCTCTTGCACTCTTGCAGTTAACCGCTTCTGTAGTGACATGACAAATCGGTCCTCTGTGCAAAAATATATGGTTGTTTCTTTCAATGAGGTGAATGCACAAGATACTTTACCAAGTGCTCTGAATATCTGTCCAAAATACTGTCTTATGAAGGACATGAAGAATTTCTATAGAGACCTTTCTGTTTCTTACAACTAGGTGCATAGCAAGAAATTGAGAATTAATAGTTGTCTGGATATTAAGCTCTAGTCTTACAAAAGCTGTACAATAGGGACAAATTTAATATGAGCTTTCTTACTTGAAAGAAATCACTAATAAAATACTTCTATTTTAACCAGTGAAAAACGTAGAAGTGATTTCCACAATATGAAATGAAATGAAGAAATTTGTTCTCAAGTAAAATAACCAGTAAGAAGTAATCGGTTGTGAAAATCATGGAATGTAGTTCACTACGTAATTCAGAAGTACTGCTTTCCCCTGCGCAGTTTGTGAAGTTAACTGGTGGACTCCTCAGTTGCAGTGAAGTGGTGCAGTCTGGCTCAGAGGCTGTTTTGGTGATTGTAACTTTGTTGAGATACAGTGCACATTTACAGTATATTTGATGTGGCATTGTAAGAATGAAGTAGATCTTACATTTCACTTGGTGTCCAGGTGTCATCAGCACTCATTGATGTAAAGTTGTGAAATTTTTTGATGTGGAGAATATTTGTAGGTCAAAAAATCAAAAAAAAAGATCTTTGTACATATGTACTTTCTCTTCTGTATCACCCTCAAGTGACTTAAAAATTAATTCTGTAACTGAAATTCTAGACCCTTTTCTTGACATCCCCCCCCCCAAAAAAAAAAGAAAAACAAAACCAAACCCAGCACTGACAAGTAACCTTGCCAGAGTAAAATCTGAAGTATGGTATGCTTTCTGGAGATCTTCAATAAAATGGAGCTCACAGTTACTACTTTTAAATAAAATATAATAATGTAACTATAGCCTGCAGTAAATTATTTTCAGATGAGTTTACAGCATAATTTGACTAGAGAGATCCTTTCTCTAAAACTTTTAATGAAAGCAGGTTAAAAGTAAGTCAGTTCTTTCTTATATGATTTGCAGAAACATTCATCTTTGATATATTGTCGAAAGAGGTTTAATAATATTAACCTACATTTTAATTGCAGATAGGGATTTAAGGCATCGTTTGCAGGTGGTGGGAGTCTTCATTACGGAAGATAAAACAACAAATAGCACTTAAATAAGTGAGGCTTAGTTTATATCTAAGGATGTCAGAGAAAAAGCCCATGCTATATAAATAGCTATTTATAGCTATATAAAAAAATAAATAAATCTAGCTCTAGGTGTATTATATTGATTTTCTTTTTAAATAGGGAAAGAGTGGAGCACTACCACAAATAAGGAGAAGCTAAAATGAGATTTTAATTATGAGACCAGGGAAGAAAATATATTCCACTTTCATAAGTTTTTTCACTTAATAATATAAATTATTATAGAAGCGAAATACAACAGCAACTGAAGTCTAGGTTCTCTATTTCACTTTTTCCATGATGATCATTTGTATAACAATTTTATCTCCTGGTAACATTAGTGTAGGAATGGGAGTAAGGCATTAATCACACAGAATGCACCCTTCAGGTGTTGTTTCTGTGTATATTTATGTGTGTCTGGAATTAATCTTGGCTTAAACTTGACCTTTTCAATATATGGTATCTCAAATTCCCACATTGTGCCACTTTGTGTGTATATATTTAAAACCTACATAATATAAATGCAGTGAATCTGGAGATAAGTGATATTCTGTACACTAAATTCAGTGCATACAATTGAAAAGATCAACTATAGCAATGCTGAAGTAATATGCATTCAATAAGATTTTTGCACCACTATTGGAAAAATCTCAGTTGAAGTTAGTTTTAATAAAATAAACCATCAGCAGAAAGTCAATACATCTGCACTGGAAAAAAGTGACATCTGGAGATCGATTAACCATGCTCTCCTGTAAACATACCAGTTACCAGACAAACGCAGCTCGCTCTCGTAACATTCTTACACCAAAACGCTGCCATTCTCGCTGATATATCCAGAGCTCCTGAGTTGTGTCAAGACAGGCTAAAACAGCACCTCCTTTCCATGCAATTAAGCGGGGATCCATATCCTAAATTTAAAATACATAGGGAGAGTCACTACTCTGCACACGGTTCTCAAATGCTGCCTCCTTTTTTTTCCCCAACAGTATTCATTACTTAGAATCTTGGTAGTGAGGAGAGGAGAAAAAGTTTTTCAAAATCATTCAGAAGAAAAGAGTTTCATGATATTGAGATTTTAAAAATGGAAAAAAATATTTAAGGTGTTTTAAAAGTCACTTTTTTTAATGACTTTTAGACATGCCAGGAAAATCCTGCCCTCAGCAGGCAGGCCAAATGCTCTAAAAATACTCAAGCTTTGCTTTTTACAAATTTTGTTTGGTTACAGCCAAGCTAAAATGGCCATACTTTAACACTGATGATAATTAAAACAAAACCAAAACCTAACAATTCCTTACTGAGCAGAAAGATACTTTCATGGACCCATACTAATTTCTTCTTTGAGAACATGGCCCTCAGCTAATAAGCACTTCCATGATCAATACCAGTAATTATCTTGCTTTACCTGTAATTGCCTGCCTGTAATACCAGTGCTATAGTATGAGCTGTCAGCTTGCCTAAATCTCCTCAAAAATACACAAAAAAGTGTAACCATTCTTTCTGTGGTTTTGAAAGAATGTATTATTAAAGATCTTTTGAAGATTTCAACCAATCCTAGTTTACTAACTGTGTAGTTATTAATGTTATACCTTAGGTCTTGTGATGACTTCAACATTTTCAACGACTCTTCTGAAAGAAGGGGGCATTTTGTTGAGAATTCGGTGTTGAAGAAACTCTTGAGCTTTATGAAACATAAGACCTCCTCCCACTACTAAGATGGAGCTGTACATCTTCTTTTTTGTATCATCGGATGCTGGAAGGAATGGATATATAGAAGTATATCTATTTTTAAACTTTAATAGGGCCTGTATTTATATTTCAAAGAACTTAATGTAAGTCAAACTAGATACAAATTGGTAAAAATTTACTTCTAAAATTCTTTTGCTATTCCTTGAAGCTTCAAAAACAAGCTCAAGAAAACTCAAAGATTCAAGTTTAACTGTGCAGCTACTCTAGAGATGATAAAATAAAGGGACATACATACTACTTTACTAAAATCTAGGAGTTACCTTAAATCCACAGTGAAAAGCAATTTGACAGAGTTATACAAACGTATTTCTTACCACAGCAGTCAATACTATGAAGGATGGCTTTGTCAAGGCCTAGGGCTTTGCCTTCAAACTGAGAAATCGCTGTTTTCCTGGACATGTGTGCACTTAAAGGTTCCTCTGAATCATTTCCAGATATCATACAGTCACTTTGGGAAGATCCCAGTTCCACTTCTTGGGGGTAGACCCTCTCTGAAATGTCTGTGGCTTGGCCTCTCAAATCTCCCTCATACGTACCAGGCTTTGACATAGACTTTCTATCAGCTGTAGCTTTTGCAGACTTAAAATAAGAAAACAAGTTTAAATATAAACTATGAAAAATAGAAAAAGATCTTCAACAGGTTACAGAACAGTACAAAGACTTAATTAAGCACCACTACTTTACCTTTTTGCACAGAAAAGTTAAACATTGCATTGCTGCCTCATACAATTTTTGATTCCCACTTTCAGAGTAAGGGTTTTAATTTCAAATCCACCAGAAGTATCAATGCCATTATTATGAAGTCTCCTTAGACACTGAAAATACACAGTTCTAATTAAGGACTTGTCTAGATATGTGTAATTCCTCACTTTACATTTGTTCTTTAATGCTGCTGACCCAGGTAACAAACCTTGGTCTCAGAGATGAGGTACTAAGTTCCAATTTCATTCCCTAATTACATAATACTCAATGAAAAATAAAACCAGCATTCACACACCTGCTCCTGCTTACTTTGTGTGGCTAGCAAATATTGTTCATCATGAGGATCTTCAGGGTCACCTTGTGACCTGTGTTGCAAAGTTGTCATTTTTTGTCCAACAATTCCAAAAGTTGCTGGATAAAACAGAGCCATTGGAGCCTGAAGAATGAGAGATTTGGCATTTTATTACGTGCATTTTTACCAAATTGGTATTTACTATAAAAAAGAAAAATCTTCTATTATCTTAGTTTTCTTGCAAATCAAAATTAATACAGATTTTTTCAAGTAGTTTCATAAAAGGCTTAGTGTCTTCAGTTTTGTATAATTAAAAAAAAACAAACATTGAATATACTTGTAGATGTTCATAGGTTTCTTTACAGCCTTGTGTGATGTACAAGTAATTCAAATGTAGTTTGTTACAGAGTTAGAAATTTCAGTGCAGTGAAAAATTTGCAGAATCAGCATTCATTTCTTACACTTGAAGGATAAACATCATCATATTCAATTGAACTCACAAACCTTCTGGCTAAAGCTAGTTAGAAGTGTTGTGCATTGCCTTGTGCTTCATTAGGCACGCTCATATATATTGTAATTAATTTTAATATTATTACAAAGCATATGTAAAAACCAGTATGTAAATTACATGGGCTAAATAGCATGGAGACAATACAAAGAGAGGCCCTGAACCTGAACACTGAATATACTTCTTGTCCCTTTTACAAAAATCACCTGTAATTTTTCATCCCCTAATCGGAACTGGTATAATAGAGCTGGAGAATCCGGATGACGAATTTGGAACTCATGGTCTTGCAATCCAGAAATATCCTGCAGTCAAAAATGTTAAAAAAAAAATATATATATGTATTTTTTGTATCTCTATGTCAAGTTGCACAATCTAGTGAAACTGT
Organism: Anser brachyrhynchus; assembly: GCF_964034855.1. NCBI lineage: Eukaryota > Metazoa > Chordata > Aves > Anseriformes > Anatidae > Anser > Anser brachyrhynchus. Next base: position 23,305,208 of record NC_137705.1, read on the forward strand.
GGGCAATGATAAAACATAACAATTCTAAATTTCATAAATCTATTCTTCAACTCCTTTTAAAGTCTTTTCCTTGTAGCAAGATCTACCCAAATCTTTCCACGTGCTTAAGCCTCTAAAATGATGGTGTGTTTGGAACGATGAGACCTGCTGGCAGATCTCACAAAACTGAAACTGAAAAACAGCATATATGCAAATACTATCAGCTTTTTTCAGTAATAAGAACAAATAAACCTCCTTTCTAACTAGCTGAGATTCCTTTCAACTACAAGAAAAATAAAACATATTTCAAATACTTCAGCTCTAAACCTTCTGCAATTCTTGCCAGTACTTCATTTTCTATGCCCATTAAGCCCATTTCCTACAGCTCTCCTGTATCTAATAATTAAAAATATACCAGTTAGAGAGGACTATATGAGATGACTATTCTATATTAAAAATAAAGCACACAGTATGTGCAAACACCACCTTTCATTGAAAAAAATCATGCATCTTCTGAACTGTTGCATATATTCTAACCATTTTATACGCTTTTTCCATTTGCAAGCAATTGTAGACTCACTTAAAGGTTCCCCAGAGTAGCATTCTGTAGAGGAAAAAAAGAGAACAGATCATTTTCCTTTCTCACCTGGTCTAGATGACAGAATGTCTCCTTTAGGTGCTGAAGCAGAAGGCAATCCAACTTATTAGTTAACTGACAGTCTCTGTATGGAAACCCTGCTCGTTGCATAAGCCAATAAAAACATCTCGACACATCAGATCCTCCATATGCAAGGCACAGCCTAAAGAATAGAGAAGAAAAATATTTTATTAATTTTCTGTAATACTGGCCTTTTATAGTGGCAAACATACGAATGAAGGCAACATTTCAGATGTACTACAATCATGACTTCCACATAGTTTGCAGAGCACAATGTTCTGCTATTTTCTTCTTTTAAACATGTCAGAATTCTTTAAGGTTCATGTTCTAACATGATGACCTTGTTGAATAGCTCACAATGAAACAAACAAAACAACCACATGACAACAACATAAAAAAAACAAACAACACAACAAAACAACTGTATTTGCAAAAAGTTTTCTGTATTAGTAAAAAGTTTTCCTCATTTTTTAAAGTCAAGTCTTTGGTAAGTAACTAAGTACATGCTTGTAATAATTCTGCACATGAAAAGATACCTGGTGTTGCGATGGGAAACACCATCTTCTACACAGCAAACACTTGTCTTCTGATCTCCCACATCTACTATACACGCACTGCTTAAACCACTTCCAAAAGTAGCACAGACAGACTCCTGGTGTACTACAATTCCTAGCAATATGAGAAAAAAGAATATCCAATTTACGCCAAGCTCCACAGCTACGTTTCTGAATTCAAAGTATGTCTTTTAAATGTCTTTTATGTCTTTAAATTCTTTAAAAATCTACTCATAGCCTGAGTCTCCACTGAAAGGTTGTACATTTAGTGATGATTGGGTGGAGGACTAACACAGTTTTTGTTGGGTAAACCCTTGAAGTCCTGCAAAAAGCTACTACCAGGATGGATGCCTATATTTGCATGTTCTTATTTTGTGAGATTAAGGATATTGTTGCCAGACAACCTGTTTTTGTAACTCGTATTGCCAGGTCTTGGTTATAAGATGCATATGAAACATTTTCCTAGTTTTTTTCTGGAATAACATTGTACATTTTAGAAACAGTCATTTAAAAATACTTGACAAATCAGACTTGCTACAGCCTTTTTATCTCAGCTGAAGTGAGAAGCCCACAGTTGGAATACCTGATAGCAAAGCAAGAAAATGATTTCAGTGCTAGGCAACCATTTTGCCCTATTAAAAGAGGCAACAGTTACAGGAATATCAAAAGATGAAAGCTGTGAGCCCTGGCCAAGCTGGGATTGGCCTGCAAAAACGTGTCTTAATGGGAAAAAAAACAACACAATTTTATGCTATTAATCATTCAGTGCTTGCTTCTGTAGGGTTTTACCTGAGAAGCCCATCTTCATTAGGATCATATTCACCAGTTCTTTCACATGCTGTTTATTGTAGATGTCTGGAATTAGTAAAATGCACCTATAGTACTGAATATAAGAACAGTAAGTCAGCTCTCAGACTGAGTTTCTCTTTGCACGCTTGAATACCTGTTGCCAATTAAGAAAGCATAATATATGAGGTGCTACAAGAAGCAAAATTATGGGAAGGTGGAACATTTTTAATAATTTTTTAAAAATATTGAGAATAAGTACCAAGTTAACAGTTTTTAAGTCATTAAAATGTTTTCAAGTACACCAAATACAGCAAAACCACCTACTTGGCCAGGAAGAGAAATTATGCAAGTGTTAGACACCTATTCCTGTTGACTCCTTTTTAGTTAACGTACAAAAAAATAAGACAGAAATTTCTATGATGGATTCCAAAAAGGACTTTAATTACATAAAGGATTTCCAGATCTTCTTGCTGTAAGTTCTATTACCAAATTTTGTCCTAAAGGAACACACAAAATTCCAAATGAAGTCTTAGACAGGCAGACAGCCTTAGACAGTCTGACAGTCACCAGACAGACTATCCATTAAGAAAACTACCAGTAAGAGGCTATCAGTAATAGCAGGTTGATTCTCTTTTATCACAACATTTACAGCAAGTGGATACAGCCCACACTAACACATTTATAGCTCACCTTTAGGTCTTTCAGTGGTATTTCCAGATATTTTTGTATTGCATGGGACCATATCACTTCAAGATCTGCTAATACTGCAGTGAGAGAGCCACCAGGCCCTGTGTGGAGGTTCAACTGCCCTCTTCTAATAGGCCAATGTATATTATAAGAATCCAGTGGATTAACATATAGTGCCTGAAAATAAGAGATGAAGTTACTTTTCTCCCCAAATTAGTAATAAATATTAAAATAATATTTCAGAAGTAGTTAGAACATGGCATACAGCAGCACCGAGACCAATGTAACAGCAGATTTCTTTTTAACAGGTCTGGGTTGCATTAAAAAACATTCAATACATGGTTTAAATTTTCCTATCCATGGATGCAGAGTCATTTAGGTTGGAAAAGACCTTCAAGATCATCAAGTCTCTAACAGTGTCTTTTTTTCTGTTATCTCAAATTAATAACTAAAATAATTTAAAAACTCTTTGAAGCTCATGAATACCTACTTACTGAGCAGTGATTCCATGTGCTGACCCTTTTATCAGTTTCTTGCCTTTTCTCTGAATTATACCACATGGGCAAAGTTCTTACCTAGTCCCTACAGAAACGGTGATTTATAGCAGCAAAGAATCTACCCTATTGCTTCTAATAACTAAGTGAAGCTTTAGAGTAGTCACATATGTATTACTTATCCTTGATGTAAGGAATGGTCCAGCAATTCGTGTCACTAAGGGATTTGAATGGTTAACATTGAGGCCTGGGTTTAGGCGGTAAGAGAACAAAGGGATTTCTTTAGAGAAAAACTGCTGACTCTGCATGGACGTGCAGTAACTTCTGACATCCGGCCAAGAGACCACCAGATGAGGAGGAAGAATATGAGCCTCCCGCCCAAGCGGCCCCCGAGAGACTACCAGAGACTGATGAGCAGGCGCCCCTGGGAGGACTTCGGATTCGGGAAATCAATTATAATAACCCTGCCTCTTTTAGAAGTAGTAATAAATATGTATTAGCCTAGGAGTATAAAAAATCAGCTGTCTTACGTAACGGGTGTGCGTCTTGGTGGAGCAGAGACTTCCAGCACACCCAGCGCTGTTTGCTTGCCTCTATTCGTTTAATAAATTGTAAACTTTGATTGCAGCCCTATTTGGGACTCAGTCATTTATAACACTTGACAAATACAAGAATGAAAGAGACATGGTTTATCCTGCAGTTTGAAAAAAATGTTTACTCGCTACGCACCTAGGAAAAACTATCTGGTCTTGCTGAATAATAATATTCCGTTAGTCCCTAGTAAAGTTTCTCATATATTGCTAAATTTAGCCTAAATTGTTCTTCAATACATACTACTATATAGCAAAGTACTACTGATTAAATAACCATATTAAAAGATAATAGCCTCATTTTAGCAGGGAAATGAATCTTACCTCTTCTCCTACCAAAAATTCAGGATGATTTGATGTGTTTGTCCACTTTGCCCCAGAGCTGTGATCTAAAATAGCTGGCCGCATCTGTCTGTTGTATGACCTGGCCTGAAATGTAAACGAGTCAAACGCTGTTAAGTATTTTACCAGTCGCTTTTTATGCATAAAAGCTAAACAAAACAAAACCAGAAACCAAAGCAAACAACACGGAAGAACCAATTTACATCTTCACCATCTTCTCAAATCTTCATTATCAATGCACACAATAGCACCGTCTGTATCTACTGTATAACAGATGTCTGTTCTTGGGCATTAAAACATAGCATTATATCAAATGATTACATGAATTAACAATTTATTAAAATCTTAAGAATGAGTTACCTGGTCGGGTGACACTGGTATACGCCTCGCACCGTTTGACATCTTTTTGGACCATATTGCTTGGTCCACCATTTTAAGGCCATTTTGTCTCTGCTCAGTGCTTTCAGGTTTCTAAACAACAAAAACACATATATAACAAAATACTTACTTTCCAGTCTGTAAACTAGTAACATTGACTGAGAATCATGATTGTAGTTGCTAGACTGTAGGACTTTTTTATATTAGAGTTCCTGACACCTATTTGTCAAAGTCATCCTGAGTTTTTGTAATTGACTGTTAACAGCTGCTGGACTTCATCTCCAGTTTGAGGAGCTCTGGACATTATCTATTTAACTATAAAAATATAAAGTAGGAAAAAATGTTTAAGTAGATCTCAATTATTTAGAAGTGAGCTTTAGTATTAGAAATGTGAATTTGATTAAAGATTTATGGTACAGATTTTGATTATGAATAAAATCATATATTTTCTGAACGGACTAATATTACTAGCTACGTTATCCATATTACAAAACAAGTTGTAAGGGGTGCAATCACAAAAGGAGGGGTTCGATTCTAGTTCCGCAGCTGTCGTTCTATAAACACAAACAGTACACATGGTAGCAGATCATGTGGCAGAGACGTCAATGAGTACAAGCTCTCACTCTATCAATTTATGAAATTTAATTCATTGTGACTAAATGAAATGACATAAAGTGGTGCAAATCTACTGGCTTGGTTAAGGTGGCATCTACAGCATGTTAAAAGGGGGAAAAAGAAAAGGTTTGTCCTCAGAAGTGTTGTTCTGTGGAAAAAATCTGCATAAGGGGAAGAGCCGCGTCACACAGCCAGAAAGGCCAGGAAATACCGCCCACAAACACCCGTTTTAGCGCGGTCGGAGGGCACTGGGTTGCCGGGCTTACATTGAGGCCGTCCCTGAGGAGCCAGCTGTCCCTGCAGGCCGCCTGCCCGGGCTGCCGCTGCCGCCGCGCGATGACGTGCGGGATGCCCACGGGCAGCGTGTCCGTGGCCCGGCCGAGGCGCAGTGTCGCAGAGCCGGGGTGGATGACCACGATGAAGTTGCTCTGTATCTGCTGCAAGCAAGCACAAGGCGCGGGGCCGCAGTGGGTGCCTGAACCTGAACCTGAGCCCGGGCCCGTCCCCCCCGCCTCCCCCCGCCCCTCGCCCGGCCGGGCCTCACCTCCTGCAGGGACTCGGGCACGGCGGCGGGGACGATGGGCCGCTTGGCGCCGCGCTGCTCGCGCTCGCGGTCGCGCTCCTTGTCCTTGCCGTTCTCCGCCTCGCCCTTCTCCGCCTGGGTCATGGCCCCGGCCTTGAGGAAGCCGAGCGGCGCCCGGCCCACCCTCGGAGCGGGCGGGGAGCGGGAGCGGGCGGGCCCGCAGCCGGCACCGCCCCTCAGGGAGGTGCCGGGAGGGGGCTCGGCCGCTCGGGGCCGGTATTTGTGGGGGAAAGGCCGTATGCTCGGCCGTGCTGCTGCGGGGAAGGGAAGCGGCCTCTTCCGAGCGACGGCAGGGACTGCCCGCGTCTGGTCCCAGGGCAGGGAGCTCCTTCAGGAGGAGGAACGTGGGGAGGTCAGAGTTGGGTGCAGCTGCTGCTACGCAGCGCGGATCGAGAGTAGCTCGGCTTTGGCTGGGGGCATCGCCATCTGGAGGGGCCGTTTCACTGTAACTACTAGGCGAAACAAACTAGTACATCCATATGTTAACCAAGGGGCAGTGTTGGATGTAATAATTACCTGCTAGAGGTTATTAGAGAAGTTTAGGTGGAAAAGCTTCAAGTGGCACCTTACGGAAGATAAGTCAGTCTGGATTCTCCTTAGCAGGTGCTATTTTCTCAAATAGACCCAGTCCTCTCCAATTGAAGTACAAAATACCAGTTGACCCCCAGAATAATAAAAATTAAAAAATACACCGAACTGCAGAAAAGTAGTTACTGTTTGAAAGAAAATAACTCTTCTGTGTTAGTACTGGGTTTACCAAGTTTGCTACCTTTTCTTCCTTTAAAAAAAAAAAAAAGACTAACTTTATTGAAGAAGTGTCCTATCAGCATCAGTACAGTAAATAGGCATATACCCTTATAACAGAAGGAAGTTGTTTCAAGAGTGCTTATAAAATAGGCATGTTGTAAAACCCATTATTGGGCTTAAGAAAGAGAGTTCGTAAAAAGGAAGATCTGTAAAACTGAGTAATTTAAAATGCATTTAAAAACTGTTTTTAGCATATCATTAATATTATAAAAATATGGCAATGTACAAAAAATACAGCAAAACTGACACCTTTCAGGAAGCACAGCTTGAAGTTGACTCTTGAATGATCCTCTGTATCAAGTAAGTATAGTGTATTTTTCATTTGCACAGAAAAGGGTTTTGAATAGAACTTTTTGCTTTTCTAAAAATGGTAAGAAAGACTGCGTACTGACAAGCCATAAATAATTTACTTATTTTGCAACTACAGTAAAACGTTCAGAAGCTATACAAAGACTTTAGACAGACAGTAAACATGTATTTAATAAAACTGCAGTTCAGTTACACTGGATCCTTGAAGGAGTTCCCAGTACAACTTCATTAATCTGCTGGTATTGCAGAACAGTTTTTGGTTAGGCATACACATTCATGACTTCAAACTCATTTGGTCCACCGCTGAACTCTTCTTCCCTTTCACCTTGCAAATGTGCATGCTCATTTGCCTGCCTCTTACAGCAGGCGTTTACCTAAAAGACAAATTATTGCTTGGTTAGAAACAAGGCTTTCCTTTGCAAGATAATGTTATATAAGTAACCATATAAAAATAAAATTGTTTTTAATTTAGCTAAGTAGGCCAAAGGTTTGCAAAATTCTCTTCTTCAGATTACACATCATTGTTATCACACAAAAGCCTTCCCCCTGGCTTTGCTGGCCTCATATCTAGTCAAATGAAAAATCCAGACGGAAAAAGGATCATGGAGAATCACTTATCCATTTTTGGGACAGAACTGAAGTATGAGTATACGTGGTTGGTTTTGTTTATTTCTTGAGTATGAACTTTTTACTACAAAGCTTCCTGGTATTGATCACCTGCATGTGTGTTTTTCTTGTAACTTTTATTATGGTAACAAGGGGGAATTCATGAAAAGAGCTGTTTTCTTAAGCCCTAAAGTAAATTAAACCATACTATATATACATGCAGTGTTAGATGAAACTCCTCTCAGCTTAATGAATAAAAGACAATGCAGATTTTGAATTACAAAAAGCATCCCCTTTAAACAAAAAATCTCACCTGTCATATGATAACCATTAGAAATGCAAAGTTTCAGTTACTACTGATCTGGATGGGACTTTGTATTAGCAACCAATAAAGAGAAAGAGTTCCATATCATTTTTTATCAGCTGTGTTCAAATAGCCGTTCAACATTTACGTAGAAGCTCATCATTTCTGAGCCAAAACTTTATACCATACCCCTTCACACACACTCCCCCCCACCCCCTTAATGAAGTGTCTAACCACTTGGATTCTCTTCCTGTTAACTTTACAAAAGTAGGACAAAGCATTCAATTCTACCTTAAGCTCTGATTATCACTGTTATCTCCTGGAGTTTTAAGAAAAGTTCAAAGCAGGATATATCATATTTGGAATTACCTTCCTCATCCACCTCCAGCCATTGGTGGTGGATTGGGGCCTCCACCCCAGTGATTTATACGACCCATTCTACGGCGAGGATTTCCTGGAGGCCTAAAAAGAAAACAAAATGTATTCAGTAAACATTCCATTGTTCAACTAGAAATATAAAAACACTGTCCCTATTTTACAGTAATTTCAAAATTAGAGATGCTAGAAAAGTTGTTTGGTTTCAAGTGAAAAGCTGTAACAAAAAATCCAACACAAAACTTCTCATACACAAACTGTTCGAATTACTCCAGTAGTACAAGACAAAGCTACCACTAACTGATGCTTTTACACAGCTCTACAAAAAGGTAAGGCCATCTGATAGATGAAATGACGGATTTCATGTAATCTAACACTTAATTTTAGGAAGTCTAACAAAATAAGAATTTTGAAAATACATATTGTTGATTATGCAGCCTTGAAAAATTAGTTAGACCATGCTGTTATTACAGCTATTCAAAACAAAGTATTATTATCAACAAGTTTCAGACAAAATGCTGCAGACAAAAAAAAAAACAACAAACATTTTAGTCCTCTGACATGACTGATTCAACACAAATCACAACTGTAATCTGAATACATTTGAATCTGAATGACATTTGTCTAAGAAGAGGAAAAAATTCAGAACTATTAATAATATGGAAAATACCCTCTTCCATCACTGCGTCCTAAATAGGAGGATGTGTAGCCTCTTCTTCTCAAATCTGGTTGAATAATGCTCTGGAAACTGAAAATAAAACAGGAGGAATTAGGTTGAATTGACTGTTAGATACAACTCCTGTCCTTTTGAAAGTTAAAGATAAGTGGACTTAAAAAAAAAAAGTAGTGTCAGGAATGAACAATGTCCTGTTAAAATTATTGTTAATTTTTGCAATTCTTCTTCTATATGGGAAGATAAAATCTGAAGTAATTCCAAATTGCAATACAGCTCAAACCCAATTTTCAAATATTTAAAATCAATAAAATTACTTTTGTGTTAAATAAACGGCAAGAAATGCATAAAATGTAAACCTATAACTGAAATAATGAAGGACTGTTGAAGACACCAAAAGAACTCTGTGTTTCTTTACTGGCTTCAATCTGGGCCTTACATGTGTGATTACCACTGTGTGATTATTTTCATGCAGCCAGAAACTATCGTTACCAGTAAAAGTTCTCCAAGTAATATCTCAATTTGATCAGCTATTAGAAACTAGATATTTAACAAGAATACATGCTTTTTCTTTTTTTCAGTATAAAAATGGAAAAAAATCAAAGAAAACTCATTCGACCTGCCAGTACGTTAGCACCAGTTTCCATGTAGTTTTTATTACATATTTCAAAGTGCTTAACAACCAGGGCCATGTTGTCATATTAGAACATTCATATATGTTTTGAGAACAGTAGATATGGGATGTTAAAGAATAAATCCAATAATTCTGTTGCATTGTGTTGCTTATAGTACTGAGTACCATCTACCTATGACAAATCTAAAATACCGCTAATTAAAAGAATTAATTTCTACTTACAACAGAACCACAAAATCTGCTATTGACCAGAAGAAATCTGTTATAGATGACAAACTCCAAGGAGCCCGACTCTGGTTATCCAGCACTTGTCCTGTCGTGACAGAAAACATTCAGCGACGTTTAGTAAGCAACACCGCACAGCGCGTTACATAAAGCCACGTCCACGGAGCGCAGCATTTACACCCAGGCTGCCAGAAGACGTGCGTAATGGTTTATCGACAGGAACATGAGCACACAGGGCTGGGAACAGCCGGGCTGTCACCGCCACACAGACACTGCGTCTGGACAGCGCAGAGGGACGATCAACGCCATCTCCCATTCGCTGTGCGGCGTTTTGCCCTTCTTCTTCCCCGTTAAACATACGCCGAGGGACGTGCCGTGCCGGGGGAGGCCCTTAGTGGCCCGGCCCCGCGCCCCTCGCCGCCGTGGGGAGGCCCGGCCGCCCCGCTCACCGTTGGAGATGTACACCATGGCGCCCGCCGCCAGCCCCTGCCCGCCGAGCATGCGCGGCCGGGACGCGCATGGGGCGCTGTGGGCGGCTCCGCGCTGCGGGCTGACGAGGCCGAAGGGGACGGGGCGGGCGCTGCGGCGGGGCAGGCCGTTGCCCTGGGGACGCGCCGCGTCCCGCAGCGCGGCAGCGGGAGGTGCTGAGGGCGGCCGCCACGTTACGGCGGGCGGCGCTTCGCCTCTCAGCGTCTGTCACCCTCACGACCCCCAGCCGTAGTTAGTAGCGCACCAGGACCGCTTTCGCAAAATACACGCGTTTTCAGTAGTTCTCCGTAGCCTCCGGTCCGTGGTGGGTGGTGCCCGTTCTGCCCCTTGCCAGCCCTGAGGGCACCGGCGCGGAGGCCGCAGGCCGTCGTGCCGGGAATAGGGCCTGTGCGGGGCGGGTGTGTGTTCCCGGTACCGGCCCTATACTGGCCGATGTATATTCGCGTTGCGTTGATGTTAATGTTAACGCTCAGACCTGAGTTAAGCATTTGTTTGAATTGATTTCGTTTTTATAAAGCCCAGCAAATAGTGGCTGGCATTTCTTCTCATGGAGAGTCCACGCGTGTAAAATCTGAGGTAACTGAAAGCTAATTTAACATAATGCCTTCCCTTTCTCATCTTCTGTAAACATGTAGAGAAAGCACGTGTGATTCTGCTGGGAGACAGCAGTAAGAAAAACACGCACTTAGATAAAATGCTTTTAATACTGCCTTAACATGACGGGCCTTTTCCTGATAACTGCAACTTAATGCCATTTGCTAACCCCCTTCATGCAAAGGTGGTGTCTGAATTTGAAGCTGTAGTGCATTATGTTTTTGGCAATGCAGTTGTGCCACAGCAGAGAAATTGTTTGCAACTGACAGATGTTTACACAAGTTCCACCTTCCAGAAACAAACTCTTGCTAATGACTGAAAGCAATTGTGAAGGAAAAGTATCTGTAGGAACACATAAAAAAATAAAAATATTTATCCCTCATATAAGACCTAGGTAATCTGTCACTCAATAAACGGGGAAGTACAACAGTGTTTGGAAATAGCGGGGGCTTCAGAGTTAAGTGTGCACAAATGCAGGGTGTATGTTGAAATTATTCAGAGACAGCATTTGTCCTTTTTCTTCATTAAGTATGTTTATGATTTTTTTTTTTCAAATAATAGTAAAGTTTCAGCTTAGAACTTGCAGAACAGACTGTAGGTGTATAAGAAAAACAGACATTCACTCAGTAAGTCTTTGAAATGTTGTTTATGGAGTCTCAGGGAAACCAGCTAAATGGAACAATAAAAAGAAGGAAAGGTGTATTGGTACAAGTTTCATCTACGGAATGTATTGTAGATTTGGTATGATGTGTTAGGTGATATTGTTGCATAAATACTAAGTTTATATGGAAAGTGAAAGCATTACTTTAAAAAGGTATTGTCAAATACTAGGAAAATAACAGTACTCAAGGAAAGTATATGACAAATGCATACCCTTTTATTTATATGCTAAAATGTGAAAATAGTATAGTTTTGCTTTTAAATAATTTTCGCAAATACACTTTTTTTTTTTTCCTAGTAGGCTTTGAGACAATACCAAATTGTCTTATGACAGTTATCTCTTATCTCTTTAGAGAACTGTTGCACAAGCTGTAGATAGAAGATTTGCCAAGAGGAAAATAAAAACAGGGAGGATGGCAATGGGAAATTAATGGCAATAAATTGAGATAAAAGAGGTATTGTAAATTTTATGATCTACTGAGAAGACACACAAAATGACTCTTGCTTGTATAAAAACAGATATCAAAGTCCAAGCCTTCCACTGTGGTTTAGACAGAAGCATAATAATGAACGTGAATAAGATTAAGTAGTTATTCCACCTGAACTCATACGCTGTATGCAGTTGATGCTGTCCTGCATGAATTCATCCAATAACAGTTTGAACAATTTGTTTCTATTTTTAATGGATTATCTTCCAAAGGGAATGTGTTAATTCTGCAGAGAGGAACACTGTGGTTTTTGTCTTCCAAATTAAAATATATATATATATATATATCGCATAAGATGCTTAACTACGTATGTGCTTCTTCAGTCATTTAAAAAAAAAAAAGTAAAATCACGTGGGAGATTGTCTTGGTTTATTTCATTAAATTGTTATCTCAGTGCTCTAAAATTATATAAGTACAATTCAAACTTTCTATGTGAAAAGTAGTTTTGGTGAATGAAATTAAAGATATACTTATTTTAAATTCAGATTACCAGTGCTTGTTTATTCCTATTATATATTTTTCCATGAAAGCATATCCAGGTACTTAACAGTAGTAAAAATAAATAACTACTGCACAAAATGGTCCACGAAAATGTTAGTGTTTATAACTATTTCTAAGTGCTCAAATATGCATTATTTATTTATTTATATACATATTTTAACTTTATACATGAAAACGTGAGATTTAGAAGGTGTGGTTAAAAATCTATGGTAGCATAGCATCGTCAAGCATATTATCTATCGGGCCATCCTTGGCTTGGGAATGGGGTACAGAAGACGAAGATGTTTATTCATGTGCATTTGCAGTTTGTGGTGTGGCTGGGACAGCATGTGGGGACATAAGCTCTGGTCGGAACTATTTTCTGGTGTTTGCACTACCCTAGCATCCTGCTCTGAGCAGCTACTCCCTGACAAAGGGCAGGGCGGGTCGTGGGGGGGCTGTGTTATGTCACAGTTGTTGCTATGCCTATGTCACTCTGTGACCCTCACTTGTGCTTTCAGTCTGCCTGCCTGATGCTGGGAAGTTCAGAGGACAACTGCAGCAGTGCACCTGCTCTTGATGAAACACAGGAGGAGGCATTTTGAAAGTTGGCAATGGAAATACAAAACATCTGGCTTGCCTTCCTGAAGGCAGATATGAGGGAGAATGAAGTCAGGCAGTTACAGGTATGTGCTAAAAGTTAATGTATATGCTGTTTGGGAACTGGGGAGATGAGATCATTTTTGATTGTGTAGTAAACATGTGTATGATGCTAGTAAGAGTAGGGTAGGCTATATATTAAGCTGAGTAATTTCAGAAGACTGATACTAAGTGGGGTTTTCTTTTTTTTTCTTTGTGTGTGTGTGTTTAACACAATCTGAACTCTCAATTGTGATATCTTTTGTGCTTTTAGTTTGTTTAGTTTGTTGACCTCTATTCTAGATAGAGATTTGTGTAATCTGGTTCCTTGTGAACTGCGTATTTATATATCAATACCTAAGTACTGGTGTCTGAATAGTGTATTAACAACTTCTTGTTTTTTTTTTTTTTTTTTTTTCATCAAAAGTACCAAAAATGTAGGTCAGCTATTTTTATAGTATTCTATATGCTATGGAATTACCTTCTAGATGAGATGCAAAAGAGTTAGAAAATTGTGTGCATCTGATCATAGAGAAGTAGTGATATAGTATTGTCCTGGTTCCAGTTAGGACAGAGTTAAGTAGCTCATAGTAGCTGGTAGGGTGCTATGTTTTGGATTAGGATGAGAAGAGCGCTGATAACATGCTGATGTTTTAATTGTTGCAGAGCAGTGTTTACACCAGGCCAAGGACTTTTCGGCTTCTTGCTCTGTCCTGCCAGCGAGCAGGCTGGGGGTGCAGCAGGAGCTGGGAGGGGACAGACCCAGGACAGCTGACCCAAACTGGCCAAAGGGGTATTCCATACCATCTGACGTCATGCTAAACAATATATAGGGGTGGCTGGCCGGGGTGGGGGGGCCGGCTGCTCGGGAATAGGCTGGGCATCGGTCAGCGGGTGGTGAGCAATTGCATTGTGCATCACTTGTTTTCTTACACATTATTATTGTTAATACTATTACCATTATCACTATTATTATTATTATTGTTATTATTATTTTCCTGTCTTAATAAACTGTCTTTATCTCAACTCACAGGCTTCACTTTCCCGTTTCTCTCCCCCATCCCAGAGAGGGAGGTGGGAGGGTGAGCGAACGGCTGTGTGGTGTTTAGCTGCCAGCCGGGTTAAACCACAACAAGTATGATAGAGGATGTACTCTCTAAAGTCTGTTTTTTTATTATTTTTTTTTTAAATATGTATGAATGTAACTTTATATCAGAAAATCGGTTTGAATTAAAAGCTAACTTGGAGAAACCTGACCCTGTCCTGAAGAAGATCTGCAAACTGTTGACCACATTTGAATAGCAGAAATTGCAAAGGCATCTTTTTTTTTTTTATTGGCCTATAGTATTTTTCACATCACATAATTCAAATAGAAACATGCCAAAATTCAGTTAGATCTGAATTACTTGTAGAAGAGCCGATTGTCTTGTAGTATATGTTTTATGTGCATGCATTTAATACTGTATGTATTGGAGGTAGAAGATTGTATAAACTCCAAAAAAAATTAAAAATGTAGAATGTTCCTTACATCTTTAAAGATGAAATTCAGGGGGTATTTCACTGTATTCCATCTTTTTTTTTTTAACAGCTCTCATAAGAGAAAATAATTTGCTTTATTTGAATGAGACGAAACTTGGTTATGCTTGGAAATTGTTATGTTGATTTAAAGTCTAAATTTTGATCAGAACTTAACTGTTTAAATGGGCTTCAGTTCTGATAATTGATTGAAGACCTATTTTTTCTAATTTCTGCTTCCTCAGACAAGAATATACTCATGTACTGTAGGGTTTCAGTTAAAGGAGAAGATATCTTGTGTGATATTGTGTAGATATGAACAGGGAGATATATTTTGCAAAGTCTGGAGCTCTGATCTAAGCGTAAAGAAAATAAGCATGTAATGCTCTGAACTGTTTTTCTCCTTAGCTGGGACAGAGACCAGGTGTTGCACTAACAGTTGTCTGTGATCTGTTTTCATTATGCTATTTGTTGGTATCTGAATAACAAACATGATGAGGCTTTGGTGCAAGGTTATTGCTACAAGACAATTAACAGTCTGAAAACAAATATAGACTGAAGGACTGCCATATGCTTTGATATTTACTTAGATAATAGCATATCCTTATGTATAGAAAGTTATAACTTTCTGTAAGCATTATCTACTTTTCCTAGTAACAAAGACTTGACCTCTCAGTAGAATGAAATTGTTGGCCTTCAATTTGAAATTGTAGAAAGCCTAGAAAGAAACTTCCATACTCCTCTAGGCAGGGTGAATAGGCCACTACATTTTCTTTTCAGCCTGAAATAGAGCGTACTCTAGTTGGGCAAGTGCCTGACCAAGGGTGAAGAAATCTGTGCTCCACTCATGGGTGTTGGGTGGTGGTGATACTTTGAATAGCCATCCTGTGGCAGCCTAAGTGTGAAATAACACGATCTACTTTGTTTCATCGCAGTGCACATTTTCTATCAAATTAATCATAATATGTTTGGTTTCTGCCTTATAAAATCCTTGGTCCAGTGTCACTAGAAGTTTGTCATGCATAAGTGGCAAATTCTTACTGGATTAAGAACCAGTGTTGAATACATAGATAAATAATTTTGAGAATTTGGTAGAAGGCTTGTATTGGTAGAGTCTTGAGTAAAACTGGGGAAAAATTTGCATGTTTACATATTACTATTTTTATAACACAAAAGTTACTACAGAATCATAGGTTAGATTTCACTCTGGAAACATAGTTCATTTCTAGAACAGCACCTGACACTGAAGACTTCTGCTGAGTGGAGTATACAAGAGCCATGGTTTTGAGTCAAGTTTTTTTGTGTGTGTGTTTCTTTTTGTTTGTTTTTGTTTTTAAGCCATGGTTAGCCTGAGGAGAGGCTGAGAACTCTGCTGTACAATAACAAACTTAATTTTGCTAGTGGCACCTTTGGCTATTTCTTTGAATAAGTGAAAAACTGTGAAAACGCTAGGATCAATGTAGATAGTTAGAAAACAAGACAGAACACACAAAAGGAAATATATTGGTGTCCAAAAGTGTTAATAATTTTTGCATATTTAAAAAAAAAAGAATTTTAGAAGTATAACAAATATGTTTATTAATTACCTTTTGAAGTACAATAATTAGGAAAAATAGCATTCATCAGATAGGTCTAATGAAAATAAAAATAGCTTTCTCAAAGGCAGCAAACTAATGACAAAGTTTTAAATAGAACTGGCTTGCTCATTCTTATAACTTATAATTTCTCCAGGACATGCTTGCATCTGTCAAGGAGAAACAAAAGCAGTCTTAGAATTGGTTAGAGGTTTGGTTTAAGGCAAATATCCCTTGCCTTGTTATGCTTTCTGCTAATGCACAGAACTCTAGTTTGTCGTGTGACTGCTGAGACTGAATTTTGAATTCATACACACACAGTATCTGCTTTTGTACATTTTTCTTCCTCTTCTTTTTCTGAACTCATTTTCAAATAACGGGCTTTCTGTTTAGTGAGAAGTAAAACTTAATGGAATGAAGTTTGAAAAATAAATGTTCAAGATAGGGATTCTCCTTTGTCGTAATCATTCTTACATTTTTAAACCCTGTTTTAAGGGTTTTTGTTAAGTCAGTCTGTAAACATACCTACAGACTTATGGCTACTTCCACTTTACACGTTTTAATTTGATACTGAAAACAACAGCGTTATCCTGTTGCAATATCTTTAGAAATTAAAAAGGAATGATTAACCAGAGGAATAAATTTGTTAGGACATTTTTTGTGATGCGGATGTTGGCTTTTCTACCAGAATATTTAGCCCACAGACCAAGGCACTACATCATCAGCAGGTGACAACCTTGTTGGAAATGATGTCATAATCTTCCGTGCTTTTGGTCTTATCTGCATGTGGAAATTTGCCTGTGCTGATTTGTTTAGCACTATGGTACTAGCAAAGCAGAGGGAGTTGTTTTAAAAGACTGGGAATAAATGGGTTCAAGAAAAAAAAAAAAGGCGTCTCAGAACGCTGAAGAAATCTAAATGGTTTAAATGTCAGACATCATATCTAAGAAAACCTCTTTTTGTTCAGAAGGTTGGTCAACAATCTATTTTACACGGAATGTGTTCACTGGGTATGTGTTAGGCATGTGTTATACACCTGATAAGGCATGTAGCATGTTTCTGTTATCTGTAAAGCCCTGTTAAATGTTTGGCATGCATTCCCTTCTGGATGATGGCTTGGTTATGAATATACTCAAAGGGAGAAAAGAGCATTTAGCTCGCTGTTGCTGTGGAGCTGCTTGTAGATAGCTGGTTGAGGAACTTTGTTAGCAGCCATGCTGCGGGAGAAGCATGAACTATGTGACTGAGAAAACTCATACTTGAAGAGTGGGAAAGGAAGCTGGAAAAACGTATGGTCCAGTGTGATGCTACTGCTTGCCATTTATTTGTGTGTCTGAACCCACCACAACGTGAAGTTTATAATGGAATCCTCTGGCCTCATCCATGTTCTAGTGAGCTTTGTCGAGGCAGTACCTCGTGGTATAGCTGGGGCAGGTTTTTCTAGCCATAGCTAGAAAGGTAGTAGAGTTTAGTAGGAGTGAATTGGGGGAATTTCTGTGCTGAAGGATAAATGTTTCTGAAAACGAACAAACAAATCTGCCACATATTACTTCAGTTTCTTCTCTTCTCATTTGTATGTATATTGTTTTTGTTAGAGCTGGCTGCTCCTAATGCTTGGTTTAGTGTGGTTGGCTTTACCAGAAAGTTTCTGTCCCATAGCCTAATCCAGTTCTACTGAACATCCATGCTATCTCCAGCTATAGCTCCTGGGAGAATTTCTGACGATTTATGTACTGAGGCATTTAAACATAAGTTAAATTTCTTGATTATGTCTATCCCTTTAACATAAACAGTATTCTTGATTATGTCTATCCCTTTAACATAAAACAGTAATCTTATTGCTAAATGTTGTTGAAGAACAAAGACAATTTCACCTAGTTCTCTGTTTCTTCACACATAATCAATTGTAACTGCATGCATGCCTGAAAATATATATAGCTAGGATATAGACTGTGCTGTTTTCTGCTCGGGTTGTATCTACACTGATGAGCTAACAGAACTGGTTCTTCTTGGTGCAAATTCCTTTACTGTATGTTTGGAATTCCGTGCTTGTATTTGGAGTCTTGCCGTAGGCTCTTGGATGTATACTATTGTGCTGAGGGTGGCTTCCCTAGGGATGAATGAAGGTTGCGGTTGTGCAGCAGCTGGAGCACTCCTGCAGTGTAGACACAGGGTCATTAGCTCTCTGTCCATCTGCTGTAAACAGGATTAGCAGCTGACTTTACAACTTTACCAGCAGCGAAGTTCATGTGGATATGCAGTCCTGGAATCATACTAGATTTCAGTGGATGAAACCTCTTTTTTCCCACTTTGCACCACACCAGCCAGTGATGTAGACTTGTCAATGGACATTAGGTACAAAAAAGGTAACAGATATTTGAGGGATATTTACT
Source organism: Anser brachyrhynchus (assembly GCF_964034855.1). Classification (NCBI taxonomy): domain Eukaryota; kingdom Metazoa; phylum Chordata; class Aves; order Anseriformes; family Anatidae; genus Anser; species Anser brachyrhynchus. The sequence continues at coordinate 23,323,642 of NC_137705.1, forward strand.
ACTGCAAACGAAAATGTAATGCAAATAAGGTGACAAATGAAAAAAGGCTTTAAATGCTGCTAGAGGCAGATATCTCTGATATCTGATCTGCAGCTTTAGCTGTTGAGCTTTAACTGTTTCAGACCTAATAACCAAGTTTAAAATAACAGTTAAGGTACTTGTCAGAAGCAGGTAGGTGAAGCCAATTCTGTAATATATTTGCTGAATAAAACAGTGATGTGATAATTGACACGTTGTTCTGAAGAGCTCTTATGGTTGTGTTGGAATAATAATATCAATGCTTGTCTTCTGAAAAGTTATTACTTTAATAAGATATGGTAATGAGAATGAAAATCCTGTAAACTGGTGCAAACAGTGTAGATATTTTAAAAACAGTTATGATTTATCGGGGTGTTTGCGAAGATGTGTGGATGCTGTGAAGGGTGCTGACATAGTGATTCTGTAGAGATACCTTCCTTTGAGGTTGCAATATTCTTACTCCGTTCTCATTGCTCCTGATTTTGATGTTTCTCTGTATGTAACATTGCCGTTCTTGTTGTTATTGAGCAGAACATGGACACTATGGCCATGACAAAAGATTCAATGCAAGAACAGATTGCCACATCTGCAAGATGCATTTAAACCAATGGGCTTCTGATAGGATAATCACCTAAAAGCTATAGAAGGACAACGCACCACCAGAAAAATACCACATTTTGCAGGAGGTTTGTACACCTTGCAGTACAGTGTCTCATAGGTTGCATAAATGTTGAGTTACCATATGAAGTACCAGTTTAGGTATATGCAAGATGTTGTACAGTAGACTCAAACAAAGAAGTATTAAGTAATATCTGATTGGGGCACATGCTATACCCACACTTTAAAGTTTATGTGAATATCGTTTGCTCCTGCCATTAACACATGATAGAGGACTGCAATGAATATGATTTAAAAATATATCTGAAATTCTTTATTGTCCTATTTATTGTGTTGTCCATCTTTTCTCATTTCAGATAGCCCATTGTGTTATAATCTAGAACATAACATACACTGGCATTTTGTTATTAGAAGTAGAACTAGCCATGAACAAGAAAATATTTCACGTTAATTAAATGTTTTTGTTTGCCTCAATCAGACTAGGTGAGAGAACTATGCTTTCAGTTCTCTACATTCAGCTCATCATGACTTGGACAATTCATCCTTTTACTCCTGGCTTAAATAAGTAGTTTTTAACTCAGAAGGAACAAATTTGGACATTGAAAAGAATCCCTGGTAACGTCTTTATGTTGACAATTAGTTGAAATTGAAATGTGTTTCATGCTCAAAGAACAAATGTCTAGCTTTTAAAAAAAAAAAAATTGTAAGTGCTATTTTCACTCACCACTAAGTATGTTAAGAGTTAAGATTCTTCGGAAATCCAGTCAGCATGAAGCTGACCTTCAAAGATAGAGGAAAATAATGGAAGTCAATCTAAATAATGGGACGATAAAAATTCTAGTTAAATTCTTCCATAGAATAGTATGTTCAGTTCTAATTACTGCATCATAAAAATGGTGTTATAGCAGTACAGAGAAAGGCAGTAAAAGCTGATTTCTTTTAAAAGCAAAGTCACACATAAAACATATATAATAGTATCTAAGTATCTTAGTAGGTCAATAATAAGAAAGTTGAACTGAAATATATCAAAATGTAAATGGATCAAGCAGTGCCAAGTGTTGCATTTTTGTTGGTAACAAAAACATTTTATGCCCATGAAAATTAGTCAGTGATAACAAGTAGCAAGAAGCCTTTTTTAGTGTCTTGACAGAAAGACGCTTCCATGCAGAAGGAGGTTATGCTTCTTCAAACAAACAATAGACTCAATAGATATTAATTGTGAGAACCAAAGAACTTGAATTCCATGATGTGATTTTGTCCTAGAAAGTTTGTATTAGTGATATTGTGAGGGTCCATAGTTATCTCAGTACTTCAGCATAAAATACTCTTTCTGGATTTTTTTTTTCCTTTTCTCCCTTCCTTTCTATTGTTACCCTTCCTAAAACTTCTGTTACCTGACTGTGAAGTGTAGGTCTCCTTTGCAATGTGTCATCTGTAGAAACAGGTCTCTGGAAATTATTCATTCCTTTAGTATTTTATGGGCACCTGTGTATATCCCTGGACAAGTACAAAATAGTCGCAATATAATATAGAAAGAAGACAGAAGCAAAGTGCTTTGTGTGCAAGTGTCTGTGCACCTATGTGCTACAGCTATGCTATGTATGTTCTCTGCTAGTGTGGATGGCACAGAAGTTTCAAGTCATGCTGTTATTTTTCTGAAGTCTGCAACCCTCCCTTTCAAGTACATGTTTTTGTGGCTCTTTGAGCCTGCACCATACCTGAAATTGTTTCTATGAGACTATGTTGTGGCTTGTACTGGCTGCTACAAGGCAAAAGTAGATCTCTTCTGGCTGAAGAAATTATTACATGTGTTACATGCAGAGAGTTTTCACAACCTATATTGTAAAGTCAATTTAATTTTTCTAATCTGTAATTCTTCAGGTAGGGTCTTTACAGCGTTCTTAAGCCTTGATCATTGCTTCATCAGAATGTATTACTATTCAAAATCATAAGGGGCTTTCAACTCCTGGGCCTGCTGTGACTCCGTGGAACTGCTACAGATTGTCGCTAGCATTTTTGCAGGGCCTTTCCTACTCTGCATACTGATATATTGTGCTCATCTCACTTGTAACTAGTGCAGCATTTTGTTGTAAAATGTTGTTGTAAATCAGTTTTATATTTTCAAATGTCTTTGCAAGGTGGTGGAATGACTTAGCAGAAAGTGCAATTGCTGACAGTATGTTCTTTCCCTTAAGAGATAATGCTTGCAAAAAGAAAACATAATATAATAGTGTAAGCAGAAAAAAATCTGGAATATGTGTGGCTCACTCCAGTTCAGTGACCTTGGATGTAATGAAAAGACTTCACATCTTTGTCTCTCAAACAATCTGTAAATAGTCTTGACTGTCTTTATGAATAAAGATGGAGAATAAGGTAGCGTCTAGGAATTTGATGTGAAAGGTTGTTATATTTGTTGTTATATATATGATATTATAATATATATATGATGTTATATATATGAATATTGTTTTTGTTGTTCTAAGAAGTTTTTATTAAAATTGTGTAGTCTGAGATCTGAACAAATACAAATTTTCTTTTTTTAAATGTCCAGCAGCTCTATCTAATGCAGCAAATCTACTACAGAAAAAAAAATAAGGTTTTTGTTTTCCAAACAAACCTTTATCTAATTACAAAAGATTGAGTATCCTCTTATTCTCCAAAGTTATCTAGTTAATTGTTATCTATTTCATTATGAGTTTGTGTCCTTAGACAGACCTTCTTACATGAAAATAGGGCATTTTAATCTGACCATGTTCATTTTATCATGAGAAATCTTATTCCAATTATTACTTTTCTTCCTTTTGTCAAGGATCCTATTTTGTATATCAGAAAGCTGTGCTAACAGGTTATGTGAATTTTCATTCATACTCTCCTAGCATATATCCTGTTTTACATATTTTTATTTTATTATTGTTAACAAAATTGGTTCTACGTACCATCAGCCATGATGCGTTTTTGTTTATAGTGTTCTGACTTAATTCAGTGTTACCATGTCTTCCTTTCTCTGTGATTGCATGAAAGTTAGCAAGACTGTGCTATTCATCTTCCTTTTTTTTCTTTTTTCTTTTTTTTTTTTTTTCCCACCTTAAGTCTACTCATTCATTTTTTTCTGGGCTCTGGTCCTTTGGAGAAATTGTGGGAACTTTCACATGTTGCTTAAGATCCCAGAAGAGCTAGATAGTCTTAGGGGAGGAATGTGTGGGGGACCATGAATTTATTGATGTACTTAGCATGAGACTGTAGAAAATACACTGGGCTCTTCAGCTGGCTATGGGCAGCATGAGACTGGAGTGGTAGTGATAAGCTGTTCTGGGACCATAGTACAACTGCTAAAAACCGTCTTGAAACTTCACGTTTGGGGAAAAAAAAAAAAAAAAGGACTGTAAACTTCCCAGTCTGCGTTGACCATGGCAGAACTGAGGTACACGTGGTTACTTTCTGGGGAATGGCTGCTGGTGCTTTCTGGCAAGCCCAGTTCTTTTAGGATGATATTTTTTAAAAAAGGGAAAAGCACATATGTTTTAAGCTAAGAATAACAACTATCTTAGGGCAGTAGCAGTAGGTGACATTTCTCTCACCTGTTCTTACGATCTTATCCCAAAATTAATAATAGTCTTTGACCGCTATTGCTGTGATTAGGAAAGAGTCAGATTGCTTGTTAAAAGTACTTCACAGAATATTAAAAAAAAATAATGAAGTGCTCAGATTAATAACACAAAGTTAGCTGATGTGTCAGGGCAAGCGAAGTAGTCTTGAAGTTCCAGTTACCAGAAGTTAATGAATGTCACTGCATCCGTAAGATAATGGACAAGATGCTGCTTTAGGACTTTCAGGGACAATGTATTCATTGTTCTTCAGTTTGTCCAATGTAGCAATTAATGTGATTAAGCTAGCGTCAAATCTGTTTTAAATACTATTGCACTGGGTCATTAACTTTAACACTGTCATCATGTTTTCCCTCCTGCATTTACCATATTTAGGGAAGATACTAATGCTCAGTACTCACTTGAATCAAAGAATATATTAATGCTTTTCAAATTCTCAAGATATTACTCAAATTGTTCTTGTACTGGGAATTGGACCATAAGGGGGAAAAAATCAGTCCTGTATCTCTTGGTCACTTGGAACTTCCACTGAAATAATGGCAAGTCTGTAATTTGCAAGCCTACTGGTGGTTAGCCAGGGGTATGTGTGTTTGGAGGGGGAGAGGGTGATGTTTTTTTTTTTTTTTTTTCTTCTTAATAGTTGCTGGTTTAGATTACCTTTAAGGTTGTCTGGAATAATAATAATAAAAAAAGATAGAGCTGTCTGTAGATCCTGTAAAAGGATGTTTCAAGGTAATTCAGAAGTAGTCATCAAATAATTCTCAAGCAGGTCTTTTTATTCAAAATACTCCTCAAGTCACGCAGGTTTTTAAAGTAAGAACTATCAAGGGTAGCTGGGGAAGGATGTGATGGGTACCTGAGATAAGAGGGTACAGAAAGGCTCTGATGTCAGACAGCCATGCACCTACAGAAACAGTTATTCAGGTAGCAGTTCGTGTAGGTGGTTTCTAATCTTTATCAAATGCACTTGAAACAAAGAAGTGAATTAACATAATGTATAAAATTATCTGTATGCTGTAAACCTGCTGTAAGAAAAGGATACATTTATTTTCATTATGACAGACATCAGTCAGGCAACATTCATTTTTCACATGCAGGAACAAGAGTAAGAAAAATGTCTAAAATAAGTTCTTATAAATATGCATATAAGATGAAGAGGAAATATACTCTGTCTGGCTCTACTCTTCACTTTTAAAACTCTCCAAAGTGAGGTCAGATACTGAAGTCTCAAGGATTTTAGGTCCACCCACCACGACATATGTAAAAGTCTTTTAGGAACTAGTGCAGAAATTACTCTGTGGACTCAGTATCACTAAAATTAGAATACATTCACAGCTCTGAGGTAGGAGGTGGGAGTTCTTGACTAAATGATGCAAGAGCACAAGCTGAAAAAAAATGTTATCAGTCCCATATGAAAAAATTTAGAGAAATTAATAATAGGGTCAGAGGGATGGGTAGAAAGATCAGCTGCAGATAATGGGGTGCCCTTGTATTGTGAAGAAGAGAAGAGAACAGGAGAAAGAATTCCCAAAAGGAATATAGGAAAGGACCCCGAGGTCTCTTCATTTTCAAAAAATTTCCTTGTGTTCTGCCAATTGACCTGGATGGTCAGAATAAACTGTATACAAAACTGTTCCTGTAGAGCTGGTGAAGATTATCATGGATTGTATGTCCCTGGTGTGGAGCAGGAGATGTGTTGTGTTAACTAACTTCTTTCATAGCTGCTTCATTCCCTAAAATATATTCTGGAGAAGTAAGAGGCTAGCTTTTTTCACTTTCAACCATGGTCCACAATATAAACTGAATCGCCTCTGATAGCCTCTCTTCTTCTCTGAAACTGATTAATTTCTTTTTTTTTTTTAAACTAGGCAGTCTTTGAAAGCATATACCTATTGCATTTTATATCTCGAAATAAGCTAGAGAACTTTCACAGTTCAGTAGAATTATCTGACTTGATGTGAACCAAAGAAGATGGAGGTTTTTCTTGTACACTAGCCAGGTGGATTCCATAGATTCCATATTGCACAGTCTGATCTATACTCTTGGCAATAGTTAGTTTCTGATGTGCAGCTTAGCTTCAGTTTTTAATTTGTGAAGACCTTTGCTTTACAAATTCATAATTTTGAAGTATGCCATCCTTCAGCTGTTTGTTTAATCTAGTAGCCATAGTTCTAGAAACTGCTTCCCAATAAATTCTCCTTGTGGTTTATGTTTTTGGAGGGCGAAAAGGAGGAGAATTTCTTCTTGCACATTTCCAAGTTTTTATGGAATTGGAATCAAGAATATATAATGCTTAAGAATGCTTTCCTTTTAATGACCTGAGTAAAATCCTACAGAAAACATGTTTTTTGGCACAGAAAGTATATCGACTCTAACTTTTGCATCTTCCTCAAGTACTAAAAGAATTTGCTATATTTAAAATTATAAACCATAGCAAGAGTGTTTTGGAGATTCCCTTTTCCAGGTTCTTAATTGGAAAAATAATGCATTTATTTAGCAGAAAGTCTAGGTGTTCATTGGTCTGGCAAAACTTAATGAGAACTGCAGGTGTTAGATTGCTTTCACTGTTGTGTTCAAATACAGTGACTCTCAAAATCAGAACTTACGTTTTGAAAGTGCCTCCAGTGCATAGCAATCTGATTGATTACAAAGGCTTTACAAAGACTTAGAAATGACTCCCAGTTTCCTAGAGGACTTGCTTTTTCTGTGAGAAGTAACTGAACCCTGAATTTTTTTTTAATGGCATGTGCCTGTCATGAGTGATGTAGAGGGCAGGTGGGCTGAGAGAAGTGAGAAGATACTTATCTACATAAGTGTCCCCGTGAAATCTTTCACTAAGACAAGAAGAGTTAAAGACTTATGTGAAAGTGCCGTGGGCTCTATTTATGGATGCAAGTAGAGGAATGATTTTAAAATATACACCTCCAAGATAAAGTGGTAGCAGTCTGCTTTGTTTTCACTCCAAAGGATCTGTGGCACATGAACCAAGTTCAGGGAGGTAAGAAGCATAATGCAGACAGCAGTGATCCCAAGGTCTTTAGATGTTATTTTCTTTACTTTGAGTTAACAAGTATCTGAATTTTGTGTATGTATATATATTTCATATATGATGAACTCATTAGCTCTGTGTTATCTGAGGACACAGGACATAGAAGAGTCTAAGAAACTTTAGGTCTCAGAGTAGTGAAAAACTGTTTCCAGGATCAAATTGTCAAATCTTTTAGATGGAAATCATGCACACTGGAAAAAAAAAAGTACAATTCAAAGTTAAGAGATTGTTTTAAGGAGGTTTGTAATACAGAATCCAGAGTGCTGTTTGTTGTCACCTTGGACATTTTGAAGAACAGTTAACTATTTGCAGATGGCCACTGTCATTTAATAATAATAATAAAGTCAGTATGCCATGGCAAAGAGTTTATGGGCATCTCTTGGCTGATAATCCTGATGCTAATTCATATTGGTGCACTTGTTTTACGCACTGCACAAACTTTAAGAATCTCTGTAGTCAGCGTCATAGGTCAAAGAAACTTATCTACATTGATCAGTGTTTTCATCATTAAATGCAGCCATTTTATGATATATTTTCTCTTAGGGTAAAAATGAATAAATTACAGTTCTTTCCTTTAGTGTCATATTTTTAATTGGATAACCTCAGCTTTATAAATTAAGTGACAGTGCTTTGGTTTTTGTTTCTATAAATTGCTTTTATTGACTTCTGGAAAAAATTGACTTCAAACAGCTGTATTTAAATTAAGGTGGAAGTAATTTATAAGCAGAATAAAATTGTCATTATGTTTCAGATCAATAACAAATAAAATAACTGTACCTTAAAAATGAAAAAAGATAAAATCTTCACTACTAGGGTGTGTTTCCCTTTCATCATGATGACCATCTCTTCTTAGGGAATTTACTTGGTTCACAGCTATTGCTAACACTCTAAACTGCATTTTGACTTTGATTCTAAATGTGCTGGGATATTTGGAGCTTAGTGTCTGTGTCACGTATAGCCAATATTCAATAAATGGCATGAAAGAACAGTATAAATATCAGTATATATGTAACTGATAATAGCTGTTCTCATGCATACAGAATTATGGTGTTTTTTGGGCACTGAAAATAACTAGATTTCTGCCTCTCTTTTTAGTATTAGTGCTTATTTTCCTGGAAAACAAACAAACAAACAAACAAAAAAAAAACAACAAAAAAGATACTTGGAAAATCTGAAAAATTGAGATGTTTCAGGCCCTCATGGAAAATCCATATTTGACCAATAAAGTCAATGCAGTGTCTGCAATAGTTTTCCAGCAAATTAGCAATAGATTGGGGTAGCATGAAAGAAATCAAGTATACCTTATGGTAGTTAGTTGATTTTCTATTTAAGAAATAGATCTTCATGCCGTAATGTAAGCTTCTCCCATGGCATGGCATGGATTTCTATTGGGTATCATTACAGGTAATGGACTTGGGTTTGCTTCTTGGGTTTTCATAATTTTACAGAGCAGCAAACTTAGATTGTCATATGCTTCCTTGCATCATTGCAAACTTAATGGCAGAAGCAATATTCACAGAATCGTCTAGGTTGGAAGAGACCTCCAAGATCATCTAGTCCAACCTCTGTCCTAACACTAACAAGTCCTCCACTAAACCATATCACTAAGGGCTACATCTAAACGTCTTTTAAAGACCTCCAGGGATGGCGACTCAACCACCTCCCTGGGCAGCCCATTCCAATGCCTAACAACCCTTTCAGTAAAGAAGTTCTTCCTAACATCCAACCTAAACCTCCCCTGGCGCAACTTTAGCCCATTCCCCCTCGTCCTGTCACCAGATATTAATATTAATTATTTATAATATTAAAATTACCAGAAGACCCAAACAAACAAAATGCAGCCCCAACTGCTAAAAGGGAAAGTATGTATCTGTGTAAGTAATACTGAAATTCAGGAGTACATCTACAAAAAGCCCTGCTACTTGTGGGCTATTTTTTTAAACTCCAATTATGGAGCAAATTATAGAATGAATAGTCAATGAGGTAAGGTAAAAGTAGCAGCCCTTTTTGTTATTTGAAGAGGCCTGTTATAATAATCCGCTTTCATGAAAGCATTTTAGATGTAATGCGAGGCACTTATGAGATGTACATTTCAAACATTTCTTTCTTATCATCACTGGAATGACCTTTCATACTGTCTTCCTCTCATCAGTCTCCTGGCTAAAATAAAAATTTGCAGCTTGCACATCCCTCTTTATTTCAGTCTGTAGTTAATGCATATGCATTCACTGATTTGGCAGGTGCAGATGCAGTTCATTTCATAATCTCAAGGATACTGACTCAGTTATTTACTAAATGTGCAGATTGTGGCATCATTTATTTAACTGTATCCTGGTGAATTCTGTACAACAGGTTTACATTGCTGTGGTCAACTCCAATTCACTGATCAATAATCTTGGTTTGTAGTAGGCAGCTCTATCAAAATACTATCTTGAAGCTTGGCAGTGGTCAAAAAAGGAAGAAAAAAAAGGTTAGGAAAGTAACTAAAACTGTTACTGTTCCTCTGAATGCAAGTACTTACATCTTGAACAGTGTGCGGTTGAAGTTGTCCTACCTCCAAGATGGTTTCAACAATATCAAAGGTATGGAGTTGGCTTTGTGTGAAGAGTAGTTATAGGACTCTTCAGCTTTGATAAGAGAATTGAAGAGAGCTGTGAGTGTGTTCAGTCATGAGTAGTGTGGAGAAGTCAACAAGGAACAAGACTGTTCCTATCCCTGTAGTGCAAGAATAGGAAACATACAGTCACAAGTGGCAGGTTTACAAATAACTGTGTAGTTCTCACTATACAATTAGGCTGTGGAACCCTTCTCCTGTTTTATTTAGGTTGTTTGTAGGTTTTATGTGAATTCAGAAATTGGCTATGTAAATTTATGAAAGAAGAATTCTTGAAGGAAGAGGAAGCATAAACATATCACTTCTGGGTTAAGATGTCTGAGCTGCAAACTGGTGAAGGTTAGGAGAGTATACTCTGGAATTATCGGAATTATCATGACTGTGGCCTGGCAATACTTTAGGGATTTTCACTAGAAAATTTGAAATGGCTTAATTGCACACACTCTTGGGTGCTTCAGCACTTAGCAGACAGGTGAGGTTGGTGATAGCCTCTGAACAGAAGGTAAGTATGTTTATATCTTCTTGAATCTAAGTATCTTTGCTGCTGTCTCCTTGGATGATGGACAAACTGGGGTTCTACCAGCAAGTTTAGGATAGCTGATTAGAAGTGATGTTTTCCCATTTTTAAGATGGGCAGTGGTATTTGAGTTGCTAACCTGGTGAGGAATGAGGAGCAATATGAATAACTCAGTTTATCATGTGGAAAAGCCAAATAATTGTAGCACAGATGAAATTCAACTGTACCATTCCTTCTCCTTTCCTATGGGTGCTTGGACTTGTCTCAGCATATTGCCTGGTTTCATCAGTGTAACAAATCCAAAAAACTGTCAGGTTTCCATTATCACCATCTTTTTGGAGAATTAGGTAGTTTTCCAGTAGATGATTCATGAGGATGTGTTTTTGGAAAGGACTGTTCTGAAATGTGTGTGGCAGATGTCAAAGAAATATTGCTCACATATTTTAAGTGTTGCTTCCAATTGGGGCATTCTTGAAGTGTAAATATCCCATAACAACAAGGAAAAAAATCCTTCTCTACTCATCAAGAAATGCTTTGCATATAGTTTTCTGGAGCCAGGTTGAATTTTTGTAATGATGCTGACAGAAATTTGTCGGATAAGGGACAGACCTAGAATAATATAATATATAATAATGTCATCCTTGTGAATATGATTCTGAAACACATTGCTGTGCTTCTATGCTACTTTGCAGCTTTTGTGTGAAGGTTACATCTTCTTCACTGCCTTTTGTCATTACTTAGCACTCTAAAAGGTTGCAAAAATTTTGTGTAAAATGTCCAAAGTTTTACAAGCACCTTGCAAATGACAGTAATGATATCAGATATACAAGATATATAGTTGGAGATCCTGTTGTTTCAGCCAAATTTCCTTGTAAATTTCCTTGTGTGTGAGTGGCACCAGCTTGGAAAAGTTAATAATATGGAGAAGTTGTCACAAATAACAAGTTGCAGTTAAACCTCCAAAAAAGTTGGTTCCTTATGCGCCTTGTGGACTAAAATGTGGCCTAAAGTATAGTGGAGGTTCTAAAAAACCAACCGACTGAACTGACAACAGCAGAACAAGTGTTTTAGAAATTCCAGAGAAGGTAAGGATAGTAAGGAGGAAACCCTTCATATAGACAAGGGCAAAGGAATATGCATGCCAAAACTAGATTGAGACCCTTTTGCTCTAGTGGCTGCTCTGTAAGAACCATGAAAGGGTGGAAGCTGAAGTGAATGAGTCTGGCCAGGAGGAGAAACTTGTGAATGGCTGTGAGACCAATATGAGCTGGCAAGGGTGTTGCCAGAAAATCCAAAGGTACCTGAGCATAGTGGTAATAGAAGGGAAGCAGTTACCAAACATCTGCCAGGACTTGGTGATTTTGTAGGTTACTCCATGAACTGAACATGTTCCGTTTGTTTCTGTTGGAAGAAATTCTTGCAAGATAACAGATCTAAAATGTCTTTATACTTAACAATGTTTAGCAAGCAGTATGTCTGTAAATTGCACTGAAATGATGCTTTTTTGGTTTTCTGAGACCAATAAAATTGATTTTTCACTGCAAAATACTAAGTGAGTTTAGTGAAGCAGGGTAGAATAGTGCACTTACAACCACAGTAATGCTGAAGAGCAAATATGAATAAAGATATGTGTTAAGGTGAAAAAAAACCAACAAAATATCCAGATAGTGGGAAAAAAAATTGCTAAATAAAGCACACTTTAAATTTTTAAAAATTGTTTTCCTGATCGTAATTTTGTGCTAACAGCTGGATAGACTTATTCCTTCCTACTGGATCAGGTTTGTTTCAGGACAACAAGCAAAAGAAAAAATCTCCTTAGATCAGGTGTGGAAGTCCCTTTCATAAAATAAGAAACAAATCTTTATTTATTTTTTTTTCAACCTGTGGAGGCCAGAAAGATACTAGCAGTATATCTCCAAAGGTTGGGATATATATTATCTGCTAATATAAAATAATGCATCTAGTTTTAATAAGAAATTATCTACATAGACTGCTTTTTTTTTTTAACATCTCTTTAGATTCCAGTAGGGCAAAATAAGTTTATACAATCGGTCCATAAAAATTATAATTCTATATAAGTTTTTATGGAGTGTGCTCATGAGAGGACAGTAAGTGTTGGAGTTGGAAACACTGCTGCAATCAAGGCTTGTTCTAGCAGTGGCAGAGCCACTGACTAGGCTAAATTTCTACTTACTGCCATTCCAATTTACATCTGTTGAAGGCAGTGGCAAAACTTCTAAGCAAGCCTCTTTGTTCTGGCTTTAACCAGAGACATACACTAAAAAACCAACCAAACAAAAACAACAACAAACTTATAGCAAATGCAAGAAATTCTCTGTAGCTGAGATCTACTAGATATCGGATTTGAGCATATTTTGTAGTTAGGTTACATATATCACTATAAAGGGTTTTGGTTGAAATGCAGACCTCTATGGCTATAGAAACAAAACACACTGCTTATTGTAGTTTAATTAAAGCAAAATATTTTACTTTCCAATCTTTGGCATGGAATATATGCTTGTGGCTACAATAGCAGTAATTCTCTGCTAGTAATAAGCCAAACATACTTTAAAAAGTGAATATATTTTTGTATTTTTTGTAAGTAGGAATTAAGTTTTGTATGAATTCTGGTAAACACTATTTCAGATTCCTCTCATTTATCCGAATGGTCCCAAATGCTGATCAAAATAAAGCTTAATGCTTTCAAATTTGATGAAATATTCAATGGCAAGTGGACAGTAAAGGCATTCGTTTTTCAACATATGTTCCCTAACAGTCTTGCCTTAGGACTTGAAGTAATGTGTAAATGTGTTCTCAGTAATATTCCAATGATAATTTCTATGTCGTGTTTTCTTCAGCAACAGACTATTTTATTTTTAATTCCATGTAAGATTATCTCATGCATCTCTGCACATAAATAAGACTAGTCTACTGGGTCCAAATGTGCATCGGGATGTCAGAAAGGTGTCCTTGTTGCCTAACCTTCCCAACTTGTTAACAAAATGATACAGGTTATATAAAGAAATATATGCTAAGAACTTAATCATATAAAACAAGTCAGAATCGGAATTATTTCTGCCTAGAGAACTGACCCTTTATATAGCAGCCAGTGTTTTGTTTTATAAATGATAAATGAAACATTTAAACTGAGCTGGTTTTTAGCAAAATGGACAATTAAGTGTGAGTGTACTGTGCCTGCCTTGGGCGTACTGAGCATTGTCGTCCACATCAGCTGATGTACCTTTTAGGAGGCTGAGTGAAGCTCAGGGGAGAGTTGCAATTGTGATTATATTATTTTTTTCATCTACCTTTTTCTTTGTAGTGAAATGAAATTTTATGGAGGTCAGTATCGTAAGTTATGGTACCGTACACATTTTTATACCACGCATATATTTGTATATACCATACTTACATATGTGTATCTATTTGAAAGGCTTAATTCTTGTTTTGTGTCTGATTATATAATGATGGAGTTAGGAATGTATTTCTGTGCTTTTATACTGTACAGGCCATGCTCCAAGTAATGGTCATAGAAATAATCTTTCCTCTTGGTTTCTGTCTGCAAGTTCAAATGAATTCCATGATGTGACACTGTCAGCTAGTTTTGCGCTTTCATGTATTTGCTCAAAAAGAAGCACACTTTTGATGTTGTTCTACTTATGTCTCATCAAACATTTTGTGGCAGCTGCATTTCATGTTTCTCTGCAAAACCACCTGGAAAACATCCGTCGGCTGAAAGTTATATTCTGAAGAGTGCCTTGCAGACTCAGATATGCAGGTTGCTGAATGCTGCTAAATTGAAAACAACCTTATTTGAAAGGAAATAGATGCTGTCAATCCTTTAAGAATATCAAAAGCTACAGTACAAACAGCTCACAAAATGTAATGGGTGTCTAGAGATCCAGCTGTAAAGCTGCAGTGCTAGTGTAATCTGTTGAATTTTAGTCATATAGAATAAGATTTTGCACATTTCTTTCAGGATGATTTTATGCTGAATGTCTATTTTAAAATTTTACTGAATATGTGATTGCCTGTGCTTATTAAAAGAGACAAGACCAACATTAAATGAAATTGTATTTAAATACTCCTGTTACCCTTCTGTTTTCCCTATCAAGTTGTCAAAGAGAAAAACACATGCGTTGATATTTCATCTACTTTTTCCAAAGATACATACATTTAAAAGATCACTGAAAAGGGATCATCTGTATTGTTTGATGGCAGTTATCTCTCTCAAAAAAAAAAATAAATTATTTTTTTCTAAGAAATTATGAATGTTCATGGCGAAGTTACTCAAAGTCCCACAGGGATTTGTCCATGGACCTATGCTGTTCTATGTAATTCTATACATTCACAAATTATTCATGGAAGGAGTAAATAATATGCATCATCAGCAAATTTTCAAACAGTACAAACTTAATTTGACTGCAGACAGTTAGAGTAGGCTCTTTTAGTACTGTGTGGTGCAGTTATATAATAACATTTTTCCAAAAAGTGCCAAGTAATATGAAGAGGAAAACCAAATATTCTGCACCGAGATCTCTAAATTGGCTGTGGTCATTCAGGGGGAAAAAAAAAAAAAGGCACCAATAAACATCTCTGACAGTTCTGGCAGACTCTCCAAAAATGTCAGCTGAATGTTTACACTGGATTATTCCAGGCAGGTCGCTTTAGAAAAATACACATTTTGGTAAAATGTATCCTCTTTTACCAAATCCATTTTTGGAAAAAAACAGATTAATCTTTCTTCCCCCATTTACCCTTACCCCCCCACCCCCACCCTTTATTAACGTTGTTCACATATCCAGCTTGTTAAAGTAAATCAGTCGAGGAAAATCAAGATGCAAAAATATCTGAAATTAATGGAAAATTTAAAGTAAAATGAGAAGCTCTGTTGTCTTTTTCTTTCTCTTTTGTATTAATCTTCTACGTATTTCCATCAATCATTTCTAGTGGCACTTAAATTAATGTTGTGATTCATACTATTAATTTATTCCAAGAATTACACAAATAGCATGTAATAATTATCTGCTACAGCCTGTAGTATTGGTTTCACTAACTGCTACATGAAAGGATAGATATCTCTGCGCTGATCTGACATCTTTTACTCTTCAGGTGATGTAAAGGAGACAGATGCTGCCTGTAATTAATCAGCAGAGAATTGTTCTGCTGATGGAAAGCTTTCAGCTGGAATAAAGCACATAGAGCTGGCTTCTGCTCCACACACTTCTGCTACTCTGACATCAGAAGAGGGACAAAATTTTAATCTATTAATCCAACTGATGTGTAATGCCCTATGAAAAACATGTGTTACTAGGTCACTAGGTTGGTGTTGGCTTGCTCACAGAATCATGCAGCTGTAATTGCTCCCTTGTTTTTCATCTGCTGCACTGGTCAGATGAAGAATGTAGGAGAGAACATAATGCAAGAAGAATTTGACTGCACCATTTTTATGAGTAATGCTTGTCCATTTAAAAAAAAAAAAACAAACAAAAAAACAATGGCAACAAAAAAAAGAACACCAAGCAACACAGTATTATGGATACACAAAACTTTATCTTTTAAATATTTCTCCTCCTACATTTATTAATATTTGTGATGATCTCGTAGTGACAAGAAATACAGTAAAATAGTAGTTATTTTAAGAAAAATATTTATTTAAAGAAGGAAGTTTATTGTTTCCAGTTGTGCACAGAAAAGCAGCTAGTAAGTTGCCTTTCTCTCTAGGTCACCCAAGTCAGTAGCATGCATATGTTTTCTCTTGAACTGTTTCCCTACTTCTGCATTGCAGTAGAAGCTAAAGCAACCAAGATAAAACCAGATCAGAAAATAAAATGAAAAATTCAATCTTTATTCAAAATATAAAACTAAAACATTTTGTGGAGGCTTTTATAACTGTTCAGAAAGAAAAAAGCATCAGATTTTAATTCTTCTGTAGTTTTATATCACCTTCTGTTTCTTTTAAATCACAGAAAAAAACCACACCACATTTCAAAGAAGAAATTGCTCTTAAAAAGGTTAAAATATATCTTTTATTTCAAGTATTTATTGTGAAGACGTTTAAATGAGAGATACTCCCTCCATTTACTGCCAAGAGGCAACACTAAAATTTTTGGAAATTGCACCATGCGTAAGAATTCTGGGCAAATTTGCGTAGCAGCAGCTTGAGTCATTTACCTAGTGTTACCTAGTGTCATTTGATTCCTGTGCTACCTTGGTTTTTCCACTGGGTGTCTCCACACTACGTAGGAAGGACACGCAGTCCTTTTCAAAGGGGTTATGTAAAAGCAGAGAGAGTGCGTGAATACTGAAAAGGATGTTTTGAAATACAACTCAACAGTAAATTATTGAAAATGGGAATATCTAAACGAGACCTATCTTTCAGGCCTGAAACCCTGAGTGGCAGCTGACTTTTCTTTCATTCACCAAAGATTTTAGAAATGTGTGCTGATAGAGATATTCCTTCTACATTGATCTAACTTTGAAGAATTCATGTCCTAGTTTAGCATTGAAGTGGAAGTGGGTATTCATGGAAAGAGAAATTACAAAATCTTACTTTTTTTTTTTTTTCTGTGTGCATTAGTTATAGAACTCAGATCCAGACCCTTCTTTTGATTTCCACATTTGGTAGCGCTTCCTAAATTTGTTTTGCCTTTGGCTAGAGACGGTCATTCCTATTTCACACTGTAATGACAAAGACTGATAGCTTTGAAATTAACAAACCATTACCTAATCCTGTGAGCGCAGTTCTCCTACATGTGGGTTCTCAGCTGCACTCTTAACTACGGTCACAGGTCCATATTTGCATTGCTCTTTAGCATTCTCCAGAGCACCATGACAGAGAGACACTTCTGTGCTGATTCCTTCTCTCAGCATCCACAGTGTTTTAGAGCATCCTTTCACCCAAGCAAGGCTGCACTGCAGGAAGAATCCTTGAAAATGACTAGAATTGCAAGTGCTTGGGGGAAGCTGAATTCTCCTCTGAGTTCATAATGTTATCATCATGGCTAGCTAGCTGTCCTGTGTTGTTAAATGACTAGCATCAATACCAGGCACATACATGACAATATTGCTGGAATTGTAGGTGGTGGGTGTCCTGTTTGAAGACCCATAATGTTATAACTAGATCTGTCCTGCTTTTGCATTGAATGTGACCAGGTTGCTAGACACCATGACCAGCAGCTGAGTACCAGTTCAGAATAAGCAGCATAGCATTTCCAGACCTTAATGACATAGGTTATCTTCACGAAAGTAGTCTGTTACAGCAGTTCCTGATAGGAATCAGGTATGTTTCAGTATGCTAGCTACAGAGATGTGAAAAGTACCTGCCGGGTTATATCCACCCACCTTTGCTTTTTGTTTGGGATTATAAAAAGCTGGCATTGCCACTTTCTGGAGATGTGAGGAAATCAAGTGTCTGCCTAGTAGACAGGATACATGTTGTAATCCAATTTCTGCCTGGGTCATCAGTAATTCTCACAATCAGAAGTATAATTTCATCATAGTTGCCAAACATTGTGCAATTCTTACAGACTTTTGAGGTAGGTGTAATTCCAGCACCAGCTATGCGATTTACTGTTTACTGTACTGGATTACTGTTGAAATAATGAGTTTCACAGTTGGTGAGAGAACACCTGGAGTCCCACCAACCATGCGACTGAAGGAGCAAGCTGTATCCTGGAAGCTGTTCTCTTAATCTGGCATCAATAATACATGCACCTTGAGAACTTCACCTGCTTGTGATTCCTGGGCACAAGAACCCATGCAGACCACCACTGTAGCTAAGAAACTTACCAAAACATCTCCAAGGGAAGCAAGGCTTTCCATGTCTTGATGTATTCGTGTTAATACTGTGTGTTTTGGGGGGAGTTATTTTTAGCTTGAGCTGTACTTGAATTCAGCTCAATAAAGAGAAAATTGGATGAAAATCTATGGTCTGTGATACAGTAGCTGACCATTTTTGTGGTAGGCTAAGAATCTATATCGACTCCTTAAGAACATAGATTCCTGACTGACTCCGTGTTTTTTCTCCCACTTATTATAAATATTCAATGGAAAAATCTGTTTAAAATATCCAAGTGTTACTAGGTCTCTTCTGCAATGAACTAAGTGTGCCAACATGGGTCATAGGCAAGTCTGTGGAATGGGATCTACCGTTTTGTAATCTCATTATTTTATAGTAATATTAATAGTAAATTGCTGTGATATTTGTGCTGTACACCCTGGCAGGTCAACTGAGTGAGGCCAGTATAAAGAAAAGAAAGCTATGTGAAACCATTAAGGTAAAGTGAAACATTTTTTAACTGACTATGTAGATCTTTAAATGTATAAAACAGAATTGAACTAGCTGCTAGGGGCACAGCTGGGTAGCACAGTTTGTTTTATCAGGGAAATCTGTCTTAGGGCTGGTAAACTAGTAGACCCTGGAAAGGATATTGAACTTTCTGAATTTCTAATGCTGGGCAAAGGAATCTTTTGCTTCAGCAGGAGCATTAGCTTCTTCATTCATGGTTTTTCTCTGAAATTTCAAGATTTTTTTAAAAAAATCTGCAATAAAATTGATGTTATTTCTAAATTGTAATATGAACCCACAGAGGAAAAATACCAGATATAGGCACTTTCCTTATCCCTGATTGACCTATTATCATCAGTTTTTAATGAAAACAGTCACTTGTCTATTAGCTGCCTTTGAGGGTCTGCCATCTTTTTCACTCTCTATTGCAAATACACACCTAATATATACAATTTTTGCTGCAGTTGCAGTGGAAGTTGCAATGGAGTTAATGTTAAGAAATGTGGAACTCTCTTTAATGAGTGTTGCCCAGCTTGAGATCTTTTCCCTATTGCTTTGGTTGTCTTCTTGCCACTTTTGCCATGCAGACTAGCAGGCTGTTTCCTTTTGTAGACTTTACCAATTAGTAGAAGGAGAACATGAAGGAAAGTATGCTTGTTTATATCAAAACATTTCTCCATGTGTTTCAGCAATGTTCATATCAAAAAAAAATTCCATGTGCTTCATGAATATTCCGGTAAGAAGAAGCAGTTTTCAAGTACGCACAGTTAATAATTTGTCCCAAGAGTGCACAGAATACATTCATTAAAAATAGACAGATGCAACAGGTGATACCATTGTGTACCCTTGGGAAGCCTTTAATGGTTGGTTCCTGAGACAGTCTTTTCTCTACATGCTATGAATTGGTATGTGTGAGACGATTAGTTTCAGTACAATCTGTACCTGTGCCCTTTTTAACGGAAAGCTCAAGCTACAGTGTCTAGTTGCTAGATAGATGGAATTATAGTGAGTTGTGGTCTATGTGACATATGGTGGATACACCATAGCTACTTCTACACAGGTCTGCAGCTGTGCAATCTCCATCTTGATTTTCTCAGATGATGGATGCTGTCATCTGAGATCTCTGAATGAATCAATGAGGAAACAAAAGTTTGCCATTAGTACCATCATTCAGTTATAGTTTCTGGTCCTTGTATTCAACTGTGCGAGAATTAATTGGAGCATATGTTTTTGCAAATGCTTTTTGCCCGCATTCAGTTGCGTATCCAATGAGATGTTCAGTGCAAACACTGTCAGTTGTAACCTACATTCTTATTTTTGTCATACCTAAGAGTTCCATCTTAAACTTCATGTATGTTATTTATCGTCTCACCACCAGTGTACTATGGCATTGCATATGCCCAACATTGTCAAAAAATGTGGAAATACACCTGAAGATTTTTTTCCCCCATTTTACAGATAGGGAAGGTGAAGCACAAAAATTGAAAGGTTCACCCAGAGTCTGCAAAAGGGCTGTGGTATAGCTAGAAATAACTGAAGTCTAGTGTATTCATAACTGATCCCTATAATCTCATATTTGAAATATAGGGGAATCAAGATTTTATTTTCCCCTCCATTTGTTCAAATAGAAAATGTTCCTGCTAACAGAGGGCTCCTTGTTAAATATAAATGACTTTAAGTTACTGAATCCATAATGTGAAGATTAAGTTATCTCCTTGTTTGGAGTTAATTGTGCCTTTTTTTTTTCTTTTGTGACGTGAAATTAAACTGAGAAAGATGTATTAGTTTTACTCAGTACTGATTTTGCTTTTGACATCATGTAAAATCTCAAATTCCCATTCCCTCTGAGAACACAGAAGACAGAGTATATAAGTCTCAAACTTTTTGGTTGGATAGTGATTCATCATAGCAAGACTACATGTGTTTTGCTTGTATTTTCTATATGCCATTAACTAGTAAGTAAAAATGTTTATCTTCTTTTAATTGCATGGAAGGCATTTTCCTGATAAACAGTGCTGAACTATCAATGAAACTGCAATTCAGTTACAATAAACAGTACCTGGATTCAGACCAAAAAATGCTCTTTTTTTCTTTATGGCCTTTAACTTTTTCTGATTGCTATGCAGAGTACTAGAAAGGATGAATATTTATTTTTAGTCCTTGTCTAAGTGGTATCTTTTGGAAGATGCTTACCAAAATGATCAAAAGAATGAAAGGAAAATGCAGTTCTAATATTTACATCAGAAGGCAGCTACTCAGGAGTTTCTGTCTTTTGCTTTTACTTTTGCTTTTACTTTTTTACTTTCTACTACAAAGCAGATTGTAAGGAATACACACTTCCTTACTTTAAAAAGAATCTTAGGTCATTAACATTTATTTCTATGACTACATCACGTCACTCGTAAATCATTCTGTCAACATACCCCTTGCATGGGTTATTAAGATTTGATACATTTATCCTGAGGAGTCCACTTGCATAAAGAAATATTGTCCATTTCCACTCAAGAAAGAACGCTAACAAATGTAAATTTGGAAGCACACAGACCTATCTGCATTTCAATGTTTGCTTTCTTCTCAAGTCAAATAGATGTTCTGGGTTTGAATTCCACTGTCCCAATGCCATTAAGCTTCTCAATTTAGTCCACTTTTGATATTCTCTCTTTTTGACTTGGTCTCTTACCATGAGTACGTGACCAAAAATGAATTTATATTACACATATAAAAATGTCACCAACATGCAGCTTTAAAGAAATTTATAGTAATTTCAATGAATACAGAAAATAATGTTTAACATAAGCCAGGCCATGATGTAGTGCGAAGATAGTGTTAAATCAGAATCAAGGAAAGATCCTTCAGTTATGAAATTGGTACAAAACCAATAATATGTCTGGTAAAGTATAGTTCTAGCATTTCAAAGGACTGGTTGTCCACAGAAATGTGTTAGTATTAAAATGCATACCACAACATGAAACATGGCTGTGCAACATGTGTTAAAAATATGCTTCAAATAAAATTTCTGCAATTTGATTAATTGCATTCATAATAGACATTCACACTACTTCCTGATGATAGTTGACTAGCTGACATGGAGCCCAAGAGCATTCTCACTAGGTCAAGAAGTGTTGTGCCATGTATATACACATGCATATGAAATATGTAATACAACCATTTATACTGTACAGTGCAAATAGCTGCATTTTAGTTCAAATAATGACCTTACCAGAAAGTCTTTGCACTTAAGTATTTATTTATATATGCGTGCATACACATATATAAATATGTATATATCATTAAAAGGAATTCTGTGTAAAATAATCCTTGATTGCATTTCACTATTAATCCATGTGAAATGCTTATATTATAATTTAAACAGCTGCTTCCTTCTTCCTATAACTTCCAAACAGTTATAATGTTCTTATAAGGTCATTGAATTACAGGTGACTGTGTCCTTAGATTTCAAATCTTTGATTTCTGAAAGCACTGTGAAGTCAGCTGCCAGATTTTATTCATTGTTTCCATTTACTCTTTCTTTAATATTTCAGCTTTCTCAGCTTGTAGTTTAAACTTCTGAGAAAGGTTGGCTTGCAACTCCAGCAAGTTCTTCAACAGCTGCTGCTGGTTAGTCAGCATTTTATAGATGATTGTCGTTGTATGGTGTGGCAGTAAAAATGCTGTACTGAATAATGTCATAGATATTTAATAAGTGTAGAACTTTTGCAGGCAGAGTAAACATTAAAATATTTTCTAAAATAAAGAACTTCCTAAATATCTTTTCATCTGTTATACCTACAATAGGTATACATAATATTTTCTGAGGCTTCTTTTAGAAATTTTCATAGTCAACAGCTGGAACCTTAGTGATTTCCAGTCCTGCTTTGCTGGGTATAGGAGCTGTTCTGTGTTGAGGTAAGAATGCTTTCGTTTGCTGCTTTTATCATGGAGAGGGGTTTTATTTTATGAGAAGGGTTTGTGTGTTATGCTTTTGCAATGAGCTGTGAACGTAACTAAAATTTCTCTAATAGAGCATTCCCCAACATTAGGATCAGAACTGGCAACACCCTGGCCCTAGTCCTCAGCTGCACTGCAGGCACTTTGCACCATGCCAACAGTGCAAGGTGACTCTGAAGCCAGTTTAATTGGCCATGGAGGGATATGCTTAACATAAGGATCCTCCCTGGAGGGTGTACAGTGTGTGGCTGGGCCTTATAGAACTGCCAAGCTGGCTAGTGCAAAGCTTTTGGGAACATTGGCAGCCACTATAAATCCGATTAGACTTTGGACAGTTATGATTTATGTGAAAAGGCTAGACCAATGAATGCACAGCCAGCCCACTTCTCAGCCAGTGTTTGCAGAGAAATACTTACAGTGTAGTCATGTGGTACACAGATTGGTTTGCATTCATACTGTATATGCAATCTATTTAATGTTAAATGCATGATAGTTTCTGTTAAAATTCTAGGAAAAATAATTTAAACAATGTATTTCTATTCTTCTGCTCTAGTATTCTCACTGTGATGGAAATGTCCCAGTCTGTGAATTTAACTTCAAGGCTGTTCATGTTTAGGGTTAAGTATAACCCAGTGTAGAGACCTCCTTGTTCCACTGGAAGGGGTTAAGAGGAGATAAAGGACAAGGGATATGCAGTTAAGATATTTGCATGAAATTGTTAGGGGAGTTGTGGGAAGCATTTTAATTTTATAATCTTTCATAAATTATTCATTTTTAAAATCACAAATTTGAACACAGCTAAAAGGTACCAGGCTTAACAGCAAATCACAGCTTTTGCAATCACAATGGAAAGTGTGCCCTTTCAGATTCTTATGTTTTCTCCAGCCATTTTTTCACTGAGAAAGAGAGTAAAGGAAAAAGATATTCAAGCTTTTTCCTTTTCATTTTCCTCCTACCTAGAAAATTATGGCACTGAGTCAGGTGGGTATTTCAGAATAAAAAGAATAGCTTTTGTTTACTTTCTTTTATCTAGTTTTCAGAGCTCTTTTTATATTTCAGAATTATTTTCTCTGATAGTTCTGAGTATATTTTACAGACTTCTCATGCTGCATTTGTTGTTGATTCAAATCCATTTGCTCTTCTTTGAGAATGTAGTAGGGTTTTTTTTTTTGTTTGTTTTTAAGACTCAGATCCTAGCCATATTTGACTCATTCCCTCATTACATTTTGACAGATATTCATTAACATGAGGGAACTATAGTTTACAATCTGGTGTGTATATTAAAAGTGTATAGGAAAACAGTACACATGGAAAAGGTTGTATACATGGTTTATGTGTACTTTTGAATAGATGGAGTATCAGAGCTGAATGGGTGTTAGTTTCCCCACTAATGTGTCAAAACAGTGGCAATGGAATAGTTGGAGTGGTAATAGGATATAGAGCTTGCCACTAATTCAACTGCTTTTAGTTCGTCCTGAGTTGGGCACAGGTTCACTGGACTGTCACATAGCTGAGTTGGTGGCATTGATCCACGCTGTGGCAAATATCAAACCCTTTGGTTTGCAAACCTTCTTCAGAATAGGGAAATTACATGTTTGTTTAAGCAGAAAGACCAGGGACTGATTAGGCACTGTGGTAGAGTTACCCTAGGATAGTTGCAGACAGACAATGAGGGAGGTGTGTTGGCAGGTACGCGTTAAGGCCACCATGGCTATTTCCTTACATTGGACTCATCCTCTCAAACATAACTACTAGTTTCCACTGCCATCCATAAAGTTCTTCTAGTGGCATTTAAATTACATGTATCTTTTTAAAAACATGATTATTATTGAGAAAAAGAAAAATGTTATATATTGCTATTCATAAAAATAAAGCATCCACAATGTAACTGGAATTTTTACTAATCATGAAGTTCGTAGCGTTTTACTTTCCTTCTCGAATATAGATGTGAAATATTCCTCCAACAAGAGATCCAAAGACAGACCTAAGTGAAGGAGATGCAAGTCATGTTTAGACAAGCAAGTTCATAAAGAAGGGACAGAGAATAGCCTGTTTTAGTTGCAAAACATGTTATCACACGTTTCAGAGCAAAGTGATACAGGTCTTTGCTTTGTCATTTTTTATTAAAACCTTTGTTCTGGAACCCTGTGCTTCAGCTATGTGTGTGTGACTATATTTTGCAGTTTTACGATTTGAGTGACAGAACATGAAAGATTATTTCTGTAGTTGCATTCATGGTACAACATCCCTTTGGTATTTCTGGTTTTGCTTTTATTTCTTAAAGCAGTCTTGTTCCATATGTTTTGTTGTTTGTGTATGCAAACATAACATATTATTGGAAATTTTGGTAATGTTTGTCAAACCACATATTTTTTCATTTCTGCATATTGAATACATAGCAAATTTCTGACTTCTGCCAAATATAGTGATGTAGAGGTTTCTGTCATACATTTATTATGTGCCTTTTTTGATAGTCCAATTCAGAAAAAAAACAACATTTATCTCCTGGACATAAAATAAATGATGGTAGCAATGGTGATTAGCATTATGAGGGAATAAAAAACAGTCTTCAGTTTAAGTGTACCATTCAAACAGCTTGGCTAACATTTTTCCTCTACTCTTGAATGCTAATTGTGACTTTCAATTGGAGCAAATAGTCCTGCAAAACAGTGTAACATCACCTGAAAAATATTCCCCTGAAACATTGCACAGTGGGGGATGCGGCTATGCATGGCATATGAAATTAAAGATACGTCACATACTGGCACATCAGCTTTGTCATTTCACCCACGCTGTAGCATTGCAGACTTTAGGTGACATGCCACAGTTGAAAAGCCAGCATATGACAAGCTCTTCATTTAACTGAGTATGCCAGATGCTAGGAAATACTGCAGTCTCCACTCATGTTTTGTATAATCAGTTTCCAAACCGTTGTGCTCTCTAAAATGTGGTGTTTTGAAACACCATTTAGGCAGAACAATGATTATCTATACACTGAGTTTGCATCTGGAATAAAAAAATGGAAATACCCCACTCCCCAACTCTCCTGCCTCTACATCTGTAAATCATTTAAATCTAACCATTTATTTCAGGATCCTACATTTGCCAAGGAATATCAGAAATCCACATGATGTCCCAAGTGCCAGATTTTGTATTTGGATCTCTGATTTAGATGAATAATGTGTAAAAGTTCATGAGGTGTGAAACTGCATATAGATAGCTCCCCACTCTTTTATGCACAGGAGAACATTAAGGTTTCTTCCAAGGTCAGTTCAATTTATGCTCACCAAATACTATCAGAAATGTCAGTTGCCTTCAGAGATAGCAAATGACTAAGCATTTTGTTAATATTAATTTACTGCCCCACCATGCCCACTTTTGAACCCCCAATTAAAATACAAAGGCTGTGAGGACAGAGATGTCAAGATACATTGTTACTGTAATTAAAAAATAAGACTGCTAGCTACTGTGACAAACTTAATCTTTCACATGATTAAGGGCTATGAACCAGAGGTAATATTATAAATATTATAATTTGGTTCTTTGGCTGGTTTAAAATATAGTCATAATTGCAGAAGACATACCTATAGAGCTTGTTACAGTTGCTTCAAAGGTACTCATTCGTTCTTTAACTGGGCTCATCCAACACATTATCATTACTCAGGTTTTTAACATAATGTACCTTATTTTCCTGTTCAAAACAATTAGATGACCACATAAATAGGCAAGTAAATTTTTTCACTAAAAACTGTTTTGCAGTTAATAGCATTGCCGGTCTTTGTGAATAGTCGGTAACTGCAGGCTCTTGGAGATGCCACAACAAAGAATTCTTTAAACACGCAGCTGTACACTAAAGAACTGACTGAATGGATTTGATAAATTGGTTAAAAAAAAAGAAAAAAAAAAGGTTTTGGCTCAACAAAGTAAAAGCTGACCAAAGGATGCAAAGGAAACAAAATGTTCATGAACAAAACAAAATAAAGGAATCTATCAATTGGAGGAGTGCAAAGAGAAGAACTAATGTCCTTTATTTTGTTTTTGTTGATTTATTTATTGCACTTCATTTTATAGTTCACTGGTTCAAGTCTATTCCAGAAGCAGAAGCTTACTGATGTTTGAAAAATTCTCAATCTATGTTCATGTACTATCCGTGTCATAATAGCTTCCACATCTAAATTTTAGATCCTTTGTTGGTGACTCATCAAAAAGTGCAAGAGTTTGCTGGAATAATAAAGATTTATGTCTACTTTCAACCAGGAATGTTCTTCTGTGGAAAAGGATAAGACTTGTTTTGTCTTCCTGTCCAGCAAAGCTGCATAGGGAAGCTTTTCCTCTGTAACTGATCAAGTATGTGTGTCACTGAATCTGAATACTACTGGGACTCTAAAACTATACTCTTTAGTCACCATTCTTCTTTGTGCCTGGAGGTAATGTGAGAAAGTAAATGGTGGTCTTTGCTGGTTTTTCATTTTTTTTTCTTAATCTCTGAGAAGCTGTTGATGAGAAAAAATGCTTCTGAAACTGTGATTATAGATTTTTGGGACCATATCCTATTTTGAAGAATAGGACTTAAGGATTAAGCCAGTAGCTAGTATAATGAAAGAAATAGCCAAATGGGACATTCTTTGTGTCTTACGTGGTCTATCACAGAATCACAGGACTTTTAAGGTCAGAAGGGACCTATGGAGGTCCACCCTCCCTGTTCAAGCAGGGACACCTAGAGCAGGTTGTCCAGGACCATATCTAGACAGCTTTCAAAGATCTCTAGGGATGGAGACTCCACAACCTCTTTGGGCAGCCTTTTCCCATGCTCCATCACCTGCATGATAAAGAGGTATTTCTTGATGTTAGACAGAACTTCTTGTGTTCCAGTTTGTGCCCATTGCCTCTTGTCCTGGCACTGGACACCACTGAAAAGAGCCTGGCTTTGTTGTCTTTGCACCCTCCCTTTAGGCATTTTTACACATTGATGAAGTACCCCTGGAGTCTCCTCTTCTCCAGGCATAACAGTCCTAGTGCTCTCAGCCTCTCCTCAGAGGAGGGTTTCTCCAATCCCTTTATTGTATTGGTGGCCCCTACTTTGGACTTTTACCAGTATGCCCAGTACACGAGTACTGAGGGTCCCTGAACTGGACACAATACTCTACGTATCTGAATAGACAGGAAGGATCACTTCTTTTGACCTCCTGTCAATATTTTGCCTAATGCAGCCAAGAATACCATTAGCTGCCTTGGCAGCAAGGGCTCTTTGCTCACTCACATTCAACTTGATGTCTACCAGGACCCCCAGGTCATTTTCTGCAGAGCTGCTTTCAAGCTGGGTGGCCTCAGCATGTATTGGTGCCTGGAGTTGTTCCCCCCTAGATGCAGGACTCAGCCCTTGTTGAACTTTATGAGATTCTCGTCTGCCCGCCTCTCCAGCCTGTCAAGGTCACTCTGGACGGCTGCGTGGCCTTCTGGGGAGTCAGCCACTACCCCCAGTTTCATGTTGTCTGTAAATTTACTGAGGGTGCTCTCTACACCATCATCCAGACCACTAATGAAGATGTTAAACATCTTGTTTATTGAAGGCTGGACCCAGTGTTGACCCCTGGAGTACTCTACTCATAACTGGCCTTCAACTAGACATTGTACTACTGCCCACTGCCCTCTGGGTCCAGACAGTTTTTGATCCACTTCATCCTGCCCATATTTCAACAGCTTCTCTGTGAAGATCTTACGGGGGATTGTGTCAAAGGTCTTTCTGAAGTCCATGAATACAATATCCATTGCTTCTCCATGTGTGCTAACCATAGTGCATTTAAAACCGTATCAGAGTTTTTGCAAAAAAAAAAAAAAAAGAGTAAATGATTCCTTCACTTGCTCTGGCCATTTGAATAGAATTTCAGTTACACACTTCCTGTTATATTTGTGTAAAACCTAAACTATTCCTGTTTTGCCTTTTTGGCTCAGTGAAGAACAGCTCAAAAGATTAGGAACAAAGCATTTTTGTAGAACTAACATGCAC
Organism: Anser brachyrhynchus; assembly: GCF_964034855.1. Lineage (NCBI taxonomy): Eukaryota > Metazoa > Chordata > Aves > Anseriformes > Anatidae > Anser > Anser brachyrhynchus. Next base: position 23,352,308 of record NC_137705.1, read on the forward strand.
TTCAGATATTTGACTGCAGAAACTGTTGCTTAGCCACAAATGGTTTCTGTCAGATTCGGCTTTTATCTTGGATGTTCCTGAAGGAACCTGGATTAACATAATTAAAACGTTCATGAACCATCTCATTATAATTTTAGAAATTTCAGTGCTGAATAATACAATGGGGTTTATTATCAGGCTTTATGGATGAGCCTTTTTATTTAGTAAAATGTATTTTTTTGCATTCACTTTCACGTATATACTTTTATTATTTTAGTCTAGAATTTGAAAAAAAGAGATAAAATATCAGTAAAATTAACATAATTTTATCATCCAAAACACCAGGCAACTACTTTTTTTTACTGAATCTTCTTGTGCCTTCTTCATGAGACAGATCTGAAGTCAGACGTACATTATATTGCCGTGACTTCCAATTAATTCCAAATTAACCCAAAATTGAAAATCTATACAATCCATCCGGTTGTTGTAGTAGGGTGAGATACTGCATATCATTCCTAAAAACAAATTTGAAATTCAGGGGGAGTGAATCATAAAGGTGTAAGTACAGTCCGCTCTGTATGCTGCATTAGTCTTGGATGAAACTACCTGAATATATATATATATATATGGAAATATAAAATATCTGCAGCAATACCAAGGAATTTGTGATTTTTTTTAATACTGTTTTCTTCTTTCCAACATCATAGACGTATTGAAAATGTGATGTAGTAACGGAGCTGATAATGAAGGTGGTTTTCCGTTTCACACAAGTTATTGACAGCTATTATTACAGCTTTATAACACAATATGAGTTTGTAGCATTTTTTCTTTCTTCTTGCTCCTGTTCTGGCTTTTAAGGTGTTTTCCTGTATGTACTGGATCATCCCAGTACTCTTTTGTGAAGGATGAGGAGTTCTTTACAAGGGAAGCAAGGTTGCTATCAGAGATGATGCTGCAATTTCTTCTGCCCAATGTTTTCTTTACTTCTGCCCATAATATAGACATATTATATACATATTATAATATTATATATATAATATTATATATTTGGTATAAAAGAGTCTCTTTTACAAAAGAGCTCTCACTTGGAAGTTCATCTGCTCTGCAGCCCAAATATTTTTTTTTTCTTATTTATGGGTGAAATGTAATCAGCCTTTCTCTAGACCTAACATCTGGTAGACAGAAGTAGCATTATTTTTTGTTGTTGATGGTGTAGACTAAAAATAAATATCTGTTTGAAGTCTTTAAGGAGAGTTTATAGAGTGCTGAGAATTTTTCCTCTTACCTTGTCTTGTGTATCTCAAACCCAGTAATACATTTCATAAAATAATTACACCTGCATTGCACAGGTGACTGTGGACTGAATAGAGATTTTTCCCATTATAAAATTGATAGCAAGTATGTCCTTCTCACTGTCCCCTGCAGTTTACTCCTCATGTCTAAATCCTTGATTCAGCAAGTCCTCCCTGCTGTGAATATGTATCAGGTTGGTTACCTGGTATTTCAGTTTCATTACTTGATATTTTTTATTTAGAAAAATGAATTAAAGCAAGCATGGAAGTTTGGGGGAAGTGTAGGAGAATTCACCTGTTCCTGGAACAGACAGGAACCTCTGAGAAAGCAGAGTATTCTGTAAACAAATTAATATACAAGCATATACTACATCTTATACTCAGCTGTATGTGTTCATATTTGTGTACTTCAGGGAAACAGAACTGTTGGCTTTCCGTGCTACTTCATTTTTGGATTTATTTGGTTAATAGCATCTGCTGAGGAATAATTCACTGCTTTACTATTATTACTGTTATTGCACAAACAGTTAAAATATTAATCATAATTTTGGCTCTACATTTTAGTAACAGAACATTAAACATAATAATGCTACACTTAATAGTGTAGTAATATCTTTTCTAAATATTTTTACCAAGATCTTGGAATAAAATAGAAGATAATATACAGCAAATCCTTTCTGATTTTTAAGTTAGCTTAATGACTCCTGAAAGAAAGCTTTGAGAAGTTTGTGAATACTCACAGAACCTTCACTGAGTGATGGCTACTAAAAAGATGACAGCTAATGCAGTAATTGTATCTTTTTATGGAAGAGTTCTCTTTCCTTTTCTGAGCATTACATAATTCACAGTGAGTTTCTGAGCCAAAACTCAAGTTCTGGGGACTGAGAACCCATTGCTTAGGACCAGACTGTGAATTCCTTACTCCTGTTGTTGAATGTTTAGTTATTGTCTTCAGTGTTTGCATTTTTCGTATGAGTAAATGCACAGCAAGGGAAAAAGATCTTGTTGGTTTAGTCTTTAGTATCTGTTTCTTCAGCGGTATGTGTGAGTTCGGAGGATACTAATTTGATCTATCTTTTGGGCATATGCAGGCAGTTCTGTGTAAGTTTGTCGGCTATGGAAAAATACAAATAATGAACAAAAATAGAGATTACAAGTATTGTGAGCAGAAGACATAGAGATTTTCCCTATTTCTCTTGAAAAAAAATATTTTCCTGAAAGAGTTTTAAAATACTTGAATATAAATTTTGTTGATCGCCTCTTTGGTATTCGACTACGTGTAGTTGTGAAGCTGTGCCATAGGCTGCAGCCTTGTCAAATAGCATAGGGAAGTTGTAAGAAAATGGACATTTTTCATATAAGTAACATATGTGGATAAATATATAGTTAACTTTAATTATATGAGAGTCAATTGCCTTTTGGTGGGTACTTCCTCTGTAAACCTACAATATGGTTTATTTGCCTTTTCAGTAGTTATCCTATTATGGTAATTTTCACTTATATTTTGCAGACCTTTTCTGATCAGAAATAATTGCTCTTAAAATAATGCACTGCCCTAATATATTTAGATCATCTAAGATGAATTCTTTTGTGGTGATGCAACCTGACATACCTTGGTGAAAAATTGTAGATGCGGCATTTTATACATTAGGGAAAAACAGGCTGACTGCATGAGAAAAGGAGTGGTGAGTCAGGAGAGGGAGATGAATGACCTTTTCCTTTTTTTTTTGTTCTTTCTGTTCATCTCATATTTGTGAAACATTTCCAGAGGAGAGAAAATCCTCAGGTAATTAATTCACTATGATGTATAAATGCTTTCTGAATTGAATAAATAGCATTAGATTTTTTTTAAAAACGTTTGGGATGTAGGAACTCTAACAACAACTATTTGGACATTATTGACAAACAATATCCCTAAGTCACATAAACATTACCCTTAGGATCAATTATCAATTGATATCAATTATCCCAGAGTTTTCAGCCAAAAAGTTCTGTTTGATCTTCTTTGATAACAACAAAATCTAAGTGAATGCAATGTGTGGTCTGCATTTTCTTCTTAAATTTGTCTTTAATGGGGTAACTTTTTTCCCTCAATCATAAGTTGGAGTAATTATGATAACTCAGAATGGATTTAGACGTTTAAAAGCAAATCAAGCCAAACTAATTATAAGAAGAGACTGAAGACTGTGTATCACTTTCGCTTGTACTAATGGCTTCAGAAATTGGTATGTCTGAATCTGAACCTAGTTTGAGAGGTCAACTGTGTACTGTTCTCACCATCATTTGCAAACAGCTGGAGTACCTGTGACAAGAGAAATAGTTAACATTAAAAAATATTACAAAAAAAATTATTTTGAACCACCTTTTACACTAGGTTCATACAGAGTGATATCTTAATATATGATGAAGAATCCTGGTAAGTAGATCCAAGCATCCTTCTTTTCTGTTGCTGAAACTTCAAATTAAAGACCGTGGCAAGACTCACACTAGGTGTAGCCTCCAAAAATACTCCTTAAGTTTGTTTTTTTAACTGTTTGCCCTCTGATAGGGGAAGTAATCTAAGTTCCATATTTACTAATGAGATGTTATGTGAGACTGTGTCAAAATCTTAGGTAAATGAAAATCTATCACGTTTACAATTCTCTCATATACAGCAGATCACAGTTTCCCTACAGAGGAAGAAGCATGACCACCCTGTGGTTTTCCTGTATCAAAGATGCCATCAACAAACTAACTGTCTGATTCTAAGATTACTACATTCATCATGTTTGTTTATGCTCGCTTTTACGTTTAGCCAAAAATAAGCCACTTGTCTTTTGTCAAGTTTCTCCATGAGGATCAGCAGTAAATTCTGACTAGAGTCCACATTGCATCGTCTTGTTTTTGAGAATAGGACAAGACATTTCCCATGGTTGCCACAGTAATGCTATATAAAAGTGTAACTAATGAATGCAAATTGTGAAGATGCCTCAATGAGTTGCACTTATATCAATCATGTTCAAAGAACAAATACCTCAAAGAAAATTGCAGAGTGACAGATTATTTAAATTCCTCCCTGTGGTGACTAAAATGTTAGAACAATTTATTTATTTTCAGAGATTGAGTTCCCTGCCCTGGGAGTTTCAGTAGTACTTTCCTTGGTAAATCTTGCATATTCAACATCAGGTATTCATTCAAGGTATTTGGCAGGAGCGAGTCAACATGTAAAAAAAAAAAAAAGCAAGACATTTGAGCTATCAGAAAGCTCAAGGTAAATTCATAAAGCCTACCATCTCACGATGTTTCAACAGGATTCCTGAGTGGTATATTTTCAGCAGCATGCATTAAATGATTTTTTGCCTTAATTTAATTAAGGATAGATATTCAAATAATTGTCAGTGAGTCTCTGCTCTTGTGTAACTGTGAATATTTTGGCCATGTCATCCTTTGCAGTATCATCTGCAGCTTGCAATATCCTCTTACTGCATTTGTTCACGATCATGATAGAACATAGATCTTAGTTCATGCTTCTGGTTTCTTTGGCAGTAGTTTGTAACCAAATCCTTTATTTAAAGACTTCTGCCTTGTGTTTCTCACAGAGTAATTAATCTGATTGTGGCCATGCAAGGTAGGTTAATTCTTCTGGACCTTTTGACTTGTTTTAAAATTATGGGTACTTCCAAGTTGGAATTTCTTCTCATTCAGGCATTCTTCCAGCTAAGAGACAAAATAACAAACAGAAGGTGGGAGAAGGCAAATGTAGATGCAGGGATTTGATGTACTCTATCCCTTGTTTGGGGATAAAAATTAAATATAAGTTTTCATTTATGATGTCTCAGGAAAAGGAAGCATTTCATATTCGCTCCTTCATGGACCCATCTACAATAATATTTTTCAGTGTGTGAAATGTTCTTTGAGGCATATTCCTATGAAGTGCTGTTTTTACTGCATACTAGTGAAGAGGCATGTAATGAGAAGAAAGTTTGGAACAATTAAATGAACTGTAGCCCTTTTATCCCTTATCCATTAAGGGAAGAGCATTGCAGTAAGCAGCTATGGTGAATAATAACACTGGAAAACTAAAATGAGAGCTGACATTAGTGATAATGCACTTTCTGCCTCTTGAAGGTAATATGCCCACAAAGCAAACAATTTGAAATACACTCAAAAGCAGAGAATTTTACTGGAAGCGAAAATGTTGAATAGCATACTGAAGCAAAATACAAATTTGAAATATAGTGATTGACAGTAGGGAAAGACACTGATATTTAAGTGCTAGTGGGATCGGCATGCTAAAACATTAAAAATGTTGGACAGAGCAAATCAACTTAATTTATATGTCAAAATCATTTGAAACAAATTACAAAAAGAAATCCATATAGATGTTGATTTCCCAAAATGCCTCATAAAAGTTTGAGAGTATTGGAAATCAAATCAGAACTTATGATAACACGCTGGACTTTGTCTTACCTTCAGTTACTTGGGGTTTGTGATCACTGCTAAGCTTACATATAGTTGAGGTTAAATCTTGTTACAGTTCTGAAATCTACTTGTGTAAATTTAGAGTTACAAATGAAGGATGACTGGCTGCAAGGGAATGACCAGAATGTCACACTTAATGGTCTAAGGAAGGAATGCATGTTCTGTTGAATATATTAATGTTCTGATAATGAAGATTGGATCATTTTCCCTTTATTTTTATTTATTTATTTACTTTTGAGGGATGTGGATTTCTGATTTAACAGTGATACAATACACCAGGAATATAAAGATGCCTAACACGAACCTTAGCAAATAAAACTTGGAGAGATACTTCAAGTATTTTTTACTTAATAGTTGCATCCTCTAATTAGTTGTAAATCTAGCTTAAAAACAATTCACAGTGACACTCTCTGTTAGGCAATTTGCTCAGATCGATACCACTGTTTTTCAAAAGACTCCAAGTGGAGAAAGGAAATTGCTATCACAACATTGCCTATATTCTGTTAGTATTTTTTCTCAAGCTACCATAAGACTATATAGTTTAAAGAATTCCTGTGGGATTCCGAATTCCTGGAGAAGCCATTGATACAAATAAGTATGTGTGTTTATGTTTATGTAACCCTGTGCACCTGCACACAATACATGCTAAGACATCCAAGGCATCTGAAATATATTTGAATAAGTTATTAGACCTTTCAAACAGTATAGCTATTCTAGTCTGACTAGCCTGAATGTTTGATTTTGAAACAGCTGATGAATTTCTCATATTGACAAATGCATTTTCCTTTAAGTGTGTGTTTTGTATCCATAGGAAAACACATGAAGTTGCCATGGTAACTATGAATGTTCCTGAAGTCCTGGGATGAGTAAATAGCTACAGTTTGATAAATATATGGCTCTGTATGGGGCCTATGGGGTAATTCTGTCTATGGCCATTCTGACAACATCCAGGATGGATGGCATCTAGCATCCCATGGAAGCCTATAACTAGATATATACCGACTAGCTCATAGAATCTCTTATCACACGGGTGGTGATGTGGCTGGGGAAGTACTTTAACAGCACTTTATCTGATAGAGTCTGCCTGGCTTTGCTTTCCCTGGACTAGGCTAGCTCGATGCTAATTCATTCTACTGCAGCCAGAAAAAATGTGGTCATCTTTGCAAGGTAGAGCAGCACCCAGAACTGCTCTGATGGTTTGTGAGGGTGCAAGTTTGCTATGATGAGCAGCTTGTCATTTCTTTTGCAATCTTTTTATTACACCCAGAGAAGCCACTTGCATATACTGTACTTTTCTACTGCTTTTAGGCAAAGAGTAAAGACAACGCTGCAGCTGTCTAGTGGTGAAGACTGGAAGCCAGAAATTGTGAGCCTTAAACATATTTTGTCATGCGAGTAAGTCAGTCTCACATCTCTGCTTAGCTGGGAGTGAATGGGAAAGCTGTTGCTGTTCAAGCGTGTTTGTGAATTCAGGGACTAGCTGCTACCGATACACGTAAGATCAGCTGCTGCTATAGATCTTACTAAGGTACTTAATTCCACAGGGATGATTAGACTTTCCAGTTTTCAAAATATTTAGTTTCCCAAGCTCATATAAAGATTGACCTTGCGACATTTACATTTGGACATATGAATCAAGACAGTGGACATGATTGCACTTACACTTTCAGTGTAAGAAGTATAGACTGAGCAATTTTAGTTAAATATTATGACATATCACAAAAAATGTTTCATAGTAGTAAAAAATCAGGTTAAGGAAAGTCAAATCTAATGTATTATAAACCTTTGCCTTAAATTTTTGTGGTCTTAACACAAAATATCAGTGCAGGGCCATTGCCTAAGTATATATCACATAGTTTTATGCTAATGAGACTACAGGTGAGTGACTCTATTCTCATTACCTTTAGCTATCATGAAATAATATTACAAGTTGGAGCTATAGACCCAAACTGGCTTCTTAAATCATAGTATCAGTTACTTAAAGTGATTCAACTCAGGTAAGATGGGATTCAAAGCTGTCATTCTCATATATGAGATCTAGACAAAGTTAAGTATTTTAGTTTAGTGAAAAACTTAGAAGTTTCTGAGCTGAAGTGAATTCATCTGCTGAAGATGGTAGATACTTTTGCCTGATGCTCTTCAGACAGCTCAGTTCTGCACAGCTTAGAAACTCATTTACTGTTTTGTTTAAACCTAAAACTACAGAACTTTGTATGTTATTTGCCTTGATTTTGTTTTTCTTTCTTCCTTCATTTGAGGGATGAAATCTTTTTGACTGCTGCTAAGCAATGAATGCCTGATAAAATTTGGCTATTTTCAATGAAATAGAACGAGATCAATTTGAATAAGGAATATCTATCTTATGCTGGTCAAAATGCTCAGGGACAGAGAAGAAGGGGAAAATAGAAAGACTGGAAGGACTTTGGGTACTTTGGTTTCAGGGGAAGTTCAATAGCTCTGCAAGTCTGAAATTAGAAATATGTGCTATATGGAGAAATTAGCAGTAAGGAAAGTGGGCAATCTTTCTGAGACATCTAACAAAACTATAACACAATGATTTGCCAAGGTCAAATATTTCATTTTAATGCTACTTGAAATATTTCTGAAATACTTGTATGAAGCAGCGTGCAAGTCTGAAATCACTTCAATCCTATAGTGAAGGTTTTACAATGGAATAGAGGATGATAAATCAGTGGGAGAAAGCACATTACAAAGAAATATTTATAGGTCCTAGTAATGGCTTTTTAAAGCTGGAACATCTAGTAAGTGCTAGAAGGACTTGATAAAAAGGAACTTTGTCAATAAATGTTCACAGTTTCTAAGGTGGATTTGCATGATTAGCTCCAATGGCTATTACTTTCAAATGATTTCAGATGTTTTGGACTAAACCTGAAATAAACTGATACAGCACTTGAATTTTGTAGCAGGTGTTCCTGCATTTAAATACAGACTTTTACTGAGGATTTTCAACCTGTAATCACTCCTGGGTCAGATATTCTCACTTTCTCTTTCAGCTTACACAAAAGCTTAATGCTGTTTATTGCATGGGTGTTTTACTGTGATATAAACATTCAATACTTAAGTATTTCACATTTTCATAGGATCTTGTATGCCTACACTGAGCAGTGGGGTATAGTGCAAGGAACCCCAAACACGCTAATAATTTTTTTAAACCAGGAGAGAGTCATGGTTTAGCTTCCATTAATAAGCTAATTATCTGAACTCTTTGTCAAGACCAATGAACTTGCAAGATATGAGTCTTGAAAGACTTGAGGTATGATCTTAGATGATATGTTCGGCTTTGAGTTGTTGTATAAAATATACTCCTACTTTATATTTACCAACTGCTACCTGTTCTGTGCCACTCATGCGGAGTATCTTTGACAAATCTCAACTGCATTCTGGAGTTCATAGAAACTAGCTCGAAGCTGAAATGACTCTTAAATTCTGCTTGACTCCATTCCCATTTATGTTATCATTTATTCCTTGAGGAGTTACATTCTAGATCCAAGTGCAAATACCTTTGCTGCTATGCCTGGCCAGATGCAGAGGGCAAACCAGAATTAAAACTCATTAAAAAAGAATGGAGGATTTTTAGGATCTTCCCAAAAAGGATGTTCTGGAGAGGAGGCAAAGAAGAAATGAGAGCCTTTTACTTGTTCATTAACTTCTGTCTTTTCTATGACATTTCATAGGCGTAGGTTCCTAGCACTGCAGGCTGTTATCTCCTGGGGAGCCAAACACTACCTAACATCGTGTAAGAAGCTGTCAGTGACGCAGCATAGTGTGCACAGCCCTTTCATCTCACTAAGATCAATCCCTCACTCTCCTCAGAGTGTGTCTGTCTCTGCCTTGACTGAACCTTTTATCAGTGTTTATATCAAAACTCTTGAACATCATCTTTTTAAAATACTTTCCAAGGATAGATTTAAATTACAGCAAGCGATATTATAGGTCTCTTGTGCTTTATGAAGTGGGTGAGAGTAACTGTGATTTCATCAGATCTTCCTTTCCTAACACATCAGTTTACACAGACATATTTCCCATCTGTGCATCTTTTCTTTTTGCCTTGAGGAATTTAGCAGGAAATCTAGTATACATTCAAACACTACTAGAACTGAATAGTTTAGTGATTTCTATTCTGGTCACATCATCAATAATCCTCTGAATGCTTGTTCTAATACATAGTAAAGGTGTTGGGGAACAACATACGTAACTGTGTTGTGTGGAGTTAATTTGGAATCACTGAAGTACTATTAAACCAGCATGTTTGTAGTTACTTCTTATTCTTAAAATTTTGCCATTAGCTATAACCATCTGGGAGAGGGAGATTTCTAAGTCTGATATACAATAACGAACAGTAACATTGTCTTGCACTTGAAGAGCTATTTCCTTTTCCAGATCCCATAGATGTAAATTAATTTTGTCTCATACCTCTCTGTGTTGCAAGCACATACAGAAATGATAAACTGAAACACCAAACCAGAATTAAATACTTGAACACATTTAAAGAACACAAACACCTTGTTCATAAAAAGAGCCAGAACCAAAGAACAGAACAATGAAAACTTGAATACTTTTGAAAGGCAAGACTATCAACAATAAATTTAAATTTTCTAGGCCTGGTAACTCATATGGAGCTGTACCTATTAATTTCAAATTTCTTTTTTTTATAAATACAACTTAATCTTACAGGATGACCTGCAGGGATAAAATTTGCAGTAAATAACACTAGACAGATACAAGCTTGTAAAGATCTTGCAAAACAAATAAACCAACCAACAGCAACGACAACAAGAAAAAACCTACAGCTGTGGACATTATTAAATTGAGAGCCTCATTATCTTCCCCAGTTGGGGACAATAAACTCACTAGGAACAGGTGTTCTACAAACAACTGTTCAGGTAGCAGGAGAAGAAGTTTGTTGTAGCGGGAAAATACAGTGGAAGAAAAAGTTGGAATGAAGAGACTACAATACTAAGGCTATATGAAATTTGTCTAGTTGAGTCTCCTTGCTGTAAGGAGAACGTGTTTTTTGTGATACACAAGAAGCCTGCACGTGGGTGAATGCAGGTTCTTATTCTGTGAAGTGTAGATGTATCACCTCTGACTTCCAATCATTGTGCTTTCAGTGCATCTAAGTGCATCTAATGTTGTGTTTGTGAAGCTAAATAAACTTAGTTTGTAGTTTTCTAGTAACCGTTATAATATATGGGTATGTGGTTACTAGTGTATCTAGTACTAGATGTGCTTGCTGAGATACTGCTTTTTATTTTAAAAATAAGCTATATAAAGATGATGTAGAATCCCTCATTTCATTACAAAACAACAGCATAAGTGACCGTGGATTTCATGCCTTGGAGAAGGAGCAATATGTGATGATAATTGTGAGGGGATTTTCTGAGCAAGCTAAAAGTCTGATCAGTAAACTTTCCGTTATTCTCACTCTGGATTGCCCAACTTTTCTTATTCTATTACTAATACTTAAAAGACCTTCAAAGCTTCTGTCCTGGGCTGTTGCTTTTTTTTTAAACCTCCACTTTCTTTGGGTTCATAACTTAAACTGAAAGTAGGTGACCCAGTAGTTGTTATTAAGAATGAATATAAAGAAAGCTGTTGCATCCTCTATTGTCTCCAGTGTTAAGAGGCAGGTTTTAGTATGTTACATCTCAGCCTTCAGTATCCTGGCAGTGGAGCTGTAGAGCTAGCTCCCTGTGTTTTTGTGTGTCGGTCATAGTTTTCAGTTCTTGGTAGTGAGTTATTAGCGTAACTCTTTAATATACTCTTCTGAAGTAGTTACATATATATCACTTTTTCTGCTTTGTTAGGATTTATTTGTCTTTTAGGAGCTAAGTATGTTTTTCTCTCATGTGCCTTGATGTTTACTCTTTAACATTCTGGAACAGTGTAGATGTATTTTGTAGCCACCAAAGTTGTACAAAATTGTGTTTCCTGCTTATGCCATTATTGTACATAAAAATTTCTGAGGTCCCTTTACATTGTAAAAACTCTGAGTTATCATGCAGCCCTCAGTAGTTTCTGGTTGTAATGGTGCACATGGCAGTATCACCTGCTGTTCATATTACTCTGAGTTTTAAGGGTCTGCTTAATGCTTCAGTAGTTAAGGCTTTGAGCACTAATGTTACTAGACCATAAGAATCATACTGTGAAAAGCAAATATGCTTTTTGTGGCTGTCCTTTTTTTTTTTTTTGAGTGGGGGGTGGGGAATGTTCCTATATAGCCAAAGTTCAATTTTGTAAACTAACAATGTTGTCTAAAATAGAAGAAAACCTCTTGGTAGAGGAAGGCTCTGATATAGTTTAAGTTAGAAGAGAGAGGTTGAAAATCTTTGTGTGTCCCTAATATTTCCTTTCTGGTGCAGCAATCTAAGTTGAGCAGGCTGGATGTTCTTGTGTGCTGTAGGAAATCTCCAGTAATGCATCATTGCCTTTCTAAGTGCTGCTTATAACAATAATGTTTTGCATTTATGCAGAACAGAAGACTAAAATTGGTGACTAGATCAGGCATAAAAAAAATATTCTGAGATGTCGTAAGTACGTGGAAAGTATGTAAGCTTGTCACTTTAGCTGCACGTCAGATGTTACCCCAATAGCTAGCCCCATGCCCCTGTTTTCTGGTTTTGGCTGGACATTGTGTTCATCTCTTCCTGTGTTTGTCCTGCACAGCGCTGTAATTTGAAAAGCAGTTCTTCCAAACTATCATCCTTTAAGGTTAGGACCATGTTGCATGAGTGAAGTACACGCATGAGCTCTGGGAGCCCTAGCCTGCCTTTATCCCCATCTTTATGGGGTGTACTCTAGGCATATCAGTGCGAGCAAGTCTCAGCCAACCAGTTCTTGCTGTACCTCTTGGTCTTATGTTGAGAAATTGCTTGTGCTAGTATAAATGCTATGTCTGTCTGGTTGGACTATCTTGGGAGTTTTCTCATTGTACTCAGTGCCTTAATCTTATTTAACTGTGGATATGCACTTCACATCAGACTTTGTACAAGGAGCACAGAAAAGGGTTGATGGCACAACCCTTTTCATTTTTTTAATCTTTTAGTAACCATGTTAGAGTTCCCATCCATATCCCATCTCAGATGGCACTGCATGGAAAAGGGGCCCAATTGCTTAGTTTCCTCTTGCACCTTATGTCCTAATTCACTAGAACTATGTATAAACCAGTGGTATTGACAGCCCATGGCTGCTTTTAATGGGCGATTGAAAAGTAGCTGAGGAGAAAGTAGCTACTGTCAGTAGGCTTGTATTTACCATATGGGGAGTCTAGTTGAAAACTGCTGAAAATTACAGATGTAGACAATACTGCACAGTTTCTTCAAAACTCAAAAGCCCTCTGGCTTAGATCAGAATCCGCTAGGGGATGTCTTGTCCTTCCTCCTTCGCCTATAACTTTCCTGCTGAATCATGTTAGCTTTCATTCTCTGGCTTGTGCAGCCAATGCCCTTCTGGTCTCTCAAGTGACCTGTGAGTTCTTTTTTCTTGCAAATAATGGCTTCCTTTCCAAAATTTTCATATGGTAAATTTGTTCTGAAGGCCCAAGTCCCCATCCAGGTGGGTATGTAGGTAGCTGTAATTATTTTTGCATGCTGGCATTTTGCTGAAATGCATAACTTGATTTAAGAACTGAAGCTAGAGTTCTGTTGCTTAAAGGAGTCTTTCTTTTGTGGATATGGAGATAAATTGTTTTTCACTCATTTTTTAAATGTTTCTTGAGTTTGCAGTCTGTCACAGGCATATCTGAATTCCAAGTGTTAGACTTGAATTTAACATATACCTTTGAAATATTCTAAAACAAGTCATCCAATTGAGTCTGAGCAGTAAGCTGCTTTCTCTTCTTCCCCCATTTCCTGTGCTAATTATGTCTCCTCCTAGAAAGATCTGTGCTCATTTGGTCCTGCTGAGGTGGCAATTCAGCCTGGATTGCTGCATTATTGTTATGTTCTGTTATTATCCTCTAACTGCTTATACTGCTGAATCATCCTGTCTCATCTACTATTGTCTTTGCTTGTGATCAGGTGCTCCAGTGACCTTGGCACCTACAAGAATTTTATATTGGGTTGCTGTGGGGAGCACAAAGTTAAATAGAAGTTAAAGCTTTTTCAAAGCAAACTATGATTCACTTACTGAGCAATGCAGACTGGATAAAGAAAAGGATTTGAAACCTAAGAAGATCTAATAATACCTTGCTTATGCCTGGCATTTCACTCCAGTCCTTAGATAAATATGACTTACCTTTGGCATCCCATGCCCAGTTCTCTTGGGGACCAAATTACAATCTGCTTGCTGCAGACTCTGACTTTGTTAGATTGCTGCAGCTGACAGCTGCAGAACTCAGGACTGGCCATCAAGCCAATAGCAGTGAGTTTGCAAACATGCTTATGCTCTGTCTTAATCTGAAAATAACAATGATGGGCAGCTAATACATGTGGCACTAGTGATGGCTGAGCTTATCTGATGTAATAAAAGTGGATATACCTGTGCACATGTGCACTTTATTCTGCTTTAAAAAAAAAAAAAAAAAGACGCTGGTTTTTGTCTTTTTTTTTTTTTTTTTTCCTAGCCCTTGCATTGTCATACTTTTATTTTCTGGTAAATGAAAAAAATGACTGGGGGTGGGAAAGGAAAGGCATGCTGGAAAAGCATGCTTTCTTAAGTTATGGAAATGACCTTAGGAGTGACTTTGACAACATGTCTCACTGTCTTAACAAATTAATTAACATGAGAAGACTGTGTGATGCACCAAATTTTAAGAATAGCACTAAAAGCATGGATATCTATGAATTCATGAAAAACTGACCGTTTTAACTATTAGGAAGTTGCAGGTCAAAGATGATCTTGAAGACTTAAGAACTCTACTTCATGGCTGCGTTGTACAAGTGCTTATAACTTGTATTCTGTTTCACAATATAACTTGTTCTTTTTTCTAAACATTGCTATTTCATCATATCACTGGCATTTTTTTCAAGTTAGCCTAAGGTATAGCAAGTTTTTTAGCTTTATTATAATTAGTAGTAGTTTGAAGTTTGACAAGAATTGGTGATAGGGTTCATCTAAAGATTTGTACTTGAAAGATAGTATTGTGTTTTCATTTGTCAAGATGAAACTACTCATTTTTCTGAAATCTGTCAGTCCCCAAAGTGTGTTATGCTGAAATTACCCTGCTGTTGGGGTTGGCCCACAGAAGTCAACGCTGACATTCTGACTACATAAAACCTCTTGATAGATATGAAGAGTTAAGCTCTTTCTCTCAAACTGCGTACTACATGTGCTTAGAATAACTTCTTATATTTCATGTTTGGACTTCTTTTGTTGTTGTTGTTGTTTCCCCCCCACCTAGCTCCCCACACCCCTTTGAAAGGGATGGAACTAGTGGGACTATATTTAGAACCCTTGCTTCCAGTTCTGGCTGAAACTGAGAAGAAAGCTCGTATATGAAGAATCTGAAGAAACAAAACAAAAACAAAAAGTTATTTGATCTATACAGCTTGTGGATTTGATACCTTTAAACATTGTCATTGGATTCTCTCTTTCTAAAGCTTGTGGGCTTCCTATCTTGAATATAAAAGGGGTAATGAGTTTATACTCTGCTACCTGGAGCATATAGGTGAGTGTAACTACACTGCATATGAAGAACAGTAGGATGCTTCTTGCAACCATTGTCCATTTATTGGCTTCAATAGCTGTTTCATTAAGCAGCTGATATGGCAATACTGAACTCTGAATGTCCATAGAGAAGGTCCTTGAAGGGTGGTGGGCAGGCTTCTGGAATTGCAAAATATCTGCTGCTCTGTGGAGCAAGGAAAAGCTGACTTCCTTGTCATATAGAAACCAACACTCTTAAAAACTTCAGTTACTGTAATTCTATATCCAATTCTCCTTTTAATAAGTATGTTTTGAATCCTTTTTTTTTTTTTGTGAAACAACAGTGTTGTTTTTGTCTTTCTAATTTACTTTTTGTGTGTGTGTGTCTATGAAACTGTTGGGACAAAATCATTCAAGATAGTTTAAGTGAATATGTATATATGAAACTTTATTTCTTAGAAATGAAAAATCCCTTTAAAAGTAGGATTGGTTTAAAGAGAACATTTAGTAGTGCTGAAATATGCATAAATTCTATTTAAGTATGAAAGTCAAGGCTTATTCATCATGCATTTTTTTCTAACCTTTCATCACTGTACTATTTCCACCTAAAGTGACAAATGGATCTGTCTTTCTTGATTTGATAGCTTTATAGATATTAGATAAGGAAAAAAAATGTTTAAATAGTTGGATTTATCCTTGGTGAATCTGGCTATCCTTGGTCAAACTGGATATACTGATGAATTATTTTTATATTCATTTAAAAACAAATAATTTCCCCATCTATTGCCAATGTGTCCGTGTTTCCCCCCACCCTGATTCTCCATGTAACTTGTCGATATTTCTGTTATTGTAACTGAGTAGTTTATATTATTTCTTGTTATGAATTCAGTGTAAAATCATGTCTGATAAAAGAAAAACATTCTTCACGGTGATCAGTAAAGTAGCATGATGCTAAAGTAATGTAGTGCTTATCTGCAGGAGCACCAGATGCAGATGTAGTACTTGTCGACATTCAGGATCTTTCATTCTCTTCTGAAATATCATCTCCTCTTTTATAGATATTCTATTATGCAGGAAAAAAAAAATTGAACGCTTAGCCAGAAATCAACTGTGCCGCTGCATATATCTAAAACAGATAAAAGGCCATCTGGAGCAGAACCGTCTATTCCAAGAATTAGTTTGAACAACGTGCTTCAACCCTATGGATTTTTTTGGACAACTCTAATAGAGAATTTATACAAGTCCCCTTTTTCTAAGGATGATTTCCAGTGCTTGTGATTTTGGAAATGGTTATAAACTGCAGGTACCACTGACTTCTCGATTATGAAGCAGTAAGACACTGTTCTACTTCAGGGCTTGAATAGTTTTCTGTGCATTGAAAATACAATGAGCTGTCTTGTTAAAGATTTCTTCTTTGGAAATAAGAGGAAATAATAATAATGAGTTGTAACTTGACAGGCTGAACCCTTCATAAAAACAAAAACAACCAAAAAAAAAAAATAAAAGCACAGCAAGGCTTATAGTAGTAGAACTATTAGCTAACCTTTTCATGAAACATCATGTGTTGTGGAGAAAGACAATGCTTTCTCAGATGCAGAAATGACTTGCTAGTTTTATTCCATTGCTTCCAATTTTCTGCTACCTATAAAACACTCCAGTCTCTTTTTTTTTTTAATTAATGAAGGTCTATCGGAAGGTCTATCGACCAACATTAACTAGATCTGAAAGTTTTTTTTTCCTAAAAGTGCAAGAGGGAAGAAGTGTGCCGTGCACTGTAATTTTCTTTGAAAAGTAGGTTAAAAAGGTTACAATATGCTCTTTCACTGTTGCTCATAAAAGCTAAGCCATTACTGTGAGTTACATGGAAAATCACGGCTTAGTTTGGCAGAGAGTGGCTGAGTATTGCATTTCTTTTCATGCACCATAATTAACATCTTGGAGACCTTGCACGTTACTAGTTTCCACTTATATTTACTTGTAAATTAAAAAAAAATAAATCAGCAATGCTAATAGCCTGTATAGCTTTAATAGACCTGTGCTGGGGTAAGAGTTTGCTGGTAGGTAGATGTTTGTTCAACAGTACTCGTGAGAAATCTTGTCATCCTAGAATTCTGTGAGTAAACAAAAAATGGGTTTTAATTCCTTAGCAGGATATTTTTTTATTTTTTTTTATTTTTATTCCCTTAAGGGACTTCTCTGTTCTTTTCTGGAGAGGGATTAAGTTATGCCTTCAAATACTTTCTGGGGAGTTCTTTTGGCTGATATGGGAAGATGAAATATAATGGTAACTTTTGTAAAGCTGTATGCTCTTGGACCTGCAAGTGACAGCATGGGCACGTTTTCTGTTTAGTTAAGCAACCTTTGTACTTGAATCTCCCTTTAATGTAAGGAAAGGAGCAACGGCCAAATATAATACATTATTACAAAGGTCTTGCGGCTGCTGATATTGGTGACTTTTAAAAATTCTGCTCTGTATCCAGTGTTAAATTATTAACATTGTCTACTTAGTATTTCTATTTATAGTTTGTGTACTTGTTGTGATATGTGTTAACAGGCCTGTGTAGCCTCACAGAAAGAGACCATGACTTATTTTGAAGTTCCACATAATTCAAATAATTGGTTAATGCATAGGAATAATGATTATATACGTTGATTATATATAATGATTATATAAGTTGAGATTTAATACATCAAAGTAGAATAAAAAAATCCATCAAATTATACAAGATTAGATTTTTTAGTTATGGCCATCAGTAGAAGATACAAATCTTAAATGGCTAGTTTAAAAAAAATAAAAAATGCAGTAGTATTTTTTGTTAACTCCTTGGAAATGTGGAAATGATGATAGTGAAAATAGTTTGCAGATGGTCCTGAAATAAAGGAACAAATATTGAGTTGTGCAGCTAAACAGGAGTAATTCTTAAATTCATAAGTACCGTTTATAGAGTAGACTGTTCATTTGACACAAACACAATAGCAGAAGCTGAAAATCTGTTGTCATTATCACAATGAACTCATATTTTTATTCTTGGTGTTTGCCACCGACTCGCTTTTAAAAAATTATTATAGCCACAATTTGCGTATTGGCAAGGTATTACAATACCTAATACCCAAATGAATGTAACTAACAAAAAGTTAGAGTTTCATTGATATTAGTGCTTGAACTCTTAAAGCACATAAAGTTTTATGTGTTGAAAGAGGCACTATATCCAAGCATAGTATTTTATATAAAAGATGCCTTAGTTCTATGCAAGTGGAGAAGAGACTAAGAGGAACACTACCAGATACACTACTAATCTGCATATGTTCTGCTCTTTAGGTCCACATGTTAGTAGTGGGCACTTTGAGCTTGTGTTCCCGTCGGCTGGGATGGAATTAATTTTCCTCCTAGTGGCTGGTGTTTGGGACTTAGGATGAGAATAATGCTGATAAGACACCCGTGTTTCAGTTGTTGCTTATCAGTGCTTACACTGACTTCTCACTTCCTCATACAGTCTGCCTGCTAGGGGGCTGGGGGTGCCTGAGGAGCTGGGAGGGGACAGCACCAGGACAGCTGGCCCAGACTGGCCAAAGGGCTATTCTGTGCCACGTGGCATTGTGCTGAGCAATTAGGTGGGGTGGGTGGCTGGGGGCAGGGGCGGCGATGGGGACTGCTGCTTGGGGACAGGGTGGGCATCAGTCAGCGGGTGGTGAGCAATTGCATTGTGCATCGCTTGCTTTCTACTGATTATATTATTATTGTTTCCATTCTTTTTCTGTCCTAATTAACTGTCTTTATCTCAACCCATGAGTTTTTACCCCCTACACCCCCCGGTTCTCTCCCACATCCCACTGTGGGCATGGGGTGAGTGAACTGTAAAAACAAAGGAATGACAGAACATCTGTCAGCCAAACTTTTCTTTAAAATAAATTTTTTAGCAAATTTATACTTCTATATAATTCATTGCTTAAGTGACCTAGAATAAGAAATCTTTGACCTGCTCAAAGCATTTTCATCTGTTATTATATTTCAGTTAGTATCGTGTAGTGCTTCTGTTTGGTGGCATTTTTTTGTCTGATGTAACATACTTTTTTGGGTGGGACTGGCATACCTTATGGAGAAATTGCTTGCTCATGTTTGACTTCTTTAAGCTTGCCTGAGTTTTCAAGTCCTTGCTCAGCTATGCAACATCTTCAACATTTCTAGAATGTAATTCCTCTTTGAAAAATACCTTTACAAATAATACTTTCTGACTTATCAAATCACCTTCTGTAGCTATCTTGTCATGTCAAAGCATACATGTACATATTTCATTATATTTAGAGAGTAACTGAGAGCCTTCCAAAAGGTCAGACTGTAGTAATGCAAGAAGTGTTGTGCCAGATCTGACCATTTCTGAGTTCAGTCCTATGTATTGTCTTTGACAGTCCAGGGGCCTTCAGAGGAAAGGCAAGGAAACAGAAAACAAAGTTGTGGAAGAAGGTGGTCGTCATGAGTCATTCTTCATCTAAATTAGCTTTAATCCTCTAAATATCCAATAAAACTTTCTGTCCGATTCTACTTTAGATTTTGGTAGTGGTATGTTGAATCTTGCATAAGAAAGCTAATGACTTTTCTTAGCTGAGTTAAAGACAATTTCTCTTATTCTTCTAATGAAACAGTATGTTTCTGCTCTCAGCTTAAGAAGTTAAAAAACATTGAAATTGTAAAATTGCTTTTAAATTCCTGCAGCTTGATGAAGACTATCTAAAAAGAAACCTAAAATAACCAAACTGTAAGAGCTATGGGGCCAAGATTATTGAAGTGATATGTTTGGTCCATTACTTGCGCAGCAAATGAAGCTAAGGGAATTGGATGCATGCCTTGTTCTTTTCCAATAGCAGTTTCTTGTTCTTCTTATCCCTTCGTTTATTTGTCTTAATTTCTGTGGGGATTCTTCCCAGGTAAAATGGGACTGAGCTTTGAATAGAGCTTGCTTTTTTCCATTCCAAAATGAGTGCAACCTACAAGTGAACACACATGGTGGGCTTTACCAGAACTCTTTAACTTGAACTCAAAGGTAACTGCACTTTAATACTGCACTCTGCAGTGGTAATTCCACTGCACACTTGGAGGTTTTTTTTTTTTTTTTTTAGGTGTGAATAAATAGGAATGACAGGAGCAGTAGGTGTGGGTTACTTTTTTTGAGAAGGCAATGCTAACTATTTGCTTTTTTGTTTTGTTGTTCTTAAACTGTATTTATGATTGTGGGCAAATCGCTCTATCTCGGTGTTGAGAACTGCAAGCTAGTTGCAAGGTTGCCCCCCAAATAAGAGAATTGTGATATTTTAAAACTTGTTTTCTGACTGCTATATGGTGTAAATCAGTGCAGTTAAAATAAATTGGATTGTATCAGTGACCTTAAAGTTTGTATTTCAAAAGCCTGGAGACTCAACAGCTACAATTTCCTGTTGAATGCTCACAGAAGCTGCATATTATGATGACCCCAAATGGGTGGCTCTTAATTCAGGTGACTTGTCAGCAGTACAGGCTGAGGAGTGCAATTCAGCTTAATTCTCAGTCAGTTCTCCTGGATCCAGAAAAGGACATCAAGCCACCATTTGGATAGAGAAATGGAGGCTCTCTCTGTTACGCAGTTACTCACTAATAACTAGAAGCACGTGCAACTCCTGAGGTTTCTGAGGAGTGAAGGGCTGCAAGCTCTGCAGCCTCTATGTGCTTTCGTCTGTTCACTCCTGGTTTGCTCTTGACTATTACTGGCATGTTACTTGGCCAGCATGTACTTGTTCTTGACTTAGTGGCTGCTGTTAGCTTCTTTGTTTTAGTATCCTTCTTAAAATAAAGAAGTAACGTAGTTAGACCGTATTTTCAAATAATTGGAAAGTAATGATTTTCTTTACATATCTTTATTTCTTTGTCAGTGGAATGTTGAAATGTGCTTGTAAGTGAAGATTTAACGTGCGTTAACAATACAGTCATTCACTAAGCTTCTCCTAATACTACAGGTTGTCAGTGATTACTGAATTATTTTTTAGTTCCTGCTTTTTTAGATGATTGCTGAACAGTGCCATATTTCCTGGCTTCTGAAATGAAACCATTTTGATTTTTTTTGCATATTTTCTTATTCACCTTCTTTTACACAGCAGTTTGAATTCCTTTTAGAGAAAAGAACCTTGGTAACAGGCTTTCAACTTTGTAGTGCTTGTGAGGCAGTCATTAATGGAGCCATTTTGATATACTTTTTTCCATGGCAGCCTTAAGCTGGAGACACAAGTGGCTCTTCAGTTTTTATTTGAACTCTTGTCTTTAGGTCTTCATGTTTTTGATGAATGGATGCTGCTTTTGGAGTTTCTAAATATATGTTGGAAATACCTAAAACATATTAAAGGTCTCTTAAGTGGAAAGAGAGTGAAGCCCATAAATAAAGCATGAGAGACATGCTTTTGGAGACATGTCACACCTGTTGTGGAATTTGCATTGTGAAATTTCAGAATATCAGGCTGTTTTTAGAAAGATACATCATTAGAAAAAAATTACTTCAAAGAGTTCCTTGCCTGCTTGAGTTGGGAGTGAAAAAGTGACTTAATGCTTTGATCCTTCCCAGGAAATCAAGCAATGTAAAGGGCGGGGGGGGGAAGCTGTGTTTGTAGAGTAATGTTATGCTGCCTACAAGTACAGTGTAGATGCTTATTGGCTCCTGCAGACTACATCATCATACAATTTTCAGTCACTGTAGGACTACCCATTTTCTGTATCAACTTCTTGGTGATAAAATGTTAATAAATCTGTGATAACAAAAACAGTAAGTTATCTAGCCACGCTTACTAGGTGAGTGGCTTCAAATTCAGCATTACTTTTCAGAGAAAGAGTACTGTCAACCATAAAATGCTTAATCCCAGTATAAATGTTTATCTAAATATTCTGTGAATTCTTATGCACCCCTCTTGAGGGGAAGGAGGAGAAGAGAAATGTTACCATATCTGTAGCCAAGCTTGAACTTTGCTTTATAGTGAATGTATACACGCTCAAAAAGGATTAGACTCTAACATCTAAGACTGGTTTTAGATCCTCTACTTGTCATTCATTATGTGCATAAAAACAGCTGAGGACCTGGAGGAAGATAGGATGTAGAAAAAACAGCAGCATCTTTCTCTGGGTAGAGGAGCCCATTTCTGATGCATGGCACTAGGAGCCTGCAACGACTGGGGGGAGAAGTCAGTACAGAGAGCACAAGTGCACAAGCTGTCAGGAGTGAAGAGCTGGCAGTGAGCAAGGAGAATTGCTTCCTTGCTTAGCTCTTGCTGTGTTCAGGGAAACGGGACCTGATACTGTCTCACTAAAGATGAACAGGATTGCATCATGAAATGTTTGGCTCTGTCACCCATTTTGCTTAAGAACAGTTATCTCCAGGATCCTGTAGTTGCTATATGGCAACCCAGGAAGTTATTGCTGTTCCCTGGTGTTGTGACTCTGCTTTTCAAGCCAAGCTTTGCAGCTGACCTTTCAAATTTGAAGTGCTGTCTTCTGTAGCAGAATATGACACTTCCTTTTTCAAGTAATACTAGAGCATTCAAGCTCTGCTTTTTCTATTTTGAGACATCATTTTTCTAAACTTTTAGTCCTCTGTAAAGGGGTGGGGATTGGAGAATAAAATAGTAGCAAATGCTTTTAAAGATTCAAATGGTGATGGGAAATTATTTTTCAAGTTTTGTCAACTGTAGTTACAGTTGCTTTTTTTGTCATCTTTATTTTTTGTCATCTTTATTCTGAGCCTGTAATACATATTACGTTGGCTGCAGGTTGTTGTAATGGGAAAACAACTTATGTCTGTAATGTGGATCTCCCTGGACTTATTCCCTGTAGTGAAAATGCTGACCTGGATAGAAGTGGTTATCTCTGACCAGGACAGTGGTTCCTCCTCTCTGCTACCTGTGTCTGGTAGTGACTGGGCTAGCTCTTTAGGAAAACAGTAGGATAAAAGTAAGAAAGTATGATAGGAATAAATAGAGTAACTTTCACATGTGGAGAACACTTTTCCTAGCACACTATCATATATACTAAAAAGAACGAAAATTCTGTGGGGTTCAGTAGCCAAGTTCTGTTGTGTTTCCTTGCCAAAGAATAAAACTTTTTTTAAAAGTAATAGATCTTGTGAAAGATGCATTTATTGGTTTAAGAACTCCTTTTAATAACACTTAATTTGTAATTGAAAACTGTTTTCATAATTGGTAAAGATTTCCCAAGAAAATTGGAAAACAAAATCAAGAACCAAGTCTTGAGCGCTTTCTCAGAGGTGGATCCTGTTAACATACAGGTTTGACTCACTATAAATGAAGCTACTATTTCTGTTATTACTTGCTCTTCAAACAGCTCATGCACTTAAAAAAAGTACTTGTGTAAAAGACAAGACTGAATAAACGTGTTTCTTTTCTGGGCTGTGTGGGTACAGGATGTGTAGGATGTGCATACATGCTAGTGTTGGCTACTACAGTTATTGGTTAGTGCTATTCAGATACATTTTAAACATGCATGGCATTAATGAAGGTGGTTTGTATTATTTTGGAGACAGATTCTGGCTTTACAGCCTGTTGTCATTTTTTAGATAACACTTAAGATGAACCGAATAAGAATTATTACTCTGGGATGGAAATACTGGCTGCTGTTTTTGAGTGGAACACAATTGTAGTCAATTCTCACCGAGTAAGGCATCTGAACTGCTAGATGCTTTTGAAAATCATAGCAGATGTCTATCTCTATTTATAGGTGCTCAAAAAACATCTCAGAATCTGGTCTAATTCTGAATTCTGGGCTGATTTTTTGGGGGGGAGATTCGGAGTTTGAAAAAAAAGTCCTGAATTGCCACTGCAATTTTAATGGTAAATTAATGCAGGAAAATGGGTGATCTGTTTTATTAACTTCTTTTTGGTAAATGCTGTGAACGTTTTGCAATACTTGCAGGATGTTTTAAAGTAAAACAATGCAATATCACCAGAAACTTAATGTTCACAGAAATACTAACAAAGGTTCTTCTCCATGACATCGTTAGGATACAAATCCTCAGTAGTACCTTCTTCTGACTTTTTTTTTTTAACCTTTAGGCATCACCATCAAAAGTTGTTGATCCATTTGTATGTTAACCTGTCTAAGGTATGTGTACCTTTGAGCGAGGCATAGGTCTTTGTTTTGGTTGTGATGGGAAGCAGATACGTTAGAGCCTTGGACTATCTTGTTCCATTATCATCTATTTCCTGAAGCCTTTCTGTGAAGCTATTTGCATTCTCTTTTCTTCAAGAAAAAAAGAACCAGAGAAATATTTCTGAAGATACTTTATCTTTTTATTTTAGTTAAAACACAGTTAAACCTAAGTTTTCTTAACTTGCTGGAAACTTCAGCCAGACCTTTTGATCCTCTTCGTCCAGTCCCAGAAAGAGCACAATCAAGAGGGCTTATTTGGTGTCAGCTTTCTGCTTTTCCGTTTGCAAGGGTTGGAAAGGCAGTTCTGGAATGAGGCCAGATATATCAAACATCCACGATGTAATCTAAACATTATGTAATGTGTATTTAAAATTATTGCTGACCAAGTTCTATTGGCTAAACATTTTTACTGAATTCTGTTCTCCTTTCTGCTATTGATGTGTGTGTGTGTCTCAAAATGATTTCTGTACTTGAGCTTCCCATAAATGGCTCAGTTCGGTTAGGTGAGGAATAGGATTCAGTCAGGTGTTTGTTTTCAGCTTCAGTTATTCTGATGCTGGTTTGTTGCTCCATTCTGTCCCTTCCCCCCTTAAATATACACAGAGAATGTTAAGGAATATCTAGGGCAAATGAGTTTTGGCTGAGCTTGGTCATAAAGAAAGCCCAAGACACAGCACAAATTTCACTTAGATGTTCCTTTACCCAGCTGGGTCAGGAGGGTACTTTGTTAAATCATACAACATTTTTTGTCTTGCAAGCTAGTCATAATTTGACTCATTGAGCCTTTCAGTACTTACAAGACTTATTTAAAAAAAGAAAAAAAGGGAAAAAAAAGAAAAAGATGGAGAGTGACTTACACAGGTAGATAGGGTTAGGACAAGAAACAATTTTAAACTAAAAAGAGAGATTTAGATTACAGGTTAGGAGTAAATTCTTTACTCAGAGGGTGATGAAACATTGGCATAGGCTGCCCAGAGAAGCTGCGGATGCCCCATCCCTGAAGGTCAAGGTCAGGTTGGATGAAGCCCTGGGCAACCTGGTCTGGTGGGAGGTGTCCCTGCCCATGGCAGGGGGTTGTAACAGTGTGGTCTTTAAGATCCCTTCCAACCCAAGGCATTTTGTGACAAACTATTTTCTAGGTGGGAAAACAGCTTACAGTCATTTGGCAGTAGATCATAGGCAAAAAACAAAAAAACCATGCAGGATGGGAATGGTCAGGGGAAGTGTGGGGACTTCGGTGCCTATGCATTCAGCATAGGGTGCTAGAAGGACCTTGACTGTGAATGCTACAGGGATGCTTACATCCTGATTTGAAGATGTTGGCTTGGCAAATACCTTGTCTCTGCTTCTTTTCGTTTCAACTCCTTTTTAGGTTATGAAAGGTTCAGGAGCGAAGTGGAAAATTTCCGGGCCTTGGCATGTGGTGACTCTGACCTTTATGATGACATTGATTGATGATCTGGGTGTCACAGTCTAGAACTCCCTGCCAAGCGGCCTTGGCCATTGTTCCCCAGGAAAGGAGGAGACATGGGGCTGGGGTTGAAGTAGCAAGCTTGTGAAGCTGAGACAAAATCCTGCTCACTTCATTGCTGGGGAGTCTAAGCTTGGGCCCTCAAGGAGGCCAGTACTGGAATAAGTAGGCTGTTTTACTTTTTTTTTTTTTCTTTCCCCTTTCTTAGAGAATAACAAAATAATCGTTTATGGAGATAGAGTAAATTGGGCATCCTTTGGGGGATGCCTTTAAGGGAGTTGTTTTTAAGCATCTGTTGCCATCTTGTCAGCCCTCTGTCATTCACTAGGTAAGTTGTTTAAATTTTGTCCCACCATTCAGACAATTTACTGTTATCTGGCCTGCTTTTTTTGAGTAAAATAAGGGGTTTACCCAGGATGAATTAAGTCCCACTGACCCATTATTCTTAATGGTTATGAATGGGTGAGAGGCAACAGCGGCTTAACAGTAAAACGAAGTTCTGATAAAAATGAGGAAAGTCACTAAAATTACTGTGGAAATAGTACAAATTAGCCAAACATGAAGGTTTTAGAGGGTGCTATTAATGTGTTCAAGGCCTACTTTGCAAGGTGAATTAATACAAAATATTTTCATCTTACTTCTTGCAGCAGCAGGCACCCAGAATAATAGTGTATGGCTTTTATTTGTGTGGTTTATGAGAGTGGAAAGGACTCTAACTTGCCTCTCAGACTGTACTTAAAACTTGCGGTGTTGGAATGTACCCTTGTTAGCACCACGTGCCACCTTAATGAAAGGTTTATTCCTAAATGAACCTGATGGACTGCAGAAAAAAACCACATTTGTCTTGGATGAATTTGCATGTTTTGAAGGATAATTATCATATCCTTCAAAAAGAAAATTGTTTGTAATTACAATTATGTTCATGGTAGCAGGAAAGAAGCAGTATATAATAATGAGGGAAGTGTGTATGCTGTTTCTTTTCATACCTATTTTTTAATAATAAGTTATTAAAATATATTCTTTATCTGCTAGATTTTTTTTCATTTGTCTGCAGAGTTTTCAACAGAGTTTTCTTGGGTAGTACAGAACAGAGGTCTCTATCTTTTTACTTTTCAGTCCTCAATTAGCACAGTGAGGGGAAAACAGAAATTGTGAAGTAATGTATGAAGTGACCAGGTGAGAGTTCTGTATAAATAAGCCTGTTTTAATGCTTATTCGAAGTAAAATAAGATTGTATAGCAAGTTCTTTGCACACTGTGTGGAACACAGGTTACCAGAGTGCTCTTGAAGACGATGCAGTGTGCTGCCAGTCATGTGGCAGTGATGCTGTGCATCAGCAGCACTTGGACAGTTTTCCCTGGAACAGATTTTAGGCTCGTGGACTGAAATTCTGTGAAGTCCAAGTGTAAATGAAATGTTGTATTTAGAGATGAAAGCTTTAACTGGATATTTAGTGTAAATGATGGTGTCATTCATTGCTAACTGTTTGCTTATATGTTTTGTTGGACGCAGACTATAGGATTAGAGCAACTTCTTGCCTAAACCAGAACAGCCAAACTTACTTTGTGGATGCTGCGAGGTTTGTGGACAAACCACAACTTCTTCATGCACAAATGTGTGGAAGATCTTGATCTGAATGGATTCCTCCTGGTATAGGACTCTGAGCTTGTTCAGCTGCTGATGGAAGATAGCAAATACTCCTAGGTCCAGTCTAGGACTGTGGTTGGCAGGGCTATGTCACCAGGTGTGTATATGTACATAAAAGCTTTTATCTCATCAAATGCTTGCTCTCGCTGGTCATGAATCAGAACGGTCATGAAGCATCCATTTTCTTTGTGTCTTGAGTCTTTTAGACTCCAAAGAATTAAAAATGCATCACAGGTGATGTGAGAGAAGAACAAGTTGTCTTTAGGCAAGTCCAGGGTGGTTGTACTAATAAAATCTTAGTAACCACTACAGAAAAGTGAAGTGTTGAGGCACAAAGTAAAAGCTGAAATGAATGAAAAGGATCTTAATTCTGTATTTAGTATTTTCTTTTTCACTTGGACTGGCAACTTTTAATGCCGAATTTTTCCAGAAGTAAAAACCTTTCCAGTTGGTAGTTTCAAAGCTGGACAGGTTTTAACCAGTACTTTTACTGATACTGTGAATTCCTGCTCAAGCAGTAACACAGTCGGTTACCGTAACTATCTCTGTATCAATCTGGTACTGCTATTTCTAGTATCCTAGTTCACATACTTAACATTTAGCTGGTATGTTATTTTGTAGGTTTTGTATATTCTCATCTTAAAATAAGGGGACTCAGCTGACAGTAGAAAATTCACAGTATCTTCTCATTGTAATAAGTAATCAGCTTGTCTCAATTCAAAGGTTTACTAGCCTGTTCCTTAGAGACTGACAGGTTTGATTCACATCCTGCAGGCATGCAACTATTACTAGTATCACTGTTAGCCACTTTACAATTTAATTAACACAAAGTTGTCAAGCTTTTAAAGTAGCCTAGGGCTTCTGCTAGGACAAAACATGTTAAATATGCTCTGCTAATGCCACCTGCTGATGCTGAGAGTACATATCTGCCTGCAGTTTCCTTTCACGTGAAGTTGTTATACACAATGCTGTATCTGTTCAATGAGTAACTTTTCACATACTGTCCTAGTGCTATTTTAGTTCCATAGTAATGAATTAGTTCCAGTTCTTATTCCAGCTTGCAGTAATTTAGTTTTAGCTGTAGTACATTTCCTAAAGTATAATTCTTGCTATAAAAAAGGCACCAAAAAGCATAGTCCTTGTTCTCACTGTGTTCTGTCTCCATCTCAGTTCATTGTTAAACAGCAGACTTACAGATTTTATAACACTGTAAGGAGTTATATCTTATTGCCTCTCAAAAAAACTCTTAAGCATGAGAACTTGTATGAAGATATTGGACTTGTATGTGACACTGCAGTAAAACTGCTTGATTTTTGTGTCCCAGCATTTTGCTTTCTCTCTGTAGCAGAGAATTTGTGGGAGTAATCTTAAATGCTATTTAAGCTATTGGCAGCAGGAGTAATCTTAAATGCTATTTAAGCTATTGGCAGCAGGCAGTTAGCACTGTAAGGCATGCTACAGTTGCACTTCTTTGTTTCCTTTTTTTATGTATTTTGCAATGGATTCCTTTTTTTTAAACCTTATATTTGAATTTCTCTGCTTGCACAGTTCAGTGTGATGTAAACAACCAAAACAGTCAAGTCCTAGAATATGTCCTAGAATCAACCTGTGTCAACCTGTACATAGAGTAATTGACTAGGTCTGAATGAGACTGTTGAAAATTAGGGGAAGACTTTGAAAAGTTCTAAGTTATTGCAAGTCTACATTTAACATTAGGCTGTTAAAAAGGCACACCTTTTTTGGGAAAATGATACA
The DNA here is from genome assembly GCF_964034855.1 of Anser brachyrhynchus. NCBI lineage: Eukaryota > Metazoa > Chordata > Aves > Anseriformes > Anatidae > Anser > Anser brachyrhynchus. The sequence continues at coordinate 23,381,694 of NC_137705.1, forward strand.
CTAAAATATGTCAAGCATGAGCTTAAACTACTGAAAGAGACCTCATTCCACTTAAGAAGGAAGTGAAGAAAAGGAAGTAGTGAAAATTAGAGCAAAGTAGCTTTTTTGCTTGTTTCCTATAAAAAGAATGTTTTTTCTTTTTAAACCATAAATTTTGGAAGCAGTGGAGTAGCAAGGACTAGAAGTTACTCCATGTAAATTTACATTAGATCTAGTACTGTGGGACTATTGTTCTTGGTATTTAATCTGTTCTCTGCATGGTTGGATACTGGATATTCCTGTGTTTTATTGACCATTTCCTAGGAGAAAGGCTGTGGGAAGCATGTAATCCAATGGCAAGTCTAAGCAAATATTACAACTCATTTGCAAAGGCAGAAATAGATGTATAAAGTGGAGGTAGCTGCTAATGAAAGCTTTCTGTGATTTCCATGTACCATTAGCTTATCAGCATACTTGCTCTTCTTCCTTCCATTCCTGGAGACCAAGAGTTGATTACTGTACCATATCATGAAGCTCAGGGACCTGGTCATCCAGAGGGATGTTCATGACAGCAGGTTCCAGTAAATCTGTGGAGTTGTGGACCATCTAATCTGTATTTGAAAGAAATTCTTATCTTCTTGCTCATTGAAGATTTAAAGTCTGGAAACCAGACCAAGTATTTTGTTTTAGTTTGTGATAAAGCACTCCAGGCTACATGTCCTGACAGTGATATATTTATACATCTATGATATTCAGCAGTCCTTCCCTGGAAGGGGATTGTTAGCCTTGATAATGTGCATAGCAATGGAATAAGACCGGAGTTTTATGCTAGCCAATGCTCTATGTACTAACAATGAGTACACGGGGAACCTTTGCTTCATTGTAAATGGATGCTATCAGGCACTTTTTTTTTTTCCCATTGATTAGTAGAGTGGTAAGGACAGTGAAATCAGAAATGAAAAGGAAGTGAAACCTCTTGCTCTGCCTTCTTTAATAGGGAACGTTATGAGTAGTGTCCAATGTACTTTTTGCTGCATCCTGTGCATGTCTCAGTTTCTGAACTTGCATCCATATACAAAATAAGTGAGAAATGCCCATCCCTGTGAAGTGAGGAATTTGGTAGCATTTTGTATCCACTCTACAGAGCTCTAGATGATGGGAAGGGTACCGCTTGAAAGAGCTGTCTGCTAGGCTTCTATTAACACCAGTAACTTACTCCTACAGTAACGTCTCTGCATGCTTGGCGGAATGGCCCCCTAAAGGCATAAGGATTCTCACATCTGCTTGCCACCTCTGTGGCTAAGGATTTAATAGCTGAAACAAGATCTGCTTCTGGGGTTTAGTATTTAATTTCTATTTATGACAAAGCTTTTCATTAGTTGTTCTGAAATGTGTACTTTGGTCCTCTCAGAACCTTTCTCTTTAGCTCATCTGATTCAACAGCTGTTGTCAAAATGCTTCAGAAGCTTTATATTCACAAATCTTATTCAAATCCATTTCATTTCTTTTTCACTGTGTTTTTATTTCTAGTTTTAAGTGTCCCAAAGTAAACAAGTGTTCCCCTACTCATAAAAGAAAAACGAGTCTGTCTTCCCCTTGTGGATGTTGGGGCAGTTATCTTTTTACTTGCCATTATTGTGCTTCATTCTTGTGTGGCAGTGCATTTGTTTTATTGCCTTTGTGTCACATTCCCAGAAATAACAAAATTCTGTTCTAGTAGAATAAAACTTTTACTTTTTTTTTTCATTTTTATTCAATGTGAAATGTTTTTAGTAATTGAGAGAAATGTTTGGACTCTGAGTTTTTGCATGCTGTCTCAGAAATACCCATCTTGTGGTTTAAAATACAAAAGGAGTCAAGACCTGTGACTGACACTGTACCAATCCGTCTGTCAAATGCAATCTCAATGGTTTTCTGTGGTGGTCTTATGGAGGAAGATGAGCCTATTTAACAGGGATGTTGAACTTGCTTTATAGCACTTGCTCTCTGAACATGAAAAACACTTTTGCCACAAAAAGAAAATAAGAGCTAGACCTTTATTCCTTGCTGATTTAAAATCACAGTTTACTTTTTTTTTTTTTTTTTAACTGAGGTTGTTAAATGATAAGTGAACTTTTACTTGGGCAGGCAATTGCTTATGAATAAGTTCCATTTTAAAGTAATCTCAATTCCTAGAATAAGAGTGTCTGGGAAGGAAAAAACAAAAAGGATAGTTTGATTTCCGTAAAGTATTCTGAAGCTGTTTCTCTTGTCTACAGATCAAGAATTTGAGAACGTGCTTCTTCTGTGTTTTAATTTTATGAGGCCACAGGCAAAAAATAAGAGCAACTTGTGCTTGCCTGTTCCCAGCTGTGTCTCTCTCCTGTGCTTGACCACCTCTTCACTGTCTAAATGACTGTTGCTGATCAATACTTACAGAATGCAAAAACTTACTTAGAAGATAAACTGTATCACTGAATTTATGACTCCTGGGAGGAAGGAAATATATCACTAATTTGGAAGTCTTGCATTGTAGGTCAGGAGAATATGGGCTCTGGTACAGTAAACTGAAATTCCAATTAATGTCAATGGGTGTTCTGAAGATGACTGAATTGATTAATTTAAAATATATTGAAGATTTCAAACTGGGGAAGCTGAAGGTCCAGGACTGTGAAGGAAAGAGATGAGTACAGTGTACATGAAAGTGGAGTTTCTGCCTTTGCTAATAAGAGGGGATGTAAGAAAACCTGAAGCTGGGGAAAGGGCCTGCTCAAGCTGCCATGCCCCAAGGAGAGCCAACCTGCTGGCTGCTCTATGCCGTGGTGAGGAGCATGGCAAGGGAGACAAAAGACAACTGAAAAGGGAGGGGTGGTTGCTGCAGTAGTATTTTTGTTGGAGGTTTGCTTTTGGGTAATACGTGTAATAGAACTAACAGCATGTGTGTGAGTCGAGACCTCCACCGCTACAGTCTGCTTTGCTTTGGTCTGGAACATGAGCTTGCCTTCTGAGCATGCCTCTCCTGCCCAGCTGCATGGCTCACTGTGAGTGGACTCTGCCTCGGTGCTGTGAGATGCTGTGACAGCAGTTACACAGTGTTGTTGCAGGGACTGTGAGGAGAAAAACTCACTGGCAAGCTGAGAGATGGTACTTGTGTAGAGGCCTACTGAACCCACACAGTTGCAGTGCGAAGGTTGTGCCATCTTAAGTCACAGAAGAAAATTGGTGCTAAATGATGGATTTTATCACTGAGGAGTAGAATTAAGAAATGTTACAAAAGTTCAAAACCTGTGCTTTAAACATAGATCTTGCTTTTCAGTCTAATGGTGGCTTGACCTCCCCTGTGTCTGTCGTATTTTTTAGTTGTATCCAAACATGCAAGTGCAGTCTCAGTCCAACAAGTAAACCAAAGGGGTTTCATGCGAGTCTCCCTACATGTGTTTTTAAGAGGAGAGAGACTCAATGAGGGGTTACAGAGGAACCGGTATCTGATCTTCATGCACTCCTTAATGAATGATGAATTCTGAATTCCCTTTTGGGAGCCCAAGGTAAAGATGTGCATATCTAACTCAGACAATGCTCAGATGCCTATGATACATAAGAAAACTCCTTCTAATCCAGAAATAAAGGTTCACCTTGCTGGCAGACTTTGCATGTAATTTGAATATTGTGCATATGCTAACAAAACGCCAAACTTTACTTAGCCTGTGAACTTTTGAACTGATTAAGAGCAGACTTTTTCCACTGTCAAGTTTTCATTAAATTTTAAAATACATAGGTAGGTCTGTGGTGTCAGCAAATAAAGAATTTCTCTGAGCAGGATTCAGAGTCAGGGCTTGAGGATCTGAATTAGTGGATCACTGCTCCAGCTGTCATGGTGGTACTTTTTATATAGCATTGTACCTATTAGCTAGCAGCCGAGGGCTTCTACAGTGGAGGCATATTTACAGTGCATGCATAATCTTCACAGCTGATGACTGTTTTCACAGCCTTTCTAATAGAATAGGTTTCCCTACCCACAACAAACAACTTGCAAGCTCACTGCATATCTCTTCCTAACCTCTTGCTGAGCCTTGGCAGTCTGGCACAATGGCAGATTCTGCAGCTGTTTTATTTAATGACCTGGAAATGGCATTATACGGGTGCAGACTTAGTGTTAACCCGTGATTGATGTGTTATTTCACTAGGTAACTTACTACGGGCGTGTATTAGTGCAGAACAGATTTGTTTCACTGCACACAATAGGTTCATTCTTCACTAGATAAATATAATGTGAGTAATTGCAGTTCATTATGTAAATACCTCCATATGAGACTTTTATGGAGTAGTAATGGATTTTGCAGAATATTTTCTCCTACAAAGGGTATGATTCCATTGTTTTTAAAGCAACATAACAGTGTCCATCAGGAGGAGGGCTTCCAGGCTTGCTAACTTACAACACTTGGTATGACTCGATTTGAACTGAATAGTTCTGAGAATAGTTCTGACTGTTCAAACATCCCACCACCTGCTATTTGCGGGTGGCACAGGGAAAGGGAGGAGGACAGTACTTTTATCATAAGCTTCCCAATTTTGCTCTAAGTGCAGCGGTTCAGTAGAGGAAGAAAAACAAAAAAAAAAAAACAAACACCAAAAAAAAAAACACCAAAAACTTAGGCACCAAAAGGAGACAATGCTTTTAAATTTTGGAAATGCTGATTGGTCAGTGATGATGTGTAGGAATACAAAATGAAGGTCTGCTTGGTGTGATTAAAGACTATTTTTTGTTTTTCTCAAGCATGTAGAAACAAAGTGAACAAGAATGGAATTAAAAGTAAAACATTGCTGTAAACAAAGGGAAAGAGAAAGGATGGTTAAGAATGTGATGGAGAAGAGGAGAAGTTCAGGTTCTAAAGACACAGCTGCTTGTGGCAGTACCAGAGAATATCTCCAACATAAGAAGTTTCTTCCTAAATCCTAAACTTTGACGGGTTTTCTTCAATTATTTCACTTCCTGTCTCTGTGTTAGTACCAGTACAGAGATAATATATTTTGTTGCAACAACAGAAGTGCGTTCTATTTTGGAAAATGAGTAGGTGTTTTGTTGGTGAAGGATCATTGAGAATGAAATATTTGAGACCAAGAAGAATAGTCCTGTTGACGTAGGATTTTAAAACAAAACAAGTGAAAAACTATCTTAGAGTATGCTTTTAACTCCTATCTATTCATACTTAACTGCAGATTTGTGACTAAATTTTGCTTGCTGGTATGGGAGAAAAAAAACAAAACAAAAAAAAACAAAAACAAAAAAAAACAAATGAAAACCTAATCAGCCAAATAAAGAAAACAAACAAAACCACACACACACAAAACACCAGCCCTTACCTGGCTGCACTTCCACCTCAGATTGCAGTGTTTCCATAAAACTTTTCTTGCTTTCATAACGTGGTAGCACGCCCCTTGATTCTCAGCACTAAAAACTAAATGTGTGAAAACTTACTTTGGCATTACTGTTGGATTCCACTGTTTTTCAAATAGGAAATTGTTTTTGCTCCTTATGCTGTCTGGAAACACCAAGATGCACAAAGAATACTGCAGTTGGTCAGCTCTCTGAAAGGAGAGGTCACACACGTTTGCAGAAATGGATCTTTCTGTTGTGTACGGGAGAAATCCAGCCAACGCTATCATGTATTTGGAGAACCCTAACAGGCTTCCCATCTACTAGTGTTTCTAGAATATAGAGAACAGAAGCCTTTCTGTTTTGCTATAGCTACGTTCCTTGCCTATTGAACAAAAAATCTGTAATGAGAAAAATAGTTTAAACTGACTTAGAAAAAACAGCTCAAGTCTATAATTGAAAGAAAGGAAAAGCCAAATAACACAGCTGCTTTATGTAATGGCTAGTCTGTCTTCAAACAACTCGGCTGTGAAATGATGCAAGCCTTGAGATTATTACTTGTCCCCACTGGCAATTTGTATTCTTGAAGAGTGTGTGTGCATGCACTACTGTATTTCAGTCTCGGTGGGGGTGGCAGGATGCTGGGTGGTGCTTGTACCAATTGTGGTAAATAAGGTCAGTTAGGACACTTTTTTTTTCTAGATAAATCCCTCGTTGCTTCATCTACAGTTTTTAAAAATGTAAAACTCTGGTTCTCTTGGTAATTCAGTGAAGGCAAAATGCCCAGAAAGATGACATATGTTGTCTTCAGCTACTGCAGTTTCCTGGTCTTAGACTTTTCTTGAAGCTGTAGCTGCTGCTCTAAGAAATGCTGCTTGAAGTGTCTGCTGTTGTGGAGTGCTGCTTTTCTCTGACAACAGAGCCATGTTAGCAGATGTTCCCCAGGATAGTATGAAAGAGATGATCAGCTTTGTTAAAGGGTTGTCTTGACTGTATGCATCAGTAGGTTAAAGGCTGGACATGTGCTGATTATACCTGGAATAACTTCCAGCATTGTCTCAGGAAACAAGTAGTAGCCTTTTGTTTGCCTGGATATGGAGATCTTCTCTCTTCAGAGCTCTGCAGCTTCTAAGCAGTGTTGGCTGCTTTTCTTTGCCTATGGTTAATTAGCTTACTTAACCAACAGAGGTGAGAGTAGATCCACTAGCTTTGTGACAAGTGTAATACCATAGATTTTCCAGTTGTGCCTTTATTGATGTGAATAGCTTGACCTAAAGGATCCAGAGAAAGTATTTAGTTGCAACTTGATCCCTCCCCAGTCTCCTTCAATCTCAGTTGTGTGTGTGTGCATGTGTACAGTTGTCTCTTTTTTCTTAAAACTTTTATTTGCCTGCTTAGCAGAGTAAGGGCAACAATAGGAGAGCTAGTAATGCCAGCCATTACCTGCTGTCGTGTGAGGGGAGCACAGTTCGAATGGGGGAAGCTGTCTTAGGAGTCCCTTCATCAGGACTGAGTTGTTTAGTGCCATTCTGTCACTTGCAGGCAATGAATTTCCAACCTTGTGCCATGGTGCAGCATCCTGATGAAATGTATCAGCAAGAATTCTGACTTTTAATATTCAAATATTATATAAATTTGTATGTAACATGGAGGTCTGTGCTTTTTAATCTCCTCCTAGGATTTCTTTTTCTGAACCTAGGAAGCAGTAAGTCAAATCACTACAGTGATTACAAAAGTATCTATTATATAAAAGCATTGAAGTATGTGTATCAGTTAACATACTACATGAAAATATGTAGGTGTAGTGTCTCAGAAATGCAGTGATATTCTATTATCCGAGTACTACCACAAAGCTGTTAACAAACAGGAACTCCTATTGAAGTCTTGCAGTGATAATTATTCTTTTCCTTTAAACATAAACTGACTTCAGATCTTAAATAGCTTGAAAGAAAGTAGGGAGTTTCCTGGAACAGCTGCTTGAGAGAAGAATTTTAAACAGTAAGTAGATGACACCTTGGGTGGAGGTTCCCTGGTGAGAAATAAAACCAAAGCGAATTAGCAATGCACTGAGTGGGTCAGTGGTCTCAATCAGTAGCGGATGATAACAGGTACTGAGCTGGCGGCTTTGGCACTTGATTACTAGCCAAGTATCACATGTGCATAGTGCATCTGATATGGATGGCTCTGCATGAATTTCTGACACCCCCCGTTCTGGAGGCTGGGTAGCTGCTGTAGGTTGGATTTGTGGTAATGGCAGAAGTGACCAGAGGCTGTGATTTCAGTGCTTTCTGTTCTCCAGCAGTAAGACTGGGCAGCAGTCTGTATAAGTTGGAAGGTAATGTAGGATGACATGGCCTTTGCTACATCTATAGAGGAGGCTGCGAGTATTGAATCTAGGCATGAAAGGAGTCAGAAAACTGTTCAGGGAATTTTAGATGCTTTTGTGAGGAAAAAGGGGAATACTATTCTGTTACTTGGCAATAGAGAAAACTGAGAACTCAAAATAGAGACTGACAGCAGTGGGTTTGTAGAGGAATAAAATGATGGTGGTGGGGAGGGGGGAATAAACATATTGGAGGAAAAATAGGGAGTCTTCCTTCTCAGGGGTCAAACTGTGTACCAGACTGCATAATGTTCAGGAGGAGCTCTTTGAGCTTTATCTCTTAAGCTTTCCTGTGAAACACTGACAAGATGTTGTTTCACTTTCTTCTAGCAGCCTTCAGATCTAATTCCAAAAATACAGTTTTGGAGAGAGTTAAGCCCATCTTCCATGAATATGGGGAGGGTTATTTCTAGTGATGTCTGGGAGGTGGAAGGCCTGGTAACTGCACTTTATGTCTTTTTTTGAGGGTGAAGTCCTTGATAAATGGCATACATTACTGATTAACGAAATATCACCTTAACCAAAGGGTGGTGTCGCTGGTCTTTTGTAGTTAATTATAAAGCATAACCACTTTGATCAAATGTATCAAATCCTTTATATTTATTTTAATCCCCAAGTTTATAACAAATTAAAGATGAAGAATAAGTGTTTTCCTGACAAGGGTGGGGAAAAAAGCAACTCAGAGCACTGAGGTGGGCTATTGCTTGTAATGTTTAGAAAAGTTTGGCTCAAGACTTTTTCTTGTATATTTGCTATTGCCTACCTAGTATCAGTTGCTTTTGAGTAGAATCATAGTGTAAAATGGCATTTGTTCCTTGTGCAGTCATAGGAAGGATGTCTATATTATGGCTTGAAATTGTTAGTTTTGTTGTTTAAAATAGAGAGAGACATTAAAAAGTAATGAATGTGGCCTGAGTGTTGTTCTTGCAGTGTTAGTGACATGATGTATTAACGGCCTGTGAAATAGAAATGCATGCTCTGGCAAATGTTTTTCCTTATTAGTATATTTATGGCCATTAGTTTTGCTTTTACTTTACATCTTTTAAACATACACCTGCTTTAATTCATTTTTAAACTAACCTACTGCTTTTAGCAAATGAAGCCTGAGCATCCCAGGGTATGTGGTGTCAAGCGAGATTATTAACAGAAGTAGAACTGGACCACTTAGACACAGGTCAATTTGAAACCCCAATGTGAGAGACAATCCTGTAGGTTTTTCTGTGATAGGGTGTTGTTCTTTGTGGTGCCAGAGGCATTCATTATGCTCAACTCCAGCATTTCCACTGATTCTGGGTGTTGGAGGAGTATTGTCCTAATACAAGATGTTTCATCAGCTTATAGGGAGCAAGATTTCAACTAATGCTTGCTAGAACAAGCAGCTTGTGTTGGTGGGGAAAGGAAAAAGCCATCCTAAATTTGGTTCTTACCCAGAGTAACAGTAACCACTGAAGAAGGGAAGCTTGATTCACATAAAGCAGTAAGTCTTAAATAGGCTTTACCAGGTTGCTGTTGTGACCTTAGTACAACTAATGAATTACCTAACCTCTTTTATTCAAGGTTAAATAAATTAATTTTAAACTTCAAATAGTTAAATATATTTGCCATTTCCCAATATTATTTTAGTCTAATTGGAACTTGTTTGCCTTTTGATAATCCTTGGTGGTCTTACTCTGCGACTGTGATCAGGTATTTAAGACAGTCCTATATCTTTGCTCTTCAGGATTTTTTGTATGTTGATGGATTTCTTTCTTTCTTTCTTTCTTTCTTTCTTTTTTTTTTTTTGTAAAAAGCCAATGGAATTAATTATCATATGCTTGCTTTTACATGCATGCTATTTCCAATAGTATTTTAAGAGAAGTTTGATTTTCAGGATCAATGTTTGTGATAAATAAACAAGACTCACCAGAACGACAGAGCAGAAGTATATCACAAGTTCATCTACAATTACACAAAACTCATTTTCATTAACATCTCACAACTGGCAACTGTTGACTAAACCGCCAGTTCCTTGATCTGATATTCAAGACTTCAGAAAAGTTCTATTTCCACCTCAAAATTCATGATTGTGATGCAGGAATTAACCAGTGACAGAGTTACAGGCCTCTGAAGTGTCTAATGGCTCTATGTAATTACTTGACATAACGCTGTCTTGTGGATCAAAAGCCATGCTGCTTTCAACTTCATAGCAAAGGCAGTATTTTGAAAATGTTAGTCTAAAGTTTGTGGATTGCATTCATTTGTATGGTTGGAAACTTAACCTCCCTTGAAGACATGACAGGTCAACAGATGAGACTTCAGCAATCAATGCAAAAGAAGCACTCCCTGAGAGTCTGCTCAGTACTACTTCCTTTTGGTTCTGGGCAGGTTTCTAACGAGTCATCTCCACACTTAAATACATCATTTTTTGGCATCCAGTGTCTGTGTCCCTACTACTGCAAAGATCTCAAGTAAGAGCAATGCTTTTCCTTACCTCTTGAAGTCTGGGTTTTGGGTTTCAAGTCAATCCTGGGGACCCTTGTCAGAGGAATTTGCAAGGTTTAGATGAACTTTGACAAACCATTGTAAATGTGACTAGGGGCTTCATTCTAGTGTATAGACAGTAGTAATTAGCACTCAAATATGTTGTGGCCTTTAGACTTCATTTGTATTGGTAGAGGAAAAAATGCTCATTTTGTTTGTTTCCATATGTTAGAGCCCTCAATTATAGTTTATCTTTTTAGGTCCTTTCTTCAGTCTTGAAGTATTTTGAATGCATTGAAAGCATTAACGTTTACAACCTCGCACTAGCCTTGGGAGTAAAAAGGTAATTTATTTGCTTAGTGAGGAGTTCATTTCCTAGCTTGACACTCAAAAGAAACCAAATGTAGACTTTGTCTTAATAGTAGAAAATTCAAAATAAAGCTTATGTAAAATGGCATGAACAGACTAGAGCTACAGTGGACTGCTGAAATTGGATTTGGTTAGCTATAAACATCATTAGCTTAAAGCATTCTAGCTTACCATGCAGTGTGAGCTCTCATAGGCTGGGATGTGATAATGCTTTGCTCTTTTACATTTTAACTCCTTGTGGAGATGCTGAAGCCAGCAGAACATAGGCTTTGTAGAAGCTAAATTAGCCATGCATTCCCTGAGGGTTTATGGCAAACTGTGAGGTTTATTTGGTGTCGAAGTGTGCTGAAGATAACATGGCAGTAGCCTAAAATGCTACTTATTAATTTTATGTATTAGGATTTTTCAAGTCTGCATTTATTCTCATGTAACAGATTGTATCTGTAAACATAGGTTACATATATCATTAATATTCTTGTGAACTGAAATATTGGACCTAAACAGTATATGCAAACCAGATGATGACACAGCAAACTTGCTCACAAAATACTGATGTGGCTTAGAAATCTTGTGGTATTTTTATTTTCACAGGTTGCTAGCTCATGTGCATTATGTGGAATTGTGATAATTTAATCCAGTGAGTAATGTTACTTGACCTCAATCTTTGTCGTAAGTGGCTTGGAAATGGTATGGGAATGCCTCCTTATTGACTAATAAAACACTTAGATTTATACACATGGGACCTTCATAAAATTCAAAGAATACGTGTACATATGTTAAGTCTCTACAGAATAGGTCTAATGCAGCCTCCTACTCTGATGTACAGCTCACTTGAAACACGGAAACCCATGTTCTCACTGCATGCAAACACTATTTGATGAATCCTTTTACCATTGGGTTGTTTCTAAATAAATCCTGAGCATTCAGACTTTGCCTTTTATCTGACAATCTCAAAGTGCTTTGTGAAGCTGAAATGTCATTTGTTACTCCTCTACCTCTGTCTTCATTTTCCATGTGTGTCTATATAAAACGTACTTAGAGACATAAGGGAAAAGTGGCATGCAGGTTAAAGGCTGGAAAATTTTTCAGTATAGGACATATAACTCCCTCATACAATTAACTTAATATTTCACTTCCTCCTTTTTTCCCCCCTGTACTTCCCACTTCCTCTGTTCAAAGGGTCATCACTTTGGAAAAACATTTCAAAGAAGATGTATGTGTGGGGGGGACATCTTCATCTCTTAGTCCAAACAAAAAACGCACCGTGGGGAACACAGTTGAAGTTTTAAAGCTTTGTGCTTAGAACCACTGAGTAATACAGTACAAAGCAATTAATAACACCACAATGTGCAGTGTAGCTAAGACTTATCTATTTTTGCAGTATCTGAATTTTCTGATATGTGGAATATAGCTAAGCTGACATATTCCCTCCTCCCCATCTTTATTAATAAACTTTTTGTGGAAGTCACTTGCATCTTCAGCAGGGCTTTTAGCACTTTAGCCTTCTGCATTTATTTTTCTCTTTAGATTAAACGATTGTAGATAAGAAGCATCAGAAAAATACAATAAACATTTGTGTTAATTATATTGTTTCCTCCTACTCTTCTCCCATGCACCATATGTTCTCCCCTCTCTTAAGTCTCTCCATTTTTTTTTTATTAGGACTTGATACGTGTCCAATCAAAGACCTCAAAGTACATCGGTGCAAATATGACCCTATTCATGCACCCTTCTATCAGTTTAAATATATCTGTAGATAGACAGAGGAAAACAATGGGAATTGTCAGGTGAAGTTACTCTGTGTCTATCTGCTGGACTTTCCCTTCATCTGTTTCCTGCCTCAGTCTTTGTGTTAAATCTCATGTTACCCTTTGCACTTGACCTGTCTTTCCCTCCTTTTTTTCAGTCCCTTGGTTGTTTTTTTGAATGTGGTTCACTGTAAAAGCTCTGGAGATTCATCAGCTTTCTGACCGTGCCTGTGACTTTCTATTGCTACACTTTGTTGTTAATTCATGTGTCCGAATTTTTCTGCTTTCATGGAGAAAGTGGATTCTTTCATTTTCTGAGATAATAAAATGTGCCATTATACTTGATCATTAGACAGAGCAGGCGATTAGATGAGATGTTTTGTATTTTAAAAACAGGGGCTGGGGGAGGATCCAAGTTAGTACACTTGTACGAGGGGCTCTGCTTCTGAGGCCGCTGCCGTGTAAATAACTTTCCTGCACTTAGTGCTGAGATGCCACTACAGTTTTAGGAGCATCACTTCTCTGATCAGTTATCTATATGCACGTTTTTTAGTGGGACCAGCATTTAACAGCTGAATCTGGAAGAATCTTGATCTATAAAAGCGTAAGTGCGTGATAGAAATGCTACATTACTTCCAAAATCTAACTTCATTATTTTGCTTCTCTGAAACTTAGTTTTTTTCTGACTGTTCCAGAACATCACAAGGCTGTGCATTAATAATGATGCACACTACCATCTCCCCATTATAAAGGATTCAGACCTTTTGGACAAACTTAATGCTTTGCTATTTATTTTCCTTGGTCCTCATGCAAGCCTACTTTAGGGAAAGTTTCTGCATCCACCTCATGAGGACAATGTGGTGGTGGTGGAAACCGTAACATTGGTTTTGGACCTGGTGCCTTGCCTGCAGTGATATCCGTTCCAGGCATAGCCAGTGGTAGTCGGGCCAGGACATGATGCCAGCCCTCTTCTCTTGTGACGGGAAACTTGCCACTTCTAGAAGCTTATACATGCATGTGTGTTAAACCACTGCTACAGCACAGTCAGTGAGTGGAAAGCCCTACTGAAAAGAGCCAAATAACTGCATGAACCTATTGGTGTGTGTTAATGCAAGATGCAGAGAGCACGCTACAGTTTAAGGCAAGCAGATGTCTGTTAATGCCAAAGGTGGTTGCTGGTCTTGTGCTAGGAATATCGATATATTTTTTTCCTGAGACTAACGATAGTAGAAATAAGATTTTTATACTAAATGAATGTAACTGACCTGTTATATATGAAAAAGGTATAAAATGTGAATCTGGTATGATAGTGAGTGTCTAATAGTCAAGGTTGGACAACTGACTGTCATCTTTTCATAGTAATTAGTGGTGGTTTTAATGTATCTTAAATTTCTTGGGCTATTGAACATAGACACATTGTATGTGCCTTCAGAAAGTTTCCAGGGCTTCTGATAATTCCTTGAAGAATGAAGCTAGCTGTTACTTGTCATCAGTGAACTGTGTGCTGACTTAATTGAGACAGGTGAAGATCTGCGTTAATGTAAAAACTAAGCTTGAGTCCTACAAGTTGTTATTACAATTCTCTATCCTGATGTGGTTTTGAAAATGTTTTTTTTTAAAAGCTTAAAAAAAACAAAACCACCACGATTAGTGAGGCAGTCCACCTCAGTTCCTATTTCCTTCCGAGTTCTGAAAGTAGTAGTGTTTATGTAATATGTTCAAAGGAGCATGTAATTCATTATATATGGTTAGTCAGCCATGTGCATTTTTACATTTCTGCCTGTAGGTAGGCTGAACACCTGGTGACATGGCAGTGTATTTAAAACACTGTTTAGAAAATCCACAGTAACAGCACGGTTTTGAGCAGTTAAATAATACACAAAACAGCACCCGCATCCCTTCTCACAAATTCCTTCATTGCCTTCACATGAAGGCGGTGGTATGGGCAGGAATGTATATTGGCTATCCCTGGGTGATGGCTGGTGTGTGATGAGAGGTGCAGGTGCGCTATGCCGCTCTTGTTCTATAGTTTACCTAAGCCGGTCTTCCTGACTTTAAACTTCCAGCTGTATGTAAGAAAGCTTTCATCAGCCAGGTGTTAATTGGAGATGTTTGGTATCTTAAAGCAAACTGTTTGGTGCTCTTGGAAAGGGTAACGTGGGGGGAAAAAGAAAAAAAAAACACACACACAAGTATTGCACATCTAGCTTCAAGCCAGCAACTGTTAAACAAGTACAGTACACAAAGGCAGGGTGCATGTTCTGGGGGTTTTAATTCTAGCCTGAGAGGGAAGAAACAAGCCCCCCAGAGCGGCCGTGGAGCTGCACTGTGTGATGCAAGGATGACTCAGCCCGGGCTCAGCTCATCCCCAGGTCTTGCCACGCTTATTTCCATTAAAGTTCAACCGCTATTTTTAAGTCTGTGCCTTTGGTGGAGAAGGTGAGAAGGGAGCAGAGGGCGAGAAACAAAAGCAAAAGGAGGGAGGGAGGGAAGGCTCCCAATCGCACCAGCAACCCAAATACCTGAACCAATCCCTCCGGCTCCCCACGCTGCCCTCGCCGTGGCGGAGCTCGGAAGCCGCTCTTCCCTCCGGCAAGGGGCTCCGGCGAGCGCAGATCGCTCCCCCGTTCCTAGGCTCCCGCCGCTTAGCCCGCACCGATTCACTTCTGCTGCATTTCTTTCTCTTCCTTCGCCGAGCCGCGGCTCGCCCCCAGCCCTGGGCGAGCGGGGAGGGAGCCGGGGCCGGGTTCCGGGACACCGGGGCCGGGCTCGGCGGGGCCGCCTTGGGCTCCGTAGCCCCCCCCCCGGCGATGTGCAGCGCTCCGTCCCGGAGGGGCCGGCTCCCGGCAGCATCCTCGGTCCGCTGCCGCCGTGCGGAGGCACCCTCCCGACGGGGCGGCTCCTCCCGTGCCTGCCTCTGCCTCGGCGCCATCCCGTTAAAAGGCTGCTGCTCCCGCGCCGCCGGCCCAATGCCTGGGCTCGCTCCGGCCGGGCTGGAGGCTGCGGGCTGCCGGCGAGGGAGAGGAGACCTCTAGGCAGCCTGCCGTGCCGCCAAGTGAGCGGGACCCGCGAGAAGACAGCCGCCCCCGGCTGGAATTGAGAGGCTGCTCGCTTGCTGCTGAGGGCACTTTGGAGCAGTAGCAGGTCGCTGAAGTAACTCCGGCACGCTGCTGACTGCGGAGTTGTAAAGAACTACGTGCAAGTGGCTGCAGTAGTGCTGGAGAACGCTTTGCTGTTACCGGGGACACAATAGTTTTCAAGTCAGAGCTTCGCTTCTGGTCCTCCTTCCATTACACAGAGAGGGTCATTCTTGGAAGGGATGAGGATGGAGCTGTGATTTCTTCCAGTGGCGCTCTGGTGGAGGGGGCAAGGGTGGGGAAAGAGGCTTTAGAAGCAAAACCCCACAGCTGCTACGTTCAGATTCACTTGAATTTCCCCACATTTTTTCAGGCGTAGGGAGACACAATGCTAGAGAACTTGAATCTTCTTCGGGCTTTTTGGGGTCTTTTCTTTATCTTCTGGACTGCTTTTAACACAGCCTTAGTGGATGTGGTTGGATCGGAGCAGCAGATCCCCTTGTCTGTGTAAGTCTTTTCATGCTGTTTTTCTCAGGACCGTGGTCAAGAACGAGAACTTGCCTGCTCAAGTTCTTATTTTATTTTTATTTATTTATTGCAGGTATTTGACTGCTCAAGGCACCTTTGCTCCTCTGTCAGACGTTTCTGAAATCATAGTCCTTAACATGCATGGCAGTACTTAAATTTTATTCTAGTGCATGTGTTAGTGGAATACATGGCTGTGGAGTCTTACCTTAAATGCTTCTATTTAGCGTAGTTGATATTATCTTAACTCATGCGAGAAGTTATCATTTGGAACTGTTCTGCTGTTCTACCTGCTCCTCTTCTTTCTGTGGGCATAGATTATATTGTGCAAAAGCATGTCTCTGTACAAGTTGATTGTTTAATTTTTAAAAGTGCAGGTTAGGTGGTTTCGTATCGCAGGCCTTACCTTGGCACAGCATCTGCTGTGTGCTTGTACTTGAACAGCTCTGCTAATCTTTTGCTGTGCCTAGGTTCCTTTGAGCTCTTTAATGCAAAATTGCTTGAATCCTTATGAGTGCAGCTGAAGCTGCTACAGTCTGTGTTGCTTGCTATGACATGTGTATTACATTTCTTCCTGTCTCGTTTTTTTTTTTCCTTCACAGTGTAAAGCTCTGGGCCTCAGCATTTGGTGGGGAGATCAAATCTATTGCAGCCAAGTACTCAGGTTCCCAGCTCCTGCAGAAGGTAAGGATCTTTTTGATTGTAATAAAGAAGGATTTTAAGGAGAAAATGGAGGCAGATTTAATTTTTGTCATAGGGAAGCAGAGCAGTGCATCCTTTGGTCCAAGATCTATTTTTGTATTGCATGCTAGTCCCTGATGACTCTTTGCATTGCACTGCACTATCTGGAGGCTCCTTGATTATACCGAGTTGTTTTTTGGGGGATGATTTCTTTTTGTTATTATTAGAAAGTAAACTCCAACGTTTATTTCTCAAAGTCAAGGCTGAAGCCTAGATTGTGGGTATTTGGTCTAGTTGCTGCATTGTGATGATGATGTTTTTGTGTAGGAACAGCTGCTCCTTATGAAAAATGGTAACTTCACTCAAGGAGCAGAACTAGGGCATATTTTATTATTTTCACCCTGTGCTGTATTTATGCAATTGACTGTATCAGGAAAAGAAGGCTGCACTGTTGTTTGTCATCTCTACAGTTTTTACAATCCCATTATTCCCCAATCGTCTCAACCTAGTGCTGGGATGTATTACATCATTACAGATAAAAGGAATGAATGTGGTTATCTTCTTGCTCAGCTGCACAGCTGGGTAATAAGCTAGTGAAGTATTGCAAAAACTTGAGAAATTGGTATAAGTCCATGTAATTGGGGCAGGGGGGTAATGAAAAAGGGGATTTGAATATGAGGTAGATATTGGACTAGATACAGTCCTCAATTTAAATATGCAACCTATACTGAAGTTCTGTGTTGTAGACAGTTTATTTTTATAGTAGGTGCTGGAAAAGGCATCATGAAAGACTAAAATGTATTAAAAACTTTAAGACTGTGATTTTGCAGTGTTTAATACGTGATATGGAAATGGAAAAACACTGAGACAATCTCTGAGTAGAGACCACTCATGCAACCCATATGTTAAATTTCTGCTGCTTTTAGATGTGATTTTGAGTTCTGAGTAACACATTAAATTGTCTGTTTGTGAAGGAAATAGCTTCAGCTTGTAGCACTGATTTTGAAAGGCTTTTGTATACTTGTGAAATTATGTAATGGACAGTACATGTAACAGTTCAAATAAAATGCTTATGCTCTCTATGTAAAATGAAGCACCTAACTTAATACTTAGACGTGCGAGTTCCATAGTCGTATCTGTCTTTTCAGTGTTGCATATCCAGGACTGCAAAACCTGAACTTCGCTAAGCTGGAATACACAGCTGTTAAGAAAAAATGTTTGAGGTCTTTGAATACATTTCAAAGCCATTAAATGGCTTGTGTTTAGTATATTTGGCCAACTTCTATTTTAATCTGAAAGTCAAGACATTCAGTATTTATTATGCTTTTAGTTCACATCCTTTGTGTACTCTCATATCATCACATTTTTGTGTGAACTCTTCACATTCATGAAGCAGATGGACCTTTCCATTTCAATTAGTATCTAATCAAGTATTATTAAAAGGCTTTAATTTTTTATTGGGCCCTAACAAACAGGTACATTTATTTAACTTTGTAACTGCTCTGTGTGCAGCCATTTTTGCACTAAAATGGCTTTAAAAATTTTATCTACCAGAAAAATATGTAATATGCTGTGTTTGGCAATGTTGCTAAAATCCACAAAGATTCAGTAAGATCCTTCATTATTCTCCTCTTCCTCATAGTAGATATGTTACAGAAAGGAAGACGGCTGTATTTTTCCCTCTGTAGTAGTAAGATTTCTTCCTATTGGTTGTTATAATTGTAGGTAATTGGAAGCTATTCATTTTACCCTTTTCATCAGCATCCTTTCTACTTCACTGACAAATCTGTGCTCCTGTTTTTGAAGGTGGATAGTGTATGCTCATTCCAAGCTATTTTGCTTTCGTTTCTTGCTTTTGTTATGGCATTTCATTATAGAATGAAATGGGAAAGACAAAATGCAGATTTGACAGGTATTTAGAGCCTGTTTATTCCATTATCATATCCTCTATTTTTTTCTTCCCTTCTGGTTACAGTAGTTTGAGAAAACCTCTGGTGCTTTTCATTCTTATTTAAAATTCTGCATGTCTCTGTCCTTTTAAGGTTGCTATTTCTTCCTGTTGGTCATGGCAAATGAGCCTGGATGACAGATGACTTTGGCGTGTATCTTCTTGTATTGTTGTTAAGCATATTTCTGTTGTAAGCTTGTATGAATAAAAACATAGCGAACTTCAAGATTTACAAGTATTTTCAACATGAGAAGTCAGTGGCAGAAGTTATCATAACAATTAATTGATTACACAGTAGTGCTCTAAATACAAGTGTGGGGTTTTTTTTTTTTTCTTTTTTTTCCCTTCCCCTTAGTAGCCAGGCACCAAGAATCCATTTGGTATGTACTGTGAGCTCAGTCATTAGAGTTAATGTCTTTTTAAAGTCAGGATTCCACTTCCAGAAGCAGCGCGACTTCTAGTGTTTCTAGGTGAATCCCCTTTCTGATTATGAATTAAGCATTGTTATTAAACATGTTTATAATTATGTATCTGGACATTATAGATTTCTCAATTACCAACTGCTTTGTAGTGCCATTTAGTTTAAAGGCTTATTAAATGAAATATTAATGTACAGGTTACTTGATTCATTCTGTTAACATATATAAGGATCGCGACTTTCAAAGGAATATGTTTGAAATCCAGGCATTGTTAACACGCTCTACTGCTGAAAGGCTTTACACAATAAAATTTATTTTACCCATCTTGAAACTTCATTAAACAAATGAAGTTATGTGAGATACTCAAACAGAACTCTGCCAGGTTGTAGCTGTGAATATTGATATAGTTATTGCAATTCCTATATATTGCTGTGCTGTGAATATCAAATGAGTAACCAGAAATGCTGTCCTCTTGACTTTTGAAAAGATGTATAAGGATATTTTCATAAATTTTAAAAAAGCAACACTTTATCTTAACTGAATGGTTTATCATTTTATCACATTATAATAATATCTAAGTATGTTGTTACACCTTCTAACAGTATATGGGATATATGACTTTTCCTGGAATTAGCTTTAGGTGAAATACAGATGCTGTAAATACTTCAGAAAATGATAGCTCAGTAAATGACTTCAGAAGCGAAGATGAGATTTAAGCCAATTAGCACTTCAAAATGTTGCATTTTAATGCTCTATTACTTATTTCCAAAGAGGAGGGAGGCCATTTAGTGTTCAAAATACCAAACAGAAGAAAATAGGACAATATTATTCCTAAGCTATCTGATTTATGGAGGTTTTACAGTTGTCATGTAGATTTGGCATTATACAAGAAGCTGCTTGGTGCTGTAGAGACATGCGTGCTCTTCACCTAGCTAGCAAATACTGCTGGGGCCTAGGAATTGATTCCAATTTTAATTGTCTCTTAGGTTACATGTAGTACAGTATAACAGAACATTTTTTTCCTTATGCTTTGAAAAGACATCTGCCTTATTTAAATCTTGACACATCTTTAAACTTTTTTTTTTTTTTTAAACACTGATTATGTTTAGTTTGAATGTTAGTATAGCCTGCTGGCAAAGCCAGGGTTTTTAAATATAGGATAAAAAGCGAGGCTTACGTGCCGGGAATGTATTTGCTTTGCTGCTACAAAATTAGAATTTTGGGGGAGTAGACTTGGGGAATGCTATTGTTCACGTTAATGTTCATGATAACGGTGTGCTTCGAGTTCTATGCTGTTGCAAAATAATAGTAATAAAATGTAAATAGAAAGTGTAGGTAATTTGCCTTCAGTTAATGTTAAAAAAAAATATGTTTGTGCAGTAAGGCTTTTCTAATATCAATGGGGTCTAAGTCTGATTATGCAGCGTGGTTTATGCTTTCTCAAATTTATTTGGGGCAAAAATTTTTTTCATACTCTGAACCCTGAATTCTTGATTTGGTCTTGAACAGTCTATCTTATTACTAATGTAGGAACAGTTTTTAACTGAAAATAAACTTGTATTTGTTGGTTTGGCCAATAAGGTTTCTTGCTGAAAACCGTCTTTCTTAAAGCTGTTATAGATTTTTATTATGTAAGTTGCTTAACTGAGTCTTCAGTGTTATGTAATTTCAAGCAGTCTAAGGTCTGCATATGCCCACTCATCGAAATGAAATCTCTGTTGCATTAGGAGTTTTCAAATCTATTGTATTTCTACAAGCAAATCTTTGGATCAGTATAGCATGCCTATTTTAAAGGCTCACAACTACATTTTGTCTTACCAACTAGTGCTGTATCTTGTTTCTTACAACTCTGGAAATGTCAGTACAAAATTAATATAACAGGGTGATTTAGAGCAGTTAGTATTCAGCTGGTGTATCTGATTCATGCAGTACATCTATCTTTAGTTTTAAAATGTATAATAGTGACTTAAATTCTTAGAGAAGTTTAGTCCCATCATCTTGACATTAATTGCTTTTCTTTTATTCAGCCTTATGTTGGTTCTGGTCTCTTTAGGCTGTTTTTTTTTTTCCCTTTGCTCAAGACACTGCAGCTACTGCTGCCTTCTTTGAAGGAAGAGTCAGCAGGACTGAGCTATGCACTTTAAACTGTAGACATGGATTGCCTTTTTGGATGTCAATTTAAACTTTTGCTAGCTGAGCTATTAAATTTAATCCTACAAAAATGACATTGTTTTTCCTATCAAAAAACAGAAGAAAAATTACCAGAAAAGCCCCTATACACATGATTATGATTTAAACAAACCAAAGCAAACAAAAACCAGGCAGGTAAATCATATTAAATTTACTAAAACTTGAAGTTAATTCATTATAATTCTGAACTCCTGAATTTTGGGTCATGTAAAATGTCTCCCCTCACTGAATTAAAATCAATAACTAAATGATTAAAAAAAATCATATGTGAATCTTAAAACACTTTAATTCTGATAATTAATGCAAATGATTTTTTGCAACTTGCAGGACTTGAACTCCTGTCCCCTTCATTTCTTCCAGGCTATGTAAATCACAAAGCTATTCCCCATGCTAAACCAGTTGCTGTGTGCTTGTGTGTTTTGCTGTGTATTTAATGTTGTTATGTGAAGACATAAAGGTAGATTCTTCTGGATGAATATCTTCTTCTTTTTCCGAGAGTAAAAAGTGCACTTTGGGGAAAACTTGGTACATCTAATACCGATGTTCAGTTAGCATATTGATCTGTAGAAGAAAATATCATAGTTCTATGTAACTTTCTTTTCTTTGTAAGTGATTTTTTTCTCCTTTCATGTGATGAAGTCTTGCTTTCTCTGAAGACATTGGAGAATTTTCTTAGCCTTCGGTGAGTTAGAACTGCATCTTGAATGATGTGTACTCTCTTGTTTGAACGTTTTGACAGGAGTAATAATTTCTTGGTGCTTGTAATGTTTTAAAAATGTAGTCTAAATCAGCCTGAATATAAATCATCATGTTTTATATTTCTTCTTAACTAAAAGGAAAGCATATTTTAAACCACAGTGAATTCATTCTCTTCTGCTATCAGTACTCTGTGTTTTGCAGTATTTTCTGTCTTTCTGGGTTTTGCAAGCACGGCATGATCCTCTTAGTTATATTATTAAAAGTAAGTATGTTCTATTGGTGAAGTCTAACAGATATAGGACATGGCTTCTGTAAGTTTGTATGCATTGCATTTCCAATAATATGGAAATTGAGTGGACAATCCAACTGGAAAGTATCAGATCTCGAAAGGGAACGAATGCTAATTTCCTTACTTAATGTATTTATGGTTGATTGTTTTTACATCCTGTATTGGAAAATGCTTACATTTCAAGGTTAAAAGAGCCAGTCTCCATGCAGATTCACTTGGCAGTGAAGGTATACAACCATGCATTGTAACGGTGATTCACTTTTAAAGCAACTGCTAATCAATACTCTACACTTTCAAATGTCATTACTGTTCTGTAGGGTACAATTTTTGTTGCTGATAATAAATGGTTACCAATATATAATTTGTGTTGTACAATGTGTAGGATAGACTATTTTGTTAAGGTTGCTATAGATGCTTCATGGAAAGGTTTGCATGAAATACTCCGATTAATATATCGTTCTCTTGAAGTTCCTATCTTGCTTTTTCTATGTATGTTTTTGCAAAACTGTGGACGTTCTTGTGATCCCAGTTATCCTCTTCCCAAAGCTTAAGTAATTCCTTTGCGAATGACAAATTCATTACAATATTTGTAGCTGAAGAAAGTCTGTGTGGTGAAGCTTTTTTTAATTAATACTTCGAGAGAATTTGGGAAGGATCTTGGGTACCTTTCTAGAAGTGTTGAATTCCAGGGACAGGTGTTTTCTGAAAATATCCTGCCCTCAGATCTCTTGGGACTTTACAGATAGTTGATAACTAGCACATTGGTTTGGAGGATATTATAAGGCGCGAGGAGAATGGGATTATTCAGGAGAGACAAAGGCTTGTCCACACCGGACTGTATAGATGTTACAGCCAGTGTATTAAATTTAAGCTGGGAATAAATTGCAGACAGTAGAATCCAGAGCACAGGAATTAAGCTGTCATAAATCTCTCTTACATGAGAGTCGGCTTCATGCACTCCTTAGCTGGATCTTATCAGTAGCTATAGAATCTCAGATTGCTTTAACAAGCTAGACTTGAATTTACCATGGACAGCAGTTGAGTTTAAAACAAAAATCACTTGTCTAACTAGGGAAAGGTAAAATAAGGCTATTTCAGCAGTGGTACTCTGAGTATGAAGGGAGAAAGATTCGAGTTTATAGTGAAGTAGGTGTTGGGTGCATATCTGTATGTGTAAAACAAATCTCGGACAAGCCTACAGGTGGGATGTGTGTACCTTTTAAATATATCTTCAGAATAGGACTGCCTGAGCAGCACACAGTGCCAGGCAATTTTTATAAAGGAGATGGCTGCTGGGAGGTGAAGAAGTTTTGCATATATCAGTTTGCAGTGCAGGCGGCACTTAGAAAGGTAACTGTCACTATTATCCTTCAAACTAGATTGAGCTCTTAGAGTACCTAAGAAAAGGTTGTAGAAGATCTATGAACAAACTGTTCTCGATTCCATTTAAAAAAAGGAAAAAAAACATGGTATGGTGACCTTATCTGATTCATAAATTGGGGATATAAAATGAGAAGTATGTGTATATAATTCCTTCAATGTATTGGGGCTTAACGTGTGCAGACTTGATTGCTTGTTTCTTTAGGTTCTTGCTTGTATATGTGACAGTAGTTTCTTCATCAAAGCTTTGTTCTTGGCATATAGAAAAGGGTGGAAGTGACTTCTGGGCTTCTGATAGCCTCATAAAATATTTTCCTTTGGAGTAATCAAAAGATGGAGTTGATGGTCTTCCCTGAATTCTGTGCAGGTGGCAGATTATGTGAATATTCTAGAATTTGCAAGTTGAGAAGATCGCTGCTTGATGTTCTTCTGAATACCTTGATAATGAATTTACCTCTGGCCAGACCAAAACCAAACCAAAACAAAAAGTGGCTTTCATCTTCCCCCTTTCTACCGCTGTCTAACTCTCTTCCATTGTGGAACTCTGTTTTTTTCTGGCATTGTGCAGTAATTGTTCTGGAAGAACATTTTCGGTTATTTAACTCAAGTTTCTGCTCCAAGTAAGGTCAGTGCAGACTTCAGAGCACATTTTTGGGGGTCTTTGAGTCCAGCCTTCAGAACCTTCAAAGACAGATGCCACAGTCTCTTATTCCACAGCTTGACTATTCTCAGGATGAAAAACTATTTGCTGCCTCTCTCCACCTATAGTACATCCCCATAAACAGCATTGGTTATTCTTGTCTCTAACCTCCTTGTAGGTACTAGAAGACTGTTTATAGGTCCTCTCCTCAACAGTTCCCTGCTATGCATACCCTACCTTCAAGTGCTCTCCTAAAGTGGTGGGCACAATCTTGATGAGTCTTCTCCATCTTCAGTGATAAAGTTCATTAATAAACACATTAAAACGAAGAGTTCCCAGTACAGACCCCTGGGGAGCTCTGCTTGCAAATAGCCTCCAGGGTTGCTGTGAATAACCACTACCTTTTGAGCTTGATTGACTGTTTATTCACCTATCTGCCAGTCTTCTCAAACAGACCATAGTTGTCCTAATTTAGATACTGAGATACTGTGGGAGATATCAAAAGCCTTTCTGAAATGAGGTAAATGCCACCCACAGCTCTCCACTCATTCACAGATGTAGTTGTTTTATTGCAGAAGGCAGTCAGGCTGTTGGTTTTTGTATCCTTGAACACTAATAGAAATAGAAAAGCAGCTCTAAGAAACTTTATATTAAGACGCACTTGTCTTTTTGCAAAAGCAGTTGTCCCTGTTTTGATCAAGGCTAAATAAATACAATTTGAAGTGTACTTGTACTTTCATACCTTTTCCTTTTGATTTTTTTCAGTCTGGAAGACCTATATGCTTTACATTATCCATGGTATGTTATACTATTGCCTCCCTTATTGTGAAATACTGATAAAAATGCAAGGGCTAATAAAAATCCCAAGAAATGCTGTGGACCTTAGCTGAAAGATTTTCAACCACAGTAAACAGATGGATAACTTAGTGAGAGATTGACATTTCCATAAAAGTTGTTTTGATGTTTGAGCCATTGTCTATGTTTGTTTGGAAATGAGTTTCATTTGGCAAAAATCAAGAAAGCAATAGTTCTTTGTTTTCATTCTGTAGTCCAGGCCATATGCCATGTTTACCTTTCAGTTACTTTTAAGAAGCTCTTTTAAAAATGAGACAATTCCAAATAAATACTCTTTATATAAAAATATATAGTGCCACCATTCTTTTTTCTGTTGGGTCTATGCATGTTTCATCAGCTCAAGGCTTTGACTCTTGAATTGCATCTCTCCACATGGTAGAAAATGTTAGTCTGAAGCTGACTTCTTTGGTAGTCTTATAAGCAAGCAGCATTTTCACAGACCTATGAGCTTGGCAGGAAAGCTTACTGTGTATGCCAGTGGACTGCCTGTGGACTTAACCACTTCCAAATCTCTGAGTATGACCTAGGGAATTCTTGATTGTATTAGTTAGGATTTTGATTCTCTCTCACTTGATATATTTGTTTCTCCTAAAACTCTGTTATGCCCGAGTCATACCATCTTTCAGTTGCTTCATCAGGCCTCTTCTTTTCTGTCTCATTCTTTTAAAATACTTGCATTAACATTACAGGGTTTTAATCTAAACTCTCTTCTGTTTAATGTTCAGGTAGACTTTCCTCCACAGACACTCCTCTGTTCACAACAGGGCTATGTAACTGTTCTCATAATTATGAGATCTCGAGAGTAATCTCCACTAAGCTGATTGCATGAATTGGAAAACTTTTTATATTTTTAATTTGTCATGGTAGCACAGGCACTTCCCTTCTAATCTAGGGCTAAACCAAACTCTATCTCCTAGTTGTCTTACTGTAGATATTTTTCTTTTACTATATTTATCAACCACAGTACCTTAAATGAACTTAGTGTTGCACAGAAACCACTTGTCAGCTGGTAGAAGGTTTTATGCCTCATCTGTTTTCACTTTAGATTATTCTGCTGTAACTGGCAAGGAGCTTCTTCAAGTTTTTATATACAAACAAGGATTTGACTTGTTTTCTTAAACAGCAGGCATTGAACTATATAGTAATACTATCTCTAGCATGTTAAATAAAAGGCACTGTGAAAATGTTATTTGGAAGGCATTATGAAAAACTTGGTCAGGGCTACAGTATCTAGTTTTCCTATTGTTCTTCTAGGTTGTATCTGAACGTTTGACTATTCAATATACTCCCAAGAGTTTGTCAAGCTATCTAAGTCACTAATTTTCAAGACACAAGAAAAGGATCTTTGTACTATGGGTATTAAAGTTTGATGTGTTGGGAACACATCATTGGTCACAAAACTAGATAATTATCTTCTAAAGTGACAAAACTTCAAAGATGAAAAGCAGGAATACTCAAACTTCAGCTTTACCTTGAAGCTAAATGACTATCATTTTATGACAGCTGTGCCAAATCTATGACTGCTGAGCTGTTTGTACATGATACTATCAGATCACATTAATAGAAATTTTCACCGATAATGAAAACTGTAGGAGGCTAAGAGTAAAGCTTTATGTTATGACTTGCAGCTATTGACTATCTGCATCCAACAGATTTATTGCCCCCTACGCACATTGTGCCTTTTACAATATCTTTGGCAGTTTCTTCAATGAAGTACAAGAAAGAGATTATTGATAGCACTGTACAAAAAGTCTGAGTACTCACTTCATGTTACAGACATCCTTCTATCATTACAAACTGCAGCAAAATTTCACAGTAAAAGTAAAGACGAGATGTGACAACCCTTTGAAACTTACTATGGAAAACACAAAGAGGAAAAAAAGAAGGATTTCTGTTGGCCACCTCAGTTTTAAATTTCCTGTTAAAATCAAGGCAGAAGACTAAGACTGAGATAGATCTGGCTTCTCACCCTTGACGGACTTCTTGACGGACTGCTCAGGCAGTCAAATAACACCTGTAATGTCCTACATACAAATTTCAGAACTTGTGGCAGTGGTAGGATTTTGTCCAGAATGTCAGAAGCCTTAACGTGAAAGTTAAAGCTACAAGCAGGACTTCCCCCAAATTGCTGTCGTCACTGGCAAATGGTGGCATCTTTGCTAACTTTTCCTGTAAAATGGACCTAGCAATGCTGTCTTTTTCCTTAACTCTCTAAATGTTAAAGGTTCTTGGACTGGGAGTAAAGTGCTTATTGTGTGGGGAAAATGAGGTGGTGAAAACACCACTAGGGAAGCAAGGCAAAGTGCATGGAACTTAGCACCTCTGAGAGCTACAAAGCATTAATTCAGAAGCAGACTTGAAAACTTCTTCCACAGCTAAAAAGATGAATGGCTTTGTGTTACAGCCCTAAAGTATGAAATGAACAAGCCCCCTATTATTTCTGCTGTAGAGGTGTCCGTGGTTGACATTTCCACGTGGCATTGTGCTGGCAAGTGAAACAGAACCATTTCTTGTCAGAGGATTCGTTCTACATATCCTTTGAATACAAAGTGGTATGCTGTGCTCATACTGGAAACTAATCTTCAATTTTGCAATCTTCTTTCTGTTATGCTAGTTTTTTTATACTGGTACCACTTACTATTCATTTTTTCCATAACTGCAGTTTTGCACTGTTTTTTCATGAGAGCCTTCAGAATGACCCTTTAAAATCTTCTTTCAAGTAAGATCCAACCAAATAAGACTTGTTACAGAGTCAAATTTACAAATGCCAAAAGCACTTAAATTGAAAACCAGGTAACTTTATCCCATTATGGGTAGTTGATTAGTTGTGTTACATTTACCATATAAATCTATTTTCTGCATGTACTTTTTCACTCTGTCCTCCTCTGTGCTCCCACTTGTTTATAGCCTTTGCTTTTTGCTCTGGAAGCATCTATCATTAATGCTTTTTTTTTCAGTGACTTGAGCAGAGGTAATGGCAGTGCTGCAGTAAGGGTCTGGCCAGCTGGAACAAAATATGCAGAAAGAGAACGAATAATGGCTTAATAATACTTCAGTGCATAAGTACGGGGAAAGGTTATGCAAATACAGGTATCGTCCTTAAAATGGTCTTTTATTCAATTAATATTACACTTTTCAAAAGGAAGAATAAATACTTGAGGATCTACCAGTATACATTATATGTTGTGAAAGTTATTGGAAAGAGGAGGTGGTTATTTCTCCAATAACAGTGCATATGCTTAGTTGTACCTTAGCATGTTCAGGAAGAAGGAAAAGAGAACAGAATTTGCTCAAATATTAACTGGAAGATTTTTTATTTTATTTTATTTTTTTGTCACAGTAGAAGCAACTTTACAGCACTTTTCAGACAGAGTAAATTGCAGGGAGGAGTCTACGTCAGCTTCCTGATACTATCTCGTTTAAAACACCTAAAGGCAAATACAGGGAGACCAAAGGAAATAAGATGGACAAGAACAGAATACATTGCAGGGGCAAAGAAACAGAAGGACTTGAAGCACGTGTTTTTACCTCTTTAATGCAAGTGGAGAATATATTTGTGTGAAATTGAGTCAAAGTCTGTATACTGGTGATTATTTTTGACATATATTAAATAAACAATTTCCATATTAAAAACACAGAATCATAGAATATCCCGAGTTGGAAGGGACCTATAAGGATCATCTAGTCCAACTCTTGGCACCGCACAGGTCTGCCCAAAGTTTAGACCATGTGGCTAAGTGCACAGTCCAATCGCTTTTTAAATTCAGACAGGCTTGGTGCAGTGACTATGTCCCTGGGGAGCCTGTTCCAATGTGCGACCACCCTCTCGGTGAAGAACCTCTTCCTGATGTCCAGCCTAAACTTCCCCCGCCTCAGCCTAACACCATTCCCACGGGTCCTGTCACTGGTGTTTACAGTGAATAGGTCACCTGCCTCTCCACTTCCCTTCGCGAGGAAGTTGTAGACCGCGATGAGGTCTCCCCTCAGCCTCCTCTTCTCCAGGCTGAACAGGCCCGGTGACCTCAGCCACTCCTCATACGTCTTACCCTCTAGGCCCTTCACCATCTTCGTCGCCCTACATGTAACTCATAGTCAGAAAGTCAAATTAGTTATTTTTTTCAAGTGTATGAGTGCCACGTGATTTCAAAACTTTTGCCAAGAACTAAACTGAAGAGGAAATCACGTGCTAAGAAATGTAAAATTCAATTTAGGAAAGGCATCTGAAATTAAATGTTGCTAAGAAATAACATAGTTCTTTTTGTATTTAGCTTCCCAGATACTTAATATTTTGAATGTTGTCATTTTTTAAATTATTGATTTGAATTTTTCTCTGCTGAAGTTTTTATCTGTACAGCCCCAGTGTAATAGGAGTCTCACTGCACTCATAACTTGGCACTAATTCTATCAAGTCCACCCTAAGCATGTTATTAATATAAATATATTTTTGTTCAGTAGAACTTCTTTAGCATTAGAAGATGTCTGGGGAATTTTGTGTGAACATGGGCTGTAGAAAATGTCATTGTAGGTCCCAATTCCGCATATGTTGAAAAAATTCAGATGATGATCTATAGAATTATGTATGGCTTTTATTTATGTGATTGCACTCTGTTTTGGTTTACAAATGCACAGGAGTCATAACTGCAAACTGTAATTATTCTAAAAATAATTTGTCTGACAAAAGCAGCTGCTAACGCAGCTCTTCTCAAAAACCTTCAATAAAATCCATCTTGAGAAGTACAAAATTCCCTTGCTTCACATGCACCCTTGGTGCCTACCTGGTATTTTCTTCTCAAGAGTCTAGTAAAAACCTAAGACTTCCTGGTGTGATTAAGACAAATCCAGGCAGACTGTACCATGGTTTGCATTGCATGAACTTTACTAATTTAAAAGCAAAGTTTTCGATGTCGTGGGACAACTCTTTAATTTGGCAGAGATAATCCTTTCACATTTTATTTACTTGTTTAAACATTGAGGTGTCTGATGACTAGTTAATGCATTCATTAATTTGAGTTAAATAATATTGTTTCTGCTTTGGAAGCCTCCAAACAAAACAACAGCAACAACAACAACAACAAAAAAACCCAAAAACCCACCACATGTAGTTGTGGTTTTGACCCTGACCTGTTCATTGACGTTGTGCAAATCAGTTGTAGTATGTCTGGTTCCACACTTAGTAAGCAGAGTTTTCCACTTTTATCTTTGGTAGCGTAGGTCATTTTCTTAGAAATGTTTTGATCGAAACTTATATATGAAATTCACTTAAAGGAAAAAAAAAGTTATCAAATGGCTTACTAGTATGTATTAATGAATGGTTTGTTGGTTGACTGAACAGGTCAGTCCTCTGCACCATGCCATGTAGCAGTAGTAGCCTGGTCAAAAACAGGCTTGGAGTCTGGGTAATATAGCATCTGTTTCCAAAGTCTTTGGAAGTTGAATGAATATCAGATGAATGCAGCATTAGTGCTATTATTTCAATCTCACTTAAGGGTAAACTAATTAACACAATTTAAATTCACATCAGGAGCAATTGAAATGGGGGCAGATGGAGTTACTTTGTTTGTTGATATGAGTAGCACTTCAGTAGTTTTGCACTTGAAATAAGGCTGATCTTGGTGACAGCATATCTTGCTTTCAATTAAAAGTACTGGTGCAAAGTAGTGAGTAGCACAAATACTGTTTTTTTAAAAAAGGGGGGTGATTCTGCCTTGATTATATAGAGCTATCATGACTGGTGTGGAGAAGGGAACTGAGGAAAGGAGTCTGCTGGATTGTGCAAGCAAGTTATTGTACATTCAAGTTAAAAAAAACACATTTACCTGGGATATATATATGTAGGTCTGTATCTACTATGACTGTATGCCTTCTTGCAAGCCTTTAAACTAGTTCTTAGCAGCATGCTGACTACAATATAAACTTCAAAAGGATTGGATCTACAATCGGGAAGTTCTCTTTTACATTCACAGTAGTTATACAGAGTAATGAGACAGCTACCTGTAATGAGACTGTAGTCTGCAGGAGAAGTGGTGTAGAATGTTTGAGGGTGCAGTGTTCTTCAGGCTGGAAAATGTTATGGTTTCAATACAAAGAGTAATTATAAATCTCCTTGAAGGCTTCATATTAAGCTGTAATTTATTTTTAACTGTGAAAGTGTATGTACTTTGCCAACTTTTACTTTTTCTTCTGGGTGGATAGGAGGTTAGAATTGAAAGATTGCTTTTCTTTCCTCTTTCAATTGCCTAAAAAGAAAAGTAACTGGAACAGAATCACATTTCCTGTAGGTGAACGGTAAAATAAAATTCTGTCACCTAGTGATTTCAACATATGGGCTCCCTAATTCTTCTCTTCATTCCCTTCCAAAGGAGTTTGCAATCATTTTATGGCACTAGCTCTTCTCCTTTATTATGTCATGTATGAGGAATTGCTTTCTTCCTTTTTAATATGAGTGGCTTGGTATACAACATATCTTCTACATTAAGCATTTGTTTTTTCTCCTTTTTGATGCTTCTTCATTTCCTTTTTTCCCCCATCCTCTGTCCTCACTTCAGATTTCTGATATTGTCATAATTGACTTTTTCAGAATATAGCTTGTCTTAATCCTCTTCTGTGACTTACTCTTATGTTTTAACTTGTGTGTGTATGCATGTATTTTAAAAGTACTTTATTAAAATCCTGTTTCACTGGATCCTTCTCATTTCTTTAAAATGTTCTGATAGTCATGTTTTAAGAAATGGTATCTAACCTTGATGTACATTGAGCTCTGTATCTCTATCAGTCTTCTACCTCCCAATTGATGGTTGCTTTTGACTGTATTTAGTCTAGAACTTCTTAGATGTAAAAAGCGATTTCATTTGAGAAGTGTAAATGTTTCTTCATTTGTTCATAGTGATTCTTTCCCCATGCTGCTACCCTACATTCATTCTGTAATTTCTGATCTGAGCCCCACTGATATTTTCAGAGAAAGAAAATTGTGGAAGTAATGTCAAATGTATTTTCATGTTTTACTATTTGTTATGTAACTTTCCAAAGCTGGAAGAATTGTTCATACCTTCCACAGCACCTTGTGCCATGTTGCGGAGAAGAAACATTAAGAAGGAAAACTCTGAAAAATTTTACACAGTCATACTGTATTCTTCTTTTTTTTTTTTTTTTTTTCCCCCTGTGGTAAACATGCTTAGGCTCACTCATTGCCTCTCAACAAGGAAAAAATTCCCCATATCTGCCCAGAGAGCTTTTGCCCCTTCTTTCTCTCCCTTCGAGCTTATTAGTAGTGGCTTTTAAATGTCATGAGAAGGAAATGGCACTTGGGAAACCCAAGTTCTGTTACTGTGTGTTGCTAGGATTGTTGAGTGATCTTGAGCAACTGGGTTTTGTTCTTGATTCATCCTGGACAGTAGTAGTAGTGTCTTTGAGACAGTCTAGCTCAGTGTTAGGTACTGACAGCTCTCTGGCGCATCTGCTGGATGATTGCAAAGGTGTTAGCAGAGCTTTGTTCCTCACTTGCTAGTGTACCTACAGCTCTGATACCAGAGGACTGCAGCTCAGTCCTCCAGCACGATGCATTTCTCACATTCACGTCACCTACTGCCACTTGCTGCAAAAGCCACAACTACACTGCATTATGTATAGATTACTCCAGATATTTCTGATATCAGTTCAAAATATGTTATTCTTATTTACTTTCTCATTTTTTTTCCTAGATCTTGCTTTGTTTAATGCTGTACATTTTCCTCTGTATGGATGGATATAGGTCATGTTATGTGAATGCACTTGTTGAAGCACAGCAGTATTTGAATGGATGGTAGTGAGATTACTTCTGAGTTTTAGATAGAGCAATTGGTTGCATGTATGAAGGATGGGATTATTACTAATATCTTTGTGTTTCCATTTTAAAAATTATTTTTTCATCCTGAGAACCTGTCTTTCTCATCTTAAATAGTTATGCTGTATTTGGATAAAATCTCAAAATCAAGAAGTGTAAACTATGGTTATTTGCTCAGAATGAGTGTAAAAAGCAGTTAAAACTTTCTTATGCAGCAGGAGCAGAATAGGATCATCACATAACCTTTTTCAGGATCAGTTCAGAACCTAAACGGTGCTTGTGGAAGAGTTCTCTGGGCTTTAAAATAGTATTATTGAAATAGCAGGTGTTTTTGAAGATGAAAACACAATTACATGAAAAAGGGAATTGAGGAAGCATGTAACTACCTGCAGTTGTTGTAAAGCCCTATTTAAAAAGTGATTTTTCTTTAATGAGCATGGTAACTGTTTTTTTTTTTGTTTGTTTGTTTTTAAAGTAACTGGATTGGTTTCTCTGTGCAGCTGTAAAAAAAAAAAATCATAACCCTGAGCTACATCTTGTGCTAAAATGGGAAAACTGTAGCGGTTGTATAGTTTTCTGCATCTTTAAAAATAGGATTATAAGCATGGCATAATAATAACAATAAAAAATTATTTACCTGTGTGGAGGGATAAAAATATCCAAATTCTGCAGCAAGATGTTGTATTGCAGGTGTTGTTCATCCAGGCATGAAAAAACGTCTCTTATTCTGGCCTCTCCACTGGAATGTGGAGAAAGTGTGAAGAAAGATTTGCTCTTGTGCTAAATAAGTATTAATGGTAGTCTGTTATGAAACAGAAGTAAAGGAAAAAGAAAAAGACGGGAGGTGAAATTGGATACCATGGTTCATTGTACTAGACAAGCCAAGTATCTTATAGTCTGACCTTTGCAGAGCAGGACTTTTTTCAAACAATCCAGAGGAGATCTTATTAGATCTTTCAAAGAAAAATTCCTTTTCATATGTATGTTAAAAAGAAGAAAAAAAAAACACCACCACCAACAACAAAAAAACAACTCCCTCACCAAAAGGGCATTGTCTATTTTTAAAAATAAATACATAGACTAAGCTGTTGTGAAAAATAGTTTTTCATATTGGGAATCTTTTTCCTTTTTGTTTCTGTTTCTTGGCACTGAAATACTATGCTTTTTAGCAAAGCTGACTACCGTACGATAAATGTTTTAGGTATTCAAATAGACTGAAAAGGTTTTAATATGGCTTCTTTTAATCAGCCAGCTGTACAAGTATTTTGACTTCCTTAAACTTCCTTAAGAAAATTATTGAATCCATTATTTAGGACTCAGTTTATATCATTCAGGGTGTTCCAATTGGGAGATAGGGTTAATTTGTTTTACTAAGTATTAAACTAATAGCAATGGCTACTTAGCATTATTTTTTTGAATAGACCTAATAGCATAAAATAGGTTGAGCCAGGCTTTCTGTGAGGTGTGTGTGTGTGTTTTATGTAGATGCCTACTGTAATATGGCTTTAAAACTGGAATTAGAAATTTGGGGAGCTGAAGGAAAGTGAAAATCCGTGTCTGACCTCTCTAAGCAAATTTGCACGGACAAGTGTTTTGATGTTTGGTAGTACTGATAATGGTCTGTAGAGGCAGTGGTATTGATATAGACATAAAAGTCAGCTGAATCACTTTTTTCTTACCTTTTCTTTATCATGATCTCTTTTCTTACCTTGAGACAGCAAAATATTGTTAAAATTTTTTACCTATATTTGCTATTTGCTTTTCTATTTTATATATATAAATGATATATATTTTTATATATAAATAATATACCTATTTTATATATATATATATATATATATGTGCTGAGCCATCTGCATACTTCCTGATGAATGCGGTTGATCCCATGAGCAGTGTTGAAGGTAGGTGAGAACAGTTTACCTATGAGGTAAATGAGGGTGGTGACTGGCAGTTTGGGGTGACCTGTCCACAGGTGGGGTGTTAGTTCTGCATTGCTGCTGTGCGTATGGAACTGCCTAGCCTGGAGCTGCTGCTGGTTTCACTGTGCTACTTGTTTCTATGCTGAGCCTTCCCCACCTCAGTAGAGTAATAAGCAGCTATAGTTTTAAACACGTGAATTACAATGTTTTGTGAACATGCAAAAGATCTTAATGGACAAGCTGATCAGCATTTCATTTTCTAACACTTGATTAATCTGTTTGATAACTCTGCTTCCTATGAAGAGGATGCAAATTTTCAAGCACACGCTTCGGTCTTCCTGGAGGTCCTCCTTAACAAGCGCTGTGTGTAAACCCGGCTTTCTAGCTAACCCATCTTGTCTTGCTTTTAAAAATAACACCCTCAGTATTTCTACACTTTCCTGAGCATCTTACTTCTGTGATCTGTGCTTTTACATTTTTTCCCTTTATTTTAGTCCTGGCTAGTGGCTCTGGAGTTTGGCAATTTCCATCTTCAGTACAAGTCAAAATAGCTAGATCGTTTCAGCCTGCTTTGACTCCAGTAGGCTATCTGCCAATCTTTCTTCTCAGATAAGGTGTAGACTGGATGACTGCATCCATACAGCCGTATGACAGGCAGCCGAAAGAGCGGCTGTGAGAACAGCATGGTCTGTGATCTGTTTATTTTCCATTTGTGTGACTTCTTTGGAAAGCAGCCTGCCTGCGGGCTGCTAGCCTGAAAATCCTGGGCAGTGCATTAAGGTACTGAATGCTACTGTATGTGGAGCTGCCAGGCACGCTCAGGTGGGTGACATCTTCTGTGGTCCTGAAGGCATTCTACAGCTGTGTTTTCAGGCTGGCTGTCTACAGATCTAGTTTGAGAGCTTCTCACCTCTCAGAGAACATGCACAGTGAGTTTCTGCCATCATGACCTCAGTAAGACTCAAGTGAGTGCTTGCCATTCGTTTGTCCTGATGTTCCCTGCTAAACTGTTCCTCTATTTTTTCCCCTCTAAGCACTGGATGTTATTTCAACCACTGAAGATTCTGATGACTTTGTAGGGTACAGACCAAATCTGATACAGTTTCTCTTATTCCACTTGTCCCCTTCCTCCTGTCTCACTCTCGCTGTTGATGTACTGATACTTGAAGGTAACCTGCATTGTGATCGAGTTATGTTTCACACAGCAAATTGGATGCTTTGTCAACACAGGAAATCCATGGAACTCTTATCTTTCTATTACTGTCATTACGGTTAATAATAATTAAAAGTTTTTTTTTCAGGAAAGTTCAGACTAATGTTTAGATTTCCTTTAGAGTCCAGTCCCAAAGCACCTCATTTCATGTGTGGTGGGCACTCTACTTCACCAAGTCGGGAGAAGGAGAAGCATTTTAATCTGACACTCTGTCACAAGGTAGGGTATTTCAAGAAAATGTTACGTGTTACACTGTTAGAGCTGGCAAAAAACAAACAAGCAAACAAACAAACAAAAAAAACAAAACAAAAAAAAAACCACTGGATCTATAATAAGCTCTTACGAGCTTGACCTGTTTAATAATGTTTCTTCATTTTGTGGCCATGTCTGTAATACAGATGAAGAGAAGTGTCAGTTTATCACTGCAAGAATGATAAAGCAATTACACAGTCCTTTAAGGCACAGTACTTGGAAGCTCTGTGTTTGATGCAAGACTTTCTTCAAGACTTTCTTACTTCTGAAGTATCTTGATAATTTTTATTTTTTCCCGTGGAACTTTGTTCTTGCATTTACTGTTTTTTGTCACAGGATGGCAGCATGAGTAAGACCCTAAGAAGGTATAGCAGTGAGTTCTTTTTGACATTTTAAAGATTTGTACAGGGTTAGCTTGTTGCTCTTAAAGGTAAGGGGTCAGACATAATTTTGATTAGTATAGACTGTGAACATCTGAGTTTCCAAAGCTTGTACACTGTTATGTAATCTGAAAAGTAAACTACGAAGGGATGAAGTGGATAAACTTATCATTCAAAAGATGACATGTCCATTCAGATCAGGCTTTTTAAACAATGTGAGCTTACTTCTTAATATATTGGTCTTTTATTTTCCAGATTAGAATCCAAGGCTCACTTTGAGCATGCTTGTATATGATTTGGAAATCTTGTTCTGTTACCAGGCTACAAGATTCTGTGAATGTATTTAAAACAAATAAACAAAATAAACAAAAAACATAAACCAAACAAATATAACCCAAATGTCTGGATCCCTAAACCCCAGGGGAGCTTAGTTCTTCATAGGACTTTGCGGAACAGACCCCTTCTGAAATCAGTCATTTGATCATTATTATTGCCTTAACTAGGTCCCGAGAAAGAGCTCTCACAAAATACTAGTTTGTGTAGGCCTACTACTACTACTAGCTATACCCATTTCAGGTGAAGTGATTGTATCTCAAAAATGTGCTATGTATATATGTGTGTGTATGTGTGTATATATATATATATAAATAAAGAAATAGTAAAAAAGCATGAGCCTGTAAATGTCCTCAGCCAAAAAAGTACCTGCTTTTCAGATGAAGTGGCTCTTGAACATGTATGCATATGTTCTGATTCATGCAAAATCATAGATCATTTTTTCTTGCCAGCCATTGCATTTGTCTTTGAAACTGTTGGCTTAAAAACATAACATAGGAATGGAGGGAAGCCTTCTTTCCCTTCCTGACCTAATATTATTAGTTTTTGTTTCTGTTACTTAAATCTAAACTCTTAAAGCTTAATAGCCTTCTTTTACTCTGAATTATATTCTCTGCTGTTTTATTGTCCTACTTGACTGTTATATTTACAAGCCTCCTATCTGAAAATTTGGACTCTCAATGCTTATTCCAACTCTGAGAGACGTGACAAAAATCTACGTCCTTGTATGGACACTGGACTGCAGACTGGATTCTTCTCCCTATTTCCATAGATAAATTCAGGTAGAATAAGATAGATAAGATTCTAGGACATGTCTGTTTGGCAGGGTGCCTTCTCTTGTAGCGGTTCAGGACCCAGCCTGGACACAGAGCAGTCTGAGTTCATCTGCACCTGCTGTAAGCAAATTGTCTGAAATAAAAATGTTTGCCTATGTATCTCCACAACTTCTAAAATCGCTGCAGCGGTTGTCTATTAACAACTGAGTATTTTCAGTGTTATGTTCACAAATATGAAAAAAGGTCTTCTTATGAAACATCTTTTCTCTTCCTGTCATGCTTTTTATCAGAGATGAATGAAGCACTGCTTTGGGCTGGGGGCAAAAACTCACGTTAAAATTTTGGAAGGGGGTTACTGCAAGAAAAAACAAGTGCATGTACCTAATGAGCAAAATCAACTCCATGTAGTTTCTAGTATCTATTTATGAATGCCAAGTAACTGATTTCCCAAACAGCTAGTAGAAGCACAAGTGCTATGTAATAGATGGTGATCTCTATTTTCTTTGCTTTTCATAGGAACAAGAATTATTATTATAGGGCATTTGCAGTAGCAGGGGAGGAATTAGTGAGATGTTAGGTTTCCCGTGAGTTTTGGGTAATACATGTGCTAATGCATCATTCAGTGTGATTCTGGCTATGTAATCTCTCTTCCCTTCCAGACTTCTTTCATATCAGGTCTTCATTTGCTCTTGCAGATAGTAAAGCACTTATATCTCACATAAAGCTAAATCAACCACAAAGCTAACAATGTCTTTGATCAGTGCTGTGATGTTTATTAGTCACTTTCCTTTGGGGAATTGCTATGTCCTCTTGCAAGCATCAAAGAATTCTACAGTAATATCCAATCCTGCATCCAACCAAGACACCTCTTCTGCTGAAGAGGGCTAAGGCTGTGCATTATTCCTCCAGATGCCATCAGTGCTGGTCCTGAGCCTACGGGAGAGTTCAGCAAGCAGCAGTGTGGTGCTTTTCCCCTGCTGCTAGGGATCTAAGGAAACTTGCTCTGTAGTGCTCCCAGCTGTCAGTAATTTTTAGAGGCTTTAACTATATTGCTCACTATGCAGATTTACATTTACAAACTCTATTGCTTCGTCCATTTTATTCTATGAGTGGTTCACGTCCTTCCTATTCATTTTCTGTGTATTGAGTGTTATTTCAGCTCTAACTTGTTTGATATTCTTGCTAGTAGTATATTTGTATTCACAGAAAAACACGTGAACAATTTCATCTATTGATGCTGTACAATGTGCCTATTAGATATACAAGTAGCATTTGAATATATCCCCCAACCATTGTTAGGCCTCTTCAAATGATAATGTGGCCACGCTCCTCTGTGAGGCTGATGAAGCATAAGAATGAGTCTGCAATCTTCAAGGACCTGTATGTTGTGCTAGCAGTGACCAGAAATTGAAAGTAATTGCTTCCATTACTTACATAGTGAATAGCGGAGAATGTGTGGCTTCATTATGTTCATTAGTTTTACTTGTAGATCACAGCCATTAGCAAATCATAGCATTTCAGTTTGACAGGCTGTTTTGGGGAGCTCATCCGTTTTCTCGTGTTGGTATCATGAGCCGAAATAGAGCAAAAAATACTTGGCTATTCTCCAGACACTTCTATGGGAAGAAGTGTGGAATAAACCAGAGGCTGAGTTTTAAAATCTCTAGTTATTCTATACCAGCTTCTTCACTAAAAATGGCTTTGTGCAGTACAACTTACTATGCAGTGGTAAAAATACATACGCATCTTCTTATTGGCCTCTTTTTTACAGAACTATTTCTGCATATTTGGAATGAGGTACAAGCATAAGAAAGTTTGCCTTTAATTTCCCAGGAAAGAGAAATTATTCTCACTTTGTGTTTTTTGGTTAAAGGTTTTAACAGTAATAAATGATGTTACATGAAGGTAATCTCAGTGACTCTAGCACAACCAGAGAGCTGCAAAGTCTGTTTATTAAGACTCCTTCGAAGGCAAGAGCTAAGAATGACAAAAAACACATTAACATTTATTTCCTGATCTGCATTTTCAGCATGTCTGCCTCCTTTATGGAAGCAACTGGCGAGGCCCTGTATGGAACAGCTAGCATGTGGGAGTCCTCAGCAGGATCACAGCGTGCTCCGAGAAGTCTCACTAAAAAATAGTAATGACACAAGAAGGAAAACAAGTATCTGCTGGTAATGTATATTCTAGTGAGTGAGTTACTTGACTATAAATAGTTCAAATGCATAACAGTTGCAAAATGGAAAAAGATTAACTTAAGTGGAATATTAATTAGGCGTTTACTTTAGGCTTGCGTAGCATCTCGTTCTTCAGAGGGAACTGGGGAAATTCACAGTGCAGGGTTCTTGAAATGTTTGCCTTGACATGATTCTGGCTCAATGAAGTCAAATTATTGCAGAAACTCTTGAAGGCACTTTTAAATTTACCAGGTTAAAAAAGGCTAATACATTAAATAGAGAAGATAAGTTTGTGAATGATCAAATATTGAAATCACTCTTGCTATTCTGGCTATAAACCAAGTCAAACTGGTATCACGAAACATCTGAAAATTGCCTTTTCCCCCAACAGCTGACAACCATAGAACTCAGTGCTCAAATTGGTTAGCTCCTTTGCTTAAAGTGGGATCTTGATCTATAAATGGGGTTTAAGCAATAAAAATGACAGCATTTGCCTTCTCAACAAAAGGCAACCAACCTTGTTTTCATTAGTCTGCTCCAGGCACCTTCCATCCATGAGTACTTTGACTAAAATGTCATTTTAGATGTTCTGTATGATTCCAAAGAAAATCATCAGCTTTGAACATGAGTGCAGAGTGTTCCTTTTAATTAATGGGGATTAATTCTGTAATATTTCTCTCTGCAGTTGGTGGTCTCTAACAAATGCTGTTGCTATTTGGCATGTACTGAGAACAAGACTTTATTCTGAGTCAGCAATTAATACCCGAACTTTGGCATAGCTGTCAGGTTTACCTGTGTTTTGGCCTGTAGCTCTTTGCTTCTTGCTTCTTTACTTGCCTCTGGCATATTGAGGTTTTGTTGTTTTGATGTCCCTGGGTAATGAATACCCAGATAACGC
The DNA here is from genome assembly GCF_964034855.1 of Anser brachyrhynchus. Lineage (NCBI taxonomy): Eukaryota > Metazoa > Chordata > Aves > Anseriformes > Anatidae > Anser > Anser brachyrhynchus. Next base: position 23,422,456 of record NC_137705.1, read on the forward strand.
ACGCTGTACTCGTTTTTTTAGAAATTGATTCCTCTGTAAGAAAGTCACTTGGCCACATTTGAAATGGTCTTCATAACTCTCCTCTTCCCCACTTCCAGCAGAAAGTATTCTTCTGACTACGTTAGTGTTGTACTGAGGACTTGCAATGGTGGGAATTGGTTGGGGATGGAGAAGGAAAAGGATGGACTTCTAAAAATGCTTGGGCTACTGGGGAACGGAAGCCACAACATTATCTCGTCTGCTTTGAGATTTAATATAGAGAAGCAAGACTTACTTATGAATGCCCAAATGCATATATATATATATGTATATATATATATATGTATACATATATATATACCTGTTGTTCTTGCATTCCTACTGGGGACTGTTACTAGGTAAGGAGACAGCAGATAATTAGGGGCAGCCAATTTTACAGTTGGGTTAACTTCTGGAGAATGTGAGGAAGAATGCCGCCTTCTTGTACAGAGAGAGCCAGTGGACTCTTGCTAGTCTACTGTCCAGTGAAGGTGAATTAACAGTTGCTGACTTTAGCGGACTTAAGAACTGATACTTCGTAATGAATCTGAAAAGGAAGTGGCAAGTTCTGACAAGGTTATGTAGGTAGGGGGATGCAGAAAATAAATGGAAAAGGACACTTGGAGTAAACGACATTTCTTCCTGCAGTTTCTCATCCCAAGCAACAATCCAGTACTGTTAGCTGCTTATTTATCAGTGTGGGTGATCTACCTCGCCTCCGAGCAAGGAACTAGCAATCTGGTGAATGCTTTTCAAGCTCTTGCTGCCATTTCGTCGAATAGCTTTAGAAGCCCCAGAGCTGATTTGAGCAAAAGATACTTGCTACCTGTGCTCTAACTTTAATTTTTAAGAGAAAGACATGAAAACTGACTCCCCAGAGGACAGGGAAGATGAAGCTCAATGCCTAGTTGAATTTATGTACAGATTAACTTTAAGAAGTAAATGAAATACCTGAGAAGTGCTATCACATCTTTTCAGGGGCAGTTAGCTGCTACAAAATGAGAGATTCTCTTTTGTTATGGGAGTATCTGTCTTCCAGGCTTGCATTGATTTCTGCACTGCAGTTAATGTGTTCTGAACACTGCTCCTGAAATATATGAAAAATTATTTGAAAATTTATTTCATGTTAGAGTATTCATACCTCGTTACAAATTGGAAAATGGGATCATTTGTTCAGGTATCCCTTTTTGACCAGCGAATTCTTAGTGAAAGCCATGTGGGGAAATAATGTATGCAAAACAGATTGTATGTATCACTATGCCAATATTTTTCCTATTGAAATGTATTAGAGTTGAAAATTGACTCTGAAAACTAAATTTCTTGGCAATTTTCTACAAAAAGTAGTGTTAAAATGTATAGTAGAAATTCACATCTTTGGCACAATGTGATCTGAAAACTATAAATGTTAAGTTTAATAATTATTCCTAAATGGAGCTTTGTTTTTAGTAATATCTATGTTGTTTATCAGTGACTGGCTTTTCGTTTGCCTAAGATTATATTCTTTTTACTAGATTTTATTCTGTAATCTCATGAGAGAGAGAAGACTTTCATAAGTTGAGAAATGTAGGATTCAAATATTCTTGATTAAATTGAAAGAACATTTTAGAATAGAATTCTAGTTCTGCATGTACTGGGATAGTTGAATGCAAATCAAGTATTTAAAGATACTGGATTTTATTGCTGAGCATCAGACAAGATTAACATTCTGTAGATTTTCATGTAAGCACATTGTATTTTGTCTGTAATGTAGTATTTTGTCTGTAATGTTCAAATGAAGAACAGGATTTGGTTATTTTTATTGTATTTGACTTGATGTATGAGAACACTCCTGAGGAAGGGAAAAGTGTTTCACTTTTTTTCTTTCCATGTAAAAGCGGCTGTATGGTGGGCCATGACTGGAGCAGGACAGACCGCACAATGTGAGCTACTTTGCGCGAGTTCCAGTGCTCGCTGATCCTTCTGCCCCAGAGACAGCAATGTCTTTTGTGAATAGAAACGTTTATATAAATAAGGTTTTTGAGGAATGACTTACGTCATTCTGAAAGTAAATGGAGAAACAGCCTTTTAAATTGTGTATGGAGCTCGTCTAAGGGTACTACAGTCACTAAAAATTATGCGACTTCCCTGGACTTTGCATCAGGCTCTGAAACTTTTCTATAAAATTTAAAAATTGCTTGATCTAAACGTTACTTGTTTTGTTTTACTGAAATAGCATACTCAGCTAGTAAGATATATATTAAAAATCAACCATCAGTATTGAGTGTTGGAATAGGTACTTTTATGTACTTTTCTGGGTAGCAGCACAGAATTGCCTTCTCAGGACGTCTGTGTTCCACTGCTGTTAACTGCTAGATAGGTGATCTAAAGTGCACAGTCAAATGCATGTTCTGTTCATGAATATTTTCCATACTGAACATCTTTTATTCCAAAGAGCAAGCCCAATGTTAAGTCACTTCCTTGTGCTGTGTGGCACGCCAGTCCCAAGGCCCATTGTCAGATTTCTTTTTATCGTGTTTATTCACCCATATATCCTATGAAGGATTACAGTGCTAAATTGTTATACTCTACACTCAATGCCATTAATCTTGTGTGAGTAATTTAACTTACTGCAGGTTATTAGCTGTTCGCCTTGAAAACCTGTGAATAAAAAAAGAAAATTATACTGATGTCTATATATGAATTGATAAAGTAGTGGCTGAATTATGTAATTGCATTAACATAAAAAAGGAGACAATGTCATTTAAAGTGTTGTTTTAGATTTACTGTTACTTAGTAACTGAAGTAAATGACACACACCTTGGTAGTTTGAAAGCATATTTTCTCGTCCTCGCTTTTTTCATCACCACATACACCTAAACATTTCAGGGTTTATTTTACGGAGGGGTCTTTCCTGTTGTCCTTCCATTCTCTTCAGTTTGTGACAGTGCCATACGTTAGATCCTGGAAACTAAAATGCTTCCTGAACTCATCAGGCTTCTAAGGAAAGAATTACTGTCCCTTATGTGTGTTGCTTTGCTTTTTATACAGGAAGAATTTAGCATTGTCACTATCAAGCTCTAAAATTTTCTTAGGAAAGAATAAATTAGGACTATGGACATTGAATACTGCCTGTTGATTCAAAGTGTGAAGATCAATTTAACAATTTGTTAATGAAAGATAAAAAAGGGAACTCTTCAGAAAAGAATGGGAACAAAAAAAAAAGTATTTTGCAGCTTATATTTTTAATTGTTAATTAAATCTTTTCAAACTATTTTATATTTATATTTAGTTGCCTTTTGGAAAAAAAAAGGTGGCATAATTCTTCTGATTCAAAATGAAAATCTTGAATTATCTGGTCTTGCTTTCTCTTTGCAGTTCAATTTCAGTTTAACTATGTAATATCTTTCACATACTTTAAATTCATGAGTTCTGATACTTGATCATAGAAGTCTTTCAGTTATAGGGTATGATGTTTTATTGTACTGCAGTTATCGAATAATGGAATTGTAACAGACTTTACAGTCATTGCAGTGTATGAGAGAAGTAAGGCTTGCTTTGGAGGTGTGGTGATTATCTTATTTATTTTTATAAGGAGTAAAGGTAGCATAGAAGGTGCATAGAAGCACCAGGCTATGCTTATTTTCTCCCTTCATTTCTCTCCTCACCTGGGCATCCACGTTCTTGACCTCTTCTTGTGAACTATTCTGTCTTGAGAGACATAAGCTCTTAGATCTCTTAGTCGATGCTGGCAATGATTGCAGCTAGTGGATAGCAGTTTCAGCTAGGATTTTGTGTAAGTGATTTATTTCTGGTTATTAATTTTTCCCTTATCTCTGTTGTGGTTATGGGCATGCGTGTTTGTAAAGTACTTTGAAAATTGAGGGGAAGTGTTTAAAAAGTATAAAGCATAGCCATTCTTACATTCTCTGTCCGAGCCTTACAAAGGGATTAACCTTCAAGGCAGTCTGCTAGGATCAGTTCTGAGAAAGTAGTGAAGGATTTCAGCTCATTTAACGTGGTTTGAAATTTAGAAGAGGCGTCTGAAATTAATTGTATTTTGAAAACCTAGTTCTAGTCATATTGGCTTGCTGTCTTTTGTACTAGGCCATTGATTGTTTTATTTCACTATGCGTAGTTGATATACTATTTAATATTTTGGAGTGTACAGAAGGGTCTGTTATCACTAATAACTTATATCCAATTTATCCCAAAGCATTATTCTCCAGAAGTGCTGTTGTCTCTAACATACCATTCCATTTCTGTGAAGTTTTTAAAATATTTCTGAGTGCATTCTGAGCTTTCCCCACTGAAAAGCCTGACCCATGGTAGGGGGAGTACCCCAAGTTTCCCTGGGAGCAAACCTATTATTGCTGTTCTGCCCTCTTTGTAAAGAAGTTTGTGGTTATTACAGACAGGCAGCGACTTTGCTGTGCACCAATCCATAAGTAAGTAGAAGTCTTAGAAATCTGGGTTCCTGCAGTTCCTGTGCTATTTGTACAAGGAATCCACGTGTCTGGTAATGGAAATATTTTCTTCCAGTGATGTTAAGACTGTTTAGGCACTGAGCTTTTTACTGTTCTGATCACTACTAGGAAGCAGTGTATCAGGAAGTTTTCTCTATTACGATTTCATGTTCTTCAAAAGGGAAAGCACACCCCTTACCAGACTTCCTTGGACAGCTCTACCTGGGAATACCAGGTGTGATTCCAAACAATGTTATTGATAGAGTATGTGGCTGCATTCCCAGTATTAAATTTAGCCTAGTACTACTTCAGCAAGGATGGGAACTGTGCTGTAGACAAATTATGCAGGTACTACTTCCACTTGCATGAAATTCCTGTTTCTTCTCCATAGTGTTGCCTCCATCATGAATTTATTGCCTTTTAGATTGTTGCAGTGCTGACCTGCTCTTTCGAATTTCCAATTTCCATTTGTTTATTTTTCTTGCATGGTGTGAAGATGAAAGAACAAACAACACCTGGTTCTAAAAATATGTAAAAGCTCTTGGGCTTGACAAAAAAATAGGAACTACTCATAGATTTGTTACATAAAAAATAACTTCTGTGTAGTATGACATTGTGTGCAAATGTTCTTTGTTCTTCAACAAAACTGTTGAGCTTACAAACCACCAGTGCTTTTAAAAACTTAGAAAAAAAACCAAAAACATTCATATGACAGTTTAAAATAAAATACCCAATTCATTCTATGCTTGAGAAGTGATCTCAACAGTCCCTATTTAAAAACAAAAATAATTAAAATCTTGAAGTGAGATGGCTAAACTGCAAGATAAAGGGGCTGTATAACATTGCTAAAACAGACATCTGTTCATACGGAAAATTCATGAGACTGATCTTTGAAATTTTTCCTCTTCTAAAATAAGCTGACTTACAGAAAAAAATTGGTATTTTTCCCCAAAGTTGAATTATTCTGGAATCTGATTAGACAACAAAGACGACAAAGCAATGTTTATACTTGGCAGTTATTAACTCAGGAAGGCCAAATGCTTTTTCCAGACGCATACTATCATCTGTAACCCTCCCTAGTCTGCAGAAATTCTTATATATGCAGAAGGGAGAATATTTATATGTGGCTTCAAGAAGCATTCTTTATTCAACCTCTGTATCTCTAATTATCCTGTAGGAAGATATTGATGTCATCATAGAAATTCTACATGTAGAGAAATGAGATTTAAGACAACTTTGTGAATTACTGCTCAGTTTGATGACAAATCAGGATAATGTGAATCAATGACTTATCAATTTTTGTGTTCTATATTAATGTAATTGTCAAGATTTAGCTAGGATTCCCCTTCAAGGTTGGAAGCCAGTTATTGTGGGATTCTAACAGTACATCTAGAATTCCTGCTTTGGATTTTCTGAAGTTTTGATTATGATACTTTTTGCAGAGACATGGAAGAACTGAAATGCATCAATGTCTCACATGATTAGCTTCTATTATATGAAAGTTCATCTGCTCTGCCGTTAGAAGATTATTCTCAGTGCTAAGTAGCAACCATTTTCTATGTTTAACCCAATAATGAAATATTTCCACACATGAAGTATCCCCTTAGTTAACGCCAGTTTAATAATCAGCACTGAGCATGAAAATTAAATAAAGATGGTATCAGTGTCATGTTCCTAAAACAAACAAAAAATTTGGCAGGGTGTGAAAATCAACAAACACTGGTCTAGGTAAGTGCGTAAAGTCTAATGTTAAATTGGACATCTTAATGTTGAATCATTTCTAATTCATTATTTTCTTAAGCCCTGAGTTCAAGGGCACAGGTTTGACGGGCAAAAATGCAGTAAAAATTGGAAAAAAAATATTTAAAAAAAAAATCTTATTTAATGATTGTAATCCTTCACTGCTTGTTCCTGGGTTCAAGATATATTTTTATAGAAATGGGAATAAGACTAAGCAACTTAGTTGTGTTGTGGGCTGAGTTCCTTCAGCTGCGTGAGCTAGTGAATGAAAAGGTGAACAGATTTAGAATGAGTTTAAAAATATCTCTTCGTGTTACTTCAGCCCTTCTAATTCTTGAAGTCTTATATTTTAGATTTAAAAATTAAATGAAAACAGTACTTGTCCTTGGGATGGCATATTTTGTTATAAAACAAGGAAGATTTAAAAAACATGTCTTTCTTTCATGAGCTTAATATTACTACTGAGAGCAATAGCTTCTTCAGGGAATGCAGTTAAATGGAATAATATTCATGTGACCAAGGGGAATTTTAAATGTGCATTTGGTTGTATGCCTTACAATTGGAAAGTGACATAATATGTAAATTTTACAGTCGATCAGTATATCCTAATACATTCCATATGAGTGAGTTTATGCATCTCCTTGTTCCTTCTGATGACTGTTAGAGTTCATCAGAAACCAAAACAGTGAAGAGCTACACTACGGTAATACTCTGCAAAGTTGAAGTTGCAACATTGAGCTGTTACTAGCAGGCTTTGCAAGACGTGGGTCAGTTCAACAAGTAACACTGCCAGTCTTGATCTGTGTCCATTTATCCATGTCCATTATTGTTTATCAGTTAGCTCACAGTGAGGAAAACTTTGGGGGAATGCTGAGAAATTACATCTTTTAAGGGGATACACTACTATAAATGTCACAAAGGGAGAAAGCAATGTTGTCTCTCTCTTTTGTCCTTCTCATTTTCTTATTACCTGCGAACTTACAGCGAAAGAACATGTCTGGTGGTTCAACCAAGTCCTGTAGAATCACTCTTTATGCAGGCTGGAAGCCAAAAGGGTCAAAGGCGATGGTAGGTTTGCTGGGAGTGGAACAGAGAACAAAAATGATTATGCTGTACTGTTAATCCATGTTAGGCTCAAATCTTGAAAAACATGTAAATCTGTCTTTCCATCTCATTAAGGAGTCAGTAGAATGAGAAAAGTTAGAGAGGCAAATGTGTAATCTGCTGAGAGGAATGGGACACCTTTTTGGGGGAGAGCTAAGACAGGCATAACTAGCATACAATAGAGATGAAAAGGGAGGGAAGGGTGGCTTGAGAGCTGTATAAAATCACTGTCAAGGAAAGTGATGAAGAAATTATTCACTGTTTTTCTTACCAGAATAATTGAAGAACTTTGAATGAAATTCAGTTCAAAGATGTTTTCATTAGACAAAATTAATCTATGCAGTTCCTTGTCGTGGGGTATTACTGATGCTAAAGCATAAGTTCAAAAAGCAATTAGGTAAATGCACACAAGAAAAGTCTATCAAAGAGTATTAAATATTAAGCAAATGCTACTTTTTTCTTGAAGTTCATAAATCAGATTCCTGCTGCCTAGCAGAATATATTGGGGGAATATATAAATATATACTTGATTCCTTTTGACTCCTTTTTATAGTCTGTTTGTGCATCTCCTGCAGGATGCTGTATGGGTGATTACTGTGTTCATCTGGTATGGCTATTCTTACGTTCATAATGATTATTTGTTGGCTGTACCAAGCCAGGTACTTCATTTAATGCTGACTCTGGATGAGAATGTAATTTGTGATTGTTTCACGGCAATGAGCAATATGGGAGCCCAGGTGCAACTTCCTATGCTGAACAGAAACAAATCCACAGCATGTCGCTGTATCTCGGATTTGTTTCTTGACTGTTTGCCCTTCATTACAGTGTTTGCATGTTAGCTTGCTGCGTGGAGAGAGTACGATTTAAGCATTGTATTAAGTTTTGGTTACATACTGGTATGAGTGGTCTTTGATCGATGCACACTGAGTTAGAGGAATGATGTATTTGCATTGCTTATCTCTTCACGTGCATGGCATCTTGCACGTGCATTAAAGGAAGAAAATAAAATGGGTATTGCCTTTTTACTATAAACTGTACTAAACTATTTTTACTGCTGTTTCTTGAAATAATTTACCATGCCTTTGTGGATTATATGTGTTAGTTCAATTAATTTTAAATTCCTTGATAATAATTTTAGTCTAACTTTTTGGGAAGATCAATTAAAATTACTTAGCTATAGAAAAATCAACTGACAGCTGAAAAAAATACTTGAAGACACCTGTAAGAGTTTGTTTCACCGACAAAACTTAATATTCATTTAGAGCTGAAACTCCATCTGCAAGAACCTCCTCCTACAATGAACCTGGATAGGAAACCAGCACTGCTCAGGTGTTGTGTATGTCGATGCACTGGGATGTGCAGCCTGAATGGAGAATTCCACATCTGAGTGTTACTTCTTGTGTATTGTACAGCAGCTCCTTGCTATGTATTGCTGCAATCATTTTTTTGTTTAAAAATATATAAATTAGAAATACAAGCTGACATGGTGAGTCTTTGATACATCATTAAAGTAATTTGCAGTCTGTTGCTCTAAATAGACTACTAAAAGTCATGCTGTTTTCCTGATTAGCTATCAGTAGCTTCTTCACATTTTTCTTCCAACTTCTAGCTAAAATAGCAGAGCTGTCTACAGCTAAAATTAATTAAAAAAAAAAAAAACACTTCACACTACATACTTTTTTTTTTTTTTTTTTTTTTACCTCCTGTATAGTTTGTTATTGGAGAAGAGTAGTAAATCAACTTGAATCTGGGCCCAACAACTGACACTTAGAATACTTATGCCATGCTTATTGTGTGAGAAACTAACTGTAGCATCATTAATCAAGCTGTCAGGTACAATCTGAAAGTCCTGTATTTATTACATAAAGAGGAACTCCATGAAGAAATGGATCCCCTATGATGAATGGGCACTGGACACCAATTATTGTGGTGCTATTAATCATTATAACCATAGTTAACGTAGACGGGGACTGTGAACTTAAACCTCTGTGGGGAAGAAATGTGACTGTTCACATTCATATATACTTTGTCAGCTTCATAACCTTAAAGGCTCTTTTGATGGGATGACAACTAGAATCGAGCGTTGCCAGGTTAACTTAAAAACACTTTAATGGAAAGTGTGATGGATTTGAAATTTTCTTGCTATGCGTGCTCTGTGAACACATGCATAATACCCACTTTGTCTTTCACTGTTGTCTTTGACTTTGAATCTTACATTTCAAGAGTTTTCTAGTGTTCTTAAAATGGTTTGTTTTTATAGTTGGAAAATTTCTCATATACTTTCAGCATGAAAAAAAATACATTCCCAAATGACAAGAATTGGATGTAATATATAATTATTATATGTTCTAGCTAACAAGTTCTGTATGAAAGTGAGCCACTTTCTGAGTAGCTCAATGCATTTGACACAAGTAAAAAGAACTGTAGAGGCAGTGGATCTGAGTGCTTTGTTACTGTGTAGCACCACTGCAAGGCAGTCTATTGTCTAAAGAATGTATAAAAAAAAAGTGTACTTTCTAGTTCAGACTGAAAACAATATTCAGGTAAATTCCAGACTTTTCAGAAAAAGCTGTTAAATCATTAATATCTGTGGAAATGAGACACTTCCCTCTCAAGCAGGAATGGCACAAAACGGTTTAGATCACTTAACAGATCTGCTTGAATTATTAAGCTCAAAAATATGCATTTTAACCATGTCTTTTATTCCAACAGTAGCTTTTGAAAGCATTTTTCTTTTATTAATTTCTCTTTGAATTAATTCTTATTCACTTCTGATATTTTGAATATTATGCAAATATAGGTATTTGGATGGCCAGTGCTGTAAACCAAATATTGATGTTTAAACTCGCTTTGATTTGGCTGCTCATCCTTCTCAAATATTTTCACAAATAACTCTGAGCTGTGGCAGAAATAGAGAGTTCAATTTTGGCCTGATATACACAGAACTATGCTCAAGCATTCTCAATTTTTTAACAGGATTTGAGTAGAAACCCTTTCTGCTGCTCTGCCTGTGCTTGTCAAATTATCATTTGAATCCTAAAGAGTTTTCAGGATTTCTTGTCCTTTTTCAGCCTGCTGAAAGCAAATATTGCCATCTGAATGTCTCTGCAGAGAGGAAGCCAGTCACATGAGGCCACTTTCTGAACAATCAACCACAGAGCATTCAGCCAGAGATGAGCAAAGCCCCAGTCAGAATTAATTGCTAAAATTATATAATTACAGCTGCACTGAATGAGACTAGACCACAGCATCTGTTCTAGCCTCAACTGCATTTATTCTTGCTTTTGGGGGAAAATTGCAGACTAGGATATATTCTTTACTGTGCCTTTTTGTGAATTGCTAAATGAATTAGTGGTGTATTTAACAGGGTATTCTCAAGTGAAATAGGTATTTTAAAAACACCATATGGTGATAAAATTACCAAAGAAAGAGAAGAGTTATCATTCAAATTATCACTTAAATCCTGAAGGGTTTTTAGGATTTATTTTCTTTTCTTGTGTTACTCTCGATTGCTTATTGTAACTGGAGATTACTTTTTATATAATCATAAAATGAAATGGTGACTTAAAAATGAAATCTTCCTGCATCTTGAGTCCAAATGCAGTTTATCATGCATAAAAACAATATTGCTTTAAGTTTAAATACAAGTGAAATAGCATGGAATAGGATGTTTTTGAATCTACAATGAGAATGTGAAGAAACAACTGAAACTACCAATAGCAAACCTCTGATTTTCACAGTTGCTCAGTTTTCATAATATAAAATTTGATTTTTTATGATTTAAAGTATATGGAGGGCAGTTTATAGTTCTAACAAACATTGGTACATAATCAGACAACATTTCTGGGCAATCCTCTCTTCTGGGACGTAACTGCTGAACTCAAGATATCAATGTGCTCTGCTCATTAGTTATCTAATGGCTTTGCTTATCTGGAATCAAATTGTGGCAGAATGGGCACTCTGGAGGCTGACATGAATGGTGTGCTCAGAAGAGAAGCATTTTTTCTGAAAAAGCAGCATGAGGAACTGAAGCTTCAAAATACACAGTGAGAAAGGCAAAGCTGAGTTTAGTTGAGTGCCCTGCTTGTATGACTAGTCTTGCTGTCCTACCCACTGGGTCTACCTCTGGGGTCTACCTCTGGCCTCTCAAGCAAGCAATCAGGAAATGCATCCGTCCTGCCTAATGTTTCCAGTCTTATGCAATCAAAAGTGTGAGATGATCCCCTTAAACAAGAGAGACTTGAGTACTGAAGGTGGAGCCAGGATGTTGCATCTTCTCACTCTCTGGTTTTTAATCTTGAGGTTGAACAATTTTCAGGATTTCCTCTATAATCATGAAATTGGTATAGATCGAGTTCTAATTGAAAAGTGTGTATATATGTGCAACAACTTTTCTTCCAGAAAATGAGCCTTTAAAAAGGCATCAAACAGCTTGAGATTTGCTATGATGAATAAGAAAATTTGGCACATGCTGTTCTGTTATGGAAACTCTAGGAGTTCAGTGTTGTAACACAGCATTTATTAAAGCTAATTTACTATCAAATATTTCAGAAAACTTAGCTTATCAAACTTACAATGAGTATAATTTATGTTCCAACCCAAAACTGTATGTATCTGCATCTTACTTAAACATTTAATTCATACATTGCTCTCCTTGAAATCCCGTCTTTGAGATGATGAATAGCACATTACTCTTGAATCCTCGTTGCTCCCCTTCTTATGCAAACATCACTAGTTTTAAGCATATTTTTTGCACCAACTGGATTTGTTAAGTCTGATTTAAATGTTATCTCCTTAAAAGAAAAAAAAGCAGAATGTGTGAGGCTTTCATTTAGTGCAAAATATCAAGAAAGAACTGCAGCATCAGTTCTGTAATTTCATTTACTACTCTGTCTTGCTAAAAAGGCAGATTTTTATTGTTCACGCGCATAATAAATGGTGACAATATTTGTCAAAACTTGTTATTATATAGGAAAAGGATAAAACCGGATTTCATAATAAAAAGAACAATCAAACAATCTAATTTAGAACATATAGTCTCTTTTGCAGTGCCAATCTGCAGAGCTGTTTGAATGATGATGAGTTCTGGTTACATGAAGAAGGTATTTTACTGACTGAGTTGTTAACATGCTTAATTTTCACCATCCTCTGCAGATGCATGGAGGCACATCGTGAGGTTATAACTGTGGTCTTATGCATTTATGCTACTTTTTTGTTCCAAAACTCATTTTCTATTCATGTGTTAACTTCTCTTTCTGTATTAGTTGTGTAAGACCATATTTCTTTATGACCAGCCATTGTTATACAATGGTGAACATTTTAAGCTGAAGTCAGGAAACAATAATTAACGTGATGAATAAACAGGAGGTTTAATATAGTAATAATTTCTATAGATTTTCCTCCCCTCAAGTCATGAGAAATATCACAGAATCATAGAATCATCTAGGTTGGAAGAGACCTCCAAGATCATCTAGTCCAACCTCTGACCTAACACTAAGAAGTCCTCCACTAAACCATATCACTAAGCTCTAAATCGAAACGTCTTTTAAAGACCTCCGGGGATGGTGTCTGAACCACTTCCCTAAGCATGATTATGTGTACATTTTATGTGTGAGGTTGTTAATAGGGTTAAGGGAGATGATATCAGTTCATTGGTTGTAGGTATTTACTTACATACTTATAGTTTCGTTCTTGTTTTAAGAATTCCTTTTATTCATTGTCAGGTAAGATGTCCCACTCTTTTCTTCCTACTCCTGTCCGACTCTTACTGTTTGTATTGCAAGATCATAATTTAAGACAAAAATTAGTGGGTAGCTCACAGAGAAATAATAAAAGGTAAAGATAAATACGTGATAAACTTGAGATTAAACCTTTAAGATACTTGCATTTTCTTCAAAGCGTCTGTGCTTATCTGCATGCAATTGGTCACCATGTGTTCCACAAAGATCATCATACTTCAATCCAGTTTTTGTGTAATGTTTTGCATTCACTGCTTTCCAACTGTATTTGCAAAGGAGTACTCAAATTATTTTGATATTTTGGCAGATAGAGAACACTTCTGTCTCAGTTCTAATTCTGATAGTAATGTTTGTTTTAACGTGGCTGAAGACAGATTGACAAATGTGGCTGGGTGCCCAAGATATACATGGGACAACAAATGGGCAGGTTATGGCGCTGTAAATGTTAGTTTAGAAAATAACTTCAGAGATCAGTTATGAATGTTGCCTGACCTTCGAATGGCAGTGCAGTTTTCAAGATGCGTATGTCTTGCTGAAGGAGATTAAACATCTGTGAGCTACATTTTGGCAAGGTGTGGCATGTGTATGATGCTGAAAAACAGCACTGCAATCAATGTCTTAGAATGTTACAAAGATGAAGTAAAAGATGAAGCTTGAGGGTTTTTTCTCCAGTCTTCAGGACATATGGTCTCACAACTCAAATTTTAGAATGTTTTGTTCAAATGTTTTCTGTTGCTATTGCCTTGTCTGAAACTGTTCTCAGCGTTTAAATTAGCGACTTCACTTTCTCCTTTAATGTAGCTGTTTTGCATAAATGAATATTGTTAGTTCGTGCTTTTGAATCAATTGTGTTTCCTGCACTCTACTTTTATTTTTTAAATATCTGAAGACAGGCTTTCGAAATAACAAAACAGGCATAGTTTTTTCTTTCAATTACAAGGATTTTCAAAATATTTTTTTTCCCTAAAAACTTAATAGAAATGACTATTTTCCCTTAAAAAAGAAAAAAGAAAAGTCTTAATACAGCATCCTATTCTGGTTTTGAATTAATAGTCTGTATGGTATACTTGAGGTATACTCGTATTTCATGCTAGCTGTATAGCTTAATCCTGATGTGGAGCATATTACAATAGGTGAATGTGAGTCATGCTTCTAGTTTTTTGGTTTGCATTATCTTTTAAAATCAATTTTCACTACAGTACAGTAACTTCTGTACAAGCATTGGTAACCACCCTGGCAGAGACCATTTTGGGGGTACGTTCCTATCAAGAAAAGACGGAAATAGATGAGTCAAACTGGGAGCAAGTACCTGGAATTTGGAGGAAGCAGGTGCTGTATGTGGATTAGCAATTAAGTGATTTGGTTTACATACTGTGATTGGAAAAGAAAAATCCCAAAGTCTTTGAAGATTGCACTCCTAAATCTACTGATCTGCCTGCCAAAATAAGAATTTGAAGGAAGATCAACTGCTCTGAGTCTTTATTTGGTGTCTCCGCGCAGGTTTATAGACTTCTAATTTTCTGTTTCTGCAAGCATGAAGGTACATAGGATATATTAGAGGTGTCAGTGTTGCATGAATAGGTATGTTTGTCATGTGATAAAGGATAAGGATTGATACAACAATAAGAATTTAAAAATAATGTGTAATCATAAGATTCCAAAAATGACCTAACATGTATCTGTTGTATAACCTAACTAGAGTATTTAAAGACAGTTTTATAAGGATAACTAACTAGTTTTGATGGTTTAAAGATGGTTTTGGCCCTTGTACCTTGTAGATTCCAAATCCTTTCATGATGGCTACTCTCTTTTTATGAAAAGTATCTACCCCGATACATCCCCAGATCACTTGATTATTATTCTATGCTTTTGTATTAATCTAATACAGAAACCGTATTTTTGCTGTAGAGCAAAACATGAGGTGTTCAGAAATAGTTATGTAAGGCTAATTCCAGTTGTTATTGGCTACTTTACTCTTGAAATTAATATCTATTTCTGTTTGTATAATGCTATCAAGAACAACAGTGTAATATATTCAGAATGATGTGCTTTTTCATGATTTTTTCCTTTTTTTTGTATGTATGCTTTGTGGAAAAGCAGATATTAAATGTGGGTTCATTCTAATTTTTCTGTGTAACGTTGAGTCATTCACTTCCTGGTTTTCCTGTGTGAATGTTTCCTGGCTTTGGTAACCTCTGTTTAACATGTGACAAAATGGAGCTTTGGAACTCACAAGCATATATACAAGTTCAGCGACAGTTAAAACCTTCCAAGCAGAAAGCTTGGATTTGTTGCTGGACTCTTCCCTTTCCTCCCTTCTTTTTTTGTCCACCACAACAGTGCTACCGAAGGCTGACCTCACTAGCCTTATGGATGTGAATCCACGTTCATGGTCAATCCCATATCCTACTATTCCTAACTTTCAGAGGTTTTAGTACCATTTATGTGCTAGCTGGGTCTTATTGACAGAATTTCACAGTGGTGGAAGGTTGATTAGTGAAGGACCTTCTAACTGCTAATTCCTTTATGGTCTGTTTAGATATCAGAATATTTGGCCTTTGTCTTTCTGTTCAAGAATATGGCAGTAGTTCAGAGACATCAGCAGTCTACAGCATGAAGTTTTCATGGAGATGCTTATTTAGTGCCTGACATTCATCCTGATGTGTAATTTCCTGTTGTTAGGATCCTGCTATGTTTTCCCTTTTCTTCATGGATTATGAAATTAGGTTTTATCTGGACTTCACAAATTGGTAGTAGGCATTTCTACCATTAAAGTGATTCTTTTTTTGATCAGCAGTCTGAAGCTGGAGATAGGTCTTTGATGTTATAAAATGCCATGCTGAACAAATGCAATCTATATTCTGTTTTGCATGTAGCGATTTATGTTTGCATTTTTATTCAAGATTCATATATTAATAGCTTCAGATGAAATACATATATATTACAGTAAGTATTTTCTGCACTATTAACATTTACTGTTTGAGCTTCACATGGTAGCTTCCAAATCACAATTGACAATTAAAGGGAAATTAAACAAGTAAGGATTAAGAAACTGCCTGCAACTAATTGGGATTTTTGTGCTGGTTGAGATTCATGACTGAAAGATCTCTTCATGGAAGCCTTGTTATGGGATTATGAGTGATTAAATTATATAGCGTCATCCAAACTGTATTGCCTTCATAATATCTCTGTAAATTATCTTTCTGCTTTGTGCTCTCTGAGTCTTTGGAGCACATGTATTTATATGTTTCTCTGTTCTCAAGGGCCCTTCTTTCATAATGAAGGTGCATCTCTCCCAGCACAGTATTTAATGCAGATGTGATTCCAGTCCAGATGCAGAAGGTTCATCTAATTTGCTCTACTTATTCTATTGATGTATTTTTCTCTTTAAAATATACTTCTGTGATTTCTTTATGGAGACCTAAAAAAAATCAGTAAGCAAGTGTAATTTAAGTTTCTTCCTGATTAAAACAGTGATTTTCCTTTCAGTGGAATGCTTCATTCAGTATGCATCTGTTCAATGGCTGTTGTATTCCAACGTTCTGATGTTTTTATTTAACCTACTTTGAATCCAGCTGTCATTGATCTGGTGTTTTGGCCCAGTGAACATATACTGGTTTTGGTCTTACAAAACTTGACTACCTTGATCAAAAAGACAGCTTCAAATTTTAATATTAAGCAGCAGAAAAGGTAGAGATTGTCAGGATAACAGGCTGTCTTCTTTCATGCATCCTTTTTGTAATTTGCCCAGGCTGAGTCAATGAAGGCCTTCTCCATCCTGCTGAGCTGTAACCGAGGCTTTCCTTTTTGTTGGGTTGCTCGTGTGTTTCATTAAGTGGTGAGCTGAGCAGTGTTCTAGCATGTTGTTATTTCAGTGTAAGTCATGTTAAAATGGCTTGTTTCCACCTACAGTTTGAAGAAACTGAGACGCAGTTGGAAACCACATGTACTTAACCTTTTCTTGGTCTCTCAATATATGTTCCTGTACAAAAGCAAAAGAAAAAGTTATTCTGCCAATTTGTACTGACTTTTAAATGAATTTCAGTGGTCTAGTCAAGTAAAATGATGTGAAAGAAACAGCAGTTCTTGAACTATTTCTACATTTTCTATTCTCTGGAATGTCTTTCATGTAATTCAAGATCATAAGCTGGTTCGTTTTATAGGGGATCACGTAAGGAATGACAAAGTGCTGCTATTCAGGTGATAGGACCAACAAAGGGATTGTATGAGAATATGTTACAATTAGTGAGACATTAGTGAGACATTAGTGAGACACCTTTCAACTAAATCCTGAACATAGGAGTTGAGTGGACAAACACGTCTCTGGTAATCATAGAAGCACTTAGAATAAAGCGAATATAAGCAAATTAACCCAAGTGTGCTTTAAAAATAAGGAACATTCTGCTGACTATACTCCATGGCATGGTTCACATAGGCTTCTTGGAGTCCCAGAAAAAAAAACACCAAAGATAGTGCTTGTGAAGTTGCATGAACTTTCATTAGACCACTTAAACTGAGGAAACCAGGAAGATAAATTATGTGAGAAAGTACTCTATTGATTTCATTTAAATCGTTCATATAAAATTTTATACTTAAGCACATATTTTGGAATGTGAAAACTGTATTACGAAGTCCTAGGCGTGTACAACACAATCATATGAAGAGAGAAAGTGCATGGAGTTTCAGAAGTTGTCATATTTTGAATATGTCAAACACTGCGCAAAATGGAAAAAAAATAAAACAGGGAAGTGAGCTTCTAACAAATGTAAACCTCATTTTACGTGTGCATTGAATACTCTAGAGATGTGATAAATTAAAAAAAAAAATTTTTTGAAAATGTAAATTTCAACAGATTAAACTGAAGATTTAACAAGTAAAAGTATGAAATCCTAAAAACAAACAAGAAACACTACAGCCTGGTCTTCACTATGTTTATGCTACAATTTATTAGGAATTAGGAATTGCTAATCGAGGTAAAAATAGCTGGGATGAGGGCACTTTTAATGAAACGTTAGGAGCCAACCCACCCTGGGTGTGGGCTACACTACAACTCACACTTCGGCTATGCCAGGGTAGCTGCAGAGGTTTTCATGTGATGGTGGGTGATTTCTTGAAAATGCTAGCAAAGACAGGGCTTTTGAGATTTTAATTTGCTCTTATGCAAATTAACCTGTCAGTGGCACAGTGAATGTGGAAGACCCAACTCTTTTCCTAGAGTGGTTCCTATGGTTTCTGAGGTGCGCTTTGTCAGTTTGGAAGTTATGAATATTTATGGTATACAAAAAAACTCATCTGTGTTGCAGTTTCTACAATTTTTATTTAATTTTACATTAAAAGATGTCATTTCTATCCATTGCGTAGGTAAATGGCTTCATCAGCAATCATTTTATGCATGCAAGAGCTGGCCTGATTTACAGAATGCTAAACACAGATGGGTTTGTTCCTAATGCTCTCTAGTAGTTACTGTAGGAAATAATGCACAGTATATGCCTAATACATTATTTACTGAAGATAAATGCCAGACATGATTATGGTAAATTAGACCTCTTGAATTATTTATGAGAGTCAGTGCTAAATGTTTTTCTCTTCCTTGTTACTATAAAAGCTGTTATATAATTGTTGGTAAACACTTTTTTTTTGTTAATTATTCAAGATACAGGAAATAAAATGTTTGGTTAAGTGAATCTGTTATTCACTTACAGTTATCTGTTTTTTTAAATGTTTCAACGTTTATCTCTGCTTTCCGATGCAAAAGATTAGTGCGTTATTAGCCTTCCTCAAGGTCTTGTCATTGCCTATGTGGAAAAACAAAGCTGAAAAGCAGTGCTGTATGGAAAAAAATCTTTTCTTGAATCATGATACTTTCTAATATTTCCACAATGTATGAGTGGAAACCTTTGCCAAGTATGTATTGCTGTTCTTCACTGAGTGGGTTTGTGGCTGGACCTTGTACTCTACCTTGTACCTGGCTTGCAGGGTATTTGCCCTCATTTCCATTGAAATACTTGGGTTTTGGTGGAAAACCAGTCTGTGCAGTATTGGCATAGCATTTTGTATGTCCCAGTCTCTAGCTGCTTCATTGGTTTCCAGTAAAATACCAAAGAAAAATTCTGATCCTGAATTAAGTATTCTATACAAGGTATTCCTCCAGCCGTGTTAATGTTTCTTTTCTTTTTTTTTTTCCTAATTATATTTTGAAATTGAAATTCTAAGATGCCACTATTCCCAAAGGCCAAATGAACATAATCTATTTGACAGCAGACTGGCTTTTGGCAGCAAGGAACATGCTGACAATGTGGGCATATACATCTTTTGTCAGTTTTTATTTAGCATGCAAAATTTATTTCCACTGCTGTAAGAGTACTTCTGCACCAGTTTTGAAGCTATGATGGTGATAATGTGTCCAAGTCTCATTGTGCATTTTTCATTGACAGAATACCCATTTATTTATTCCAGCTGAAGCATCTTTAAAGCTCTACACAACCATTCATGTTTGTTTTTAATTTTATCAGTATTTTTTACTTGGTTAGAGTAGAATGCTGTAAGTGTGTTTAAGACGTGTTTTGCAACATTGGTCCAGTTCACATTCTCCACATTTCTGACTGACATCTGAAAAGAAACCCATGTGATTTGGTGGAAGGTGGAAAAAGTCAGGTTAGAAATTTTTAAGGATAATGCACTTCTGCCAAAGGTACTTATGATGTCTTTATTGCCAAATCAATCGTAAGACAACTTTATTCTTAGGTAGGCTATTCTGGAAGGCTATTACTGTTTCTTCTTTCATTCACTAACTTCCCCCCTTCTCTTTCCTGAATTTAGCACGGAAAAGCAAATGTTGGGAAAAAAAGTAAAAAAGGGTGCATATTTTTTTTTGACAAGTTGTCTTGGGAGCATTTCATTTTTCCATATTTATAAAACATTATGAGAACTAACTTTTTTTTTCTGGCTATTTTTTTTTTTTTAAATTCTGTAAAAGGTAAATAAACATTTCAGGTCCAGATCAAAGCTACATATTTATTTCAGGAGAAGTTCTGTAAACAATGTTAATCTGTGCATTTCATTCAATTACAGCAGCAGAGGACTAAATGCACTGAAGACTGCAGGGAAAAATGGAAAAGAGCAGCATTAATTTGAGTTAATTCAATTTTCAAGATAAATTTCTATATAGGTCCAAAGTCTGTCTTTTTGCCCTTCAAACTGGTGAGTTAAAGGAATCAGACATGCTAGGGGTTGGTGTATAATTACCTAATTTCTTTATGCACACTTGTCTGGTGTTGTTCTAATAATTGAAATAGGAATCAAGAGGAGCTAGTTGAATGCACACTGGGCAATGATTTATGTTTCTCCTCTACCCATTTACCAAAAGAAAACAAGAAGAACAGATAATATTTGTCCATGCATATTCACATCACTTGGCATATTCATTTTTTTCACCTCCCTGTAATCTTTTCATAACTGCAGGAACTTGGCTTCCTTAGATCGCAGATGTGATTTTAAAGACTAGTTATGAAACCTGAACTAATGCACAATAGAAAACCAAATATCTGCTAGACTATAGGAAGTGTTCTGTATCTATCCCGAAAAGCAAATTCAGCCAGCCAGGGTAAAAAGTTGGTGCCAGTGAGCTGGTAATCAGCGTTAGTATAAAAAGGCAACCATTTAATGGGTGGTGCTCTGGATTTCAGTTTCAGATGGTGAGATGGCCTCTCTCCGTCACTTATGCTACTTGTCTAGATATCAAAGTGTAAAGATTTTGTGCCAGCCGTTGGTTTTTGTGGCACTGTGTTTAAGCCCATCTTTGGAGCTTGCTTACAGGAGAGAAGTGGAGCAGTGCTGTAGAAGACACTGGTGGTCTTCTTCCTAACAAGGCACTCCTCCTGCGCATGCAGTTCTTACAGCTCTTTGTTCAAAGCATGCATAATTTTTTTTCTGGTGGGGATAGGGTGGGGTAGTGATGTAGGTGTTAGCTTTATGAATTTTCAGTGATGACCTTTGAAGTGTGTGCATGTTACTATAGTGTTTATTAAAAAAAAAAAAAAAAAAGCTGTGGAATACCAATGCCAAAAGTTTCTCTGAATTTCATGTTAGTTCTGCTTAATTTACTGGGAAAAAAGAAAAAACAACTGGTGGTGGGTGGGGGGGAGCAGTGTTAACTTAGTGGCCTTTGCTTCTCCTCTGGAAATTGAAATAATTGAGAGAGTTTTGTGCTTCCTGATCGGCAAAAGTCACTGTGGTTATAATTTCATCAATAGCGTTATAAAAGTTATGAATTCAAGTGATTTCTATATCTTCTGTCTGCAGTTAGTTGCAGGAAAAAAAAAAAAAGAAATCTGCTGTTATAAGTAAAATATTCTGACCACATGTTGTTCTTGTAACTGTACTGTATTTTAAGGGAATTAGTTACATTTCACACTTCGCTTAATAGATTTTGTCAAGAAAATAATGTTAGGAAGTGCCTCTATTCTGTTTAAATTTTGATGCTGTCAAGTCTTAACTCTGTAAAAGGTGTATGCAATCTGTAGTCTTGATTTTTTCCATTTTTCTTCCTTTTTAATTCTATCAAATAGAATTAAATACAACTCCTCTGTTTTCTCCTAATCCTTTGACAGCCTGCAGTTTTGTGATAAACAATTAGTGTAATGATTTATCTAGAGGGAAAGCAAAAATGTTTAGAAGGTACTTTATCTGGAAAATTATTTTTGAACTAAATGGTGAAGTAATGGACCCAAGGGGCATGGTGATTTAAAACAGCACCAAGTAATAATTACAGTAAGGTTTGTAAACTAAAGAGCCATCAGTATTTACAGGTTCAGACAAACAGTAATTTATTGTGCATGGTTAATTCCTGTTTTAACAGAAGCACGTTTGCAAAGACAAGAAGCGACTGCATATGCTGTTTGTTTGAAATGAGACAAATGAGGTTTTTGTGACTGAGAACAGAAGTGTCTGCAGAAGTGTGATATTTTGCTGGCTTATTTTTTTTTTTTTGTTAGACTCATGTTTCTGTTTAAAACCAACGCCAAACCAACAAACAAGAAAAGCACAACGGGAAGTGCATGCAGTGAGATGCTGAGGGTCACCTCTGAGAGGCTGACCACTCGCAGCTGTCATTTACCTAAAAAGATCTTGAGGGCACCCAGCATGATGTGTGTTTGGAAAAGGGTCTATTAATGGCTAGCAAGGAAAACGCAACCATTTAACTTAAAAAGAAAATCATCAGGGGTTAGTCATATGGTATTTACGCAGTACCACAAGGAGTTAAGTTGGCTCCTGCCCCCCAGCAGTAAATCAATAATGCATTTAAAATTCCTTCCTGGTAATTTTATCACTGGAAGCAGTGCAGGGCACTTTAATGGAAGCGCTGATAAGAGCCTGCCTGCAGCCGATAACAGCCCTTTTCCTGGGGGGGGGCTCGCCTGTGGGCGCTCCCCGAAGAAGCGATCAGTTCCCCGCTTCTCTGCTGCAGAGCCCCGGCTTCCCTGGGGCCGAGCGGCCGGCCTCGGCCTTCGCTGCAGCTGGGGGAAAGGCATTTTGGCTGGAGGTCGTCTAGGCGCCTGAGAAATGTTATGTTTGTTTTGTTCATTACCAAGTTCTTAAATCCACGCCTCACATTTTAAACAAGTGCTACTGGTTATGTGGCGCTGTTTAACTCTGAGACAAACACTGATGTACCTCATATCAGCGTAGTAGTGTTATTCAAGCAGAGTTTGTAGTTAACATGAAGTAGTGCCTACTCTTTCTACCAAAGTCATCTTCACTGATTTATGCAGGTGGCCACATCTGAGAAGCTGAGCAGCTTTCTAAAAGCCAACATCTATTGCCCACGTAGTACCAATGCTGATTTTGCATATTAGGTCGCTCCTACCATGGGCAAAATGGAAATGCTTTGATTCTGGTAGTTTGACTATAAAGAGAACCAAATGTACATCGTGCAGTGTACATCCTTTTTTTTTAAAATATATATAAAGTGAGGAAACACATTCAGTTCAAAAAGCAATGATTCCAGTTCTGTTCAGAACACAGAAAATTTAAAATCTTTACAGAATGTTCTTTTTTTTTTTTTAATTTGCATCTGTTTAATTAGTTGGATTTTAATTTGAAACATTATAATGGAGAATGAACAATATTTCATAAATGCTTTTGGTAATAATGTATTACAACAATTCAAAATTTTTACCTTTTAAAATACAGGTTTCTAGGATTTGTGGCTATATTTTTTCTTTTACATTCTATTCTGATTGTAATGAAATATTTGGAAGAATATGGGTAAAATCCTTTCTGATGAATAAACTGAAAATGTGAGCCATTTGCTTTCTCAATGAAGATGATGCTTGGCTATTTCAAAATTGCTTTTGATTCTTCATCTAGTAGTTGCATAGAAAATAGAGAAATTCTAAAAGATTCTAAAAGATCTGAATTATTTCATTTATAAACATAGGAATGCTGGCAGTAAATTGACAGGTGAAGGACTTCCTAATGACGACAAGGTTTGACTTCCATGCAGTGCTAGATTAAACTGGGATTGCTAAATGTATTGCCCCCCCTACCCTATGCTTTTCTTAGAAATTGCAGCACCTGCAAGAATTTATAAGGAAGGGGAGTAACACTTAATATCCTCCTGATGATGGACTGCCTATATTAAAATCCTGAACATGAGTAGTGGTGATGAAGGGTACTTGCATGTCTCATCCGGCATCCCCGTGGAGAACTGAGTGGCCAGCTGGGATTGAGCATCACTTCAGCTCTCTAATTTCTTGTTTGCAGTGCCACCTGAGTGAATTTTGTGTTTGGATGCTGATGTGGAGGTGCTGTATGTCTGAGGTCATTCTCATGGAAACCTGAGAACCTGGCAGAACTGAGGGTAGCCTGGCTTTAACTATCCAAAGTTGGTGTTTCATGGCTGTCTTTTTAGCTTATTTCAATGTATTTCAATGTATTTCACAGGGTGACAAAAAGCCAGCATTGGCTATTTTTCAGGGCTGAATTGTTTTTGACTATATTGGAGTATAAAGTGTATGTCAATGAAATAATTGCATCTATCTTGATTAGATACATTTAGTGTCTAGAGTTCTAGTGTAAGCAAATCTTCAGACTTGTTCTGAATCATCACTGCTTTAAATGAGAGGAAAATTGGGACTGCTTTGTATTAAAATTTGTTCTGTAAACAATCATGGAAACTCACAATTTTGTGAACATAAACAGACCCATTGGCCCAAGCAGAAATGTTTAAAGGGTTAGGGACTAAGCAGGGATTAAGAGCCGAGTGATGTAACTGTGAGGCTGCAGTCACTGTAAGAATCTATAAAGCTCTGGTTTTGCTCCCAGAAAAGCTGGTGACAAGCATTAGCAGCTCTTACAAAAGCATCTGTATTCTGTAAATCCTTACCAATCACAATATAAAGCAAATCCTGAAATAACCTAAACACAGAAATCTACATTCCCTGGAAAAAGAATCCTACTATAAGGCACAGGGCTCACTCCAAGATGATGTATCAAATACTCAGAAGTTCAGTATGGCTGAAAATCTTACGTGGAAAGCATGCAGGTAGTATCATGAGGACCAGCAACATAAATACCAAGAGCCAAGATCATTCCTAGTACGTGTTGGTTTTAACAAAGTGAGCCTAGTACAGAATTGCCTTTAGTCTTCATTAATTGTGTTAATTGTGTTTCCTATTTAAATAGGGAAATTCAAAAGGAAAAAAAGAAAGAAAAATGCGTATATAAACTGGATCTTGTTAGGAAGATCCATCTCAGGCTTGTTGTCACCAAAGCGTTCAACTTGCCGTAAATGATCAGTAGCCCCCATGTGCCCACCTGCAGCTGCTGCTGCGAAAACATGAACGGCATGGAGGCATGCAAGATGTTAAGATGGACAAGATGCATTACAAAGTCTGTAAGATATGTTCAGATTGAAACCCAGCTCTTTTTTTATTTTTTTAACTGAAATATCAGTGTAATGGAATGGTAACATATGAACAGTTTTTAAATTATGCTTGGTATTTTTAGCAATGTGCAGTGTTTCCTTTAATCCATTTTATTCGGATTTATAATCCTTTTTTTGATCAGAGGCTTCAAGCCTTTCTGAGTCCTCACTAAAGCTGCTGCTGTAGTAAGGCCAAAAAGGATTGTATGAATTTGGCTCACACTCCGTTGATACAATTTATTTATGTTCCTACGAAGGGATATATCCCAGCACAATATTTCTGCTACAGAACACACTTTTCTGTAAATAAGTCATCTTTCATAATGTTTTATAGTTACTTTTGTGCATCTTTGTCTAATTTCAGTAGAGGTTTTTTGTTTTAAGATAACATTTTTGAGATTCATCACTACACTAAAATTCTCAAGGGCTAAAATGTCAAAACTGAGTCCTGTTTGGAGCATTTTACATTGAGTCTCACACGTAATGAAGGGGTCTCTCAGTATGACATGTTTCTTTTTCCCAGTTCTTTCTTTAATAATTAGATTCATTTAATGTCCATAATCAGGTGTGAGCTCGCAGTCCCCTTTCAGCCAAGGTGCCTGCACCACATCCAGGCTCCTTGCATCAAGGAAACCATCTGTCAGTGGACCAGCTTGGAAAACTTGGCATAGATGCGTCTGACCTGGTGATGAGGTTTGATCTCAGTGTGTAAACTTTCTGTGACAACATCCATGTATGAGCACAAGTGTGCTCTCGGTATGATGTCCAGGTCGCCTAACCCACCTGGTTTTATACCTTTCCTTCAATGCATTCCTTTTTACTGGGTTTGTTTAGGGAAGAAAATAGCTTTTTTTTTTTTTTTTTTTTTAATTAAATTTAAACAAGTAATTCTCAACAGCAAAAGCTGGAATAATATGAAATATTTGACCAGAACCAGGTTCAAAAGCTTTGTATTGCAATTATGAAGAGAAATCAAATAATTAATGCACAGAAAGTCTAAAGGTCATAAAATTAGTGTTGTGTGAAGTTTCATACCTTTTGACCACATAAATTCTGTTCTTTTATTTCATGCAGATTTAAAAAATGACTTAAACTATAAAATCACTTTGAGGTGCCTTCCAAATAACCCTGAGACATCCTACAAAGCATGAAAGCAATACCAATTGATACTGCGTGCAATGGGCAGGGAAAATGGCTATCAAACACTCTGCTTTTTCAAACAGGGAGGGGACAAATCTTCCTCAAATCTTAGACCAGCCCTCTGCAAATAGCTGGTGATAAAATGAGCCTTGCCTCTTCCTGTGAAACTCAGAGATTCCGCTTACTGTGTAAGAGTCAGTTCTGGGGTGGTGTGAATGCCCTGAATCTGTCCAGTTGTCAAGTCTAAATATTTATATCCCATTGAATAAGTGTTAACAGCACCTCCCATATTTCAATTTACTGTAGCTGCGCTGAGTGTAAAGTGATGAAGTAAACTGATGGTTCAGTTTGCAAGTGTTGATTGCACTAGGTCTCACTGAAGTGTCAGTGCAGGAGTTGGATTTTTATTTAGGTTACTGGGAAGTAGCAGTTGGAGTCCAGACACTGCAGCATGTGGTCCTTGAATGGAGTTAATTTGTGGGTGCATCGCGGGCAGGTGTTCTTGGTGAGAACATTTGCGATATTGGCATGCTACAGGAGGAGAGATGGCATCTTCTGAAAGAGCTTGGAGCATAGTATGTCTGGTGCTTGCAGAAAGGATCAAGGAGCGGTCAGCAAGGGCAGAGATTTCCGTTGGTTGACTTGTCCTGTGCTCAAAGGGAGGATTTTTTTTTTCTCTCTCACAGAGGGGACTGTATTTAAGATATGTGACTTGATGAGATTTTTCTGGAAAAATAAGTGTTCTTTTCTGAAATGGACTTGTCCTGTGTTCAAATGTTCAAATGGAGGATTTTGTACCCTCTTTGCTCACAAAGTGGATTATATTTAAGATCTGTGACTTGAGATTTTTCTACATGGAAAAAATAAGCATTTTTTTGCTGAGATGTTGAGTGTCTTTGGCCTTTCATCTGTATAGGACACCCTTGGGCTAGATGGTAATTTCTGTGTTGTAAAGGGGATGCTGGAGTTATGTTTACAGCCTTGAGTAGTGTTTTCTATGTATGCTTATTTCTCTGATACACTTAAATATTTTATTATCCTGTTCTGTCAAGGGTAAATACGAACTCCACTGCAACTAGGTTTTCATTGCTAGCTGATTAAGGTATTAGGTTTTTGTTCTGAAGTGTATCAAAGTTAGTGACTTCACAACAGCAAAAGCAGAGACTGTCTGCTTCTGCAGAAATGTCCTAAGTCGCAGAGATGGAGGCCTTGAAACAGCAGTGCAAGAAAAGGATATAGTAATTTCAGTGGTGTCTTCAAAAACAAAACAAAACAAACCCAAAACACACAGACACAAAATCAAACCAAGAAGCCCACAACTTCCTGCTATTTTAATCTGCGTGGGCCCAAAAAGCATTGAGATGAATGTGTGTGTTCCACAGTGACAGTGTGTTCCAAACTGTGACAAACAATATTCTAGAAATTCTTCCTCTGCATTTGGAGAAGTGTTTAGACTGGTATTGTGTTTTGTTTTTTTTTTTTCCCTCCTCACAGAAAGTATGAACTGGAGGAGCAAGTGAGTAAAATACTTTGTAAAAAGATTGTGAACTGAGAAGTATATACATTTTCCCAAGAATCTTGGAATGAATACAAGGTTATTATAACACTTCAAATAGAAAAGGTTTTAATGCCTAATCTAAACCAAGGCTCTAGTCTATTCCCCTTACACTCTTTATCCCTTTTAGAAGAAACATAAATAGGTTATTGCTGGAAGAGTCTTTTTTTTTTTTTTTTTAATCTGAAATCTGCTAAGCGGATTCTTGTATTGCAGGTCACTGCAGTAAATCAGAAATTCACTGTAGCCTCTGTCATATTAGCTAATGAACTCGCCTCACATGAACACTAGGTACACTAGGTAGTCTCTCATTTTACGCAGTGAGTTCCATGGTTGCCAGGATTCAGATACAAATGGGTTCTATTGCATATTTAGATAATTTCAGTCACGGTATATTGTGAAGTTGCTTTAAAATCTCCTATGTGGCCGTAAGAGAGACTACAAATGTGTAGCCTCATTAAGCGTGTGTTAGTTCAGAATAGCCTGTGAGAGAGAACAACCTGGCATCGTATTTTTCTTCTCTTTTTGAAAGGAAGGAGTTCTAGAATGTCAGTGTACTCAAATTTCCAGTTTTATACATTTATAACAGTATCAATTACTTTTTAATGTGAAAATTATCCACGCTGTAGAATTCTATAATCAAATGATTTAATTTGATCTTTAAAAATCTTTAAAAATCATAAATTGAATAACTGTATTGAACTGGGTAAGCTCAGTTTAAAAGGTCTGTCTCTATCTCATACTGCCAATGATTACTGAAAAGCATTTAAGAACACGGAAAGGTAAGTGCTGAGAAATCCAAAATTCAGAAATGGTAGGCTTGAGCTGCTGAACTGCCTGTAGCCACCCCTGTCACAGACCCAGAACAGCCCTGCAGAAGTTTCGTGGTGCGATTCCACTGGGAAGGCAATTAATCCCTTGAGAGAGAGCTATTAATATGCAAATAAGGTTCATGACATGGTCGGCATATTTAAAAGGGCTGTGTGACAGTAGCAGACACTTCCATCAGACTGGAGAAAAAAAAAAATCAAGCTTTTGCAGGAAAATGAGGTTCCAAGGAAAGAAGTTGTGCTGCATAGAAGGTGACACTTTCTGAAGTGCCTATTCTCAGCTCTTTCAGCCTAAGCTGTGGCAACGCAGGTGTTGAAGCAGTATGTCCTTCTGGTGTGAGCACTGTCACATTGATACAACTTGCTCCGGCAGACACTTTGGCACCAGGGCAGTGAATCTTAAATTTTTTCTCTGCGTGTCATTTCTGCATGTGTCATTTCCCACACAGCTTGAGAACTGCTAAGTAAGAAGCACAGCCCGTGCCCTTTGTAAGGGCTAACGCGTTTCCAGCTCCCTTAGGATGAGCTGGATGTGGCTGGGTGGGGGAGGTCAGCACCTGCAGTCGGTGTGTGAGGGCCTGCTCCTTCTGCCGGGGCCCTGCCCCACTCTCCAGCTGCTCCTGCGGCTCCACTCCTTGGCAGAGTGCCTGTCCTTCTTGCCCCTTATCTGGGCCCAGTGATCTGAGGTACTTCCTGCACCTCAGTTACAAGGGGACTCTGACGTGACTTCTCACAGCGTAATCACAGACTTCTCACTGCCCCGTAGGGACTTAACTGAAGGATTTGTAAAACACAGATGAGGTCTCCTGCCAGCAGCAGCTCTGCTCGTGCTGCAGGCCTCTGGCTCCTTGAGGCCCTCTCAGGCCTCCCCTCAGCCGCTCGCTACCTCTTTAGGTGCAGCCTCTCTCCCTTCACCTCCCCAGTCTCTCTGTTTCCCCCGGACCCAGCTGCTCTTTTCGTCAATGAGCCGGCCTTGGTGAAGCGGCACTGCCTGCCACAGGAGCACGTGCCAGCTGTTGAGGGGGTGGTGCTGAGGTGTGCCGAAGGTGGAGAGCATTTAGAGCCCACAACTTGGAGGCGAGCTCAGAATGTGCAAGGGGAGTGCCGAGCTGCAGGTCTCCTGTGCTCTGCAGGTGCTTTGAGGAAGCATTGCGAATTATTTTTAAGTGCTGAATCTTGGACTGCTGACCAAGAGTCAGATCCTGCCTTGCCCAGACAAATTTTCAGGCGTAGAGTGGGACTCGGATTGGTAAGCACACACCGGAGACTCCAAGGATGGAAGAAAATTGTCTGGGTGATCTGTAGTCATTTATAAGGTTTAGACCTACTTAGAAAAATCAGTGTGAAAGCAAACACAAAGTTCTGTAAAACTTTATTTTCCATTTCCTTTGTAAACTTGTTTTGTGTTTATAGCTCAGAAACACTTTCTGAAAAGCAAGGAAAAAAAAAACCTATACAGTTAAAGAGGTATGAAAGCCAGTGCTGTTATACAGACAATCCCAGAGCTTCCAGTAAGCGTACCAGAGTGGGAAGCAATAGAGTTTGAAGGATTGTACATCAGAAGATTAAACAAAACACCCATTCCATGTTGTGATACGGAAATTGTTTGGCCTGTAATGAGACGCTTCTGTTTTCAGTAGTGCTGGAAGAAATTCAGTACATTTTATATTGCTCACATAAAATGTCAAGAGGCTGGGAGTGAACTGTTCAGACTGTGCAATTTAGCGCAGGAAAATAGTTTGTCAACCTAATTTTATGGTTACAGCAATTAATTTAATATTTTTATGATAGACTACAGCCTACACTGAAGAATGTCTTGAGCAAAAAGGCACTAATACTTGGTCTTTCTGCTTTCTGAAAAGCAGCAAAACAGCCTTTGCAGTGAAAATAAGGAGGACAATAAAGGACTGCCAAGTGTCCAGAGGTGCTGTACCATGGTCTGTGAATTTGTGTAAAATGCATTGGGTGGTGAGCTAATTTTTCACTGGTGGCTTAAAACAAACTAGACTGTGATGATATAGTCAATGTACTTATTTCATAGGTAAGACATAAGGATTTGAAAATAAATGTTAAGAGTAGGAAAGAGAGTTTTAGAAAGGTTTTTCATAAATATCAGTTTTTAAAAATAGTGTACAAGAATGATTAATATGTTTTGATTTTTTTCTCCCTCAAAAGATTCCTTGCCTTTTTAGTTTTTCTTTGCCTTGCTACACAAGTCATATTTTGATACGAAATGACAATTTTGTAGCATAACATACTTGAATAATACTCATCCATATGTAGTTGTTGAATATTACTTATTTAATACATTATTTGATGAGCATTGACATTATTCCTATGCTTTATATAAAAGGAGCAGAGGTATTCTAGTATATCAAACAATGAAAATGTAAGAAGGAAGAAAAAGTCATTTGAATTATAATGAAGTGGTATAAAATTCACAGTACATTAGTTTTCATCTGTGGGATCTTATAATGAGTATAGTTCTGCCAGGCTAAAAATTAATGTTGTGAGGAAGTCCCCTCAAGTGCTTTGTGATGTTTTGTATCTTCTCACTGTGTTAGCGATCATAGGGTTTGACCCCAAGTTCCCAAATGTATCTCATTAACACAGAGATTTTTGCTTTAGTTTGAGTAATAAAATCACTGTAGATGAGTGTCATTTTTTCAGTGGAATGGAAATCTGGAAGCCTCCTGTTTTTCTTTTATTATTATTTTTTAAAGGTATATTGAGATCATTGATAATTGCCAAAGTAACTTGGCTGACTTTTTCCAGTGGATGAAATTTTACATTGCTTCCTCTGCAGTTCTACCAGAGCAGAGCTATTTCACAGAACTGGGAGACAGCATCCAGAAACCAGGTCACCACCTATTGTAGGTTGAGCATTGGGTTTGAAGAGCACAAAGCCACATTTCAGTCATCTTTGCCTTCTCAGGTTAGTTGCATTGTCTTCGAAGGCTGAAGATTTTTAACCCATTTACCTTCGTACAGAAGTCCCTTCTGTAAAAGTTATGCTGAATTGTGGAAGCTGATGTGAGTGGGTAGAGTCAAAACATTAAGCATCTTCTGTGAACCAAGCATGCAAAGGCAGAGCTTTAGCTTTTATTTACAGTAATTTTCAGCTGTTGGAATTAGTGTCTGGTTTTCTGACGTTCTGTTAATGATTCAGATCTACGTCTGGAGCTCTAAAATGTTGTATCCATAGAAATGTTTCATTGATGCAAACCATTAGTATTGAATAGAAATAAAATGGCACTTAAATGTAATAATTTTGCAGAGAAAGCATTGCAACTGCAAAATTGTACATCTGAAACCTTAGTTTGTGAGATTCAGTGCACAGGATACTCTCAAAGTCACTGATCTCATGAAGAAACAGCACACTTACAGCTTGCATCATAAAGTGTTTGCATAAGCAAGCACAAATGCTTTTTCAACTATAAATCAAGCTTTCCTTAGTTCACAAGTGCTCAAGTTTGTCAGCTAAATTGCTTTTTTTTTTTTTTTGAAATGTGGCTTGTTCATTTGTTATTTCCCTGAGGGTTTTCATTTGCTCATTTTTAAAGATAAAGCCTCAAACAGATTTTCATATGTCCAGTTGTAAGCATCCTTTGTGTGGATTTAAATGGCTACTTCTGGCTGTGAGCACTTAATCTTTAGGACTGATGGTGTGGTAGCCTTTGGCTCGAGAAGGTGCTTGGCTGAGAACAACAGATGGGCAGGGGATGCCATCAGGGGCATTAAGCTGCTGTGGGCATGTGCTGGTTCCACTGGCTGGCTCTTACCTTGGGGCTCTGTCCTTGTAGCTGCAGTGGTCACTGCCAGGTGTTTCCAAGCCCTCTGTGGTGGTCCTGGTGGTGGTTCTAGCCAAGATCTAGAGTTTTCATGTGCTAATGTTAACTTTGGCAAGGTGACAAAGTAAAATGCTTCTGACAAATCCAAGCAAGAGAAGTGAGACTCTTCCCTTATTATTGATGTTTGGTATCTCAGCAAAAAACTAGCACAACGCTGTAGACAGTTTGCTTGTCCTTGGAGAATATCAGCAACTTTTGCAGCAGACAGGAGCAGTTCTAGTAGGAACTCCCAAGGGTTTTCTATTTAGGCAGACTGAAAAATACGTGTTTGTCTTCTCTTACGTAGACTTGGATTTAAATTGTTTCATCTTTGTACTCATGGGGATTATTAACGCTGTAGTGGGATGACATCCATAAAAAATGCAAAGCATTTAATTCTGTCACTTCCAGAATGTTTTGGAAAAGTCAAAACCTTGTGACTTAGCATATTAGAAACCCAACCTTTGAAGTGTTTCCACGCTTCTGTTTCAAAGTTGACATCTCTGTTTTATTTTCAAAATGAAAGGGCAAGAAGGGGATAACGCACTTTGACCCAAGATGAAGTCTTTTATTTAACCACTGAATTGAAAAACATTATTTGTAAAAACTTCCACAGTATGAGTAACAATACTGATGACAAATCAGAGACAACATAAATTGTAAATTTTTCATGTGGTGTATATTTTGTTATTCTGTCATGTTTGTTTTAGAGCATCTCGGAGTTCAGTTGTGTATAGTTACCTAGGGCAATGAAAAGACAATTTTATCCCCAAAAGTCTGCAGTCTAAATGTAACACGGGAAAGAACAGCTGGACACTGCAGCAGTGCAGGTGCTCTAGGAAGGAGTGGAATAGCTGTGTTAAGTGTAATAAGCGGTGGTCACAGCACACCAGCTGTCTGGCCAACAAGAAGCAAGTGTAAAGTGGATTAGATATTCGTGAGTATAGCTTCTCTGGCTTGCTGTATTAAAGCTTACAGGTGACTTTATTACTTGTCAGATTGGTAAATGAAAAATTATTAGTGGCTGAAATGACGTGCGAATGTATCTTGGCAACGTGGTTGAGAAGAGTCTGAATACAAGATGATGACAAAACCATTTGTGTCTTTAGAAGAAGCAATGTTCTCTGAATTAGCTGACTTAATCAGCATTGATGTGCGCTTCGTAGTAATGCATGATATAAATTGGAATTGGAAATACTTTTATAAAGGTTGGCTTAAATATAATGGAACAGCTTATTTAACGTAATGCCCCAGGTAAGGAAGGAAAAAAAATAATTTGTGCCAAGCTTTATTTATGCATGGCATGCTGCAGTTTGCAGAACGGTGGTTAGAGATGCCTAGGTTGGCCAGGTTGGCCATTTTTTTCTGATGTCAGAAAAAAAAATAATTGCATCAGATGAAGGTTAAATTTAGTCATAAATTAGTCTAATTCTGTCTCTCCCTTGTCCAGTCTGCAAACATTTAGATATAATCACAATTAAATATGTTGTTGAGCCATACTTTATGCATCGCTGAGCAATTATTAGTTGCTTCATCCATATAGGCATTTTTTGTGTCAAAGATAAATAGTAGATTTCTATTTCCAGATTATAGCACCGGGTGCATAAATGAAACTCGGTAAGTATTCTTGTTACTGTTACCTTAAATGTCTCATTTTAATTGCTATTGGTTTAGTAGTTTACCGACTAAAAAGACTTAAGATCTGCATGCGTGTCTAATTAGGCGTTTAGTTAAGCAAGTCCTGTTGTATTCTAGAAGCATGAATCTTCTCTCTTGTAAGTAATATTGCATACAGTTTCACAAAATTAGTAATTCCTTTCCTTTCAAAAATTTTGATTGTTCAACATACATATTGCAAAATACATTTTATGTGACAGAGTGTAATATCAAGACAAATTGAATGTTAATCTTATTTTAGTTAGAATGTTAATTAGAATGTTAGAATGTTAATTTTATTTTAGTTAAATTTTCTTCCCACTTAGAGCAGCTTAATACAATGTATGTCAGCCTCATATTTATGCTTGAATTTGTTCAGATAAATTGTCGTTCTCTTAAAATAAGTATTGAAAATTTTTATTACAAAAACAAGTAGACTGCTTATTGCATGTAGGGAAAAGTGAATAATTAATATGAATATTCAAAATTCATATTTTAAAATTAAATTTTGTGCATCTCAAATTAAAAATTATAAAGACTTCATGTGGCTTTAGGGTTATATAGCAGAGCAGTTAAATGCTGGAAACTTTTTCTACTGAGGACTGTAATTTTATGTGTTATAAGTCAAAGCAAGAGGAACTACAGATCTTGGCCAAGTCTGAATCCCCAGTGAATTACAGGCTCATCATGTCTCTCTACTTTTCCCAAAAGGAGAAAATTGGAAACAGCATGGTCATGGTAAAAGATGTTTTGGTGGACAAAGATTTCTCATCGTGTTGTGGTTAGCTTTCAAGAGCAACTCTTTTGTTCCAAGTAGTTTCCACAGGTTTCATAAAAAGGGTTTTAACATTAATATGGAATATGAGGTTACTTACACAGAGTGCTGCTATGCCTTTGGCCTTACCATTTTTGATGGATGGAGCTGTATGCAATAACTGATGTATATTTAAAAGCACATACCTGTTCTTTATATGTAGTATAATTTGCTGACTTTGATGGTGACTGTGCTGCAAGATGCTGGTGGCTTTGCATCTTAGCATTTGGATGGTATTTGGACAGCAAGTTATCAATATTCAATTTTTTTTCCCGCTTTCTTTGAAGTACTGTTCATCCACTGAATCCTTCTAGTCATTGCCCTACATTCCTGGATGTCTGAAGCAGGCTAGGGAAGGTATTTTCACTTGGGTATGACAGCATCATATCTGCTCTGCCAAGTGCTTAACCTTTTCTTTTGCCTCCGCTTAGTTCTCATGTAAGTGGTATTTTGCACTCATCTTACAACAGAGTAATTTTCCTCTTGTTTTCCAAGTGGACGCTCAGGTCTCAGTGTTTGCAGTTGTGCTGGCAAGGTTCTCAATTTTTGAGGTTATTTATGCGGTGGCTGAGCAGAGACTTGTCAGCTTTAACTCCTGCTCTCTTGCTGTATTGACGAGATCTGTTCATTCCAAGCCAAAAGTTCGTAGTACGTTTCAAGCATCAAGGAAGCAAGTGGTTTCTGCCACTTCTTTTCTGCAGTGATGTGGATTTTCTTATGTGTTTAATAAGCTGTTGTTTAGACAGCATTAAAATCAAAATGTCAGTCAGTGTAGGTGTGCATGTCTCTGCTGGAACTGTATAATTAAACAAAGGGTAAAGCAACAAAATGTGGAAAGATTTTTTTTTAAAAAGATGAATTATTATTTTTCTTTGTTATCTGAATCGATAACATGAGACTGAATCTATAATATGAAATCTCGAGAAGCAAGACAATTGGAATAATAATCTGTCAAGAAATTCTAAAACTCATAAATGTTTTCCAGGTTGTAACAAGGTTAATGTAGAAGCACACAGACTGTGGGGGGGGAGCTTCTCCAAGCATCAGTACTGCGTGGTGCACCCAGGCTTCATGGGGCTCTTAGCCTGTGTTTGGGGTTGCTGTTAGTAAAACGACTTTTAGGAAAACATATTTAGGTGGCTTACAGTCTGTTTGCAAAGCTTGGTTGAAACAGTCCCTTGTGAAATGCCGTTGAGTGGAAGGTAGTAATGCTATGAACTTGTCCTTAGGCATTAATTACCTCCAGAGAATTCTGGCCCTTTGAAACGACCAGAAACGGGACATGCTGTGGTGCAGAGAGCTGCTTCAGCTCCAGTGAAACTGACTTCATGTGCCGCTTCTTAGCGGAGGTGGCTTATCACAGTAACAACCTGCGATAGTTGCAAAATGCTAGAAGTACATCTCCTAGCTTAATAACATTATCTGTCATTATCAACGCTAAATGTCACTGTCAGCATTTTTTATTATGTTTGTTAATGTGCAGTTTTAAATGATAGCAATAGAAACAATGCAGAAAAGTTGCCTTTTTTATTTTATTTTTTTTCTAGAGCATATCAAGCAAACAATATCATTTTGGCAAACGTATTTTTTACAAAGCATAATTTGCTGAAATAGTGAACTAATTCTGTGCTAATGACGGCACGTGGACACCTCGGGCGTTGTTGGTTTTTCTCTGTCAGCTGTTTTGAGATGGCAAGGATTGTCTCATGTTCGTTCACCAGCTGTGCATAGCTTTTGCTCAAGGAAGTTTTTTTTTTAAAGATATAATATTATGATGCATTAAAAGTATAATTTAAAAAGACATAAGGATGCATATCCTGAATGCAGTGATTGCATTTGGTTTAGAGAAGACTGGCGTCTGCAGAAGTTTTCCTGTAAATTAGTGTCCTGTAATTTATAGCTATCTCACAGCGATTCTTTGCTGACATATTTTGAAAGCATTCTGTCATAATTTTTTACCTGTATTTACAGAATAAACATGTTTAAGGCTGCTTTTATTCTTGTATCTAGAGTTTGGACTTTTCAAAGCTAGTCCTGCAACACTATGCTGTGCTCTGTGCCCTTCGCACAGAATAGATGCATCTGTTCGGCAAATGTTGCAGAAAATACTGGTTCTCTGCAGAAGATCTGCCATCTGTTTTGTCTGGTTTTGTGTTCGGGGTTTCTGTAGAATGTTTTTAAGCTAGTTTTGTAAGTTTTAAATGTTATGTTTTCCAAAGCTTTCCTTTTCTGAAGGATGCAAGATGAGTGGAAACAGTAGGAACTGCTGATTATTCACCCTTGTGGCTGTAGGTTTAAAAATATATCGGTGCTTATTAAAAGGTTGATATTTATCAGAACTGGTTTGGTAGTATTTGAATAATCATAGCTCTTTCCTGATTAAAATTAACAAAACTGTGATAATAGCAGTGTCAGGTGGCTCTTGCACTAAGATTTCTAGACTGTTTTACTATTGCATTTGAAAGACTTTCCCAGCTGTTAGATGCAGGAAATGATTAAAGCATCTTGCATGAACATAGATTAACTTTCTGATGATATCATTAAGGTGGAAATGTAATCCCTTTGAGGGAAAAAAAGCCAAGACAACATTAGTAACATGGAATTAAGTGGAGCACAGTTTAGAGTGTATAAATAGAATTATATTGAGGAAAAAAATGTTTAGATATCTAAACATTTAAAATATCTAATGTTCTCACTGTGTTGGTGTTTATGGAGAGCTCTATGTTATGAGGCCTAATCCAAAATATGCCAGGAAAAAAATATTCCTCTGGACTTCAGTGAGGTGTGAAACAGGTTTTATATAAATTCATGGAGTTCTATTATTATCATTAATGACAGAATAAATGGGTGCTGTTATCTGAGACAATAATTGTTCCTTACCTTTCCCGCTTTGCAAAATTTCATTTATTTTGCCCTAAGCATCAGTGCTTCAGAATGTTCCATATTAATAGTTCTAAGACTTCTAATGATTTGCTAAAGATGCTCTGTGCAATTAAAAACAAATAGAAGCAATGCTAGTCTTTTTCACCCTGGAGTCGGAGCTCAGCCATGCTGTTTGCATTGGTTGCCTTTACGCGTTTCAGCTCACCTTGGGCATCTCAACACATGAAAGACATTTATGCTAACCTTGTTAGCAAAACATTTTTCAAAAAACAGCTTTCAAATTTCTGTTATTTCCTATGCTTCTGCTTTACCATTGAGGATACTGGAGTATTGAACTCAACCTCTGTATTTAGCCATAGCAAAATGGGAATGCTTAAGGTCGACTGCTGTTTGAGGTTCTGGGAAATCTATTATAAGGCAGAACATTTCACACTTCAGTAAGCTCCAAATTAATTACATTGATGGTACATGAATACCAAAAGAGAGTGAGTATAATTAACACTACTTCAGCAAACATCAGAGGAAATATTAGTGATTTCCAATTGATGATAATGCTAATGTGTTATATAAAAGTAGTTTATTAGAAACGGTATAATACTGTCTCTTGCTATGCCTGTGTAATGTGCTAGTTTATTAATTTAAATATGTTTTTATTGGCTATTTAAGATTATATCAGCATGCAAACACATTTTAATATAATCTTAGATGCAGTTAACGAGTAGGACAGTTTGGATGTGAGAGCAGACAAATCTAAAATGAAATAGGAATATGTTATGAAGATATCTTCTAGGGTTTATAGTGCAGCATTAAGAGCTGATGCTGTCTCAACATGATCTGTAATGTAGTGAGTGACATGTACACGAAAATATCCCATTAATGGTATTAAGCTTTCTATTGTTTACAATCTGAGCCTTAATGCATTCCACCCTGCCTATTGTAGAGTACTGTAAGAGCAGCCACTGTAAAATGAGCTGTCGGCATCCAGAATAAAGTTTCTCACCCAGAAACAATGTAATAAGAAATATAATTAGATCCTCTGATTAGCAGAATGCAGTGAAATTATATGAGGTGTTTCTGATTTTTTTTTTTTTTTTTGCAGATGCTAGCACTTTATAAATTTGCATTGGAATCTTATTTCAACCACTAAGACTGACTTTCAAGCAACAGTAAGCAGGGTATAGCTAACTACTGAAGCAGAAATCTAGAATCAATGAGTAATTATTAAGAGCTTTCCAGAATATTAGCTGTTTCAGTTGCTGCAGTGATGGAATAGTCCATTAGATATTTGTTTCTGGCAACTCCTGAGAATTGATTCTGATACGAACAACCAGCCATTTTGATCAATACTGTAATTACTCTTATTGATGGATTGTTTTACAATGATAGTCATCATTGCAATATGTCTGCTCAGGAGGCATCAAGACAGTCCGCTGCATGCAGTAATGCGCCACAAATATCTGATTCAAATCAA
Organism: Anser brachyrhynchus; assembly: GCF_964034855.1. Taxonomy (NCBI): domain Eukaryota; kingdom Metazoa; phylum Chordata; class Aves; order Anseriformes; family Anatidae; genus Anser; species Anser brachyrhynchus. Next base: position 23,461,603 of record NC_137705.1, read on the forward strand.
CACACTATTGAGACTGGGCTGACAAGCGTGAAATTAATTGTTCCACTTCATGTAAGACCTACATTCTTCTTTTGAGAGAGTAATTTGTTGCTGCGTGTAGCCTGGGAACAGTACAGCCTCAGTGCCATGTTAGGTGTGGCTTTCTTGGTCTTTGTCTTTTCCCCACGAGATCGGTTCTTTCACCCTTTTAAGCACCATAAGTGAAGGAGTTCATGTCTCAGGGGCTCTGACACAATTCATATCTTTTCTGGTTGTTGAGGGAAGGATTGCGTATCTTGCTAAGAGAAAAAGAGGCTTTATGATCCAAGCTATTGAAAAGCTTTAAAATATAGGAATAATGGTGAGGCAAGAAAGTCACAAATACTTGTGTGCAATAATCTAGCAGAAAAAGGTAATGTTTGGAAGCAGACTTTTTTCAACTTAAATGTTACGTTGCTGCTATTTAAATTTTTTTTTCCGTGAATGTTTATACAGAAAATATCTTCCAGTTGTCTCAGTAGAAAAATAAGGATTACATCCAGTGAAAGAAAATATTTAGAAACACAAATATTGATGTACTGTGCCATGCCACTGGTCTCTTGATGGTTGGTTGGCCAAATGGCTTATTAAGAAATAGAAGCTAAGTCACGCAGCATTTATTGTGATAACGTAGTGATGATTATTGGTACAGCTAACAAAATTATGTTCCTATTACTGCCTTGTGTGTTTCTTCTTTAAGGCTGTGTTATGTTTAAGCTTTAGGTTTAGTTAAAGAATATTCATGCTTTTTAAAATAATTGAACTTAAATGTTTTTAACTTTATCCTATTCTGTTTTCTCATTTTTCTCTTCTCTCATATCAGCTTTTGTGTTTCAATGGAAAGATGAGGATTGTGTGTAATAAACGAACATAGTATGTATGTAGCCATGCATATGTACGATTACTGTTATCTCTTCTGTTTAATGTCTGACAAAATAAAGTAATAACTGGGTGTGAATGAACTGGTTTGAATATGGAAGATACAGAAATAGCTACAGAAGTAACTGGCTATTTCTCTACTATAGTGTCTCTTAGAACTGGACTTTGAGGCTTATGCTAATACTTCGGTTTTGGACAGCTGGGAACAGCCTTCCTGCAGAAGCAACCAGCACAGACTCACCCATTTATTTTTCAAAATGTCTTTCTGTTTATTGAAAAATATCCTGTGTAAAGCCACTTTTCTCTCATTAGCTCAGTAGAGCGTCAGTATTTTTAGCAATACTGCTTATATAGTTGATTTCAGTGGGTTCTGTGATAATAAATTCTGTGCTTTAAACATCTCTTACATCTCAACATATATATGTATTTAATAATTCTAAAGTGACTTTTTCATCGTGTTTTCACATTAAAACTTCTTTGTTTTCTTATGGTATTCACAGCGCTCTTCCAGTGATAAATCACTACCAACAAGCTTTTAGTGTGTCCTAAACAGATGCACATAGGTGGTTTATTTTTCAAGTATATCACTTAACAGACAAACCTTTTGCTTCTTGCCCAGCAAAACTCTTCAGGGATTTGAGCTGTACTCCGGTAGCTTCAACCATAGTGATCCCATGAGGCCTCTTCTGTGCCTCATGCTCTGCTTCTGTGTCACACTGTATGCGTTAGTGCTGGGCAGCAGTGCGGTGACATCGTGCTATTATGATGCAGTCAGTGCCAGTATTATTAGGTGCTGGTGATCTCAAGGTATCTGTGGTGTTTGCTGATAGACCTGTGACTTCACTGAACTGTCATCCAGTCTGGCCTTACCTCGTCCCATCCAACTCCTCTGCTCTGTCTTTCATAGCAAGCATTCACGGGTGTGTACGTGCCTCAGGTTCCTTTATAGTGACTGAGGTTAGGGCTGATGCCTGTTGGAAATCTATAGCTCCAGGTAACGTGTAGTAGTGCTGACTCCTGACTAACCTATCTTCCCATTGTCATCCTGAGCCTTTTTTCTCTAGCGCTCTAGATTAGCATCTCTGCTACTCCTGTTGGTGTTGAAGACCTCTCTGTTAACAAAGACTCATTAAAGGAAAATGATCCAGTATAAAATGACTGGAGAGATGGGTGTTGCTTGTGACTGAAAATGTCTCAGCTTCCACTGGAAAGGCGTTTTCTGAGTGAGTGTTTACAAAATATTGATGGAACTCATGTCTAACAACAAAGCTGGTATCCGCAGTCATTAATGGGACTCGTGCACATTTTCTCCTTTTTTAATCAAAATGAAAAAAGAAGAGCTAACTACTGAATTTGCCACATAGATATAACTGAACTTTTGTTTGTGGAAGACTGATTATCTGGAGGAAAAATAAGTTTATTGTGATTTGTGGGCAGAGATCATTTGCATGTTTTCCCTGACACTGACTGTTGACTGTTCACTTTTAGGGGATGAGCTCCTTTAAAATGATTTCATAATAAGGATGTTATATACCATATGGAAGTAATATTTAAGTGCAACAAATAATTGAAAGAACAATTAAGAAAAACTGAATTCCATGTTTATTTTTAAATCCACTGAAAACTTTTTGAAGATGCCTAGAAGTCTTTGGGGTTGTTCATAGAACACAGTGTTGCTGTGAGTGAGCCTTGAGGCACCTTATGAGGTCTAAGGTTACTGGGGAGTATCAACAGCTTTGGTAGTAGTTTTTGGTTAAATCATCTCCCATATACGGTATGAAGAAATAATTAGAGTTGTATGAAATAACTGAAACAAAATTCAAATCTTTTATGGAACATTTGGCTCAATTTGTCCTGTGTTAATGGAGAGGATTTTTAGTTGGTTGTGACTTTTTTTTTTTTTGATTTTGGTTGCTTTTTGCCTGAGCTAATTCAAGATTTTACTGCAATCTGAAATTTATATTGTACTGCCAGCATGTAGGCATGAATCAAAAATAAGTGAAGGCCAGTTTTTGTTCAAAATATACCACATTTGTTATATGCAGCAAATATAAAGAACTATCAGGGACACTGTTTTGCTTTCCCTTTTTTTTCCTCTGTAGTTGTTCTGGGACAGTCCACAAGCAGCTTTTGCTTTTGGTTATATCTTGAAGCAAAACTTTTGAAATGCAATTAAGTTTTGTGTTTTGCTATGAAATTGCAGATGTGTATATCTATCAAAAATCGTGTTTTCTTCTAAGCAAACATAATTAAGAAATGGATATTGTGCTTCCATGAATTAAAATAGTAATAACAATAACAACAAAACCAGAAAAAGACTACAAAAATCTTCCTAATTTTCTTTTTTGGTTCATTGTTTTTTGTTGTGCTTTGTATGGCTCCTTGAAATTGCTTTTTGCAATGAACATGGAAAAAAAATCTAACATTCACCTGTTCACCTGTGGGCTAAGTACACAACCAAGTTCTTTCCTCAAGATAGATTATGCAGGGCTAACAAAAAAATATGTATCAGGCTGTTCTCTGGGTCAGAAATTCAAAGAGCCGCCTCTGCTATATTTTGGACAGTCAGCAGGTATTCTATTGATCTTTCTACTACTTAATTACCATAATCCTGTTGGCTTTGTTGCTATTACAGTATGTGATCTGTGGTCACTCGGGTTTTATTTTATCTACTGTATCAAATATAATGTACTCTCAGTCACTTATAGTTCTAAGATTGTTTCTATGTGTATTGATTTTTAGCTTGTTTTATTAAACAGTAAGGTGAAATTCAAGAGCTTGCTTGTTTGATAAATGTCTTACAACTTTAGTTACTTGTAAGAAAGAAATATCAGCTACACAAAGTAGAAAAAGGAATACAAAGGACATGGTTTGTGTTCGGAGATTGGAACGGGGAGGGTTGCAGGGCAGAATAATGGGTATGTTGGACCAAGCATGTTACAGTGTATTGTTGTTGCCCTAAAGATATAGATAATAGCTATTTATCTTCATTGTGGACAGCTTCACCTGGGACATAAATTTTCTGTGCAGAGAACATATTTCCCCCTCTCCCCCTCTACCCCCTTGAATTTCAGTGCTCACTTCTGGTAGTCGTGTGTTTGAACAGTGTTGCATGAGTAGCTTTTACTGCTTCTAGTTTCTCTTGTAGTTTTTGTAGGTTTTGTGTTTGTGCATGAAACAGCATGCACCTGGTTTTACTTGGTGTTCTTGTAACAAAATTGTTAGTTCACTACTAGGTTTTGTTATTTGACCAAACGCTGGCTAAAACAGTTGAAAATCAAAACAAATTTAGTCTTTATGAAAACAATGCGTGCTGCTTTCTGAACCATGGTGTAGGCTAATCTATTTACCTTTGTACATTTTTCCTTTAAATCGGCATTAAAACATCTGTTTATTTAATGACTATGTACCCTGTAAAAGTCGTATGTTATTGTTTGTAGCCAATGTTAATTAAAATACTACCAGGAAAACACTTTTCATGTGATAAATCTCCCAGTTTTTTATCAGCTTACAGTCCTTGATTCTTAATTTTATTTACTATCTCTTCTACAGTGAAGGCTCCCTATTTATCTATTTTAAATATGATCACAATTAAGATGATATGTGAAAATAATATTGAGATGCTGATTAGTTTCTGTAATGTCCGGAGCAAATTGATAAATCAAGGAAGAAAGAAAAAACAAACAAAAAAACCCAACACTTTGAGAGCTCTGCAGGTGTGCTTTGGAGTTCATTTTGCACTGGGATACACAGTGCAGACTGGAAGTCCACCCTTCATGTATAACAGGCTGCCTACTTGCAGCAAAATGCTTTTAAAAAATAAAGAAAGGAAGCAGCTATAAAGAAAAATGCACAGCTGAGTACTATTGAGTGGGAAGCACTTTGACAGAGGTTTTTTTGTGGCTATTGACACTCTGGATCTGGTACAGTTATGAAACTTGAGTGTGTTATTAAAAACAAACCTAATGTTGTCTTTTAAACCAGAAATTTGTCTCCATTCCCAAGAGCTATATTTGAAGTAGCAAGCGCTCAGTATACAGCTCCTTTGATCTGATTAGCAGATTTGAGGATTTTATTTGTCCATTTTTGAAATGGAAAACACTTTTTTTTTTCCCTAAAACCAATAAAAGCCCTACATGCCTGTGTGTATATGCTAGTTTTTTCAGAAAATTTGCTTTCTTTTCTTGCTTGTGCTTTAATCCAGGTAAGAAAGAGAAGGATAATATACAGGGAAAAAAAAAAAAAAAAAACAGGGAGAGAATTTTTTTCATTTGTCAAGCAAAACTACAGACAAATGTAGATGGTTATAAGGCATTGTACGATTAAAACTTGTTTGAAATATGAATCAACATGGGGCTTTCGTTCACTAGAGTCAGCTATCATTTATCTGTCTCAGAGGTACTGGTTGCTTGTCTGCTGTGGCCACAGAAAATCCACCACCATCTGACAATTGCTTGGCTGCATGAAGTTTAGTGTATAAAGAGGATTAACTTATAATTTCTCTATAATTCTCTCTCTGCATTTTGGAAATAAAGCTAAGGTGACTTAAGTTAGAAAAGCAGACAAGCTTGCTGCAGTAATTAACCATCTTAGCCCTATGAAATCCATTGGACCCTGGTGTTGCCTACTGACGTTAGGTCTGTCTACACTCCAAATTTGTGTTGTTCTCTGTTTTGTTCCAGCACTTTATTTTTGGGCTGTCTTTGAGAGCAACCAACTTGTTCTCTGCAAGAAGAATTGTGGGCACTAGTTTGCTCCAGGATGCTGCCCAGAAATGCTGTACACCGTATGTTGTGCTGAGACATAGTCCCTCTGGTTAGGATGCTCCTTAAAGGGATCACAGCAGGTCATGCATGCTCAGACATTCCCATATGCTCAAAGTCATTCAGGAAAACACCCTCAGCTTTATGCTAGAAAATTCTATTTTGTTTGCTTGCGTCACAACTAACAGACAGCAATGATGTGTCAGGAGCAAGGGAGCTGACAGCAGTTGTAGGACAAATGCAGCAGGGACTTGGCCAGTGTGCCCAGCAGGTGCCAGGCACGAACAGCCTGACTACAGCAGTGGTCACAAACAAATGGAGTCAGGGATGAGGGCTTTTGGTTGAGCTTGGTCTATCAGGGCTGTAGGGCCACAGCTGTCGTGCTGCCCTGAGATCTCACAAGCAGATCCCCCTGGAGCATGGTCAGTGCTTCCTTTGGGCTCAAGGTGTTTCCCCCAACCTAATTTACCATTGAGTATTGCTGGATTTAATTGATATGCTTTTTACCCCAGTGTTCTGCTTTAAATAAGTGTGTGTGTGTGTATATATATATATATATTCTAATTCTTTCATATACTTGGTATTTGAGCTGGAAATAATATAGCAGATTCTGGTATAGCAATGTGTTTTGTCTCTGTAGTTTTAAAAATGATCCAAACCCGAGACTTCAATATTTCTCAATATTTCTCCCTTTTTTGGAGTGGAAAACTTGAAGACTTAGAGTGTGATATGGACAATTTACACTGGAAATTTGAGGAAATATATAAACAAATTATATGTGGAAATGAATCTGGTTGTTATGTTTTGAAAGGTAGCCATCATGCATGTGCAAGAACTTGTTTCCAACAAAAATTGTTCAGTGGTAGATTTATTGAGCAGGCATGGTAGCCAGATTGTCATAGTAAAATGTAGCCATTTCTTTGGGTCTGCATCAATAATCCATATAGTAAATACAGTTGAGTGTCTGTGTCCTGATGACTAATTGTTCAAGCTAGAATTATAAGAAAGAATGAATCAATCTGTATTTTCAGAGATTTTTCAAGGGGAGGGACTGGTTTGATACATTTGAGACCTGCAGTACTCAAACTTCCTAGTGAAATGGAGCCACTGCAACAGTATCAGGTCATAAAAAAGAATGCATTCCTCACTTTTGGATTAGCTCTTAAATTAGTGATTATTTTTTTGTTTGTTTTGATTACACAAATGCAAAGTGTGCGATGTAGTGTGCGATTCTTACCATGCTTTATTTTTAGATTAATACAAGTTGTTGATAGTGTTTGAGTCAAGGCACTGTTGAGTCACGTACACCTTCAGCCTCAGCAGCAGAAATTGTCCTCTGGCTATAGGACGCAGTAGGATAACTGTGTATTGTAGGATAACAGTATCTCGAAAGCTCTCATCTTTTCTGTAGGCTGCAGTAAGTACAAACTTCAAAAGGGGTAGATAAAAATACAAATGTTTATCAATTACAAGCAGTAGAGAGTGCTCCTGCTATTCCTCTGTCAGTGCTGTTGTGCTGCAGGATGGCTGAACGGCAGGGGGCTTTGCGTCAGAGCCCTCGCAGCATTCCTTCACTTACAGCAGCATTTTGTTCTTTGTATTATGTTGGTGTTGTGTGTAAGCCTGATACTTGCTGGTGTTTGAATTGTAGATTCTTGTATTTCATGGTACTTTTGCAGTTTTTTGGACTATTTCATGCTGCCTGTATGCGCTTTTAAATTTTGGGTCTGTCTGGCACTTCCTGCTCCTGCGAGTGCTGTTTGTATGCGGATGTCACGGTGATCAGCTAGGGGAAGGAGGGTTTGCAAGAATGTATCAGCTGCTGTATGCAAATTTCTTGGAGCTTAAAGTGATGTAGAATTTTAGCTTCTAATGTGTTAAGCAACAAAATTCACTCCAGTTTAAAAAAAAAAAAAAAGCCCTCATTTACTCCTACCTGAGAGATTTTTTTGGTTAATTAGATTTTTTTTTTCTTGTCCTTTCTCCTCTCCCCCCATGTTAGCATTATGAAACTGGTAAAGTCATGATTTCTTGCAAACTGCTTTAATAACATCAGCTTTGCTGTTGTATCTCATTTTCACAGAGGTTTTTATCTATTGTTAATAAAAAAGTCCAATCTGTTAGTATTGTTGGTTGTTTTACAAACTACATGAAGCTTATGACCTCATTTTTGGTTTATTTTTTATTACCATTTCCAAGAAATTGAGCAGAGATAGATATTTTATATTTCTAAGTGGGAACTTTTTGGAAAAGTGAGTAGTTTTTAGAACTATTATTTTTGGACTGGAGATATCTTACATAGAAGAAAATTGCTTATGCAGTTAGATTTTGTTGTTTCTCTATTGGGATAGATTCCCCACTCCGCTGTAGAAGAAAAGAGATGCTGATTTATGCAAGCACACAAAGGTCCAGGGGTGGTAAGTATGTGAGTACATGTTTTGAGCAAACAAAATTTGGGCAACCGTAACGCATAAAATAAATAGTGACAACAATGAATTACGGACTCATAATTCCACTGAGGACTTCTGCTGATGGCATAAACTTGAAATGTGAAACTCAAGTGGTTTGTGATGCTCCATTGTTGGAGCCCGGAAAAGGAATTAATTCCAGTTCAAGCTTGATGATTGCAAATTCACGTGATTTTCTTTTGTTGCTCAACATGTGAACCTCACCTCCTTTCCCATTGTAAATTGTCTCTGTCTGCATCTTCCTATCTTATGACAGTGCCCCACTCCCCACCTCCTCCCCTTTTCTTTTTCTTACAAGGGTGGGAACAGTAATGCCTTTTGTTTTCAGTGTTCAAACTACTGCAAACTGAGAGCTAAGCTATACCTGGAAAGCTTTAATGTGTTTTTAAATATCTGAAGTATGATTGCTAGTCAGTCAGCTTAAAGTCTTTGACACTGTGTTTGATAAAAGCTTTTAGCTTGATGTGTGCTTGATTTTATGGAATCTAAATAGAGAATAAGTGTTTTGTGATTCTAATCGCAATTAATTGAGCCTCTATTTCTAGTGAAGTTGTATGGTAGTGGTTGGAAATATTTTTATGCATTTCTTCAGCATTCTTATGAGGGGAATAAAAATAGAGCATTTATGTTTAAAATTACTGTGCTTTTTTTAAACGATGTACAGTCCTTGTGATTCTTCATGATACATGTTTACCATATGCTTGAGAAGTGGGATAACTGATTTTACAAACTGAGTAATAGATCATGTTCATAAACATCTCAAGGTAGATAAACACACAATGTCTCATTTGTCTGAATGTATCACAGTACTTCAGAATGACAGGTATTTCGTGGTATTGGTACTTTAGGAGTGTTGCTGCGTAGTCTCTGTATATCTTCCTTGCATTAGAATTATGGAAAGTATGCTTTATTTCATCAGTTTCAAGTTTTACTCAAAACTTCTTACTCCTTTTGCTTTTCAGATATATATACAAAGCCCTGAAAATATAGTAATAAATTTTAAGTTACTTTTTATATTAGGTTTCAAGTTAACTAGCCTAGTGTTTTTAGCAATGGAAGTAATAAGCCTTTGCCCTTTATGCATGTACAGTGTATGTGATATAAACATTATTGCAGGAGTAGTAGTTAAACTGGAATGCTGTTACTGACTGTTTCCATAATTGTAGTTCCTAGGATTTTTGATGGTGTTTGGGATTACACCATGCAACCTAAGACTGCTGGCAAGTCTTCAGAACAGAAACTAATTCCCATTCCTGATGCAAACTGTTCTCGGGGCTACACTATTTGGCTTTTTACAGATTTTGTTTTCTACCTAATTTGCAAAATTGAAGCCTATAAAAGCAAGGTGAAGCTAACTGTGGAAATATTATCATCCTTGCTTAATGTCTTGAGAGCAGATGCACTGAGGAATTAAGTGACTAATTCAAGGTTATGCAGAACTCTGTGGCAGAGCTGGGATCTGAGCCCAGTTCTTTCAAGTCCAAGGTTAATACCTCAGCCATCAGACCATTCTTTCTCTAAGAATATAGCCTTTATTATAACTGCAGATTTCACTTGTGCTACTTTTACTGCAAAACCAAGTCCCTTTGACTTAAATTTTCCATCATTACTCTCAAATAAGAAGGGATTTAAAAACAATTTCTGCAAAGTCTGACTACTAAGTTGTGTTTATTGGTAAAATGACTGATTCTTTAACATGTCTTTAAGCTTAACTAGTAAGACTTCTTGTACTGTCTGTGAGATTTCCTTTCCTCTACTCCCTATTATTACAGATCATTTTGTTACTCACTGTAGATACTGCTTGAAACTTGATAGATCGTGTTTTTCCGAGCAATATTTGAACTACAAAGCATAGCTTTGAGATATTTGTTATTTTGCAGTGTTTATATGTAAGATTAAAGCTGAAGTCTGAACAAATTAATAATGTGACTGTTCAGTGTTATAAAATTGAAAGCCTCTGTAGAGGGACGGTGGACATCAGACTTGATTTGTATTGTAGCTCTCATTTTAATAAATTAAAAGCCTTATATACAGACAAAAAGTGAAGCATAAGGATATGTTATCTGTCTAGAAGATGCTTTATTTTAGAGCAAAATGGTAACTTCTTCAAACGGAAACTGTGAAGCTAAACTTGGAATAGTATGGGATTTTTTTTTTGGCAATTTGGTGACAGGTAGGGCTGGGAGCTGCAAGACCAGTAAGTAATTAAGAGTCTAAACATACCTGCTACAATTGATTGGGAGAGAAATCGAAATCTTAAATTAGTCTCAAATATTGTATACCTAATGTGTGTACTCTTAAGGAAAAAGCTAATTTAACTACCAAAGTATACTCAAGGAGACTTGATTTTCAGACACGGTTTCAAAGATCTGGGCTGTTTGTTATCCTATTACAATATCCTACTGAGGCAGAAATAAATTTAACTGCATTTTTGGATATTTATTCATTCATATTCAGATTGTTCTATAATGTAAGCTAATACCTGGTCCTCTTAAACTGCTTCAGAAGATATTAAATTGAAATATCTTCAAATCTTTGTAAATATTTTAGCAAATGGATGAATAATATCTTTTAAATGTTTACACATCTTTTCTACACAAGGAATGATAGAAATTTCAGCATCAAACTATCCCTGTAAGACAATATTAATTTATTTCTTGAATGAGGAAACAAAGATGGAAATTAAAGTAATTCTATCAGAAGACCACTGCAGTGCTGGGAAGACTGCTGCAGTGCTTAGGTGTGTTTTTTTCCCAATTGCCATTTAGCAAATGCTTCTTTTTCATTTCTTAGTGAAATGTGAAAAATAGAGGACCTCTTTATCCTTTCTTATTGTCCATATATGCCCAGCTAAAAGAACAAAACCCTTCAGCCCACCTCCATTTTTTTTTAAACCAGACCAGAAGGGGACTGCCAGCTTTTCATGGGCAACCTGCAGAAGTTCAACACCAAGAGTCATGGAACTGGACATCTCTTCTAAATATATTGATCCTTTCATATGTAGTTAGTAGTAAACTAGTATTATTTAGAAATCGGATTGGGGAAGAATTCCAAGTGAAGCCAAAGATGACCAGTTGATTATGACCTTGACTCATTTGTTGTTACAAAATTTGTGAAATGTTTCTGCTTGTTACGAAATTATTATCTGGGAACAAAGACTTTTTCTGGGCAGGATTATAGCCACTGAATGCTAATTAACAGAACAAAGAGTTGAGGATTACTGAAGCAATAATAGTAAAATATCCAGGAACAGTTGCATGGGGACATTATCTTCCTGTCAGCTGTGCTGCTGTGTGCTTTGGCACTCCTCCTCTTGTCTTCATCCCGCAGTAACCAGAGACTTTTATGAGGGCCTCTCAGAAACATGCCTCGTTCGGTCCCTGTGGCTTTTCTTTTCCAGAGGGTAATCTTACACACTGGGTCAGCAGAACCAGATGGGGAGAAAATAATAATCTACTGCTGGTATTCTTAGTGGGATGGATGTTAACGGCTCACGAAAAGCGATAGAGGATGGGTGATTTCTGTAACCACTAATTGTGAAATAAAGTTTGCGGTGAAGTGAGTCACTCGTCCGAAATACATACCTGGTAACTTCAGTATCCTCAGTCTGTTTTGGGAAAAGTTCATAGCATAGTGGAGGATGTTTTCCCAACTATCAGGGTCATCAAAGAGTTCTAAATCTGGTAACCGGTTGTTGTCTTTTACTGCAAAGCTTGAACATATAATAAAAGGTTAGTTTGCTAGAGGCTTGGCTTCATTCTTAGTGCTGAGTACCAGCAATTAGAAAGAGCACATTTAGATATCTTGCATTGTCTTCAATTTCTGCTCTGCTCTTTTCAGGAGTAGTGCCATTTTATTGGGGCTCCGTTGGCTTTTTGTGTGGAATATACCATTTCATACCTTGTGGCACCTGGGCTCTGATTCTTAGTTACTTAAGCGAGTGGGTTCATTGAATTACCTGTTCGTTGATGGGAATGCGCTTCCATCAGCCACATCTCTGCAGAGTCTGTCACCAAAACCTCTTAATTTGAACCAAGGATGTAAATGGGCTGGAGTGAATGGAGTATTTTCATGCTTACCCTTTGAGTTTTTATTGGATGCAGGATTGACAGAAAGCTATAAAGCTTACAGGAATCAAATTAACATCCTTTAATGTAAGCTGTTATTGCAAAATTACCTAATTTACTGCAATAAATGCCCCCTCTCTCTTTCTCTGTTATAAATGTATAATTTTATTTTTCTGGCTTGCAAGAAGCTAATGATGACATGATTGTCAGTGTTCTTGTGGTTTGACTCCTAATCTTCAGTTGGAACAGGAAAAAATTTAAGAATGAACCAAAAGCAAATTGATTATTAATAGTGGTGGGTTCTGTTCCTTCGCTTAAGGCTGGCAAACTTTCCCATTTCAACTAAGGCGTCTTTCAGCATAGTCCTTCTTAGTGTGTGTTAGAGACATCAAGAGACATAAGATGACACCATCGATACTTTTATGGCATAAAAAGTGCTCAGGATTTTCTACAGTTGCTGCTGATGAATTGATGAATTAGTGAAGTGTTGCATGCAGATTTCTACTGGTCCTGCAAAAGATCTTTTTCCCCTTCCCAAAGCCCTTTAGGTGACTTCTGGTGTAGTTTGTACATAAACTGATCAGAATGCTGCTGCAGGGGGACCAAAATGTTGTTTGTATGGGGCTGCATGAGCAGAAGCAACCTGTATGTTTCCAGAAGGACCAAGACCAACCGGAGCTGTGATAGCTCTTCTCCCTGTTCAGGGTTATAGCTATCAATGACATTGGGGCTGGAGTGGCATCAGTGCCTCCTACTGTGCATCTCTTAGTAGCACTTGTGCACCTGTAACAGTAATCTAGAAGACATTTATACCAGATGGAAACATGGTGGGGAGGTTGTAGTGATTAGACTAATCAAACTGGTCCTGTCCTTGTACTGTAATTGGAGGAGAGAAGAAAAGACTCTGTCAGCTGGGGATACAGATGCAGTTACTTGGATATTTAGTTCTGGATCTTATTCCTGAAATTAAAATCCATGAGGTATCATCATCTTGAGAGTAGAGTTGCATTGCTAAAAAGAAATGGGGAAACAGGGAACTTTATTTTGAATGAATTAAAGGCAGCCTTCTTTTTAATGCCCTTTTTTTAAGAGCCACTGAAGAACAATCCTTATTTTTTGACTAAAACAGAGCTCTCTGATTATTTTAGTGATACCCAAAGGGAGTGGTGAGTCCAAAGTTGTCCTTATTATGCTATAATATTTTCAATGACCAGAAGAACCCTTCCCAACCATAATATTGTCACAGTAATACAGGCTTTTCCAGAGTTAAGAATTTCAGTGCAAATACTGAAAGTTTATTTATTTATTTATTTATTTGTAGTTTTATTGTAGCAGATGATACATAGTGACAGTATGAGGTGGAATGTAGAGCAAGAAAAGATGCAGGTAGTGAACCCTATGGTTAAAATGGTACTAGTGAATTGTTTTCAGTCTGCATTGGGAAAAAAAATGTAGGTGCTGTTCTTTTGAAGTCTTAAAGATATCTTGTATCTTGCTATTGGCTATTATGCATTCAGGCACCTCAGGAACAAAGAAATGACAGAGAAATGGATGGCCTGGGTTTAACTAAGTAGGTGATGGTACAGATGAGTCCCGATAAGCTTAACACTTCATCTCTGTGCTGCCGCTGCGGTTTGCGAGGAGATTAGAACTGTCTGACTGTGAGGAGGGCAACCTCCACAAATTCACTCATACATGGCAGTTCTGTAATGAGGTGATACTTCATTCCTTAAACTACTGAACTAGAACTGCACAAACAGATGTATGCCTCTGGCAGTCCTGTGCGCACAGCACATGCTCTGCCGTACCTCCAAATGCAAACAGTGTCTGGTTGCCACTATTATATTTTATTGATGCACACTGTTTTTTATACATTTGTAATAATAAGGGGCAGGCTGTGTTTTTGTGAAAGGAATAAGCCTGCAAGTAAATTCGGGATATTTATGTTGCAGAAGAGAGTTTGACAAGAATCTAAATATTTTACTTTTTCAGTAGGTTATAATGACAAAATCTGGGGTTGGAAATTAAGAGTGTTCTGCCCTTGGCTAAGTGCATTATGTTCTTTCATGGTGAAACTGTTTTAGAGAGCTCAGGAGATGAAGATTTGAGCTTCCATTATGAATCTTTTGCACAGTTGCTGGTAAACAACCAAAGGTCAAGCTCAGTCTCAGAAGTTAGCTTTTCTGAGCCTGATATTAGTTTAGAAAAATCACATAAGGATGTATTGATAGATATGACCACTGGGACCCTAAATCACACACAGAACAAGTCATGCACTTAAAGCTATCTGCATGCCTCAGTAGGACTGCTTGTGATTTTAACTTGAGCATATGTTGGTTACTGCTGCCTTAGAGGCCTGAATGCAGTTCACCAAGGTCAGTGCTTTGTGGTGAGCAGAGAGGAATTTATCAATAGATTGACTAGCTGTTTCCTGAGATTCAGGTGGTTTTCCTGTTCTGAGGTTTAGCAAATTGTGGAAATTGTGTATTTTTATTAAGCAATGAAATAGTAGCAGTCTGCTGATGGCAGGTTGCTGAATATTATCATGGAGAAAGTGGAAATTTTAATTTCAATGTCTTTATGAAGACATTAATTGTAGCAAATTAAGTTTAAAGTTTAGCTTGTGCAAAAGTAGTACTTAATAGAATTCCAACACAGTGAGTGGTAAATTCTGTTCTTGAGAAAATAACAACATTTGTAAAGCCAGAGAACTGGGAGCTTTATCTTGGTTCCTCTTCTTGAGGCTTGTTGGTCTAGGGCCAGTCTTACTTCTACTTTATAAGAAGTGGATCCCACCACTAGGTGCTGATCACCTAAACCTCTAAACCTGTTTTTTTTTCTTAATGCAAAATAGTCATCATTTCATTAAACAGTGGAGTTGAATCAGATTAGTGAAGTCTCAAAATAAGTGAATTTAATTTTTCACTAAGGTTTTCCATTGTAGTGTAATAAAACATGAAGTTTAAAGTATTTCTATACATTTATTCTCCCGAAGAATGTTTGTTGTAGAAAGGTGATGTTAGACATTAGCTGCTTATAATAATGAACATCCTAACTAGAACAAGATATTTTGTTTAAGAAGCAGGCATTCAAATGGTTGTACTGCAAAACATCAGCCAGTATATGCATATGTTCCTACAACACAAGCTGTTTTCTGTAGACGTGTGCAAGTAAAGTGATATTTTTTAAGTACAGAAGATACCCGTATGTGTTCGTTTTCTAATTAGCAACTTCTGTGTGATTAAAATGTTCTTCTTCTAGGTTTCTCTCGTGTGTGAAGGGAGAAAAAGTACATTAATTACCATTAGCCTGAAGGAGAGCACACTGTATTCTTTATGACTTGATAGTATTGATTTAGCTGTTATTCATGGCTTTTATTCCCTGCAATGCAGATTGAAGCATCTTGATTCATAGATAGATTATCATTAATACTGGTTTGTAGACAAGCAACACAGAGCTCTTGCTGGGTACTTCTTAGTACAAAAGTTTCATATGTTTTCTGATAAATGTGTTAGTTTATGCATTCTATTATGCACTATTGAGTTAGTTTATTTCTATATGTTATGTCGACAACCTATCGTGATACTATATATAACACCTTATTTTTTTTTTTGCAAGATGAACTCACTAATTAAATGAATTCCTAAATTACAAAAACACATTCTAGTTCCTTAGGAACCAGAAAAAAAACCTGAATACGATCTCCATATTTCTGTATGTAAGAACTAACTGCATTTAGAAACCTCTGTAAATAAAACAATGTGCCTTAGACTTTAACTTCAGATGGGATTGATTCAAATTTAATTATGTTAAATTTGGTCAAAGATTTTTAATTTTTCAAAAATCTTTCAAAGGCATTTATTAAATATTGGATTGAACATGGTTTGGCTTAAACCTTAACCCTTTTTTTTCCCTGTGTGTTTACTAGTTCCTTATGGGGCATTGAAGAAAATCATTGTGAATATGCTCCTCTACACTAAATATAGAGAAAAGGCAGTGCTGTTTCTTGTGAAGCTTTACAGGTGACTGAAAATCACACAAGAAAGTACAGAGCATCAGTGTCACACAGTGCTTGTGATGCAAGATGACAAATGTATTTTCATGCTTCCAGGCAGTGCCAAGTACTATACTTCTGGTTTCCAAATCTTCAATTTTTGTGGCTAGCCTGCTGAATTCTCCTTGAGACATCTGCATTTTCATAGATGCTGAGAACATACTGTCATTGCTGGCTTAGATACCACTGAGAGGAGTGGAGATTTTTGCAGAGAAATTTTTTCATTTTCAGTGATTTTAGTGAAGAATTAGAAGCCCAAATTTAGGTGTCTAAGTTCAGATGGTCAGAAGTTATGGTATTCTTATTATGAGAGTTCACTTTGATACATGGTGTTTTGATACCTATCTAAAAAAAAAAAAGAACAAGAAGATTCTATATAAGTACTTTTATCAGGTGGATACAGAAAAGTGCAATGATGAGATATAGCAGAAGAAATCAATGCCATGTCCTTCATAGTGACCATCAATGAATTAAAACCTGCTTAAGAGTTCACAGAATCACAGAATCATCTAGGTTGGAAGAAACCTCCAAGATCACCGAGTCCAACCTCTGACCTAACACTAACAAGTCCTTCACTAAACCATATCACTAAGCTCTACATCTAAATGTCTTTTAAAGACCTCTGGGGATGGTGGCTGAACCACTTCCCTGGGCAGCCTATTCCAATGCATAACAACCCTTTCAGTAAAGAAGTACTTCCTAACATCCAACCTAAACCTCCCCTGGTGCAACTTTAGCCCGTTCCCCCTCATCCTGTCACCAGGCACGTGGGAGAACAGAGCAACCCCCACCTCGCTACAGCCTCCTTTAAGGTATGTATATATGGCATCTTTCTGAAGTTGTCTTATTTCAAGAGGGTATTTCTTTTCCTCCTTCTTCATTCAAGCTACACGTTGTGTGTTAATTATTTTTTCGGGCGATCGTTGATGTTGATTGCCCAATACTTGGATTGCAATAAATGCTTCAGACAAGAGTTTTATGTAGGCTCCTTTGTGGTATGTTACTCCTAGATGATCATTTACTGTGTGGGGTGGAACGCAACTAAATCCATGAACAGCATTAAAATTTCTGACAGTGAAGTACTGTCTGTCTTTGCCTGGTGCTGATGTGAAATGATCTGGCAAAATAGATACTGCAGAAATAATCTATTTTTTGTCCGTTTTGTCAAATGATAAATGTTCCTGTCTCTGTGGAGAATTTCTTAACAAATGCTGATTTTGCTAACAGAAGGAAACAAATCAGAAGTTGCTTAGTTGTATCTGCTCAGTCTTCTAGACAATTGGAAAACCACTTATCAAAAAAATGTCCAACTGTGACTAACTTTTCATGCATTTTTGTCATGCAAATCAATTATTTACAGCAAAGTTGAGGTTGTTTTCTCTCCTTTTAGTAATAGTAGAAATGTATCGTGTGCTAGAAAAGTTGATGAGAATTTTTCCGTATCTATTATTGAAATCAAATGATAGAATATTGAAAAAATGGAGGGTTACATTTTTTTTAAATGCTTTTTCCACCAACTTCATATATATATATCTATATATATATTTTACAGGGCAGAGGAAATGGCTGATTTAAAGCATTGCTTTGAAGTGCTATTCAGAGTAGCAGTATTACAAGGTAGTTTGCAACTGTGCAATATAAAAGACAGCCCAGAAACCAGGTTCCTCCACTGCTGTTGGTGACAGCATTTTGTTTAATTGCAGCCTTACTGTCACAGTCCTGTTTAGTCAAGATGACATTAAAATAAAACAATTTTATTTTAAAACTTATTACAAATTTTGAATGAACTTTGAATTGTTTTAGCTATTTTTCTTAATTAAAAAACAATTGACTTTGTAAAATGTAGTTACAGGAGAATGATGAGAGCCTGTAGGTCAGACCAACTTTGTGGTGGAAGGAAGAGAATCTGTTATTAATGACACCTTTTGAAGTTATATTTTATGTGTGTTCATATCTGCTGAGATTCATATTTCTTATTTTGATAGGTACTATAAAATCAACCACTTTTGAGACTGAATCAAATTTCCCAGCCTCCTGCACACTGAGTACTGAGAGATGCACAGACTAAGCTGGCACCTCTTCTCTCCACACGCAATCACTAGAGCACAAGAATACTAAAACCAGCTGCTGTTCTTTCCAGCCACATTATTTCTTCTCTTTTGCAACCTTCCACTGAGGGCTGAATAAGTAATAGAAGTATTATTATGGCAATGAAATTCTGAATATAAAATAGGTATTAAGTAAATGCCTTGATTGTCAAGGTCTTGCAGATCAAATAAATACCTCTAGTTTATTGCAAATGTTCTTGAAGGTTTCCAGCAGTTGGCAGGGCATGCACCATGCAAGACCTGTGGTCTTTTTTATTAGGACTTATATATTGGTGGGAAAAGATTATGCTTATATGTTTTGTGTTGGATCTTTGACTTTTAATTTAGGGGAAAAAATGAATGAATATTCTAAGTAGTAGTATAATTATAAAATCCTAAATTATCAGTTGATAAATCATACCCACATATTTTGAAAGAAAGTTAATTATTAATTTTCAAAAGCACCAGTTTTTCAAAATTGACAAGTGTGGCTTTTAAATATCGTCTCACAGTAAACTAATAGACTGTATGGTGTAATTCTGTGTTGCTGGAAAATGTTGGTTTCCACTGTAACGTGCAGTTTTAAGACAAATGCAGTGAATAGTATGGTTTTCTTCACTTAATGGCAAAGTTTAAATCAATAAATCCGATCACCTGAAAACAGACTCTTGAAGGGATGGATTTTGGAATACTTTCTAAGAACTGTAAGGTCAACTCTGAAGGAAACAGTTTTTAGCAGAATCCGATAGGCTGAACATGATCTGTGCAGCTTGAAATAAGTGAGTCAAATTTGTACTTGGTCTGTTGACA
The DNA here is from genome assembly GCF_964034855.1 of Anser brachyrhynchus. Taxonomy (NCBI): domain Eukaryota; kingdom Metazoa; phylum Chordata; class Aves; order Anseriformes; family Anatidae; genus Anser; species Anser brachyrhynchus. Next base: position 23,480,749 of record NC_137705.1, read on the forward strand.
TAATAAATATGATAATTGTTCGTGGCAGTGCATTTTTTATTTGTTTTAAATTCTCCAAAGCTTCAAATCCGGTGGGACATAAACAGACTTTGACATTGTTAATTAACTGGGAATGTTTTCCATTTACTGTTAATCAAGTGCATTTTATTACAGTTAGTATTTGTTACAATAACATTTACCCCTGTCTACTAACTATGTTCTTGTATTTTCTTCAACAATCAAAAAAAAAAAAAGGCAAATACAACAACAGCAACAAAAAAAACAAACCAACAATTCTCTGTTTTAGACGAATCATTGTGCTATCCTAAATTAATTCTCTCAGAGTGAATAGTAGAACTTGAGCAGGAGTTCAGTAATGGCAGAAATGAACTTGCAGAGTTGAAATCAAAATGTTTAAAAGTAGACCAAGAAGGGGGGGCAGGGAATAATTTCTCCCACTTTCCCCCACCATGAAAAATGCAGGTGGCTTGTTTGAGGCTTCTTAAAGATTGCTAGACTACTATTAACATCTCAGATAAAATAGTCTCATAATAAGAAATGGTATACAAGTACATTATTGAAATGAGAAAATTACAGTATATCCAGAATTCAATGTTCTAAATATTTACTGACACCTTTGTATTTTAATCTTCTTTTGAAATTGTCTGCAAATGATATTTTATCAAATATTATTTGCTTACTAGGATATTTGCACAAGTTTTTACAGAGAAGTATACTATTAAAACAAGTCCGAAGTGTCATTGCATTTTAAATATCAGTTTTGTTGGAAGAAATGGGTACAATAAGTGTAGGCATTCTCTCACAGTAGGTTCCTTTCTTCTGTCACCAGCCAGGACATGACTGGTCCTGACTTATTATTGTTTTGATCACTGAAATGTTCATCCAGGTGCTTGGAGTAGTTTTTGATGTCCTTGTCCTTGATGTCTTCCCTCTGTGGTGTTGTATACAATTAAGAGAGAGGCAAATGTTATCGATGAATTTTGTTAAGAATACCATCTCATTTTATTGAGTGTTGTGCTGTGGACTGGACGAAGAGCCTGCTTTAGAGGTTTGGAAGATTTTTTTTTTTCACATAGGCTAAAGGTGGCAGAAGCCAAGTGTGTTTTTCGTCTTTCGTGCAGTATCGTGGAGGTATGATTATGTGAATAGGTTAAGGGTTCAGAAATGAGTAATGAGCAATGATTAGTTCATGACAACTCAAACACATTTTGAGTAGAGATAAGCAAACAATAGCTAGACTGCAAGCCATCACTTAGAGCACAAGCTATAGTGGAATGACATGTGAAGGAGGAATTCTCCCTTTATTAAATGCTTTGAAGTTTGACTTGAAAGAATATTATGCTTTTTTGTGTATTATGTTCTTACAAGCATCATTTATAAACACCGATAAAGGAAAAAAAAAAGTTGATGTGCAGAAACTGGAGTATCAAAATTGTTTTGAATACATTTTCAGTGCTTAGTCTGAGAGTCACTCACACTGTGTAGAGAGACCATAAATTAACGCTCGTCCATATTATACAAATGATACTTCTGTGCTTGCATTCAGATAAAGACTTGTGTTTATGTGGTTTATGTCGGGTTTTCTTTGCATGGAAAGTTAAGAACATCTAGATATGCTTATAGTATAAGTATTCTTAATCTAAGTATTGTATAAAGCTCATGAAATAGATATCTGCAAGAACTTCAGCTGAGAAGGAAGAGGATTCTAGGTTGCTATGGCACAGTAGATTGGCAAGCATATTTGGTTTGAAATGATTTTGGGTAGAATATAAGGGTTTTTAACTTTCTATTTTCTTATGTTCGGTTGTGGGGAGCAGTAATGAACTGTTGTGAAGGAAAATCACTTGTATCCTATGGTGCATGAGATAAATATTTCTATTGTATTTTCTGAGTTCTGGTTCTAACCCAGTTGTTTCATCTCTATGACAGTGTCTTGGCGCATAGCAGCCTTCTGTCATGCAAATAAACATCAAATAAATGGAGAATGTCAGCAACAGCGTAACATGAAACTAATCATTAGTTGTCAAAATTTCATCTGATCCTCTGAATAATTTGTCCTTTTTTTTCCCCCCAGAAATACAAAGAATACGAGAAGGATGTTGCAATAGAAGAAATTGATGGCCTTCAGCTTGTGAAAAAGTTAGCAAAGAACATGGAAGAAATGTTTCACAAAAAATCTGAAGCTGTACGGGTAAGCAGCAGATGAGTCTACTATTTCATTCTCTCATGTAAAACTAAGTACAGAATTTAGGCTCTGCTCTGAAAGCTGTGCTAGCACTTGAAGCTGGAGTGGAAATGCTAAAGTGTTTAGAAATATTTTTAGGATCAGTTCTTTAGAGAATAGATGTAAATTATTTATGTTGTCAATAGATAAGAATGTGTTAGTTAGGTTTGGACTACCAGCTTCCCATTTAGATTTGTAAGGTATCACTTGCATTTGGTCAAACATAACTATATATTGTTGTGCATTTATATGTTAGAGTTTGCAGTATCAAACCAAAGCAAACCAGACTTCACTCCATTGCTCTCTTGCATAAAAATAGCACTGGGGGGGAGTCTTCTGAGATCAACAGCTATCCTTTAGTTCAGATCCAGAAAAAGATGCAGATGTCTTAGCTGGGACTAAATCCAAAATTCCTTTAATCGTGATAAGTACTACATCACTCTAAAGGCAACTTATTAATGATAGTTTATTACCTACATTGTACTTTCCGCACCTTTGAAGGTTTTAGTGGCTTTTTTGGATTTCCATTCTGACCCTTCTTTTATGCTCAGCTGTAACAGCTTTGTTGTCTTATTAGATTTTCTTTAAAATACGAAAAAAATCTGACTTCTGTGTTCTTTGATATCGAATAGGAACTTGTTGTAATGAGTGTTCTAAAGAATAGCAGGTTTGCTGTTGTAGTTTACGTTTTACATTATTCTTTGCTAGGAATTTAGGTGACTGTAACTGTAGTTCCTGTTGTATCAGCTATGTCAACAAACTGATAGTCCACTGTGGTGATGCCATTTGACATCTACTGTGCTCCAGGTCAAGTGTGTCTGCTCAGTGGAGTTTGTCTCAGCATCTCAACTGTGGGGTGGAAGGCATCACCCAAGGAAGGGGATTCCATTTGTGTAGCTGGAGATACAGTTCAGCCTTTTATTTTTTGTTATAGTGCAAAAGGGAGAAAGGAATTTGGTGCTAGTTTAGAGGTTGAATTTTCTGGGTTGGCAGCAAAGTAAAACATATTTCAGCTTGTAAACTGAGCACGCTTGGCAGGGAAGCAGAGAAAGACAATAAACATGGAACCCCACAGTGCTATTTTAACAGTGTGTTTTTCAGAGAAAATCTGCGCTTTAAGATATGTGCAACAGCTTCCAGAAGCCTGCAGATTGCCTGCAGAAGTACACTGACTCTGGAGGGACTGTTCCTTAGTAGAGAAAACTACTGCCCTGTGAACATAAAAATGTGAAAAAGCGTTCTTGGAACAGCAGACTTCTAGAGCCAGAAGTGAGCAGCAAGCTGCACACAAGGCAAGAGAACATCTTTTCCATAAGTGTGGGGTGGTGGTAGGGAAGAGCACGTGGTATCTCAATTACAGCTTTGTAATGGGTGTTTTCTAATGATTGTGAGGTACAGAGCTGGTTTGGCCCCTTCATACATATGGTGTTTCTCCTCTAAGGACTGGAAAAAAACAACCCAAAGCTTCACAGACCAATGTAGGCCACTGTGCTCTGTGTAAAAGTAAGCCCAATTTCTCTCAAGTTAAAGCATGTATATACTGTTGTGTGAAAGGGCTTTAGTGCTGAAAAACCTAAGACCCAGACCCTTCTTTGGACAGTTTCCATCTTTGGAAAAGAAGTTAGAAGCTTTGTTAGGACAGGGCTGCTTTATTTTTAAAATTCATCTGTGTAGTGTGTGCCTTCCAGGAAAGTTATATTTTGCATAATTCCATGAGGTGGAGCACCTTGGACAGTTCAGAGCCGTAGCTAGAGGTGCAGCGGGTGACCTTTCATGCTCTGGTAGTAAGTTGAAAACCCACCAGAGTTCAAATTGCCAATAGCGCTTAGTAGTTTTGTCCTGACATGTTTTGCCCAACTTGCATCTTTGGTACACCATAGCTCACTTTCTCTTATTTGGAGAGGTGAGAGAGGACTTCGAAAGCTCATATGGAGCTAAGACCTCTGCTCCATGTTTAGACAAAGTCATGTTACTCACTTTGCCTCTAAAATAATAGAACTTTGACCTAAATTTTGATGGAAATGTACTGAACACTGAAACCTAGAGGTTAGATTAATATTTTAGATGAAGTAGTGGTAATATTTGGATAAGTAGCAAATGAAGTACCAAATTATAAAATAACCCCCAGCACTAGAAATATAGGGTAACCACTGAGAAGGTTGAAATCCAAGTGCTCAAAAAATGTGTTTGTGTTAGCCCAAATAGTTACTCTAAAGCACAGATTGAATTAGATACAAGTAGATCATAATCCATAGTGTAATGTAAAATATTTTTTTAGATAAATTATTTTAATCAACGTACTTTCTCAGCTTTTAGCAGATGTAACAACCTCTGGCAACTATTGAGAGAGCCACAGTAATATAAAATGTTTAATTTGTGGAAAAGGCCAATAGGAAGAGCTGGAAATATAGAAATAGGGTGGCTTGGAAAGGCCTTCAGGTTTGGAGGGGGTTGCTTTGTGTTTCAAACACATTAATGTGTTCTAGGCTACTAATCACTGTTGAACTTTTTCCTCCTCCCACTTTATAGTCTGGCTGATTTTTTCTTATCTTTGTCTCACCGCTTTTGATAGTGATTAGTTGGCTCGGTATGATTTTTATCATATTCATCCCCTGTTTGAATTACCCTTCACTATGCAATTATCCTATCACAGAATGTCCTATTTTTGTGCTGTCAGATACATAAAAATAAATGGAAAACTGAAAGTGCTAAACCAATTATATAACCTTTTGTCATCTACTTACTGATGGAGACCCTAGCAAGCAACTCCCCCCACTCCCAGAGTTCATTATTTACATTAGATTTATGGCAGTTCAGGATATTCCTGTTAACTGTTTCTTCCCTAACACTGCCCTACTTGATGGAATTTCAGGCAGGCAGCTTCAGATCTTGTTTTGAAATAATTCTGACACAATTGGAGTTAAACCCATTGAAGAGTGGTTTTGATTCAGTGTTACTAATACTTAGTTTTGTTTATACCTCTTTATCTTTAAGACTATTTAAGACTTCTTTAAGAGATATAAGGTGGGATAAATGGAAGCGTTTCCTGCATTGTACAGCAGTGGTTTTAATTTTACAGCCAAACCCAAATAATCACTTTGAGAGCCTTGCATAGTCTGCTGTCACTTGTGATATTAGTTAATTGCTTTCCGTGGACTTTTAGTGATTTCACTTACAGGAAATGGGCTTGATCTGACTTAATTTAAAGTTAGCTGTGATTTAAAAACAAAACAAAACAGAATTTTTTTAGGAGGTCTCATGACAGTATAGTGAATCCACTCACATTTGAAACTGAAAGGAGTAGGGCGTGATGACAGTGCTCAATAACAAATGACTGCTGTAACAAACCTAAGGGCAGAAAAGAGGTGGAATTAAAACAATGCATTTGCTGTTTTTATTTTTTCTGTTAATGGTGTCATAGGAAAAAAAATGAGGGAAGTGAAAGAAGTCAGTATGAAAGATAAATTATTAGGGAGTATTAAGAACTGTTCTTAAAACTTTATGTAGTTAAATTTCTATTTTCAGTAGATTGACACTGTAAGATGGCAAATAAAGTGTTAAGGATTATTTTTCTTTCAGGCAACTACCATTGCTGCAGTGGAAAATGCAAATAAAAGATTTTTTTTATCAACTTTTTCTACTGTAGCTACCTGGTGTTCATTGTGGGGCTGATTCTCATTATAACTGTGCTGTGAAAAGTAATTGCTGTTGTACAGTAATTCAATTTCTGTGCATTCATGCATCAGTAAGCCAGTGGAGTTTATCTAGAGAAAGCCGGGACTTTAAAGCTTTTTATCATGAAATTCCACATGCAGAGAAACGGTTTTCCAAGGAGTAGAATATCAGCATTTACATTTAACAAACATTTACAATGAGGAGAAATAGATTTTTCTATTTCCTCACCAATGATTTTTACACCAGTCTTCAAACTGTTTTCAGATACTATTAGGGTGATATTGTCTATGCACGGATAAAAAAAAAATGTACTGTCTTTGAAATGTTTATGCTTATTCATATACTGTCTGCACATTTTAGTTTATGAATGTGTATATATGTGCAAGTATGTACCTTTACACAAGCATACATGCTGTAGTTTCTATATATAATATATAGAATATACTAATGTGTTATATAGAATATATAGAATAGATGCAGTTTATTATTGATTTGTATGTATGTGCATATACATGAATTAAGCAAGCAATATGTTAAACTACATGTACTTCATCCACATATCACAAGGTAAATACTGGTGAACTGTTATCCTGACTAATTAATAGATTTTTATTTTTGAAATCTGTAGAATCATCAAGGTTAGAAAAGACCTCCAAGATCATCTGGTCCAACCATCACCCTACTATCAATGTCACACACTAAGCCATGTCCCTTAGCACCAGATCCAACCTTTCCTTAAACACCCCCAGGGTCGGTGATGCCACCACCTCCCTGAGCAACCCATTCCAATGCCTGACGGCTCTTTTGGAGAAGAAATGTCTACTAATTTCCAACCTGAGCCTCCCCTGGCACAACTTGAGGCCATTCCTTCTAGTTCTATCACTGGTTATCTGTGAGAAGAGGCCGACCACCAGCTCCCCACACCTTCCTTTCAGGTAGCTGTAGAGAGCAATTAGGTCTCCCAGAGCCTTCTCTTCTCCATACTAAACAACCCCAGTTCCCTCAGCTGCTCCGTATAGGACTTGTGTTCCAGGCCCTTCACCAGCTTTGTAGCTCCTCTCTGGACATGCTTCAGAGCCTCGATGTCCTTCTTGTAGTGAGGGGCTGAAAACTGAACACAATATTCAAGGTGCGGCTTCACCAGAGCATTGTACAAGGGGATGATCACCTCCCTGGCCCTGCTGGCTGCACTATTCCTGATACAAGCCAGGATGCCGTTGGCCTTCTTGGCCACCTGGGCACACTGCCGGCTCATGTTCAGGCAAGCATCAACCAGTACCCCTAGATCCTTTTCCTCTGCACGGCTTTTAAGTCACTCTGCCCCAAGCCTGTACTCTTTCGTGGGGTTGTTGTGGCCAAAGTGTAGGACCTGGCACTTAGCCATGTTGAACCTCATTCCATTGGCCTCTACCCATTGACCCATCCTGGCAAGGTCCTTCTGCAGGGCCATCCTACCCTCCGGCAGATTGACACTTCCCCCCAACTTGGTGTCATCTGCAAACTTACTGAGGGTGCGTTCAATTCCCTCATCCAAATCATCAGTAAAGATATTAAAGAGGTTGGGCCCTGACACTGACCCCTGGGGAACACCACTGGTGACCAGTCACCAGCTGGATTTCACTCCGTTCACCACTGCTCTCAGGGCCTGGCTGTCCAGACAGTTTTTAACCCAGCAAAGATATACGTATGCTTGTGTCTCTGTGCATATATGTATATAGATATTCATGTTAATAACTATTATATATGTTGGTGAGCACAATACGAGCTTGGTTGGATGAACTCAGAGTCCGTGGCAAGTAACCTAAAGCTGAGAGCAAAAATTCCTGAACAGAGGAAGTTTCTTTCTCTGTGGGAATATTTTGCAGAGCTCTGAATAATTTGTTTATGAAAACTAAGTAAAGAATTCGTACTGAATGAATGAATGTAGCATTTACTTACAAACTACCCACAAGTACTTTACTGTTTTCTTGGCTGGTTTTGGTATTTAACTAACTTCTGGTGTGTTGCTTAATGGTGAGTGCTTCTCTGATCAGACATGTTGGTCAGAGAAGTTAGTGTTTGTTTTCTGGTTGATTGAGGGTGACATTTAGAAGTGGATTTTGAAGGTAAATGCTTAAGTAGACCAATTTCCTATCCACTGTTTAAACATCTTTCCATTCTAAGACTTATTCCAGTTATTTGCTTTTATATTGCTGCTTCCAGATGATGTTACCAAACTCATACAAAAGAGTTATATCAGAAAATGAAATAAAACTCAAGTGTTGGAAAGGTGTCATTAATAAGAAAGGCTCATTAATTAGGTAGGTTTTATTTAATCTTTTTTTTTCTGTTAAAGTATTTTTTTATTATATTCTTCAGTGGACATTTGACTGCTTTTGCCCCAGTTTGCAGTTGAGCCTGTTGTCTCTTCTGCTAATGGTTAAATCCTTACAAGTGTCATGAGTGGGTATAGGGATGAGACTCTAGTATTACTGATGAAAGTCAGAGAAAACTCAGTCATAAGAAAGGATTGGAGAGCATACTGGAGTGAAAAGGCACTAGGGAAATATGTTTGGGGAAGTTAATTTAATAAACGAGAGGTAGAGAAAAAAATATTATGATAAAGTGTTATATTGAAAATGGGAGCCTGATGAAGGACTAAATCTAAAACAAGCTAAGAAGAAAAATGCCAAAGATGCGCCTTTCTGTTGTTTTGTATCAGTTTATTCTTAATAGATAATCTATGAAATAAGAATTGTTGGATTGTAATCTCCAGTTTACATTCCTGCATGGTGGGGAGCTTTTGTAAAAACCTGTTAAATAAAGGAGGACGAGGCTGTTGATCTTATGTTTTCATGTTAATGCAGAGCATTTGCTGAGGACAGGACATGCTTGTGTGGTGGGCTTTTTGTACCTAGATTAGTTTCTTAAAATATCGGCTTCCAAGTACCTAAAGAAACAAGTGAGGTAATTGTGAGGAATATTCCAGGTGAATTATTGAACTTTTTTTTTGAGACAATTTAAATGCACATTCTTCAGTGTTCATTGTGATTTTATTACATTATATTTTTATTCTTATTTTCTATCATTTTGATCAAGGCTAGATTGGGAATGGAATTTTTGAGACGCAAAGGGTCATTGGTATTTCAGAGTCATATAATAGAAGATGAAAAAGTCTTAAACATCAAGGCTTATTACTTTACTAGCTTCACTATTTCTAATTGTATAATAAACACATTCACACTATCCACACATTTCCCTCATTGAGCTAATTTGCATCTGCAGAATTTTAAGGAAAATGAATATCAACATGCACCGTTTAAAATTGTGCTGCTCAATAGATGCTATTCTGATCTCTAATTTTTTTAATTCAGTAAAACATTTTTTTAACTGCTGAAAAACACATTAAATATATAAAATTACTGGAGGAAAAAAAAATTTAAATGGCTGTGGGTGGAAGGAAATTATGGTGAATCAACCCAGTGTCACTATAAATAGTTTCAAACGACAGAATAAAGACATAATGAATAAAAGTGATGGCTATAATTCTGCTAATTGCGGGCAACAAATTAAAGGTTTTCAGCAATATTTTTGTATTCACATTTAGTATTTTAACTGTAATTGTTGCTAGTTACTTTTGGTATCGTTTGAATTTTGCTCAGTTTGACTGGTCCTTCATATGTAGGTGAGGAAATTTCTGTTCTGAAGTCATTAAGAGCTTTACTTTTTGGCGAATTAGATTACACTGGAAAGTGGTTGGTAATGCTCTAACAGTCAGTGGAGTATTCTGTAGCATAGCACATAACCTGTGATAATCATAGTTTGAAGAATATTTAGAGACACCGTGAATATTTTCTTGTTTAGTGCCCTTGGATTTAATTATTGCTTTTCCTGGTGTGCAGAAATTAAGTTCTTCATCAAATGTAGCATTAGCAAGTGTATTCCAGCACAGTTCAGCTAGATCACATATTGCTTCTTTGCTGCTTAGTTCTCTGAGCTTCCCAATAAATGTGTGTATTTGTAAACAGATGCTGCAATGAATTCTGAAAGATTAAATAAAAGAAGCACATGCTTTGTTTTTTTATTGGGCATCTGGTAGGCTTCTCTCATCCTTTGCCTGCATTCCTGTCACAGAGTGGTGGTGTTAGTGCTCAGCCTGTCCTCAGGCATGTTGCTGGTGCTCAAAGGGAATGAAGGGAAAAGCTGCACTCGGCCTTTGCTACCTGCGTGGCAGGATGCAGTGGGAGGGGGAATGGGAGTTAGGAGTATTCTGCTGCCCTCTCTGAAACTGAGCATGGAGATAAGCACATTGATCAAATCTTCATCTAACTCTTAAATGTCTTAAAATCCAGTTTAGCTGAGTCTGCAGAAAACTATTCTGTGGCTGGTGGAGGAGGATTAAAAGAGGCAAAACCTGACAAACCTGGTTATTTGCTCTTTCACATGCATACAGAGTTAGAGCGTTTAATGTTTCTTCCACAGACTGGAAAGAAAACCAGGAAAAACTTGAGATCCTTCCCTGTCTGCTTAATCATTTATTTTTAACAGTACAGGAATGCTGTCATTGTAAAGACTAATCATTTCAAAACAGTTCCGTAAATCCATCTCCCCCCCCCCCCCCCCCGGTTAGAAAGAATTTTCTTCTTTCAGCTTCTGTGTACTAATCTGCATGAGAAGTAGAAAACCGGAACTTCGTAGATCCATTTTTGAGGAAGGGGCAGTAGTTCATATTGATCAAGTTTGGGAGATGAGGAAATATGTATTTGTTTAGATTTTCAGAGTTATATATGTAATCTGGTACATGCAGTCTCCAGAAACTGCCTCCTGAAGGCACTCTTGCGTGGTTCTGCAGATGTGAAGCTCTCATTGTCCTGGTACAGCTTGAAATAAATAAATACCAAAACAAAGCAACTTGAACTGTGCTTTGAATTTTGGCTGCCTTTAACACTCTGGCCAGTTTGTATCTGTGATAAAAACCAAACCAACCCACCAAACAGGAGAAAAAAAATAAAATCAGTCCATATGATCTAACCAGTCTTAGGGAATTTAGTGAGTTTATTTTGGAAGTTCAAATTCAGAAGAAAAAAAAAATACTCTTAAGGAGAGGGGGAAAAAGAGACTTTGAGAGAAAACATAAAAGCATTTTCTTCTAAAAATGATTATGATAGTTTCATCTTTAGTTCTGAGAAAAGAAGTGAAAAGTATTTAAAGATAGTGCATTCAAATATAGAACACTTATCTGAAAATAAAGGTAGAGAGAAAAATCAAACCAGCCACTTCACAGAATAATGCATTTATTAGACTTCATTGCAACAGTACATAACATTCAGACTTTGCTATCAACAACATAAAATAGCTTTCCACAGAGCACGAAGAAAACAGTAAAGGAGCTTTGGAGGAAAAAGCTAGGAGGAATTAGCCTCATGTATCCTTCTGTCTTATCACTGTTTTAGAGAATTAGCATATTTTAATATTTAACATTATTTTAACAAAAATAGTTGTATTTACAACTTGGTGTTCACTGTGTGATTTACACTAGTCGCTTCAAGTAGTAATTTTTATAATCAGTATTTAATTCCACTTGCATAACTGTCACCTTTTCAGTTATCTTTTTTTTTTTTCATATTTTAAATGTTAAATCTTTTTTTGGTATGATAAACATGATTCTTATAAATACTGGTACTTCTAAGTCATGAGAATTTAATAAACACCACTCCGATTCATCTCCCTTTTAGGTTGTTTACTGGTATTTATTATTAACTGACTACTTTAAACGTTCTCTTGAGGAGATACCCCATGGCTTGCATGCTGTTCATATAATATTAGTCTGTCTTCTGAAAACTGACACACATTTAATGCTTACATAATGAATGAAAGTATCTTAAAGAGACTCCTCCATGTGGCATGACCTGTGTTAGCACAGAATGGCTGCTGGTGCTGCTGCTGCTGTTTCCCATTACAGGACTGGTGCTGAGCAGATCCCTTGGGCCTCTGCAGCACTAGGGAACGGTAGGAGCGGCGGCAAGAAGCTTCCTAATGGCTTTCTTAGTAAATGATTGCTTCTCAATATTTTGGGTAGGAGACAGACAGTTCTCACTGGGAGATTCCTCAATTTGGGAAAGGAATGAAATGGCCTAGCCCCAACTTGGCAAAGCGTGCTCCTGGGTGTGTGGCAGTGGGCCTGGGTGTCCTGCTGCCTTCTGCAGCCACCTGCTGCTCGTCGCTGGTGTCCCCTGCTGCTGGGTCCCCTGCTGCTGGAGCAGGAGGGGCATCAGGTCCCGAGAGCTGGATTCCAGCTGGCCACCTGGAATTGTCCGTGCTGAGCTAGAGGCAAACTGGTGGCAGAACAGTTTGGTGGCTGTTGCCAGTGTAAGTCTGCATCCACCCAAACTGTTGCGAGTCTTCCTCCACAGGGGCTCTTAAAGCACTCAAAAGCACTTTTTCTAAGACAAGTGCTGTAAAGAGAACCCGTTAGTAATTTTTAAGGAGCTCTCGCTCTTCACTCTGCTCCTTATTTGCACTTCCCACACACGTTGTTAGGTCAGGTACCAACAGCTCAGCTTCAGCGGCTGCTGGAACACCACTGGCAGAGGGCCTCCTACAGAGGCAGCCAAGGGCAAAGAGCCAGCAGTTCTCTGTGCTCCCACCTGGGTGAGTTTGACTTTTGTGTAATTAGGTGGCTAGATGCCTGTTTAATCTAAAATACTCTCAGCTTAGTTTTCTCATTATATCATCTCTTGCAGAGCTGATAATGTATTCCTAGTGTACACAGTGTTGGTCGACATGGCTACTTTATTTCTCACCTTTTGGATTTTTAACACTTATTGTTTCACAAGTTGTTCTGCATCATCTCATTTTCTCTGAACACTGCAGTTACTTTCATCTTCTTAATTGAACATATTTATACTTAAGTGTACAGTAAGGCCATCCTGCTCCTTCCCCCAGCTGAACAATTAGAAAACCAGAGAGGCACCAGCAACATGTGTTTGGGGTGTGCTTCTCTCAAATCTTTCCAGACAGTCTCAGATGACAGGGACAGAGGGGGAAAGCTCTGCACAGCCTGGAACAGGGCGAGTAAATCCCTGCAGGTTCATTGAGGCTGGTCTAGTGCCATGTGAAACACTTCTGGGAGATGAAAACAGACTGAAAGTGAGGAGAGATGCTTTTTTTTTCTTCTTCCCCTGGAGAAGGCATTTTTATTATCATTATTATTTTTGAGAGAGTTAACCAAAACATCTAGTTAAACATCTAGTTAACATTCCTATTTGTAATTGTATTTTAACAGCTATTTGAAATGTAATGTTAGTAAGACATCCTGCCATACCGGTAGGCTAACACCTCCTCCAAACCATTTGTAGGTAATCAATTTCTTTGGTATGTTAGCTGCAGAAAGCTGGGCTCTTGAGTTTAAGCTGTAGATTTCTGATTAAAAATGTTTCAAGATAGTAACCTGAAATCTCAGGAGGGAAAAAAAAGAAACTTGTACTACACTTTCTCAGGAAGTAAGGCAAAAATTGGCTCTCCTGCAGAACATACTGGTTTTTAGATTGGAGGCTTCTGCTAGGCAGAAAGGCAACATCACAGGAATGACTAAACCTGCTGGACACTGAACCCTATAGCACTGAACTTCTATTGGTACTTCAGTCTTGGACACTGGAGATAAACCAGCTTTACAGGTGATAGGAGTGGTGTAAAGAATTCTCTGTAGCATTGCTGCAGATTGATTTGACCGATCAGTTAGTGTGCTTTAAAATAATCTGATAAGATTTCAAAAAACATACAAAGATGGGGTCTGAATGTGGATTTGCACAAAAACATCCAGGCTATTCTTTCCTTGTACAGAAATGAGGATCATAAAATATTCATGTTGTAGAATTAGAATCTGCAGAAAGAACAGTTGAGGACCACAGCTCTGCAAAGCTGTGCTGCAGTATATGGGTGTAAGAGCAGGTACGGGGTGTGATGTGTGCTTGGCATTGCTTTTCTGCTTTGAGGTGGTACAATGCTAAAAATCCTGGGGGGGAGCATAAGTGTGATTTTGTTTTTGTGGTATTTGAAGTTTTGGAGGGAGAAACTTTATGTAGCGGATCTTTAAACTGTCTGTCAAATGTTGTGTCATTTGGTGCTTTGTCTTTGGTACTGTGGCAATAGTAAAAAGAACAGTATAGTCATTTGTTTCAGGTAGCAGCTTGATTTCAATGCTGCATAACGTGATTGCCTTGTTAACTTCATTATATGTTTTAAAATTAGTTACCCTGAAGAGAACAAATGATAAATTATGGAGAACACTAACTTCACTGCCTGTAAAAATAGATACAGCTATGTGTTTCTGGATCAAATGCATTTCTCTGTCCTTTAAGCTAGCACAGCGTATCTTGGATAATTGCTTCTGGCAATGCTGTGTAAGTACTCCAGGAGGACAAACAGTTTGAGTAAATCATAACAAAAAAGGTGTTTCATGGAAGAAATAAACAGTTACAAGCTAATACTATAAATTGAAGTTTTATTGATGAAGCTGTTTTTTATTATAAAGGTTAAATTACAGCAATCATTGAGGCACAAAGCACTACAGAAATACTATGTTATAGAAAAAATCTTGTGCCCTTTATTTCTGATGGGTCATTCCAGTGGGATGAAAAAATGCCCCCAAAAGATGGTATGCAAGAAAAAAAGGAAATAACTGCTCTGTATCAGTGAGTGTACTTATTTTAAAAACAAGCTGGAATTGGAGAAGCAAGCTGTGCTGCAGTAAAATGCACTTAGACTGCACTTTGAGATTTCATGCATCTTCACATCACCCTTCCCAGATTTATCATGGCATGGGTTGAGCATGAGAACCTCCCCAAAGGATTACAGCACAACTTCCTATGTGTGTCAGCAAAGCTCAGTGGGATATCTGAGGTTAGTTCTTTAACTCTCACGTGCAAGGATAAGACAGTTTAAACCCATTTCTTCTGTATAATTGAAACAACTGGCAAATCTTTGGCCCAGGCAGAGGGCCCTTTAAAGGAGAACACCAAAAACCCCTTTGCACTTCACTGTGTTTCAACAGTGGATTGTTTTGTTGAGTTTTGGTGTCCTTTGCAGCTAGCAAAATGAGGGGATTTTGTCCTCTACCACACTCTAAGCAGACTAGAAAAAAATCTGTAATTAAACATAGTGGGCTTATATTGAAATTTTTCTTTATATTGAAAGAAAAAATTTCTTAGGAAAGTCATGTTTTTATCACTTGTGATGAGTGATGGTAAATTAGCACTTTGTAAATGTGCCAGTAAAGTAGTAATTCTAGAGTCATTAATTTTGCATTTATCTTAATTGTGTTACTTTCATGGATATTTTTGGAGTTTTTTTTTTTCACACGAAAAATATTACTGCTGTTATTTTTGAGATGAGTCTAAGACTGAATTATCTTATTTTAATGCAAATATTTTTGACATAAGATGGAAATAGTGCCTTGATTTGTGAATTAAGCAATTTTCATTTAAATGTCACTGAATCATTATAGAAATGGGCGTAGCTATTTTCCTTTTGCTTTTTGATAATTCCATGATCTAGAAATTAAATGAGTAGCCTCCTGATCTTTCTTTTTGACTGAAGTTCAATAAGGAGTTAAATTCATGAAATACAAATCTGTAGGTGGCTATCAGCATTAACATGCTGATGAACAACATTTCGTTCAAGAAGCCCTTAACGAACTGATTGCTGGAATGGTGTCCTAAAAATAAATGAAAATTATTTTTGTCCTGTTTTGGTCTTTCAAAGTATACCCTGCTGGGGAGGGATTTGGAGCTCTCTGCAGTAAGACTCTATACATGCTGGCATTATATGGTGTGATAGCGTACACTGATCAATGTTAGGCTTTTGAAAGACTAAGTTTCCTAAATGTAAAACACTTCTCCCCCCCCACCCCGTTTGTCTTCTCCCTGTTCATCTCATTTTCTGAGCACAGATCAGTGTGGTGTGGGGTCCCACAGACTGGGCTTTCACAACCTCCTTCTGAGTCTTCATCTTTTCTGAAGAGGAAGGGAGGGAAGTGAACCACCCGGGTAACAGCTGTGTGCAAACCCAAAACGGTATTCAGGAGATCTGAGTATCGCATGGTAAGAGCGAGGGAGTAACTCCTCAGAATTAGATGCAACCCCAAAGCATAAAGACTCAAACATTACAAACATGAAGCTTCATTTGATTTAAAACAGTCTGAGGTATTTGGCTCTTTTTTTTTTTTTTTGTCTTTGGACATTGAAGTTCAGCTTTGCTCTATATACTAACATTAACACTGGCAGGCAGGAACAGACACGAGAGGCATATGTTTACTGCAATTATCAAATATTGCTTGTCTATTTCAGCCCCTTCTACCTCTGAGAACATGGGCAGTATTGTGCATGCCCTTTCCAGATGCAGATGACGACAGTTTTGAACTTTCCCCAATACCCTGTTTGAAGACACAATTAATTGGTAGAAATACACTTTATCACTTCATTTCTCCTGATGACCATAATGCAGGATAATCACAAAAACACTTCACAGAATCGCTTGCTGCTTTTTATGACCAAGTAGGTGGTGTGTGTAGTGCAAAGCTGTAGGGATAGAGATTAGTTAATTACTTCAGGCAATTCCAAGTGACAGTCTGCACCAAAGGAATTATCGATGCCTTGGTAGATTTTTTTTTTAAGCCAGAAGCTATTGTAATTCTCTGTTTTGGAGATTCATAGAAATTATTTAATTACCTTGGTTCTTCCCTTTCCTTTATGCACAAGTTCTCATTAAAAACTAAAACTTAAAACAAACAAAAAAATCCTGATCACTGTTTTTTGGCTTCTGTACTGAACGCTGGGGCAATTAATTCGCTTGTTCCATGCTATGTCAATGCTGTCCACCACTTTCTTCCCAAACCCCTTGTGGTCTGGCTGCCTCCCTGTCAAAATGCTTACTAGTTTTTGAAGAACTTCTGATGCTTTTCTACTGTTTTATTGGATTTTTAAATTTTGAACTACTTGTTAATCTTCTTCCCTGTTATCTTGAGTCTTCTGAAAACTTTGTTTAATCATGTTTAAGTCTAATTTGCACTGCTGTGTTACTCATCCTGTGGTGCCTCATCTTACCTTTTAATGTTTTCCCTTTGTCTTGTTCCTCAAGTATTTTAAACGAGGATGGTGTATTTTCTGCTTTCTCCCACAAGTCAGTTATTTATCTTTGCTATTGTAAACTGAAGGACATCAGGATTGCCTTCCTTATTTAATCTTTCAGATACACGTTATATTTATGTATATAATGTATCTTATTTGAATTATATATTCAAAGGAGAAACTTTAATTTCTCTTTTGATTTTTGTTGTCTGAGCATACTGTTTGCTAAAGAACCAGTGGCTGTAAGGCCCTTTGTTGTGCATTGCTTTCCATGCATGACTTTGCAGGACAGGCACTTTCCCTATGAGAAAAATTAAGACAACCAGATCTTCACAAATTTACAGCTGTTCTTTTAGGCAACAACAATGGAGAAGATGGAAAATCCACAAGGCAATTTTTTTGTTTAAATGAAATATTAATTTTGAAAGTAGGGGGTTGAGAAGAACGCTTCTGCCCTTTCAGAATGCTAGAAATGATGATTGTAATGAAACCATTTACGCTAACTGATGTTAGCTGTAGTTGCTTTGATACACACACACACACATATATATATATATGTTATTTGTATTTTCTTATGTGAAATAGTCAGAGCTAAACCACATTGGTTTGGCTTGGTTTGTAAGAATCAGCATTTAAAATTTTTCTATTGCCCTGGGGGAGCTGGAACTATTGTGAATTTGGGAGAGGTTCCAGCCACTCCCTGTTTCTAGAACTGGGTTATCTTTAATTGAATTTGCACTCTTTTAATATACTGACACATTTTAAAACATCAGTCACTTAAAAGCTATGCTGCCATGTGGCTCAAAATTCTTAGTGAAGCAAGTCACTTCTTATAAAGAAAAAAAAAGAGTTGTAGTGGTCTAGGATTTGAAGGAGGATTAGAGAAGTTTATTAGAATATTTTGAAAGATTAATTTGCTAATGGTAAGATTTGAAAGTCAGTTTGTATTATACAGGTATAACCCAGTCTGAACTTTGCAAGACTCATCTTTCCGCATATGTATGTGAGTAGTATAGAGTGGAGCAAAAATGAAGTTGTCAGCATGATCCCTGATGATACAGCCTGATGATAGCACAGAAAAGAATGTGATTTTACTACAAGACCAACAAAGTAGCTAAGCACAATTTTAAAACATTGTATAAGTAACACAAAATAACGATAACAATCACTTAATACAATATTACATGTAATATTACAATATCACACTTTGTTAGCACATTTTAAATGTATCGGATCAGTCTGTAGGTATATACAGTTTTACAGTATTTTTTTGAATGCATGGCATGTATAGGAGCACCATTACCTTACATAGATGCAAAATCATGAAAATCCATCTAGGCCTTCTGAGGATTACATATATTTAAGGATATAGGATGCAATCAACATAAACTCTAAAATGTTTCACATAAATCACTAAAATATTTCACCTAAAATGACAAAGTCATCAAAATTAGATGCCTTTCATATACTATGCATGATTTAAACAATTTTAAATAGATTTGTTCCTTAGAAAAAAAAGCTAAGAATCATGGTATAATGTAGTGTTTCATGTCACAAAGATTATTGATTTTGCATGATTCTTACTGTGTTGTAGAGCACAGGCTCAAGAGAATGAGCAATATCCCACACACAAATATAAGCTGTTCCTGAAATAAACATTGTGCATTTCTCCAAGGAGAAGTTAGTGCCAATCCTGTTCTAGAAGCTCCATGCAGGATAGCCCTACATTTGTTTCACTCCTATGTGAGACAAATCCATGCTGTTCACGCAAATCTTACAAGGCTGGAATCTCTGTGGGTACCGAAGTAGTGACAGATAATATACTTTTTCTTTTTACATGGCATGTCACTCTCTAGTGTGAAGAGAAAATTAGAAGGGATATTAAAGATCATAAGCACTAAACTAGGTTGCTTTTAATTTGTTGGGGTAAAAGTCAATTACAGGATCAGGTAAAGTCACAGATATTCACTGTGATTCTGCAGAAGCTGGCTTAAAGCTCCAGTGCAGAAGAACCTGTGATGACATATATAAAACATAGCGTTTGGATAGTCCCATTAGTATTAACATCTTAAAAATAAGTGTTTTCTTTAAATCATTTAAAATATTCAATGTGTTAACTCCAAAATGAAAATTCATGCCAGTATCAAGAAAAATATTTTTTTCAGGCTGTATATATGACTGTATTTAGTTATGAACTTCATATATGGTGACAAGAGTAACTGAATGTCAAAACCTAGTTAATCCTTTGCTTTCTATCTGCTAAAGCTAACATTTACTAAATCACTAGGATGTGGGCGCCTGTCCACAAAGAAATTATTAGGACCAACACCTATGGATAACAGTTTTACAGCAGAGGTTGACCACCAGCCTGCAATGCTAATTTAGAAATATTGCTTTATCTGTTGTAAATGTCTTCTATTTGGTTCCCCTTCATTGTGTTACAAAGCACTAAAAGTGGAATGAGAAAGTAGTATGGTGACCGTTGCTCCAGAAGTTAATTGTACTGCAATCTAAGGTCTCAAAAATCGATAGTCTAAACAACAACAATAAGATTTCATCTGGAATGAAATTTCATTTGGTCTGATTTCACTTTTGGTTGCTTATAATGCTTCTTGGGAGACAAGCATGTATAACCTACTGACAGGAAAGCAGCCTATAAAATTTTATAAAAACATAATCTACCAACTTTGTAAGTTTCCATGTTGTTGCTTTATTTCCTTTAAAAAGGGGGGGGTAGGGCGTGGGGGGTGGGGGAGGGCTTTTCAGTGACAGTAATTCATCTCACACAGTTCTGGTTCTTTTGAAAGTCCAGCCTTCCTTTTCTACTGGTTAATTATTTCTCATGATACTGATTTATGAAATGCTGCAAATACAAAATTAATGTATGAATTTTACTCCTTTCTCTAGGTGTTATTGTATTAACTGTTTCAGTCATCTGGTGTGACAGTATATGTGAATTAGATGATGCAAATCATATTAATTTGTTGTTCTGGTGCAGTAATCACAATAATAAAATAAGAAAACGAATCATTCTTTACATTATAACAAATGGAGAAAATTGAAATTAAATATTGCTGGCTTGCAAGGTTTGTAGATCCACTTGCATACTCTCACTTTTATGTAGATCTGAGTATCTCTTCAAATGTTTTACATGTTAGCGCTTCTGTGGTTAAAAGCTGTTAAATTGTTCCCCTTACCTTTCTTTCATTGGGGAATTCAAGTACTCTGAGCCAAAATTAGCACTCAGGTCATTACAAAGACACTGCTGATATTGTATTTCATACTTAATGAATCTTTATTGGCATCTGGGTCTAACCTTGACTCTGCTTAGTGAATCATAACTTGGCAGTCTGAGTAGGTGTGCCATTGTCCTATCTATTTCCAGAGTAAATAAAAATGTTTTTTTTTTTTCCAGGTATTGGCAATTTCATAATAAAATGCAGTCTTGTGGTTTTTATAAAGAAAAAAAAATGCTAACAAACACATGGATTTCTAAGACTATATCTCAAACATATGGATCTCTAAGACCTATCCCCGAGGCAGTTGGGCAATGCTCTGGAGATGCAATGCTGGACTACCTCTAGCTGGACTCCCTCGTCTGAGTGCATGTGCCTGCTCCCCGATGTCAAGGGGAGTTGGATGGTTTAGCTCTGAAGCAGTTATAGCCTGAAAAGCCCAGACTCAGTAACTTGCTAGCAAGGAGCTAGATTTCTATGTAAAAAGCTAATTAAACTTAGTAAAAATAAAAATTCAGATCTCATTGATTTTGGTTGTGGGAGGCGGGGAGGGGAACAGCACATTTTTTGTAAGGTCAGGTCTAAACTCCTAGAATAAGGACTACAATGTAAGTCCAAGTGTAAGTCTCCACTTGAATGTCATTTCTTTGGCTGAGCACCCTTGCTGGCTGTCAGGTGTTCAGAGGTCTCTATCATTTTCACTAGAAATGCCATTCTCTTCTTGCATGCGTAAGAAGTCTGACAAGGTTTTAGCCAACTTTAATTTTTTGATGTCACCTTTGTTCTTTTTGTTTTTATTTTAAATCAATTCTTTGTTTTTAAACCTGGGGGCTATTTCCTTTTCTGTAGTTTTGATATACGTTCAGCTCATGCACTCATAGCTTCTAGGGGTCATAAAGGACCTTTGCTGCTTCAAAAACATGTCTTTAGTGACTGCAAGGGATGCTGTTGCGAAGTGGTCTTGGGGCAGTGTTTTGGATCTTTTCTCATTACAGCAACTAATCCAACTTTTGCCATAGGGCATAACTAATACTTCTGCTCTGTGGATGTTCCTCACATTTCAGAAATTGTCATATGTACCGTATAATATAGGAGGGAAATGTTGAGAGCAAAGGGTTTTGTGGGACTTAAGTGAAATGTGGAATACTGCAATCAAGGGGGAATATTTAAATGTCTCACTTAACCTGTCAGGCAAAGTAGATATGCAGTGATGTACATGTTCTGAGAGTTATCAAATCTGCTGCACGCAGTACCTTCCAAGAGATACCTTGAAACAGGAATGCAGTGCAAATGAATTCTGTACAGCACTTCCCCCATCTTCTGGCATTGACATCAAATTTGGCTCAGAACAAGACAAAAAGGGGGATGAGGGGAGCAGAAAAAAACACTGAAAACTGTAGAAATATAGAGAGCTCCTAGAAATGTTACAGTCCTCACTGGAGTGGCGAAGCAGCAAAACTAGCGATATGATTTGGTGTATTCTTTAATTTTAATACCCTCATCTATTCTATCTGGAAATAACTTAATTAAAAAAAAAGAAAGAAAAGAGTACCACCAAGGCATTGATTAATTTTGGGGCTAGCTGTGTGAAATCTCTCGGTCTGAGTTCACAGTATCACTGAGCTTCATTTCCTGTGGATTTGAAAATAAACCTGAAACCTCAAGGATGAAATGCTACTGTGGTTCGCTTTATTACTCCAAGAATATAATAAAGCAGCCTGGAATTAGCATTTTCTCCCCACAGGCATGCTGCTGCCATAGGTAGCTGCCTTCTTGGGGGTTGGTTATGAGCAGCGGTCTCCTCTGTTGCTGTTGCCCCTCATTTACCCAGCATCAATCTACAGGTCTTTGTGCTGACTCTTAACCCTGATGGTTGCTCTGTGTACAGAAGATGGACTTAGAAAGTTAATCTGCCTATATTTTAATGAGCAAGGTATACTATTCTGTAACCCTCTCCTTTCACAGACACCAGGAACTGGTTCCTCTCTGTGCTGCTGCAGCATCCATGCAGGTGATATTTTTATCCTAGTAGCTCATGAGAAATACTCTGAAATGTTTATGTACCTGTTACAAGAAATTTCAGAGACAGGAAAAATCACCCTCCTGAACCCAGAGCTGGCGGGGTTCTTGATGATATTTCATTGGGTGGTCCCAAACTTCAGAAACCTGATTTGGACAAAGGAGAATTCAAACTCTTTGGCTGAAAGTGTGCTGTAGGTAGTGAGTGGTCAGAATCACGTGTCCTATAACTGACTGGGATAATGAAATCTGGGTCCTGCCTGATGGGGTTTCAGAGTCCTGAGTGAGTTCCAAACCTGGGGGCTCTGGAAAGATAGCTTTCAAATTACCCTAGAGTTTCACAAAAGGGTGCAAACAAGTACGCAGTTCCAGTGGGGAAAATATCATTATTGGCTTAATTTCTGTTGTGCAGAGGAACTTGTTGGAAGTTGGTTTACCATTCACTAGGGAAAAGTGAACTCCAATAGGAGTACACGGCAAATAGCCTAAACTTTTCCTTTTGTCCGCTTCACGTACAAAGCATGTCTTTTTGTCCTTGCTTTCCGTTCTGTGTGTATATTACTGTGTAGGTTTAGAAAAGCGTATGAATGACTGAAAAGTAACAGCTAAGAGGCAACACCAACTCAAGGAACTTTACCAAAGTTAAAAAAATAAATTGTTGCATATGTATAATCATTTAGGAAGAAGAAAAGTGCACATTTGTGACAAGTGGGAGGCTAGGATACTGCTGGAACTCAGTGTGCTGGCTGTCCTTCTGTATGGTATCAGTGTAATACCCTGATTCAGGTCTGAAACGTGCAATATGATCATATTTGTGTTTGGAATTAAGTTCTCTTACTCCCTGTTCAAGTCTTTTCAGGTGTGTTTTTTGTTGTTTTTTTGAAGCACAAATGGTGGTCAGTAAATGTAAACCGGTTCTTGCAGTCAATCAAAAACATGGTATGATATATGGCTTGAAAACACCGGGCTCCTCTGCTTTTAAATTCTTAAATAAAAGGTTTTTAAAACGTTTGCCTACAGTGATGTGCAAAGACAAAATAGACAAAAATAGCTTTCTAGACAAAATAGCTTTCTGGTTGCAAAATCTGAAATGTTTAGACTGTAGGGTTTCATGTTGTAATGTAAAGGTGATAGTTGTTTGCAGGTTGGTTGGAAATATTTCCAATATTTGTTTTCTCTTGTGAAAGAATTTCACAGTTTCTAATATTTTTAGGCAATGTTAATTGAGGTGGAAAAAATGTGTGTAAAATCGGTTAAATGAACTGAGAAGTGAATGACTCCTACAACAACTTCAAACTACTTTGGGGATGTAAATAGTTAGACATCTCAGCAGAGCAAACCACGTAATTTTTCAAGGTTTGATTTTCATACATAAACAATATTGAATATAACAATTGACATTCACACTGAGGGATTTAATATTGCAATTTGTTAAGGTGACTGAAAAGACATTTTTCCAGTGTTACTAGTATACCTGCAGAAAACAATCATCTGTCTTAAAGCATGTAGGTATCTCATTTAAATCCATCAAGTTCCTTGTAACGGTTGAAGCTGAAAAAGAATACTTTCCATTTTGAAGAAGTGGCACTTCCAAATAAGTTTTAGCTCTAGATCTAGTAAAACAAAGCAGAACAAACCACCAAAACCTGACTTTTGTTTCTTCGCTTCTGTGTCTGAGTAATGGGATGCAAAAAGAGTAGCTCTTCCTGGTACAAGTGATTCAGGGAAGGTGACTGTGCTACCAAGGTTATTAGAGAATTATGCATTTCACCTTTAAAGTGTTATCTGTCACTGCGGCTTATTATTAGCATATCTTTTGAAACTACTTTTTTTCCCCCCTGATGCCATGGAAAATGTAAAGCAAAATAGAAGTGGAAGTCAGAAACAACAGTATTGTTTATATGTTGGCATGGTATTTTTTTCTTTCTGCAATCTTTTAGAATGGCAAGAAAATTATTTTAAAAACACTACAAACCTGTATATGATGCAGGGCAGACTAGCCTAAGCCAGTATATTCTGCATAAATGTAAGTGTTGTTTTTGAAACTGCCTATAGAGATGGGATATTCCAAAAGCTTATATTAGGACTTTTTGTTCAGTTCTAGCCTAGCTATATTCCTCAAAAGCATTGTTTTAAGATGGAGTTGTTGGATTGATTTTCTTTAATTCTACTTTCATTTTCTGATAAAGACAAACTACCTGCCTGGTAAAGTACTGTTGGACTTTTCAACTTAAGGAATCATCAAGTAGATTTCTGGATCATGGCCTGCCAAAGCAGGCTAGGGACACAGTAATTTCCCATGATGTGTGTTTTTGTCAATGCTAGAAGTTAACACATGCAATGCACACCTGTAAAGTTTAGTTAAGACGTTATCCTATTATTCCATGTAGCTTATCTCATCAGAGTTAAGCATGATGATGGTTAGTATGAACTTTGTATCAAAATGTAATTTGAGTTCATTTAGCAACATCCTAACTTAAATCTGGGAGTGTTGCATTATTATATTTACTAGCACTGAACCATTTTTCTACCATATAAAGGCTTATGCATCATCACTTTGTGTAATGAGGAACTGAAATATTTTGCTAGATATGGCTGTGGAGATCCCTGGGACTCAGGGTCTCCTTTTTGGAAATCTCCCTTGAATATCTGAAGAAGAGGGCAATATTACAACTTCCAAAACCTGAAAATTTATTTATGACTTATCCTACACATTCGTGTAATAAAATTGACCTTGCAAGTTTTACTGGTTTATGACTTAGCCAACATTCATATTTCTTAAAGATTCATGAGAAACGTCCTATATATTTTTATTTAAATAACATTTTCTAAACAGTCCTAACAGCCATTGGGGCGGGGGGGAAATAATGATTCATCTGAATCTGCCTAGGCAGCATGTACAAATAATAATAAAAAAAATCAGTGTTCAGGCTGCCAAGAAACTGATACTGTCCTACACCCCTATGCCTAGCCTTTATATCTAAGAGTCCTAAAATTTTTCTCTTGACCTTCTCAGTCAGATAAATGCTACCCAGGGAAGGATATTAAAAGACATTGAGCTTGGCCAACAGGACACGAGTTTGAAAGGACAGTAAATGGTATGTTCTTCACCAAGTGGTGTAACGTCTGCATTGGGAACATGGCAATACCCACATGGAAGTCCTGCAGACAATAGCAAAATACTCTTAAAGCAGTATGTACTGTCATACTGCTCCAAAGGATTGTGTGATGTGGAAGCCTGTACCATATCCCTCTTCCATCTGTGCAGAATGGCTATGGTGCCAGACAGGTAGTAGGCCCTGCTGTCCTCTGCTACACTTCATCTGCTTTCATAACTCCCACTAGTAAAAGTGGAATCATGCCACTGAAATTCAGTGAAATCAATGAAATTCCATATGGCATGAAGTTGGTCACTTGTTTTCAATACAACTCGACTTAGAGCTAGCTATTAATTATGAGGTTGTTTTGGTTTTTACAGTCAGCTGTAGAGCTCTGTTCAAGTTCCTGGGTTTAAAAGCTTATTAGTTTTTAAATAAGCAAAAAGAACCCTCTCTATCATTTGTATAAGAAATGCACAAATTTAACAATTTGCTGGAGCAATGTAACTGATTTTCAGTGCAGCATTGTCAGTTTGCTTCTCTGTAAATTGAGTAAATTTTAACATTTTTAATTTTAAAATTGGCATATATCTTTCTTAATGCTTGAAAATTTTCCTCAAACTCAAACCAACCAAGTAGCCCCATAAAGTATTTGGTTTCCTTTTCCCCTCTTGTTCTTGATAATTCACTGGCAAGATTACTCATGCCTGGTGCTTTTGTAACTCCTCAGTATTCTGATTGCCTCTTGAAGCTCTTCAGAATTTTATTCTTCTACAAATGGCTCAGCTGTCTGGAAAAAGGCCGATTGTTGTTTGCTTTTGCGAGTTTCAGCATTGAGAAGCTCAGTAAAATGCTCTTTTGATCTTCCTGTTATTGCATTTGTTTTAAAGATGTGTTTGCATTTTTGTGTTCATTCTTTAACTTATTAATGTAATTTCTTTACATATTGACATCCTTACAAATTAGTCTTGCTTTATTAGTACTTTTAGTCCATCTTCTCTGCTGCTATGCACATGTTCTGGCTTTTCACTCTGAGTTACAAGCTTTCGAAAGTTTTCTCAAGCCCTCACCTTGTCACTTGTTTTGGACCCTTCTTTGTCCTCTGTATTTCTTATCTCTTTTGGACCTCTAAGCATGTTTCTTGCATATATGGTGCATGTTTCTGTCCATGTTTAAGTTGCCTGTAAAGGAGGTGAGGGAGATGAGTGGCTGGAAAGTGGCTGGAAAGCTGCCTGGCCGAGAAGGACCTGGGAGTATTGGTTGATAGTCGGCTGAATATGAGCCAGCAGTGTGCCCAGGTGGCCAAGAAGGCCAACAGCATCCTGGCCTGTATAAGCAGTGTGGCCAGCAGGTCTAGGGAAGTGATTGTGCCCCTGTACTCGGCTCTGGTGAGGCCGCACCTTGAGTACTGTGTTCAGTTTTGGGCCCCTCGCTACAGGAAGGACATGGACGTGCTCGAGAGAGTCCAGAGAAGGGCGATGAGGCTGGTGAGGGGTCTGGAGAACAAGTCATACGAGGAGCGGCTGAGGGAGCTGGGCTTGTTCAGCCTGGAGAAGAGGAGGCTCAGGGGCGACCTTATCGCGCTCTACAGGTACCTTAAAGGAGGCTGTAGAGAGGTGGGGGTTGGTCTGTTCTCCTACGTGCCTGGTGACAGGACGAGGGGGAATGGGCTAAAGTTGCGCCAGGGGAGGTTTAGGTTGGATGCTAGGAAGTACTTCTTTACCGAAAGGGTTATTAAGCATTGGAACGGGCTGCCCAGGGAGGTGGTGGAGTCACCATCCCTGGAGGTCTTTAAAAGACGTTTAGATGTAGAGCTTAGGGATATGGTTTAGTGGAGTACTTAGTGTTAGGTCGGAGGTTGGACTCGATGATCTTGAGGTCTCTTCCAACCTAGAAATCTGTGATACTGTGATACTGTGAGGTGATTCTATTCTAAAATTCTACGTGTTTTGCACTTTCCAGAAAGAATCCAAAGGCTCATCCATTTTATTCATTTCTTTACTGCAGTAAGCCTTTTGCCTTGCTTTGTCAAGGTTGTAGTCATGAGTTAAGGTGGTTGCCTGAAGCCCTTTTGGATCCAGATGTTAATTTTTATTTATTTATTTTTTATTTTTGCCCTTAGGCAGTAAAGGGTATGCTTAGCTTTGGTACTAATGTGATTTCTGGATACATCTGGACATTCTTTAAGCACGATTAAACAATTCTAGTGAGAGTGCACTCCTGATCATTCCTATGCCATCAGCAAATGCCTAGGAAATCCATTTTGTCCTCTCCCTTTCTGATGCTTATCCAGCCTTCTGCTGTTATGGTTACTTTGCTCCAATGGCAAAACAGTGATGTAAAGGTCTTTCTGTTGGAACTGTGTACCATATTATGGACTTTTTTTTTTTAACCCCTTTGTCAGCTATAAAAATATAACCCAAATACTTGAATTAAAGAAAGAAATTATTTCCAAGATCAGGCACTGAAAATGTGGGAAATACCAGTTATGGTTGGCAATATATTAATTTCATTATGATATCTGTTGTTCTTCTGACCTAATGAATAGAGCAGAATTACGCAGAGGTTAAATCAGTGCTGCACAGAAAAGACAATCCTTGTACATTAAAAAAAAAAAAGTGTCTTCCTTCTTTTTGTCTTTAAAGAAATGAGATTTACTTGTGCAATATTCAACATTGTGTTCTAGGAATATCATGGTGCCATCAGAAAAAAAAAAATTAAGTTCTGATTTCTCAGATTTACGTGAAGATACCTCACACTATATATAGCAGTTCTGAAGATACATTTTTTTTAGGTTGCCTTCAGTTGAACCCTGTATTTTGTTCTTCCTTTTTTTCTTCTGGATATGTCACTAAAATAATACAATAAAATATTTACTAGAGCATTATTAATTTGCATAAGAAAACAGACTTTTTATTATAGACTATAGCCAAAAGGTGGCAGTCTTTGTCCCCCAAATTCTGTGCTGTTTCATTTCTAGAAAATGTTACGTATGGCAACCATAATTTATTCCTACCCTGAATAATAAAAATTACTTGTTGAGTAGACAGAGGAAAAAATATATTTGAAAATTTAAGGGTGATATAGCTATAGTTGTATTTTGACAGTGGAATGTTAAATTATGAGGCTTGGAAGAGAGCAGTGATGGGGAAAAAGCACTTCACAAGTAGACTGCTAATGAGCAAGAACTACTTAACGTCTCAGATTCAGTGCTTTAAGTAGTTTGGTTTTGGAGATGTTATTATGGTCTGGCACGTTAGATCAGTAGGTTGCTGTGTTCATCAATCAATATGATTAAATGCATAGAAATAATGCACCTAGTAGACAAACATTCATGGTACAAGGTTTGATTTTCCTCTCCAAATGTTCAGGTAGATCCCACGAAGCACAGCTTGCTTCCTTACAAATTAGTATAAAAAATGTCTGATGATAAGAGATTGCCTTTGCTGAAGACCTGCAAAAAATTTGGTTATGTATTTTGTGTTTTAAATAATTAGTAGTTCTCTTGAGTGGTGTGTGTGTGTTTCCTCCCCTGATTTGGGAAGGTATCAAGTAGAAAAATTTTAATTTTAGAAAGACAACACTTGAAATCATATTTAACTACCTTTGTAACCATTGTATGTATATAGATACACAGAAAGCTAAAATACTAAAACCATTGACTAGAAAGTAACTAGAATTTGATGTGAGACCACTGTTGTCTTTATGGTTACAAGTAAACCCTGCAGCATGCTTTTGAGAGCAGTCAGGTTAGTGCTATTATGATATATACAGCATTTGTGCGGCAATTGCAGCTGTGGGCACGTCTATATGTCTCTACCACTCACTGGCTCCTTGAGGCCCCAGTCAGCTCATCCACCCG
The DNA here is from genome assembly GCF_964034855.1 of Anser brachyrhynchus. Classification (NCBI taxonomy): domain Eukaryota; kingdom Metazoa; phylum Chordata; class Aves; order Anseriformes; family Anatidae; genus Anser; species Anser brachyrhynchus. The sequence goes on from NC_137705.1 coordinate 23,509,968, forward strand.
TCTGCATCAAACCCTCCTCTTTTCACACCACTTGAGCAGCCCTGCTGTGAGTTTGGATGGGTGGGCTTTGGATCCAAAAAGCTGTGTCTCTAACTGATCAAGGAAGAGCAAAACTTGGAAAAACCCTCCCTGCTCAGATGGCATAATCTTGGAACCTCTTCACTGAGAGTCAAATGCTGTAAAGGTGCCAGTCTGCTCTCAGAGCAGGCAGGCTGTGTGGAGAGGATTTTTTATTTTTATTTTTTGTGGTGAGGATTAGCTCTGTCAGACCTAAACTAAAGCAAGGATTTCTTCCAGTTAGGTCAGGAAATATCTGAGTAGTCTAGAAAGCTTAGGAGAGTTAGTAGCATGCCAACATTTGTTAATGACCTTATGTTACTGAGTTAAAAGTGAAGAGAAGTAAAAAACTTAGTGATGAATTTAACAGTGTAACACTTCCAGTTCAGGAGTGTGGTAGGCAAACTGCTCATACGCAAGTTGAAGATTATACAGAACCACAGAGAGAAGAGTGGGAACTACTGGTAGACTGAGCTTTTCTCTTGTAAATCTGTTTGTTTTATATATGCATCCTGTATACATGTGTGGTATACGTGGTTTCTATATATTATACATATGTATATAGAAATTTTATACATCATATGTATATGTATCATATCAAATAATATACAGATAGTGCCTTGAAAATGGTACTTACCTGTATTAAAAATTCTTGTTAGTCTTCCAGAAACTTAACAGAGTCTGAAGAGAAAGAAAACAAGATGCTTATCATATAAAAAAGAGTTTAGGAAAACAATATTTATTTATTCATATTTAGGAAAACAATACGAATTTGGAATTAAGAATTATGGAATATTTGGAGTTTATCAATTGCTAAACTTTTATACACTTATTGATTTGTGTCATGAAAAATCTACCCCTCAAAGACATGAAATCATGCTGTAGAGTGTTTTAAAGTTTATACACACACCATATGATTGCATCTGGTAATAGTGTAGATGTAGAGAAAGAACTCCAGGGCTAAGTCTGTTGTGTGATGGTCACTGTTCAGTTGTTTTTTCATGTCATCAAGTAATTGAATTCCATTATGTTCTTTCTTTATTTATTTCTACCTCTAAGTTTAGAAAAAATCCAGATGTGTGCTCTTTGTTTAACAGCACTGTGAAAAGGGAGATTGAAACAAAATCTCCTGTTTTAGTCTTTTTTGTAAATAGGAAATGATTTTACAAGAATACTGAATAATTCTAAAGTTGAAAAATCTGCAAGTCTGGGGGAAAAAATGGAAAAAATACAAAGTTTTGTCTAATAGAAACTAGGATATGAATTGCTGTATGGTGGAACTAAGCCAGAAGAAAATTTAGAGGGCTCTTAAAATCTAATTTCTCATTATTTTTATCAGGGTTGATGATAAACCCCAAGAGTGGCACTTCCTGAGACAACTCCTCATTTCAGGTCTTTGAGGTAGCTGTGGTATAATTCAGATTTGCTACACTTTTGACACACTGTAATGACACAGTGCACAGAGTCTTGTCATTTCACCTGAGTAATGGAAATGGTGCTTTGCTTATTAGTAGGTAGCTGTGCATAGATTTTTGCACAGATGCAAAGATTTTGGGAGACTAAGAGGGATCATGCAAACAGACATAATTTACCATACTGTGAGAAGTAAGGTCATTAAGTTGAACAAACTGTACTTTCATGCTCCCTGGAGTAGTTGAGAGAGATGGTGAACCTCCATGCATGCTAATGAAGACTTGTTTTGGAGAAGAACATGAAGCATAACCTTTAAATTGAATTTGTCTAAAATGTGGGTGAGCTTTGAGTTGGGAGAAACCTTTCTCTCATATCTGCAAAGCTGCTTTCCTTTTCTAAAGGGTAAGATGAAGCTGAACTTTTATCCATTGTTTGAATGTTTGCAGAGTGGTAAGAAAGTGTAAGTGTTCAAATAGAAGTTATTTGTTTGTACTTGAGCAGTCTGGCTCATACCTGAGCAGTCAGATAAAGACATTGCCAGTGTGCAATTTGCAAACAGATTTTTGATAAGAGCTCACATTTCCAAGGTCTTTAAATGAATTTCTTGCATACAAAGATAAGGCACAATATAAACTATTGCTGTCTTGCATATGTTATTTTGAATGTGAAAAGGAACTATCTCCTCTTAGAGAAATTATTTTATTGACAGTAGGTATTGGATCATATCAGGTTCATCTGTTAAAATCAGTATGAATTATGATCTCTTTACTACTCAAAAAGCTTCTGCTGGGTGAGTAATTTTACTGCAATGCTATATCTTACTCATTTTTTACTCAGTGCACTGATGTGTATAATGAAACTCAGGTACTGCTTGTAGAGTACTTCGGACATGAAGAACTGTCATATTATACTGAATCTTACTCCCAAGACTTCTCAATCACTTCTTGTTTCAGATCTTCTACCAATAGTTACAGTAGACCACTGAGAAATTTTCTGATGTAAGAAGTCATTACTCTGTCTATTTTTTTTGTAATTTTAATTACTATCTATTATTGCTTGTGTAATTGAGGTCTTATAGTTCATATGGACTGTCATGTATCAGAAACAGGAAAAAAACCACAGTTATTGAGAACTCGTTCTGGAACATTTTAGTGCTACATAGAAGTGTTTTTTATCATTTAATTCAATGTTGTTGTTTTTTTCCCCCCCTATGGTCTATGATGAAAGCCTAATTACTTAGTCATATTTGACTCATCCTTATATCCTGATGCACAAAAAACAATTGTTTTCTGTTGTAGAAAATATACTTCATTTATTCTTCATGTCAGAAGTATTACGTACTTACAGCAGATATTGTGAATCAATTTATTATTCATTTTATTACACTTGAATGGATTGTAACTGCTAAAAGGGCATGAAAGAGTCTATTTAAAAGTCCAGTATGAAACAGAAGTCTTCAAGAGAGATTGCCCAACAGATGTAATAACCAACGGATGAGAAATTTCACTATCTAACACTGCACAGATATGTCATTTATCATAAAACCCTCTCACTGGCATCAGTGCGGTTACGTGGAGGTGACACCTAAGGCTGGCCCTGCATGTTTGCCTCAGGCAGTCTCATGCCATCAACATACAAACACTGATCCAGAGGAACTGTTGCCCAGTCTCATACCTGGTTCTGGCCAAATTATTGCCCATGTATGTTACAGATTTATTGCAGTGCACAAAATCAAGGTGTCCACAGAGGCTTCAGCCTGCAACGTGTAGACAGCTTCACAGAATAAGGGTTTAATACATGGGAAATATACATGTGTATTGGAAGCAGAGAGCTAATTGGGTATTTCCCTTTTTTGCGTGCCTTATTTTTGTTATTGTTTGACACGTGTAGTTTAGATTGGAAAGACAGAAGATAAGGAGCATTAGCACTTACAGGCCTTTAGGGCTTCATTGTTTGTTGGGGAAAAGGTCTTTCTCAGGATCAGAGTTGTGTGGGAGTTAAAAATGCTTGTAATGATGTTAATGATTTTGATGTTTTTGTCCTTGTATTGGGTTTGAAGGCTGGAGCAGAGTTGCTGGTTGTAGATGCCTATGTGGTGAAAAGCCTGTGGTGGTGGCATGTGAGGGAGTCATTCAGCTGATGGGGGAACCCTTGCCTGCAGTGTTGGGGTGGTGGTGTGCTACTGTCCTATAATCCAAATTAAGTGGAAAGCTGTTATTACAATTTACTCACTGCATCTGCAAATGTAAGGTGGTTTTTTGTTTTATTTTTTGTTTGGTTACAGTCTTGTCACTTCTTGAATCTGCACGTTAGTTAGCTATGTGAAGACTAATATTGCTCCCCAAATGCATTTATAAATACTTGGAGCGTCAGGAGGAAAAATATTAAGAAAAATGGAAATATTCTATGAGATTAATTCCATGGGTCACAGCAAAATCTTGAGATGTGTCAGACAATGGAAGCGAAGTGCTGTTGCACGTTTTACTTCATTTTCCAAATAAAACTAAGTATGATAATTAAATGCTGAACAGTTGATAAAAACTAATTAAGAGGTGGAAGTATAGCAATCTTTTGGTTACTAGGAGAGTAAGAGTTACAAGACTTTTCTTAATAAAAACAAAGAACCCCCTGGAATTGAACTCATTCCCTTTACAAAGTAAAGCAGATAAGATTTTGACTAAGCAATACAGCATTTCCTTTGGGTTTGGGAATTTGCAAATGTTCATTTAATTACAAGGACAGTTTAATACTGTTCTCAAGAAAGTAAAACAAAACTATTGCAAAAAGAACTACTTAAAAAGAAAAAAAAGTATGCCTAGGAAGCAGTTGGTATGTGTGGGTACACATACATATAGGCTTTTAAATCTGTATATAAGTATCATTTTAGAAAAAGGATTCCCCCTATATTTTTCTGCGACTTCAGCATTAATTCAAATCATGTGAGAAAGTCTTTCTAGGTACATGGTACCAACGGCTAGTTACCAAGCGTGGGCAGAAGATCCCAGGATTAATCAGCTCGATAAATTTGTGACCAGAGTCACAAATGCAGCCTTTTTTTTGTTTTTTCTCTCTTACCAAAGCTGCTAGAATATACAAAATTATGAAAAGACTACATTATCTCTTAGTCTGAAAGTTGCTTTTGTAATTAATGCTAGCATATTCAGTGCCAGTCAAGTATTCAGAGTGATGAAGTATGGTCTTCGCTCTGTGAAGAAATAACTTGCTTTCAGGGGACAAAAAAAAAAAAAGCTTCGAATTTTATCTTTGCAATTCAGCTGTTTCTAGGAAAGAAACTAGGCAAAATACATTGGTTTACTCTTTCTAAAATAATTCTGATGTTCTTTTCAGTAAGATTTTATAACACTTCTATGCCTGAGAACCGAATCTTGAAATTGGCAGGGATGTGGCCTTGACACAAGGTTTTCTTTGAAAATCTGTTCCAGCTGGATCAAGTTATCATTTGGAAGATCTGCACATAGAGGCATACGGCCATTAGAAACCTATCAGAACATAGCTATCTGTAAGTAAAGTCTCTGAAAATTCTTTGCACTGTGATTTTCAGTACACAGTTGAACAAGAACATAGTTGGTCAGACCTTTCGTCTGTTTTAGCTCAAGCCACTAGAAGGCAGCGGAAACAAGGTCCTTACCCCCGACGCATGTCAGCGTGTCTGTGTGCCTCCTAAACACAGAAGAGAGATTAAGGAGACGTAAGGGCAGAGATCTCGTCTCTTGTCTATGTTCAAATGAGGGCACTGGAAAATGGGAGGGTTGGCAGCAAGAGGAGTCTGATTGGTTTAGGAGAGACTGAAGAAGTTAGTGGGTCAAGGAGAAGGGAGTGGAGGTTAATGAAGTGGTGTAAGGAGACAGAGGAAACTAGATTGAAATGTGCCGGGGTTTAGAAATATGTATGGTACAAGATGTTCTAGGTGGGGACAATGCAATTGTACCAGAGAACAGGGGAAAATGGAAATATAGGTTGGCAAGGTTAGGACTGAGTTGTTAAGGGCCTGGAAATGACTGGTCATGAAGAAGAGCATGTTTGGTAGTATGGAAGCCAGGGCTGGTATGAAGGAGGAGGAGGAAAAATTGGTAAATGCTAGAGAAGAGGTTGAGAATAGTAGGAAAAACCTCAGTATTGGAGTTTGGGGAACATAATTTGAGCATACTGAATAGGATGTGGGAAGAGGGAAAGGAAAGAAATAGGCGTAGGTCTAGGTCGTGGTCAGATATGAAAGGAACAGGATTAAACTATGGTTATTGGAAGGCAGAAGTGGGTATATTTCAGTGGGCAATTGAATCTGTGCCTGCATAACCTGAGGTGAATGATTGCAAAGGCCATTGCTGGTGCATATAGAAACGGATAGCTACTGCCATCACTCTGCGAGGCCTGCAAAGGTCATATGCAGTATTTATCAGTGTTCTAACCAAGCAAAATTGTATGGACAAGACAATGCACTATCACATCAATAACGACAGCATGGTGTTACTGGGCATTGAACTAAGGCACCTCCATTCTGGCACTTCCTAGCTTTTGTGAGTTTGGCTTTGTCATCCGTACTAGTTCTTGGAAGTTTCTAGCATAACGTACTTGTTCTAAAACTATAGAAATATAGAAATATTAGAAAACTATAGAAATAGAAACTATATATATATAAAAACTATAGAAATATAACAATACTAATACTTGTTTTGATTCTCAGGATAGCTGTTAGGAGAGGTGGAATACTTGATACGATATCGTCACTGTATCCCAATTTCAAACTGACAGTGCCTGCCAGCTTACTTCAGGAAGTACTGCTTTCTTTACATCTTCCCAGTAATACTAACCTTAATATCTAGCTTAGAGCATTCTCATCACCTATTCTACTTCACCTACTGTTTTTTTAAACAAAACAAAAAAAAAAAAACCTGTTCAAATTTGATTTCTCATTTTAATTTTTTTTTTTTAAATATTTAATTTAGTCTGTCAGCAACAGAAATCCTGACCCTCTGATAAGTCAATAACAGTCAAATTGACTTGAGAGAGAGTAATACCTTCTGTGAACAGCTTGGTTTGAAAGTGAAGGTAAGTCTCAGTGTGTTGTGATTGAGTGCTGGGTGAGGCAATGGAAATAAGTCCCTGCAAACTCTGAAATTGACCTTTGTTTTGAGTAATAAATCTTGCAGTTTTGTTGTTGTTGTGTCAGTGTCTGGTTGGCAACTGGAAGGACGGTATATCATAACTGATTTTGTTGAAGTTGACCACAGATTGCAAGTTGAATTAGAAGTAACCTGGGGGTTTGAGCTTCAGTGCACAAGTGAGGAGAGAAGCCGAAGGAGGGAACAGAGCAGCCAGTTGGATTCGCGTGGTGCTTCTGCATGTGCGTAGCGCAGAAACACCTCAGCACAGTTCCTAGTCCCCAGACTGCTGTCAGGACATGGTGTTACCCCAAGGCTCCTTCCCCTATTCAGTAGGCATGGGAATATTTCCGTGTTTCTTTATCTCATTTATGTTGCACATATGGTGTAGGATTCATCTCCCTTAATGTTAGCCGTATACAGTTACACATCTACTAAAGAAAAGAGTGAAGGAAAAGCTCCGAAGTTCTCTCGTCCCAGTATCTTATCAACTATTTTAGAATGGGATGAGCTGCTCTTCAGAGTTTTCTGTCTCTACGTATGGAGGACATTTAGTTAACTTGTGTAGAGAGGTGATTAACTTTGAAATAGCTGAAGTTAGGTGAGATGAATCCTACCAATAGAGAATTTTGCATTCAGTGAACTCACATGGCAACAGTTATCCCAGATCTTCTTTCAGCAATATCTGCAAAGCATCCAGCAATGGTGCTGAGAGCTGTCAGAGCAAAGGGCAAACTGTTTTTGCTCAGACATTGTGCAAGTTGACATAGTACTCAAATGCAGCAAGATATCCTGGCACTAGAAGGAGCATGATGAAGTCAGCTGAAGAGGGTGACCTGTGGAGGCTTACATGTGAGAATTAGATGTTTTAATTTAGTGATATCAGTGTAGGGGACAGGACTAAGAATCGTGGTGATACTTACAGGCTTCTAAGGCTTACAGGCTGTACTTAGGGAGGGAGGGAGAGATGTGTGCACAGATGCTTATTTATATATGTGCATTTGTGTACACACACAGACCAGCTTTCCTTGATTTTGGAAGGTGTTTTACAAAGAAAAATTATTTATAACTTTTTTAAATTATGGGGAAGAGAGCAATGTATCAGTTGTGAATTATTAACTGAAAACAAAACATTACGATGGAGCTTTCATATTGCAAGTGGAATTAAAAAGCTATGTAAAGGTATTTCTAAAAGAGTTAACCTTGGATAAATACATGATTGGTGTGAAATGGTGAAGAATCTTTCCCTTGGCCCTCAGGTGCAGGAGAGGTGGCTGAAGGAGCTGGGCACTGCAGTACTTGGGGCAGGCACATCAAATTTAAAATAGTCTTGAAACCACCTCAGGTTGCATCTGCAATGGAACTGACTCTTTGATGACTGGGATTTACGAAATTAAAAGAACAGAAGAAAACCATATTTAGCACGATTCCTTTCTTCTCTGTGTCAGGCATAACGTGATAGCAACAGATTTGGTAATATTTTGTTTGATTTGTTGGCTTTGTGCACCTTTGAGCCCAGTAGAATGTTACCTCTTCATCTGCGGCCTTCCTTCCATGGTAATCTCCAGATGCCGTAACTAAATATGGAGTTGTAGTGTTAAACTAGTTAGAAATGCATCTAATTACACCAGAATTGTCCTAACCACTGTTATGCTACATGTGAGATTCATGTACTTTATCATAACTAATCCATTTACAGTTTCATTTGTTTGTCCAGCTCTTCGCCAGGCCAAGATCTTTGTTGCTACAAAAAACCAGCTAACTCTCTAACAATGATCAACCTGAAAATCTGCCAGTCTTGAATGAACAAAGGAGGATAATTGAAGTCATTTACAATAATTGCATATTTTAAGCTTTCAATTTATTTTTTTCTTTATTTATAATTTATGCTTTGATTATATGTTAATGCATCACTGTGACTGAGCATTGCCTGGTAAGTTGGAGGGGAGTTTGATACTAGTCCTAGAGCAGTCTGGTTTTGATATGACATTAATTGCAAGATTAATATCTGTCTTAAGCCACAAGAAGTAGGATCTCTTCTTATATCAAGATAACAGGCTTAATTTTCTGTGTGTCTTAAGGACAGCGACAGCAATTCTAATGATAGAATTTTCTTCAAAGTACTTGTAATTGAGGAGAACAGAGTAGGAAATAAAATCTGCTGCTGTGTTTTCTGAAAAGAAACCGTTTTTCCCCTTCACACCCCTGCCCTGACCTTGAGGGGGGAAAAACAGCCAAATTTCAAGGCTGTTGTTCTTGGCCTGTCTAAAAATCCATGTGTTTCTGATGGTAGCAAATATTCCTCCAAGGTCAGCCTTGGTCTCTGATATCTACCCTGCTTCTCTGGTTACGGCAAGCACGTGCAAAGCTATTTGCAATGAAATAGTGAGACTGAGAGGCCTGTTTGCACATCAGTGCATTCATCACCACGTTACATGATATTGTTTTCAAGCATAGAAGATAATAGGGAACTGGTGGACACCATAAAATATTCTCTGTTGGTTTCTTTACCTTCTCTGTTAAATGAACTGTGAAAGAAGCAAACCCCAGAACTCTGGTGGAAGTGAGGAGGGATTGCAGCAGAATTACCACCCATGCCAGAATGTTACCTAAACACACTTCAAGCTAATAAATACATTTTATTCTTATTTTATTCTTATTTTATTCTTATTTTATTCTTATTTTATTCTTATTTTATTCTTATTTTATTCTTATTTTATTTTATTCTTAGTTTATTCTTAGTTTATTCTTAGTTTATTCTTAGTTTATTCTTAGTTTATTCTTAGTTTATTCTTAGTTTATTCTTAGTTTATTCTTAGTTTATTCTTAGTTTATTCTTAGTTTATTCTTAGTTTATTCTTAGTTTATTCTTAGTTTATTCTTAGTTTATTCTTAGTTTTTATTTTCTATTTTATTTTTTATTGTATTTCTTTCATTTTTCCCCCCAAACAGCCCAAACTTTTCAGAAGTTTTCAAAGCACCTGTAGCCTCACAGGTTGCCTGGAAAGGAAATCCCTTTTTCACTTCTGAAATGAACCCCAAAATTGGGAAGTCCCAGGAAGATAAATGGGTAATATTTTTAAAGTTTGGTAATCTGTTACTGAGTGCTCCCACATGCACAACCTTGGCTTCTAATGAAGGAGCCAGTGAAGAAAATTACTCTGACTGAATAGCAAGTTGTGGTTTCTCTCCCAGGACTCTACTCACCTGCTGAACTGTGTTTTAAATAGTTATCTGGCTGCACTTTAGGAATTGTTCTTGGCATGTTCACAGCTCAATTATTATAAACTTTGATCTGAAATTTGATGGTCAAATCAATAACAAGGTTATTAAAATTGCACCAAGTATTTCATCTGAAAAAGGGTAACTCTTGGTAGTTGTCAGTATTTTCCATTACCGAACATTTTCTAGTTTTGTGCTTTTGGTAATATAATACAAAAAAAATTGCTACAAATTGTTAAAGAAAGAACATCTTTCAAAGGACTAGTTTTCCTTCATTTTCCTACCTGCTGTCTTTGCTTACAAATTTTGTTTGAATTTGATTGAGAAGCCCTTGTTACAATTTCACACAAAGAACACTGCGAGACAGGTTTTTAAGATTATGTAAGTTCCTGGTTTTTTTTTCTGCATGCAGTTGTTTTTCATTATTAACTTTGTGTTATATTCCTAGGATGTTCCTGGGATTAGACTTTTTGCCATTTTTTAATAAAGCTTTTAATTATTTTTCATCTACAAACCACATCTCAAACCAACTGTGAAGGAGTATACAAGATGGTGGCGAATCTCCAACAGATCTAATGCCTTGTGGAAAAGATGAAAGGTTATAGTTTGGGTTGAGGCTTTTTTTTTTTTTTTCCTGTTAGTTGTAATTGAATTTATTGAGATGCTAGAATAGAAGAGCTTCCTATGGGTTTATCTACATTTTTTTTTGATAGTTATGTCCTACTGTTCAGAGCAGGGCCAGAATCAGTGGCCCTTGCCTGAACCTTGCCTGAAGTATCCTGGGTGAAATTATTACAGACCCAAAATGATGATTGTGCACTGCGTAGCACAGAGCAGATGTAATAACTCAAACTGGTAAGATTCACATAATGTACTGAAAGAAATGTTGAGGCATAGTCTAGAGAGTTTGGCAATAATGTGCAAGTAGAAGGGCAGCTGACATGGTGACATTTTAACAGGCAGAACTGAAGCTGTGCTTCTTAGCTGCTTTGTTAGCAGTGAGGCTGGGACGGAACAAAGGAGCATCTACCATGGAGAGGGCAGAGCTTTCATTTCCTGTTGCTTTATAGTGTTGTGTTTAAGTACATCCCAGTACAGCAGTTTTGGCTGTTTTGAAAAGAAATTTTATCATATTAGTATTATGGAATATAAAATATTGATGTTATTGACTAAAATAATCATAACTAGTACCAGCTTGGTACCGATACTAAGGCAGAGCAGTCTTCTGTTATTTTCTAAAATTTGTAGCTGTTTGGTTTTGAGAAGAGAGCAATTTCTAGCAGCGTTTCTGGTTTTATGTGTGGCAATTGGTTTACCCTCAAAAAAGAGAAAGTAAACTATCAAATATAAATGTGTTTCTTGAAGATTTGATAGCTGAAGAGAAAGAAGAATATAACATCAGGCAGCATTTATGGATATGTTTTAGTGACATTCTGTGGTTCAGGAACTCACAAACTGTTTCAGGCTCTGTTTTGCTTGTGAATTTATTTATTCTAACTGGAAATGTGATTCTCATGAAGGACGGTTATAGAAAAATGAGCTGAAAGCCTTACAAGAAACATGGAAACAGTAAATACCTTCTCAGAAGCTAAAATTGATACCCTGTTCTTTATTTTCTTCTTGTTTTTCCTAAAAATTATTTTCCTTTTCATTTATTTTCACTTTTTTGCCCATGTGATCCATTTTACCCCAGTTTCTGCTGGATTCTGTTTTTCCCTTATCCATTCTGTTTCATTCACTATTTTTTGTCGTTGGCTCTACAACAACCTAACGTGAATGAGAGTTTATCTGGGAATATCAGTTTACTGAACTTAAGATATTTGTCAAAAAATTATCCTAATCTTAAATGGCTTGATGGATTTTTTTCATGTTATTGGGAAGAAAAAAATATTTCTTCTCTCAGCCTTCTCTACATTAACTGTGATACTACTAAAAATATCCAACATTGACTTTTTATTTTGGTGACTGTTTGGGTATTTCTTTTGAGGGTGTGAGATTTGTTCCTTTCCCTGGTTCATGCCCTGTTTGTATCCATGCTGCATTTTGGTATGCTATCTAAGTCAGTTAATCTTTCTCAAATTTATGCATATTTGAAAAATTACAAGGATTGGTTCCTTAACAAGGGGAGCTTCAGTTGAACTACCATAGAATGTGGAAATTGTTCTCTATTCAAAGATTGTATGCTGCCCTGGACTTCTGTGTGCATGCATGTGCAAACATGTAGAGCTAGATGCTCCTAAAAAAAAGTCTTAAAAGGTTTAACTCCAACAATAGCTCATTGAGCATTGGTAATTAATTCCATATATAACAATCTATAAAATATATAGATAACTCACAACTCCCTTCAGGATAACCACAGCTTGGTGAACATTTATTTGTTACAGCAATGATTTTAGAGCATGTTTACTTTACTGAAAATATATTGGCATTTGTATTAAAAGTGTCATTATAAACTATTAAATTAGAATCACTAATCATGCAAAGTGTTCAGCAATCATTGCTAGATAACTGCTCAGTCATTAAAATATTTTAAAGGGTTATTGTTGGCCTCGAAAAAAAAAAAAAAAGAGTATTGCAGTATGACAGGTGTTTTTCATGTTTCTGTCTCCCAAGCTTTAAGGAATTTCTTCCATCATGCTTCATCCCTTTGGGGACTTCTGCATGAGAAGAAAAAAAAAAGGCAAAATAGCCCCCTCCTCCTCCTCCAAAAAAAATAATTCTGATATCATCTGTGTATATCCACTAATGTGCAGTTTTGTGGACTTCAGCTTCTTAGTAGTTTATCTGTTCTGTAGCTGTCCCAGATTTCTCACAGTCTCCTTTCTGATCGCGCTGAGATAAAGCAAACCTTGTGGTTAGGGACTATTACATAGAAAATATAGTATCTGCTTGTGTTATCTACATTCAGTGTACCTAAATTTAATTTTTCCTATTAGATTTTTAAGGATGAAGCATTTGTGTCTGCTTGCCCAAGGAAACGTGTCTGTAGATCGCTTTTTTGTTGTTCTGTTTCCTATGGAGAATATTGCATTGAAAGAGTGTTGAGATGTACATAACTTTTTTTTTTTGAAAGAACAAATACAACAACTGACATTTTAATGAAAAATCAGTATTATATCAATTCGTACTTTTCATTTCAGTGCTGCCCTCCTTACCAGATGTTTCTACTATTGCCCATCTTATGTTTCTCTAGCTATTTCTAACATGTAGGTATAAATCTTGGTTTAAATTTACCTCACTGAGGCAAAAATGTAATTGAAACACATAGGGATCAATGCAAACTATATAAGAAACTATGAATTATTTTTCTAGCCCACTAGGTACTGATATCTCATGAAATACTACCATAATTTTTCTTCTGTTGACTAAGTAAGTGTTTCAGCACAGTAAGAAAAAATGTTTCTCTTTTCCATGTATTCTTTTCTATATTAAGATTTTTTTTGGCTCTTCTTTTTCCTCACTCTATTTATTTATTTATTTTTTAATGTTTCACTTAGAAATACTCATCAGTCATGATCTTTTGTATTACGTGTGCACAGAGTAGTAATACAACTATAGTTTTGATATAAAGGGGTACACACCTCCAGAAATGCATTGAATTAGAGTAGTTATATTACATGAAATGTCTTCTTCATAATTAAGGAATGATGTCTACATTTGTAACACAGCATTAACAGGTCACTAACACATTAAAGATGGGCTTCAGAGATGATTCAAATGTTTAGTACTCATGGTTCTCAGGCTTTCCTACCAAAATAGTTTGGGCTTTTTTTGATTCTAAATGAAAAAAAAAAAAGTGGATTAAATTAATATTTGATTCCATTTCAAATTGCAAGGTGCATTTTTGCTACTATCAATACAGTACAGGAGCAGTTGAAACAATTCCATAGGTTTTCACACTTTATTCGAAGTATTTTCTCATGGCTTGCCTTCACACAACCTGTCATGATGTTTTGCTTACTTTTATCTGCCTGCAGGAAGGTGAGCCAGTACGCCTTTCAGTTCAGTTCTGGTTTGGCTTCTCTGATATGGGAGTAAGGAATGAGGGGAAAGGTGGGACAGCCTTCCTGCTGGGGGCTGTTGAGCAGGGTGCTGCAGGAGCCCAGCAGAGGACTGAGGGTTTGCAAGCCGTGTGATGAGACAGATGTGGGAGGAAAGGCTGTGGTGTGCTGCTGCTCTGCAGACCGTGGTGAATGCAAATGGAACCAATGAAGCTCTGCTTTAAATTCAGTTTTTTGTTGAACCATTTGTTTTGAATTGGCAACCAGAAATATTTTTCATAGTTTCCATTATAGTAAATTGTATAGCAATTGATAGGAATTCTGATCCCCTTTTGATTTATATCCGAAGACTTGATAAAGGTGTACAGTCTTGAAACAGGAAGCAGAAGTGTGCACAGCTGTCCATTAAGTGTCATGAATGAGAGCCTTGAGCTCACTTGCTTTGCGATTAAAAAAAATAATAAATATATATACATACCAGTAGCCGATATACCAAAAAAAAAAAAAAAAAAAAAGAATAAGGATGGATCAAAATATTCTGTGACAGTTCATGCTCTGATTGATTTTATGTTGTGCATACATGAATGTCCAGTTAGTTTAAATAAAACACAGGAAGAGTTGCGTTTAGAGTTGAAATACTGAGCTATAACAAACCCTATGTAAAACATCCTGGAAAGGATGTCATCTCTTTTCAGAAGAGAATGTCTGCAGCAAACCCCCATATGAATTAGTTTTCAAGTAGCTGTGTCCTAGTACAAACCTTATTTTGTCCTTCAGATAATAGTAGTAAGGAACACAACAGAGAATTCTGAGTATTAAGAGGAAAAAATACTACTGAATTACTGTCATTTGGTAAATATTACTTCCGTAATAGCAGACAGTTCTTGTTGTGTTTATACACCATGTAAAAGTAGTATGCACAACACTTTAAATCTGCTAGGTAAATGAACCTCACATCTGTTTTTCTAATATTTCATATTTGATTTATTATTTAGAAATTCCTTTTTATTTAAGTTGCTTTCAGTCAAGGGGATTATTAGGAAATATTTCTCATTTTAATTTTATGAAAGATTTGCAAAGGGAATCTATATGCAAAATAAAGTCCAGTGTTGAAGCCTCTTTATGTGATTTTGTGTTTTTTTAAAAATCAGTATCTGAGTGGGAGCTTCAGGATGCTGAGCACTTGCAAGGGGAAAAAAATGAGCAAATGATCCGTATTTTTATCTTTATTAATTAGTAGTTGATGTCTTCTGAAAATTTTGTACCACCAAGCATGGATGATGAGGATTTAAAAACTCTGATCCTTTTTTTAAGCTGTGGTTAGGTTATTTCTATTTATTTCTTTTTCTGAATTAATGAAATATTATAGCAGGTGTCATGTGGAGATGATGAATTACACAGTTCTCAAATAATTATTTTCTTTTTGTAATACTGGAAAAAACTCCTGGATTTAACATACTATCTATTACTTCAAAAAATAAATGTTTTTTTTTTTTTTCCAGCGTCTTGTTGAAGCTGCAGAAGATGCTTACCTGAAACATGAGTTTGATGCTGATTTGCAGGTAACTAATAATAGATTTCTTCAATATTTGTCAAAAGAGTATGGATTTATACAATAGCTTAAGTGAAGAACTGCTGTAGAAGGCCAGGTCTGTGAGTAATAGAAGGATGCTGATTACAGAAGATGGAATTAATGAAGGCTGGCTCAGTATTTTGACAGGTTACACATTCAGGATGTGTGTGTTGAGAGACCTGGCAGGTGGATTTTATTCTTCTAGAGATTTCATTTAAATTCTTTGCATGTCTGCCTAGGTCAAGATATTTAAACTCAGTAATTAGCAGCATGTTTCATTGTTACAGTGCACTGGCAAGGAATTGTTCAGTAGAAGAGTTGAATTTGCAGATGGGGTGGGACCCATGGGGATGGGATTAGCATGACCTTGATTTGAGCAAATGGTTTGCCTTCGGATCTGTGTCTAAAGCAGACACTGTTCTCTTTTTCTTTTCTCTTTTACCTAGAAGCCCTTAGAGCCAGACCATTATTGTCTGAATATATTGCCTTTAGGAATAACTAGGGAGGGAAGAGGCAGCTCACAGTTAAAAACGTTTCAAAGAAAAATCTTTGCTTAAATGAAGGGCGTAGTTAAAAAACAGATTAATTTAAAAGAAACAAGTGATCTAGCCTAATAATGGGAAATTTGACAGAAAGTGTTACTCAGTAGTTAAATGTGTAACATCTTACCTTTGAATTCCCGTATCTTTGGTTTCCTGAACACCATATTAGGGGGAGTTTTGTTTACTTTGACTTCAGCTATCTAGAATTAATTTTAAGACTTTCTGTGAATATTAGCCATGTGTCCATTTAAACTTTAAGCTTAAGCATTAAGGGAAACAGAGACTTTTCCTGCAGGCTTTTCCATACATTCAACTAAGGAATACGCAGAACTGTAAGTTCTGTTTTCAGAATTTACCATGGTTACTTCCAGTAATCACAAAACATTTTCCATTTTCTTTTAATGAAAAGTTGAAAAGTTGATACAAGTAACCAATTTCTGTGCAGAAAAAAAAAAAAGTGAACTTTTCAGAGATAAGGATAAAAAAATCAATTTAGCAGGCTGTGATGCTGAGGTCTGTCACAGCAAGTTGTAGTAAAGATAAAATGAGAGCATTGGAAGTGATTATTCATATTATTGTTGTGTTCAATGAATGCTGACTTCTGTATTCAAATGCTTTAGAGCTCTGTTACGTTCAAACCTTTTAGAGGTGTGCTGTATTTTATTTTTTGCACTTTGCCTTGAAGAAATAGGAGCTATTGTCTGGAAAAAAATCAGAAATGCTTTATAGAATTTTTTTTCTTTTTTATTCTTTTTTTTTTTTTTTTGAGACCTACAGTAAGTGCTTCTTCACTGCAGGATAGTTCTCACTTTGACAAAGTCCTTCATTTGCGGAGGCTTTGAAGATATTAACGCTTTCAGGAAGCCAGTTAAAAGCCATTTGCCATTTGTGTCAGCAGCATTAACAGGACAATCAAATCTTTGTGTAGAGCTCTGTTGTTTATTACTGTCACGGTCCATTAAAGCTAATCAATTGTTAATCTTGGTTTCACCGACCCCTTTGCAACCCTTGCTGTGGGTGATTGTTGTTCTTTATCAAAAAACTCATAATACCATCTGCTCAAAATAAAATAATGGCCGGAATGATTTGATAGCGTACGTTCAAGTGGAGAGGGACAGAAGGCTTATATAAAATATAGTATATATAATTTTGCTATCGAAGAGGAATTTTTTTGGTGTTTGTATTGCCTCGGCCAATGTGTAGGAGACAGGATTAAATGCTTAGAATTAGTGTTGTGTGATACAGTACCAGTCTGTGCTCTGTGTGCTCAGATATTCTGGAAATTCAGAAGGCACAAAAAGAAAGTGCAGTTGTACCTTTTATTGGTCCAGCATCACCCCCTATGTCTTGAGGACAGAATAGATAATATTGTGTCAGTAGATAAAAATGATAAAAGTGAGAAATAAAATTATATTAATATTTTTATTGACTGCAAAAAATACCAACTTAAAAGAATTGGAAAAATTTATTTTTTAGACTGCTCGTATTCTCTTCAGCAATGCTGAAACTATATTATTTGCTTAGGCTAGACCTGGTCCATTGTAGTTATTTTTCTCAGTAAGATTACTAGTTTTGTATTTAGTTACTCTGTAGGTATTCTAATCAATATACTGTAATACTGTATAATGATCGAAGCATTCAGCTATCTATCCCTGGGCTGAATCTATTGGCACCACCAAACCCAGCCCTGTAGTTATAAATAAAACTCCCAGAGAATTGAAAGAAATAAATCAAAGTAGGTGATAGGATGTTTAACTCATCAGCGTTATATATTGAATGTTTGAGTAATGACCAAACTATGAACTGGTGAGAGCCGATGTCAAAGCATTAACCTGCAGTATCTGGGTTTGGGAAAATTGTTTGTTTCCTCGGTTAGGGATGCAAACTAAGAGCTGCAGCTATAGCAAGTTACAAGGAAATGACCTTTTAAGAGTCACTTATTTGAACCTTTAACCCAGTTCAGGGTTTTTCTTACTGTTGGGTATGGTTTCAAATTATTCGGTGTTACTAAAGACTCTTCAAATAGATGTTAAGTGGAATAAATATGTTGAATAATGTATTTGGGTATATAAGATATATTACTATCTATATTGGCATGCCAAGTTGTCTTGTCACAATATTTCCACAGATTTAAATGATCACTCTTGCTTCATACAGGACACTGTGTCTGTGCTTGCCTTTGTGGAAAATGGAGTAAAGTATAGTCCATTTGTCCTGAATCTTGCAGCTTTAACATAATGAGAAAAGCCATACAGGGGCTAAGTGCCAAGCACAGACCCAGCAAGAGTGCTGGATATTACAAGTTTTGAATTAATTCTACAGCACGCTTTAGTTTTGTTGACATATTGTATGTCAGAGAAATATTTGGGGTGGGGGGAGAAAGAGAATATTATCCTTTTCTTGAGGGGGGATGATCTATTAGAAAGAATTTTCAGATTGTTTATTATTATTGTTAACTGAAAATTGACTTGATCATTTACGTGCCTTGTGCTTGGGTAAACTGCCTTGTCATAATTCAGTGGAACGCCATGGTGAAGCTGGTGATCAGAGCTAAGGAAGAGTCTTTGAAGGGGAATACTCTTCCCCAGAACTGTCACGTACACAGGAACTTGTATATGCAGCTGATACAACTGCACACATTTACAGGCTTTGTCCTCCTACCACATTTTCTCAAACCGTTAGAAACAGGACAGTTTTAGTTGCATGAAAATACGCTGTCATGATGCCTAGCTGCCCGTGTTATGCAGTTACTATTGAGGTGCTAAAGCACACTTAAAATGCAGTCATGTGGTCTGTGTTAGCACCAAAGTCCTCTCCAATATTGTACTATTTATATGACTGTATCGAGATCTGTTACAGTACTGTACTTCTGGTTTTCAGTAACCTCAGGAGAAGGATGCTTGGCAATGGAGCTGATACTAGAGTATGACCAATGCTCAATGGAGCAGTAAAAGTAACTTTTGAAATTCAACTGCTTGAAGTAGAGCTTAAACGTAGATGTAAAGGTATAACTTAAATTGCTGCTTTTTTATTTTAATTCTGACCTAATGTTTATTTAACATAATGATACCATGCAAAACTTTACAATGATGGATTGTTAAATGCTTAGGTATTTAATTAAACTTTAATTGAATAGATAGTAATTACATATCAGTTACTGAAAAATGTCAGAACAAAAGCTAATTAAGAACAGCTATTCTACATAATCTTATTAAATTCTTATTGTAACATATACATTATATTCATCTTAGCATTTTAGAGAAGTCTGCATATTTATTATCTCACAAATTTTGAATGAGGCACATAACTAGATTTACACTCTAGTGGTATTAATACTTTTCTGGCTGTTAGAACTACGCCCACAAGCCTGAAGTCAGCTCTTGAAGTGTCCTGAACACCCACAATTGAAAGGGAAGCCTGATGGATTCGTGCGCTTAAAACCAATGACTTAAGTGACTTTTTGAAAAGTGTGTTTAAAATAGCAGTGGAACATCTGATGTTTGATGTGTTTCATGGATTATTTGTCTAAGCTGCTTACTCTCTAAATCTGAAATCAATCTTTCTAATCTCCAAACCTGGAAACCTAACATGAGATCTGACAGTCTAACTTTTTCTAGTGCTTCCTTTTTAATGCTTTGCAGACTATCTTGCTCTCAGCTATGTTGTTATGGGGTGTGGGTAGCGTAACTGTAGCTCATAACACGGTGTGAAGAAGAGATCCTTAACTAACACCAGTCTAAATGATTAACTTTTCATGGTCCTGAGGAACTCTTGCAGGGGTAGCTCTAATGCCTGGAAACGTTACAGTTGGTTCAGCTGTAAAATCTGCCTCTGGAGCTCTTCAGACCCGAGATGCATCACACAGGACCTACTCTCCAGGGGTTCGTCTTTGTGTTCCTCTAACACTTGTGATTATGTGACTTGTTCTTCTTTAAGGTTATACACGTCTAGCCGAAGGCATAATTTGGATACAGCTATGATGCAGAGATGCTGCCAAGACCTGCAGACGTTTTGTTGTTATTGTGTTTCATGAATAGTTCAAAGTTTTCTGTACTGATCAAAAGACGAGGGAGATCAAGGAAAGACAGTAAACGCAGAGTTCAGAATGTGGTTAAAAAACAGCAAAGCCCTGAACTCTTAAGAATAATGCTGCAGTTTGAGGGCTTAAAATACAGAAAAAGTGGAATAAAAGTATGAGCATCTAGTGTCAGTGAACTACAAGGCATAAGAGGATGCTGTTAAATGATAAAAATCATTGTTTAGTGTCCTTATTTGGTTTTAGTGTTTCCTTTAAGTAATATTTTTTTTTCCAGAAAACGCTTCTATACTTCTTCCTGAATGGAAAACAACAACAACAACAACAAAGTTTTTTGCTGTTCTTAGTTTCTCAGTTTAGTTTTACTCATGTTGATTTCTGTGAGCTGAAAGCAAGGACTTCTCAACTGCTCTAATAGCGGAAGTGCCACAAACTGTCTTGCAGATCCTCAGCTGTAAGGATGAGCTGTTGCAGTGGAGAGCACTTCAGCTTGTCTGCTCTTTGCTCTTTACTTCTTAAAGTTGGGAAGGGAAAAGAAGAAAAGCTAAATGCCTATGAAGCTATGAAGATATTGGTGAATTTTGGATGTTACTGGTTAAAGACAGTGATATGGTTTAGTGGAGGACTTGTTAGTGTTAGGTCAGAGGTTGGACTCGGTGATCTTGGAGGTTTCTTCCAACCTAGATGATTCTGTGATTCTGTGAAAGATTCTCTAGAATTGATGCACAGAAAGTAACCTCCTGAGGAAAGTTACACCAGTTCAATCTCACTCATTAAATACAAATGTAGTACTCTTGCCTGGTGATGTCTGCTTTACATTATTACAGAAAGCTGAACCATAGAATTCCCAAAGAGTAGTATGACTGAGCAGTTCCTTAGTCTCCATGACATTGTTCCTGTTGTATTTATTTGTCCCTTTACTATGTTTGCTTGCTACCAGGAATGAGAAGGAAATAGCTTTCTCATCCCCAGAGTGTTTTCAAAATTTCAACTTCTCCGCTTAAACACTGAGCTGTCCCAAAGCTTTTTCTGAGCAACAGAAACCTCCACTTCAGGACAGCTTGTAGTCACATAGGTGGGGCACTCAGTGAGGATACGGGGCTTGTTCAAGCTGCTTCTCCAGTGAACATTAAATTATATATATGACGTGAAACAATTGCAACAGAAGATTGTGAGACACTCTGCTAAGAAAAAAACTGGTGGATGGGGCTGTTGCTTTGGCTCTGAGGTCCTCGTCAGAGTCTCTCTTCTGCTTGGTTCAGGACGTGGATCTGTGCTGCAGCATAAGTCTTTTCCCCTCTGGTGCAATTCTGCAAAAGAGAAATTTATTTTTCAAAACCAGGAAGAATCACACATCAGGACTAACAGCAATAACAAGATCGAACAGAAAGTATTACACACATATAATGCATATATACAGATCTTCCTTTCCCATGCTCAAATCGTTAAGTGTTTCCAGGTTGCTTTTTTATGCTTTTTGTAAGCATCTATAAGAATTAGAGACACGTTTCAGAGAAATAAAAGCTGAAATTCTTGCATATTCACATAAATTCACAGGTTGAGGTTAGAAGCAAAACAGAAGTTTTCACTAGAATAGTGATAAACTCAGTGTTTGCAGCACTGAATGCTCTTTTATGTTTTTTTGCAAGGCAATTCTCTTATTCCAATAGAGCAATAAGTCAGTACTGTACATGTGAAAGGATAACGAGGTACCAGAAACAGTCAGTCAAATTAAACAGATATGTTCACTTTCAAGGAGTGGGAAAAGAAAAAAAAAGTCAGGAAATGAACTTTTAGCAGAAAATCAAAGACAATACTTTATGCTGCAGTTTTAACATGGTGATATCAGCCTTAAAATCGGGTTGAATTTTGTCATATCAAGCTGGGAGGAAGCCCGCGAGATCTTTGGTTGTGACCTCAAAAAGTTTCCTCTTTCAACACACCCAACGTTCCTTCCCCAAATACTCAAACGAGAACAGCTTCTGCCAGTGTGATTGCCTTTCCATAGGGTGAAAATAGCATGGGATCTGTGCAGGCCACAGCTTGCAGCTGAGAAGGCAGCGACTGTCCCTGCATTTCAAGGCAGGCTGCCATTTGGGAAGTGGAGCACCCGCCTGGCCCCAGCTCCATGGCTCTGGGTGGGCCATGGGAGAAGGAGCAGAAAGCTGAAGGGAAGCAAGAGGAAAGCGCGGCTTGGGAGAGGAAGACTGGGGAGGGTGCAGAAGAAAGCAGCATCAGTGGGGTAGAAGAGGTAGGTGTCACAAGACTGTAAAGTGCCAGAAAGAAGGTTGTAAAAGGAGAAACAAGTAAGTAATGTATAAAGGCAAAGCTGTGAAGTGTTAATTGCTTTGTGGTTTAAGAGTACTGACAGTAATCTTTTTGTAAGCCTCTCAAAAGCCATTACCTTAGCTTACAGTGAGGCTAAAATGGAGAAACCATTTTCAGCATTTTTTTTTAAACAAAACTTTTTTCCATGCTCTTCAGTGTCAGGCTAGGCAATTATATAAACAGTAATAAGCTGTCTGACATAGGCTTCATTATAAAACAAAGGAAACCCTCAGAGAGTGAGTGGATAAGGTTCAAATGCGCATAAAAATGGGTTTCAGAGAACTTTGGCAGAATGAGTATGCATAGGAAGTAAAGGAGGAATGCTGCATAGCAATAAGGGAAAATATCCCAATGTTCTTGAAAAACATATGCTCCTTGAGATTGCCATAAACCTCTGAGAAACTTGTTATCATTGTTGGAGCAGACAGAGCTCGTGTGTTTAAAAACGGCTCTCTAGTTTATGGGACTATCAATTTCCAATTCTGACAAATCAGGAAAGCAAATAAAGAGCCAGAGGAAAGGAGAAATGACCATGTGAGATGAAATTAGGCTCGCCAATACTTAGTGTCTGGTGTAGAGGTGATAGCAAGCAGAAATTTGGAATCAGAATATCTTTTCAGTGAGCAGTTGTTTGAATTAGTTGTCGAGACTTGCACCCTGGAAACTGGATTGAATTAGTGAGCATCTTTCCCATAGGAAAAAAGAGAGCTCGTCACCTGAAAAAGCTTTATAACTAGCTTTTAACTTTTTCCTGCAGAAAGCGCTAGCTGCTCCTCAATATGATCTGTGAGCCTTGTGCCTTTGGGCTGGCCGGCAGGCCTGCCCTCAGTGTGGGCATCTTCCCGAGGGCAGCCTGGGATGCTGCTGGGCTCCTGCTGCTACTTGGATGGCGGTTCTGGGGATTTTGATCCTGTCAAGGTTCAGAAACGCTGCTCTGGCTTAGCTTTCCTTTATCTGTGGCTATTCAGTTTGTATCAGGCAATACAAGGAGGAGGTGATGTACAGAGTGTGTTTTTTTTTTTTTTTTTTTTTTTGATTTGTTGAGACTTCCATATAGGAGATGCACGGCACAATCTATCGTCAACAAAGCTGTGTGTGTGATATGTGCTTTGGCAGAACTGCATCCTTTCTGAGCTGTCTGGAAAGCACATTTTAAAAAATATATTTGAAACATGCTTAATTCTGTACGTCTTGTATTATTTTGCATGTATGTTTTGATTCTGGTATGTTGAAAGGGCGAGATGCTAAGGTGCTTAGAGGAGCAGGCAGTGCTGGAGTTAATGTTTTTATTTATAAGGCTCATTGGTCAGTGATACTGAGCTCTCCTCCAGGAAAAAAGGATCCTCAATTCACTCTTGCAAAATTCAATGCCCTATTGTTCTCATTTTTCTGAAGTCACTGTTTATAACATTGCTCTCCTTTCCCCTCTGAGGAATAATATAATTTATTGGAGCAGTTCATTCATAGACTATGCGATATCTATCTTCTGGGACAGAGATACCTTTTGCATGATGTACATACTCTTAGCTTCAAACTCTTCCTGTTTGCTTTATGTGAAAGGGTTTGTAATCACGAATATTTATGCATCCTGCTACTCAATTGTGCTGTGCTTGCTGTTTTCTGCTCTTCATAGAAAATTAAACTTTTTTTTTTCTTTTTGGCTCACACCTACCTGAAAAGCAAAAGATTTTAGAATATTACCCTATGGATTTATGATTACCAGGCAGATAGCCAGTAATAAGCAGTGATATCTGATACTACAGCCCAGACATATTCTGCTATTTTCCACCTTTTTCCTATTATCTTTAGGTTTAATAAACTATAAATGAGAGAAATAAGTGGCAGACCATCTTTTCTTTTTTTGCCTTTTTTTTTTTTTGGAGGTGCTTGATGATGAGATTAAGTTAAAGGTCATATGTTCTTCTAACATGGTATTTAGGAATAGGCAAATTATTGAAAAGGGTGGAAGTAATCTATTTTTTTTTTGTGGGATAACAGCTTTTTCGCTACACAACCATCATTTTCAATGGAAATAACAGTATTACAGATAAAAATATAATGAATATATATATGAGAAAGGCAAGTCACTAAGCAGTTCATAGCTGTATGTGAGGTCACATTTCTGCCTTGTATTGTATGAAAGTGAGTAAATCTTAGAAGATCATAGCAGAAATATTTCCAGGGTATTATAGATACTGCTTATTGGGGGGGGGGGGGGGGGTGGAGGGGGGCAGTATTTTCTTGCTTTTGGCTTATAAGAAATATATTGAAAGAAAACTGGCTACATTTGTGCCTTAACATTTCAATTGCATATATTGTTTCTTTGTTTCTGGATCTCCTTTAATTGCTGACTACAAAATTAAAATACCAAGCTCATTATTTCAATCTTAAGATACAACTTGCTTTAGACTTGTGCTTTGTCTATAATTGTCGTGTCTGTGTGTTGAGCTTCATTAACTTGAAACAGAAGGAGCCCCTGCTTTTGTATTGAAGTTAATTAAAGCTGGTAATGATTATTGTCTGAAAATTTTCTGGGTTCAAGTAGGTTATTTTGCCTCTACCTCTATTTTCATGCATCATTTCATTGATCATGTGGTCGGTCAATTCTTAATACATGGGATTTGTCTGAATTCAGTGAGCTATTATTTTTTTATCATAAAAATACTCTCGCATATTTGTTTAATGGTTGGTTGAAAGCTCCTGCTTGTGAAGTAGTCACTGATGACTTTTAAACTCAGATTTTGTGAAAATTATTTGCAAAAGTAAAAAATGATTATCTTTGCATGAATAATGAGTAATAGCACAAAACAGAATAGGCAGAGCAATGTCAAGGGTCACAATTAAGGGCTGTCAGGTCTTTTTAATATAAAAATGAAAAATTCAAAATATGATAATTCTCTGCTAATGTGTAAAACTTTGAAGTGCAGTCTCCTAATCTGTGCTTTACATTCTAGTGCAGTTTTGACCATGCCAGTAGTATTAAATAATTAGGCATATAAATGGATAGTAGGTTAGTATTTGTTTTAATTATTTTGTTCAAAGCTCTTCATTTCAATGTTACATATACTGTCTGATGTGCAAATCTTTATCACTAGTTTTGTTGCTCATTTTGTAGATGTCCTGTTTAAAAAAAACAAACAAACCCCACATCATCAACAGCAAAAACAGATGAAATAATAGGATATATACTTACATGGGGGGAAAAGCATGAAAAACCTGATTGTATATTCCTTGAAAAATAATAGGCCAAGTTTCAATGAGTGTCTTATTTGCTGTTCATTAAAAACAAACAAACAAAACTCTGTAGTTTGATTTAATGCTACATTTTGTGTGTTTCAGATCTAAACTAACAACTATATAGCTAAAGCTTTCAGACTTTATCCAATTTAGCTAGTAAATAAAAAGGACTTGAGATCTTACTCTGGGTTCAGTTAGCTTTTGGAAATGATGAGCATTTGTTCAGAGAAATATTACTATAGATCCAATATGTTCCTATCAAAGATACTATTGAAAATTTTAATGGCTATTCTGTGACTGCGTGAAGTTCTTGCTGACAAAGTCAGCTCAAGAGCTTTCAGCATCATATGTAAAACTGAATTTTGCATTCAAGAACGTTCAAGCTGGGGGATGAGAAAGAGGTGTTAGTTGGAAGGGTCAGTAGAATTTTTGGGTATAGGACTGACAGACCAACTGGTTGGCAGTGAGGTGAAGAGGTCTAGCACAATTTGTAGGCCTTGTGGGAGCTTCTGGTGGGTTTGTGATCTCTGAGTGGGTTTATAGGGTTATGAAAAGGTAAAGAGGTATGGAAGCAGGTCACCTGAGATTGTGAAAGGCTGTGCAGGTCTTGGAGAGTGCAAATGCTTTCCAAAGCTTTCTCCCCATCCAACTGGTAGACTCTGCCACCCTAGCACAGTTCCTAACTGTATTCCTTCTGCATGGTCTCCTGCCTTTCTGTTGCACTCTTCTTCTCACTAGGGCACCCAAGTCAGCACACCTCTCCTATTTCAAATTGTGCCTCTGTCGCTGCAGAGGCTCTGCAGGCAGTTTAGGATCTTTTCTTGGAATGTTGGGCTACTGCAACTCATCTTTGCTCCCTTGCCATTGGCAACGTGGACAGAATGCTGCCCTGGAAGTTTTTGACTGTTTTTTGCATGGTGCCTGGCTCTTGGTGGATCATATCTCATATAAATGTTTTTCATAGCAAGCTCTGTACTATTTTTCACAAGACCTCATGCCACTTCAGGTCCCTGTAAGTTTTATCCCAAAACAAGCATCATGACTTCTCATGCATTTGCGTAATAGCTGGGGATTCGTTTGTTTCCTGCAGACTGTCAGATTAGTTGGCCCGTGGAGTTTAGTGTAACTGTTAGAGGGAGCGGTGTTCTAAGCTGGGTGCTCACCTCTTACTGAAGAGGTAAATCCTGTGTTGCCTTTTGAAAATTGTCCAATTTTTTTATTGAAATTCCCACGTGGGTAAATAGCTATTGAAGTAGCTCTATAGAGGTCAAGGGATTATTGTTCTCTTGGACAAACCCAGTTTTCCATACTTTGATGACATGCAAAATGTCAGTGAGATAAAAAGGCATGGTGGGGGGTGGAATATAAGGTGGTGTTCTGAAAAATTAGTCAGTTTGCCCCCCTTCCCCACTGCCTCCCATCCTTCAGAACTATAATCTACTGTAAATTTTATAGGCTCTACATTCACTGGAATCTATTACAGGCTATAGAATGGGGAAATATCTTAAAGGTTATTTTCAATTCAGTATCTCAAAATTTATAGTATGTACTATAAAATATTTGAATCTCAAAATGTTCATCATTTCTGGTCCAAATTTTATGCCAAATTCCACAATATATGAGCCCAATTAGCATCTACAGTTTACTCTCTATATTTTTTCTTAAATTCCTCTTGGTTTGCTGGTAAATAGCTTGCTGTGTGTTTCCTCTAAGTAATGTGTCAGTCCTTGACCTTTCTACATATGGGCAGTGCCTCTTAAGCAGGAATTTCAAGGCTTGTATGGAAACAAAGCAGTAATGAGAGAGATTCTGCTGAGAGAAGGCAGTGAACAATGCATGGTGGAGTCAGCAGATCTGAACGAAGACCCCTTGCAATCTGCATGGAAAGCTGGTAATGCAGATTTTACACATTGCTTTTGTTCACTTTAATCCAAAGGTAGTATTTCCTGTAGTACTTGGGACTGGATAGAGCAAAAGCTCTGCAGCCTTTGCCAGTCTTTTTCCATCTGTTGGTGATTTTTTTCAATGCTTTGAGAGTTGTTCCTTTGATCCATCCTATCCCAACACAAGTTTTAATCTCATCTCATTGTTTTCCCTTTGTGTGTGAGAAGACAAAACTGAAAAAGGGGAATGTTGTCAAGTCCAAAGCACTTCAGCTGATTGGGTTTCATCTTGCACTGGTGAGTCACACCCACGGTACTTGTGTAAGCCACAAATGACTCTGGTGTGGCAGGGTTGATATGGATAGAGAGTCAAGGAGACAATTTACGGGATACGATTTCTTTCATTTGTTGTCTTATCCTGTCTCTTCAGACTGAAGAGCAGTTCTACTTTTGACTGACCAAGCATTTCTGCAGTGCAAATCCTCCTTTATGGCTGTTTGATGCTGTCATGAGCTTCCCCTGTGCCTGCCTTACTCCTCACCCTAGGTGCTCACCTCTGTTTTCCAGATCAGCCCTGGTGTTCCCTTGCAAATTCAGTTAGTGGGGCACCTCATCCTGAGTGCAAGTGAGCTCCAGAAGGACAGTATAAAACCTGTGGTTTTCATTGAATTGGACTTTATAGTGCCATAAGCAGTGACATCATTTTATATACACACAAATATATAATGATGAACACAGCAAATGCAATCTTGGATGTTGGCTGGAAAATGTGGGCTCCGGGCCCAAATTTAATAGGAACTTTTGTATTCCATTCTTGGAGTATAAAAAGAAACATTTTTGTCTATTTCAACTTCTGCATTAATAAAATGAGGTCAGGAAATCTGTTAGAATTTATCTTTAAAAATGTTTTCAACCCAATCACATTGTTTTAAAAATCATTTCCGTTTGTTATCTGCACATTTAAGTAGATTCTGTTTCCTCATGATTGATTCTCTGAAGGAAAGCATTAACAGATTCCTGTAATTGATTATACTTTAATGATACATAATGGCAAGTTCTGTTTTCCATTATTGTTACCCTACATGCTGAACTGTAACAGCCTTGATACTAGAATGTATATTGATATACGATTGATTTAGTAACATTTTACCAACTGAACTGCCTTACATTAACTAAAAACATCTCTCTGTGTCTTCAACAAAAGTGGTCATTCACACATCAGGGCAGCTATCGTACACGTCTCTGCAGACAGTCAGTTCCTCCATCACGGGGAGTTGGCAAAAGACACAATGCATCTGGTGTAGGCATTGTTTTTAGGTTTCATGGGCAAATACAGATGGGAATTGGCTGTTCTTACATTTTCGGTGTTTTACTTTAATTGCTTTTTCATTTTGATTGTGCTTTTTCACCATAGTGATCCTCTGCTGCTCTTTCCCCTACTCCTCATCCCCCAAATCGCTGATGGCAAATAAGCTGTTTGGTGGTGTCAGTGGTACTTATCTTTGTGCTAGGTATTACATAATTATTTATTGATGTCTCCTGTCCATCTGTGTAAATCTCTCGGCCTCCTGTCCATCCGTGTAAATCTCTTGCCTCTTGTTTAGATTGAAAACTCCACAGCAGGGATCACTTTGCATGCATGCGTGTGTTCCTGTGTGCATTTACAATAGCAGTGAGCACATTGGAGCCCCGTTCCATGACTCCAGCCCCTACATGCTCTTTACTGACACAAAGAGTGCAATTCAGTTGCCGCTTAACTCTTAAATGTACTACCCATCCTAACCAGAAGTTCACAGGGAAGGACAGATGATCTATGTAGCATGTATAGCTGCCACTCATGGGAAAACATACAGTACGAATTTAAACTTTGAGTTTTGCCGGCGTGTCAAAAGGGCATACAGCTGTTGTCTTCTGAATACTCAAGGGAGAAATACAGGAAGCTTAATAGCTAGAACATAATGGTGTAAAATTGGTGATGTATGTTAGAAACAGATAATGTACTGACTAAGGCTTCACAATTGTCTGTATGTAAAACTTTATTTACTGAGAGTTGGGATGTACCTAAAGTGTACAGTTTTGGACTCTGTTACTAAAATGATAGAATATGGGATAAGGGTTGCGCCCTCCATACCTTTTTCAGAATTATTTCCTTATTTTCCAGGGATTAATGTTTAGGCTTTCACATTATCAACCATAATAACCCAGATAGCTTTCTTAACCAAAAGTTTTTTTTTTGTTTGTTTGGTTTTTTGGGGGGGAGGGGGTGAATGGGGGTGGGGGATGAGGATAGGAGTAGGGATGGGGGAAGCTGTTTGAACTTGGTAAAAATCAGTATTTAGCAGAATCAAGGTCCTTACTAAAATTCTGCAGTAATTGTGCATTTCAGTTTTAAAAGTGAAGATAAGAAGATTCACCTCTGAGGTCTCTAGATAGTTTGGCAAATTGAACTTTAAAACAAGAAATTACCACCACATAGAGATTTTTATATTTTATTGTGTTGCATACTTTTTAATGTCTTACATTGTTGTTACTTATATCTGCATTAACATTGAACACTTGAATTCTGTTAACTATAAGTTAATTATAAATATTTAATGGAATTTTGTATGACATTGATTGTAATTGAGATCTTCTGACATGCTGTTCTGAACTGCTGATAGTAACAGTACTTGCAACATTTGCTTTCATTGTCTTCCTAGTTGTAAACAGTAATATCCATTAATAAGTACTCATGATTGTGTGGTTGTGTTGTGCAGTGATTATTAGAGAATTTAATTTTACTATCAGAGAACAGCTTCAAAAAGGTAGGCACTGCAAATACAAAGCAGATTAGGTTACTCAAATGGCCTTTTCAGTGGTGATATTTGAAAAATCAGGAATGTCTGTAGTATCTACCATTCATTTTGGAATATAAATGCACAATTTATTTTCCTGTTTGTTTGCTGTTCAGGCGGAACAATTGCTGTACTGTGAAGTAAAATTTCTGCTCTAGTGTTATGTATTCTTAGCTCAGTCCCATATCCCAAAAGCAACCTGTGCACATTAATTTAAAAAGCATAAGTTCCTTCCTAATTAGTTACACACAGACTGTTAGATTTTTTCCAACTGCAAAATGATTAATAATATGTAATTAAAACTTAACCTGGATCAAGAACTCATCAAGTCTTCCTAATACTGTATAATACTGTACCCTTTCCTCAGCAAGCAAAGTGATGTTGCTCCAGCAAGGTGAAGAACTCAGGAAATCTGTTCCTGCAAACACAGTGTCACTGTCTCATGAAGAATTTCCAAAATTCCCAATTGGGGAAATTTTTCCAATATTTTCACAGTAAAAATATGCCATTCATGAAAAAATATTAAGTTAATTTTGGAAAATGTCACCAAACATATATTCGATGTGCGAAAGCTCTGTGTTAATATTCTTTATAGGTGAAGGTGTGCTAACTGGATACATGCATACAGAAAGATCGCTATTAGTCAATAGCTGCACTAAATGTTTTCTTAGAGACTGTGCAATTTCTTCTTGCCTGATTTAAAAACAAAAACATTTCCCATCTACTTGCTTCTAGGCTAAGTTGCTAACAAAGTGCAGATAAACAGCGAATAATACCTCTTTATTTATTCCTTTACATGTTAACCTTTTTTTTTTTCCAAGTTTTGCTAGCAAGATACTCACAAGATACTCGATTATAGTCCAGACAAGTGTAACGAATACTGTAGAAAAGCAGGTCTGGAACATATCCCAGCTGTTCAATGGGAATAAGTATCATAACACCACGAGCCACTAGATGCCACTCTTGTTTCATCCCAGTATAAGTCTGAGAGTATTTATGATTGTTTAAAAAACCCAGCTATGCCCTCCCACCACCCAAAAAAACCCTTTAAAGATGTTCCTTTGGCATTTCAGCTATTTCACTTTTTTTCAATTAAAGTTACAATATGACCCTATTGTTTATAGTATTCCTTCCCTCTTCAGTAAAGCTATGTTTGTTTATAAATATCTCAAAGTTATCTCTAGACAATTTCTTGCCGCAGACCTCTTGCATAGCTGTTGTGCTATGTCTCATTTTTCTGTTTGGGTGGAATTTGCAAACTTTGGGCATGTGTATTCGTCTGGTTTTTGGATTGATTTCACAGGCATTTATCATGCAAGAAGCTCTAAATGGAATTTTTAAAATTCTACCAAGCACTTAGTCTTTGCATTTTTTTTTTCTCTGCTAGGTACAGTAGCAAGGTCTTGAACTTCTTGCATGTTCAGATTTTACCATTGGCAACCTCTGTGCTATGGCTGGCACAATGTTTCCATGTAAGTTGCCTGTCTGTATATTTCTGTCTCTTAATTTGCATCTTGCAGTTGTTTCTTAGCCAGGTAGTTGAAGAAGAATAGGTGTATAAATGCTCAAGGTATTTGAGACAATACAGGAAAAGCTCTTTAAATAAATAAATAAATAAATCCCTGCAACATATAATTCTAATGTTTTCTCTGCACAAGATATAATGCAGACCTAGGCCTCAGTATAGCTCAATAGAATTTTTGAATTTTTGTTTAATCTCATAAAAGAAGTTGAAACCCAAACAGAGAGACAGTTAAAATACTAAGTTTTTCTTCCAATTCCCTGTGTCTTTAAGGAAAATACAATAGAAATCTCAATATTTGTATAAGAATTGCTTCTTTTTGCATCTTGGAAAATACGTGGAATATAGTGGTCAGTTGTTTCCAGAGAAATATTTTCTTATTAATTTCTTTTAAAATTATCACTCAAATTTAGTAAGTAAATTTGTCTCACAAACTTGCTTGTTTCACAAGAAAAGGAAAAGCAAACATTTCATTATGAAGTGAGTAACACTAGACAAATACACCCTCAAATGTTGAAAAGCTCAGAGGTGAAAATAAATATCCTCTTTCATAGGTAAGACTAAATCTGTTCTCTTTTGTGTGAATTATTATACAATCTTTAATTATGTGATTTTATACTGTTTTGCATATAACCTCAAATACTTTTATTGCTGCTTTCAATGTACATGTGAGATAGCTTCTAGTACCATAAACGGTGTGTATTGTATGCCAGCCAGTCAATGAAAGTCACTTGATAGAAAAATGCACACTATTTTGTATGGAACCTGCAACAGCCCATGTGTAACCAGACTGAGTAGTGATGAAAATTATAGGCATATAAAGACCTCCTGCACATTCAATTAAGTTAGATTTAGATCTGAGTCCATTGTGGGATGTATAGAGTGCTGTGAATTGATAGAAAAATGCAGAGGGATGTATCCGTTGAGAAAGCCCTTTATCCCACCATTAGGTTCCTAGACATGAGCATCGCCAGTGGGGCTCCGTATAGAGAAATGGGATTGGGACGTCAACATGGCTAAGTACAGGAAAAGAGTTTTTGTGCATAAGAATGTGTTAGTAAAAAGGAGACTGGATTATTTAAATGAAAATAGAGCTTTCTAGAGAGCTTATTGACTGTGTTCAGATAAAAAAGTATAATTCTGTTCTTTTTAGGAAAAAAAAAATCACCTTAGCAGTTTATGGAATTAGCAGCCATGCTACATGTAGAAAAAGCTCAGAGCTGAGGATGCATGTGGAACCTTAACTTTATTGCTTCCATGGCTCTGAATAATAACTGTGCAACTTGAAAGCTCCCTTTTTGTCATTTGCGATGGAATGATTTAATTTATTTAAGTTTCTGTGATGAACGCTTAATGCCTTACACATGTAGGGAAGGGGATAGTCCATGACTCAGTGCTCGCGTCTTGTAACTCCAGTCTGTCTGCAATACTGCAGCGAGGAAGCTTTTTGTGGTCATTAGCAAATGCTGACCTCTCTGTTTGTATACATTGTCTTGGCCATGCAGTTGTTGAAGGGCGAGCTAAGGGGATGTGGTTAAATTAGACTGCAATTTTGTTAACTCATTTGGGACCATAGCCGATATTTGTTAAAGGTCACTCTTGAGATCTGTTCTCCCCTGCTGTCAGATCTTCCCTTTATAATCTGTTCCCAATAAGCTCCCCATTACTCCTCTTTTCTGTGAACATTGAAGTGGAGATGGTGAAAAGGGTCTTTGCACCAGTCTCTTTAAAACACATCTTCGCATAGCGTACGTGGAGAAAAAATCTCTTACGGAGCCATATAGGTCCACCTAACTGGGAGGAAGCATTTAGTTTTTCTCCCCAAGGGGTGACAGCTGGCAGTTCCCTCTGTCCAGAGTGATTCTGGGCCCTTGGTTGGAGAGCTGCACGTCAAGGGTTTGCAGATGCCACTTTGTCTCAAGAGCCACCACCTGCAAAAGGAGCAGCAGCTCCCGGGCAGTGTCTGCGCACACCCTCGTTTCCCGAGCCAGGGTTCACAGCCCATGCCCATCGCTGCCCCAGTGAGGAGCAGCTCCTTCCTCATACTCCCTGAGATGTGCCCCCAGTCCATGCCGTGCCCTTCCTGGCCTTGGCTGGTGTGAGCACACAGGTGTGGGCACAGGGGTGTGGGATGGATTTGAGCGGGGGGAAGGCAGCTCCCGCTTTGCCCATGGACAGTGTGACAGGGAGGGCTGGCTGAAGCCTCAGTATGGGGCTCCCAGTCCTGTACCCGTGTACCTGCAGAGGTGGGGGGGACCTTGGCCAGTGCTGGGGTGTTACCTGTGGGACAGATTGGGCAGAGCTTTTTGGGAGCTCCGTGTGTGAGAGGACTGTGCTGCAGGGTGTGTGTGTGTGCATATTTCTGCCCCTAATTAACTAGTTTTTTTCTCTCTCCCCTCAGAATATTAAATTATTATGTGCTCCGATGTAAAAGGGCAGACACTTCGGAAATTAATTTTAATATAATAAAGCCTAAGACTTAGGATTTACAGTAGTCATAACCTTTTATAAATATAGTTAAATACAGTACGATGTAATGAGTTTTAGGGAAGGAGAGTAAATGACCAAATATGTTTCGGAGTAAATGCTGGGGCAAGGAGGTTTATTTCAGCATTGGTGCAGGTATATAACTGAGAGGGGCTGGTGAATGCCAGATAGACATGGGCTACAAAATTCAGATATGGTTAAGAGAGGGATTTTATTTTCAGAGTTTTTGTATTCTTTGATACATTGAACCTGTTTGAAAATATTTGAGTGAAAACAATAAGACGATTGATGAGCTCATGTATATAATCAATAATCTTTATTTTTTTTTTAGCTAACAAGTTGAAACCTAAATCTTAGAGAACTGGGGATTATTTCATATTTTGATCAAGACAATAATACTTCTCCAAGTAGGAACAAAATAATACTTACGAGAATAGGTCAAATTTCAGAAAAATCTACATCCATTTTGTCTGCGACATCCTTCCTGAAGCATGCAGTGTAGGATGCTGGTCATTATTTATATCTTTGGTTTTTTTCCGTGTCTTTGCTTTCACTTAATTCTAGTATGGTGAAATACACCCCGAATTCGGAAACAGAGTATACATAGGAATGCGTATTACCTTGCTTATTTCAGGTGAACTCTAGTAAAAGCACGTGCTTGCCAAAGCTCTGCAAACTTTCTGTTAAAACTTGTGGAACCAAGCCAAACGTTGATGGACTTCAGTTATAACAAAAAACTAAATTTCCATGAGAGCTTTGCTCAGATTCACAGAACTCTTGAAGCAAACTTGAACCCCATTGCTCTAATCTGAGGGTTGATTTATTGTTCTGTACCAAACTCTAAGAAGATTTTGGTCTCGTGTTTTCACTGTTACAACAAGTAAACTCAGAAGATTTTAGATCTGATCCTGACACACAGCTCAGAGCAAAATTCAGAGTGAATCAGAGTAGAGACACCCCAAGCTGTTTCTTCTCAAACCGTGCAGATGAATCCTGTAGCTTTTTCCTAGAAGTCTGTATTGTGTGCCTTTCAAAGGACTGGTAATAGTTCCTGCTTCTTTTAAAAATACAGTCATATAAGACTTGGCAAGCAGGCTTGTGAGAAAGCAACGAAAAAGAATGAAGGAAAATAGGTGCAAAGAACCTGTGTGCCAGCCAGCCCCAGAACCATACTGTGAAACGATATGACTAAAATATGTGCATGGTAAATAGTGTGACATTGAAAAATGAAACATTCAGTATTACAGCCAGAGGAGAAAGAAGCCAGCTCCCAAAATTGAGTTCTGGCAGTATGTTCAGAGAGTCAAATAGGCATATGCTTTATTGCAGTTTGGGTGGAGAGAAAGGAAGGAGATCCGCAGAGCTCTATTTCAGTGCTTTCTGTATTTTCCCACAGTATGAGTTAATTGCATTTAATGCTAATTATGTAGTTGCTACATTTTAAATTCCTGCATACACTGTGGAAAAATGTGAAGACGCTTCCAAGGCTGGAGCAACTTTGACAATGAGTCTGTCTATGTGCTTTTGTAATTGTTTGCTGTGCGTCATATTCGAACCCAGTTATGTTCTGCAGATTTACTCTTGTGTACTTTGATGGTGATTTACACTCCTAGGGAAGTAGTTGGGTGAAACCATGGCTCAGAAATGTGGAAGCTTAATTTAAATAAATTAAATGCAGGCGCTTGATTTAAGTGAATCACAACCATTTGACGTTTATAATTTCAACACATTATTGTCACCAGCTAGTCAACCTCTGTGACTCATGGTGATGCTTAAGCTATTGACTTGGTAGAAAAGGTAATAAGTATTTTTTAGCTATTCTAGGATGTCTTCTGGACTGCATCCACACAAGTGAGACTGATTCATAGACACTAATGACATATTAGGAAGCTGTCTTATTACTTATCCTTCTGAATTAATAATCAGTGGATCCCCTGTATTGATCAGCTTGCCTGTAAACACATCAGTCACATGAAGAGTTTCTTCCAGGCTTTGCAAAACTGTCAGGTAGTTAATTTGTTGCTGTTAAAAATAGAATTGTGAACTGATTTTACTGGTGGTAATTAACATTTACTTCAGCAGGTAAATCAGTGTGTACAAAATTTTTCATCTATCAGTTTCAGTCCTGCAAAAATCAAGTATGATTATTCCCATTTTACAGATAGGGAAACAAGACTGATCTCTCCCCTGTGAGATACGAAGTGTTGATTTTGTATTTCTTTCTGCTCTTTTGAGCACGGTGCTTAAAGACCAGCACCTATTGAGAAATCAAAACATTTTTGCAAGATTTCATTGTGGAAATATATAGATATACTTGACTGTTTTCTAATTCAAAGTAAAACAAATTGCTGTCATGTTGGAGTGGGACAGAGAGCTTCAAGTTTCAGAAACAGTATTTTAGAATTTCATGATTCTTGTCTGAACTTTGTTAACCTGCTAATTTGCAGTTAGCGGAGCCTCAAATAGGAGGACCGCAGTGAGGTGTGTTAAAGTAAGAAGGTTCTAATTGTGTCTGATTGGCTTGAGGTTTTACTTCTAGCACTATAGTGACAGATATGTTTGCTGCTTCTGATACATCCATGTTTAATCTAAACTAGTTTTAGAAAGAATAGCTGTAGGAAACAAACAAAGGGTGAAGCTCTTCACCTGTTGTCACCTCATAGTTCTTCAGCC
The DNA here is from genome assembly GCF_964034855.1 of Anser brachyrhynchus. Classification (NCBI taxonomy): domain Eukaryota; kingdom Metazoa; phylum Chordata; class Aves; order Anseriformes; family Anatidae; genus Anser; species Anser brachyrhynchus. The sequence continues at coordinate 23,546,896 of NC_137705.1, forward strand.
AGTGTGCTGAAATACTGCGCAGCAATATGATGGCATATATGAATACTGCCTTGGGCAATACTATGAAGGTTTCATAAACACAAATATTGGAGCTAACCAGGAAAAGTGTTGGTGATCTGATCTTACTGCTTTCCATGGAGAACTTGAGGGCTGTTTTCTCTTCTCCCATTTGTTAATGTTTAGGTGACAAAGTCCTGGCTTTCAGTAATCACTGTGAGACTCAGCTTGGAGAAATCCCAACTTGACACTTGAACTTTGGCAGGAAGATGCCAGTGTTGTGCATTAATACTTTGAGCTGGAGGCACAGAAAAATGTATTGAATACATGGGTCTTGAGCCATCAGCACTGCTGTTCTCTTTTCCGATGTCCTTAGTGAAGGCCAGGAAGGCAATTTGCGCTTCGGCTTCTGCTGACTCTGTAAGTGTCTTGGAACTGTTAGAATTATTGCAGCAAAGAAGCACCAAATGTCAAATGCTTTTCACCTTCTCAGAAATGCTTATACAGAGGATGTGGGGGCGGAGTAGGGATAAAATATGCAGTTGGAAACAGTTCTTCTGTCCGTCAAAATGGTATTGTATCAGTTTAGCTCCTTAGTCACATCTATGTTTCAAGATAAAGGGACAGCTATTGTTTTCAACTGGTGCAACCACTGTCCCACTGATTTCAAAGATTCTGCATAAAAATGTTTCTCTGTAGCAGAGACTTTTTTTTTAAATTGTTTCATTTCCTAAAAGGGTTTAGGGTTTGTCACTAACTGAACCCAAGATGCTGAGAAATATTCATGTCATGGGTAAAGGCAGTTAAAATACAGGATGTCTACTTACATATATTTTCTTCTGCCTCGAAAATATTCTTGTATTAATAATAAGTCTTCCTGTTGTAAAACTCTTTCTAAATACAATCATACTCAGAATAGGAATTGGAGAGATTACAGGGATGCTGTTTCATTACTCTCAGTCAGCTTTACTGTAAACAAACCCTGCAAATTTTCAGCCTCAGCATATAGCTCAGGTAAACCTAAGCCCATATTTGTGCTCTAAGTACCTGAACATTTGCTGAGGAATTATCCATGGTGTATCTCTGTCTTAAGATGTGTACTACATTAGGCATTTGAATGGTATCTATTAGCATAAATCCTTCTGGGTTTGAAAATTTTTTGTCACTGAAGTTTGTAAGTCTGGTTTAGGTCTCTGTTTGTTTAAAGTACAGATCAGTAAATGGTTGAGATGTGTATTACATTTCAGGGTTTCTTTATGATATGTGGTATGTATTGTTGTTCACATCCATGTGTGGTCTAGTCACTCTATATCTTATTTCAGTGAAATAGCTAATGACAAGCTGGTTGCTTAATGAAGTGCTTTCATGGCACCTTATTTAGGAGGGAGGATCTTTTCGGAGGCAGTTGGAGGATAGCATAACAACATCTAGTAAAATGTTCATCTAGTAAAAAAAAACAACTCAGGCTTATGAACTTTTCATTATTTAAATACTTTCTCCTGTTGGTTAAGCATTTTGTTCAAGACAGTGTTGAATTGCAGTGGTTATAAATGTATATTTTTCAGGGAAGGCTATTGGCACTGCATGTCATTATTGTCATAGACATGAAATAAAACAAGCATGGAAGCAAGATACATTGAATATAGTAACTGCCTATTGAAGGAAATATTTAAAACATTAAGTATGATTATATTTTTATGAATATTGTTTTAGCTGTGGCAATAAGCTCAGAGCCAATGCATTCAAAACTGATGAATCTTTTCTGTAAAGGAGTACATTTCCAGGAATCTTTGTTTCTACAGTAAATGTTCAAAGGCAATGCAGGATTTTCTGTAAATCATAAATAAAAATGTGTATCATATTGTTACATTTGACTCTTCTCCATCAATGTAGTAACGTGAAGGGGAATTTATACATCTGTATAATGTGTTTTCCATTAAAAAGATAGTAACAAGTGGAGTGAATTTCAGGCTCATTTTTGATTGAACGATACTGTGTTCCCCCTCTTGTATTGTTCTTTTCAATTTATTCTTTACCAGAGACAGGAAGGGAGCAGTGAAATAGGAAATTAGGATGTTTAGAAAGAGTAACTAAAGAGAGCTGCAAAATAGTTTTTAATTTGTTTAGATGGCTGAGAGGCCTCTACGTGTGTGATCTTTCCTGCTGAGCTGAAGGAAACACACGAGGACATGGTGCAGCCAGCCTGGGCTACCATTGCCTGCTAGTGGCTTCCGGACTTCTCAGCGGATGGCTTCACGCAAGGCCCTTCCTAGGAATGTTTCTGGGATTCCTCAGAGTCTTTGGAAGATGTTATCTCTCCCTTCCATTTAGCCTGCACTTCTAATGCTTGTAAACAAGACTGGGAAGCATGCTGGATTGCGGGGTAGCTGATGCGTAAAACTGTCAGTTATCCCATCACCCAGATGGGTTTCAAACTAGGACTTTATGCCTACTGCTTGCTTTGCCTGACCAACTTCTCTAAAAGCGTTGATTTGCTTTAATTCAGATAAAAATGCCACACAAATTATATCTGGTACAAGGAAAATGATAAATCTTCTTAAGATATGAATGGTCTCTGTGATTGCTTTCGCAGAGCCTTGCACTGTGCTGTGGTTTGCCCATTAACTCTGAAGTTTTGTGTAAGAGTACAATAGCAACACAGTGTACAGCTTGGGTAGCCCACAAGTAAAATTGTTCCACAAATATCTGGGATTTTAATATGGTAGAGAAATAATGGTACAGACTCCAGATAATTTTGTGACGTTGCTCTGACAAGTTCAGTTTTGTAATGTGTTCCTTTATTGCTGCTGTTATCTTTATCACTGTTAGCCTGCCTTTGTTTGATATGAAAAATGGTTAAAAGCTGAAAATAGAGATCACTTTTATATTTATGATCTTAGCCTTTGAACTGCACTGCTCACTCACATGAATTAAGAGAAGTGAATAGCATGCTGGTGTTTGTTTTACCCATGTAATATTTTGCAATATCTGAGTTTTTAACCCACCCCATCCACTGGCTCCTGCATACTAGCCTAGCTTACAGGCCAAATATAAAATGGAGTTCAATTTAAATAAAGTTAAAAACAAACAAACAAAAAACCTTAGTATTTTTTTATGTATTTTTAAAACTTGAGTCATGCAATCAATGTAAAGCAATGCTGCAAGAATCAGGGAAATGCTACTTGCAATTCAGCAGTAACCCCATCAGAAGGCATGCTGTTCTTCGTGCAGTCTGCAGCTTTGAAGAGCTCTCGTAACATAACCTGCAAGTTAGAGTATTCTGATATATGTGCACATAGGAGGAAATTTTGCAAGCTGTAGTCAGGTTTATTTTATTATTTTTCCTTGTTATAGAATAATTATTTTCTTGACCACATTTTTTTTTCTTCATGAGAGTTTTTTTGAACACTTAAAATTCATTTTATGAATAAAATAGATGCCATTGACTCCCCCTCCCCTGACCTCCCCGAGGATTGTGTGACACTGGAGACATGTGTTTCTTTTATTAAATTAACTCATCATCATGGTCTTGTTATTTCAACTGCGGGCTTAGCTGACCAAATTTCTATATTGCAAGAGAGAGTCATTAATCATTTGAAGAGGATTTGTATACATTCAGTTGCTCAACATCTCATCTCTCACTTTACTCCCAAATAAATTTAATAATGTTGCACATGTTCTTTTGCTTTTCCTTTGTGCAGTCGATAATATTAATTTAACCTCCTGTGTGTATGGTGGGTGATTAGAAGGAACAAAACAAACCTTGGATTGCAGTGAGCCCCATGGAGTTTTGTGTTCTAGTTCTTCAGTATTTAATTATTTTGATTATCCCCTGGTGGTAAGAAAAAAAAAATATCTGGTGAAGTACATGCTTTAATTCATTATCAGCTACAGTCAGTGTTCAGATGTTGTAGATTTCTGTATATGAACTGCCTGTTGCTTTCTGTTTTATTAGGGATAGTTATTAACCTCCAGCCTAGCAAAACACTCTATACAGGCTCTCTATTATCCCTGAGCGTGTCTTGAGGAGACAGTACAGCTCTCACTGAGGGCAGCGTTATATGCATGCCTTAGACTTTAAAGGGTCTAGGTTCATGTTGCTTCTCACGGCAGACAGAGATGAAGCAGAGCTTGAGAAATATTTCCTTCTTCCTACATGGAAGTAGGAATGAGCCACTTAGAGCATGTGGCTGTAAAAAGGCACACAAGTCCGATACGTCTCCACTGATAATTAGAAGCAACCTTGAGGGTTGTCATCAACCTGCCTGTGTCAGATGAGCTGAACAAGCACAGAACTTCACTGATTTCACTTTAAACTTTTCAACTTATCTGTTTGTGAAATAGCTTGCTTTTCAATTTCTATAGCACATTCTAAATTGTTTGGGATTTTTAGTGTTATATATTGAACACCATTAATGGGTTACCTCGTGATAAGATCGAAACCTTTAGAAAATATTACTGCGTTGATTTTTAAGCAAGTCTGCTCTTTTCCTCCTCTTTGCAGAATATTTTGTTACATAACTATTTTATAGAAGTTGTTCCTGCCTGTTCACTAGCTTGATAAGATCTACATGGAGTGAGAGATGAAGGAGACCTGTGGTTCTAGCTAGTAATGAAAACTGTATAGAGTCTGAGATGAAGTCCTGAGGCTGGTTCCTTTTTTTTTTTTTTTAAATCTTCATAGTTATACAAATTTGCATAGAAAGATCAGCCCCATACAATCGTTTTTAGGAACATTTGAGTTAGCAGGCTAGAGAAGAGAAATCCATTGATGGTTGGCTTGATGTATGATGTATGTGACAAATGTTTTTTTTTTTTTTTAAGAAGTGGATTCTGAGGGCAAATATAACAAACTTGAAATTATACTTCATGCACTTTTTAAATGTGCCAACTATCTTCAAAATACTGTTCAAGTTTATAACACGCATAACCTTATCCCCTGAGCATGGCCAGAAGTCAGGAGTTAATCCTGCTGTAAAAATCATGCAGTCTTGATTTTTGCTGCTTCTACCAGCTGCTGAAAAAGAATGAATATCCTTCCTTACCCCTGCCTTTTTAAAAAGAAATATGAAAAGCAAGTATTTTAAAATCAAGGTGATATTTCTCATATGCATCAAACTGCATTTCTATATCTGTCTTTAGACTTTGAAAGAGAAGGGTATCCTAAAGCCTTCTCCAGTGCATGGCTGTGTGTCTAACTGCTCAACAAAGCTACAGAGATTCTATTGCACCCGCTCCTCCCTGGGCACCCCGATAACCCGTCAGCATTTGTGTTTTGTGTCTGCATTTTGGCCACATCCATATCAATGGGACACTATCTGAAAATAAGTCATAGTGAAGGGTTTCTAATGCTCTGCAATGTACTATTTATCTACTCAAAGCTTACTGTGTAATGTTGTATTGCAGTTTTCTTAATCTGTTGCTAGTGGTGAAAGATAACTGCTACTGTAGCATGGAAGTAATGGTGAGCTTGATACAGATGTGTTCATAAATGTTTTAACATCTGCAAGTGAAAAACACTTCAGTATTTTTCTTTGCTTTTGCATGGGTCTTGTCCTTTTGGACTGAAAAGTATTAGGCTAATTCTCTTTCCAAATTATTGTTTAAATAAAGCTCGACAGCTCTCATGTTTATTAGCAAGAAAAATGAGCCTCCTCTGGTAGCGTATTTCTGAGTTGGAAGCACTGAGAGGAGTCCTCCCCTGTGCCCGTCAGCACCAAGATGTTCAGATGTGTCCTCACCAGCAGCACAGAGCCTGGGAGCCCAGCCTGAGTGGCACTGCAGGAGCAGTGTGTTGGGTGCAGCTGCGCCCCAACCCCAGAAGTATTCCCATCATTCTCACTCAGCAATATGTGCACCATGATAAGCCTTATCAAACGGCCACATTACTATACTGGTGGATTTCCCATGTAAGGGATTTTTGCCCTGTTACTGTTTCATGGTACTAACGTATAAGCTTATTGGCAGGGATACAGGCTTTCTGCTATTTGGGGTAATGTGGTTTTGAAACACTCAACATTCGCAAATGCACAGCCTTTACTTTCATTGTATTCTGGTTATGTTTATAAGTCATGAAATTCTCGCTTCGAGTTGCTCTAGAAACTTTTGTTTATTTTCTTCCATGGTTCACTCTGTTTCTGTGCAAGAATGATAACTGGCTCTTAACCTGCTCATCTGTGCAACTGCTCTCTTGTAACATACATCCACGAACCTGGGAGGAAGGAGAAATTACGGTGCTGCTGTAGCAGAGATTGCTTTTGTTGTATAGAAGGAAGTATTCCCTGGAGGGTTTTATGTGTATGAAAATGAACACTCTGCACACTTGCATATTTCTAGAGCGAGCAAAAACATTAGATCTCTAGTCAAGGTTGTGATACAGATATGATATGTTCCAAACAGGAAGCCTGATAAAAGTAGTAAAGCCTTTTCTCCTTCTTGAGTTTACTAGCTCCAGCAGTGAGTTTTGGCTCAGTCTTTTGACAAAGAAAAAATCTTGAGAGCTTTTGATTCTAAAAGTAGGTATGTTAGTAGTTATTAATCATTAAATGAAAAGGAGGCTCCAACTGAAACTTGCAATCAAATTGAGTCTCTAAATTCAGTGAATCATTTAAAATAGCCACAATAATTACTTGCTATTTGCCACTTTCCATGAGTCACCTAATCCTTACAAGACCTCTGAGACCTTGTTGTGTTATCAATTTGCATGCTGGTATAATTGATTCTATACTATAATAGCATTATTTATTTATCCTATTTTAATACAATTTTGATGGCGTAATTGTGTTGGGAGAGAATGGATAGCCTGGGGAAGGGTCAGCGTAATCTGACTGTGTAGACAACTAGATCAGTTGCTTTTCCAAGGATGCAAGTAACATTTTTGTACTCCTTCCATAATTAAAGAGTGGGACTGATCATAACATTTTGAACCCAAGGTGATCATTGCTGTTGGTTAATGACATTAAAAAGAGCAAAATAGATATGCATTGGAGTTTCCTCCAGAGACACAAGTAAGGACTTCCAGGGAACAAACAGAAATGATAAAGACTGTAACTCCCAACAAAAGATATACCATTTTTTTCAATTTCAAAAGTTTTTTAAAATTCAGAACCGGTTTTATTGCATGAGGTAGTTTGCTTTTATGACCTTTTATACTTGTTCGTTAAACATCAGACTAAGTACTTGAATACAAGGTTTTTATTCATATACTTAAAAACATAAATTCTCCTTAGTGAACCACTGTCAAAAGATAGTTTTTCAGCCCTGGAAGCTAGTATGCATTCAGACATCTGCCTCTTCATTAACACATGAGTACCAGAGTGGAGACTGTTAGTGTGTTCAGTAGTAGGAAAGGGTCCCTCAGACTGTGTGACTTTCCTCATTATGTTTTTTTAAACATATCTGCCCTTTCAGAGATGTGTTCTGCTTGTCAGTCTTGAGAAAATGATTTTCTTTTAACTTACTGATGATAGTACCTATTATGCTGAAAGTCTCATAGATATTTAAACGTCAATGCCACTTAATGCTAGACTTTTTTCTTCAGTTTCCATGTTTGCTTTTTCATTTTCTGATACATATTGAGGCTCAAGCAAATACCATAAACTTTCATCGATTTAGTATCTTCCAGAAACCTACAGCTTTGCCTTTAGGTTGGACTAGATGGTTGCAAAATGCTGTAAAAATGATTTTTTGCATAATTAAAAATTATTAGTGTAGACCCAATACTGCTATGTGCTGAACCATTAGTTTAATCATTTCCCATTGGGTTCTGCATAGCCCTGTGAACAGGAGTTTGTTATGCCATCTTGGAATAATAATTTCTGTATTTCAGAAAAAAAAAATTGAAGTAAAATCATAGAATGCATTGTTTTGTAAGAATAAAAGCAAATTCTTTTTCATTTTAAAATAAGATGAGAACCAACTGATAGATGTTTATTGTTATGTGCCTGGTATTCTCTGAGTCACAAAGGCAATTTGCATCAGAATGTCTTTTCTTTTAAATGAAGCAGTAAAAATTTACATTTAAAGCAATGTATGTTCTATGCAATGTTAACAAATATATGATAAAGCATCACCAGGTATTGACTTATAATAGGATTAATATAACTGGAAATAGAGAATGTCATACTTCTAAAAGTTTGTACAGCACTGCACCTATGCATGATGATATTTTTTAGTATTTTATATATATTACTGATATCTTGTCGTAGCAAAATATCCATTGTAATCAAGGTGCTCGGTTAGTTGAGATGTTATGCTGAAGTAAGGGGCTGAAGTGAAACATAGCTGGCAAATTTGCTTGTTACCTGGTAGATAGCTCTCCCACGCAGCCTAACCCTGTGGTTTTCTTTGCATGCCACAAACCTTGCCCTTCCCCACAACTTTTCTGATTCCTTTTGCATGAATTAGTTTTTCTCATCCTTAACATATGTCTGTGGCAGCCATCCTCAGAGATCAGGCTACATGTTTCTGTATTGTGGCTGAAGCTCTCATATGGAGTTTTAAAACAATGTCTGCCTTTTCTGGTCAGCCTGAATGAACCTGTAAAAGAATTTTGTGATCTAACAGTCCAACAAGTGTCTGTCTACTGTGATTATTGCAGTATATTAGAGGATCCTAGGGTTCTGCGACTGTGATAGTGATATGATTCTCATGTCTCAAATGTATTCATGTCTCAAATATATTCATGTATGGGACGTCTCAAATATATTCATCCATTTGCTAGGGAAGAAGGGTCCAGATGCTTGTTTTGAGCACTGTTGAGCACTACAGATCAGTTTATACTGGCTTGTGCTGAGAAGGTTTTCTGCACAAGAGTAAATGAATCACATGAAAGCTGAGATTCCTATTTCTCCCAGATCTTTATGGCCTTGCTGTAAGATTTGTTCATTACAGTATAGAGGGGCTATTGAAAGTGGGTGATGAAAACATTCAGAATGATGCAGATGCTAGCAAGGAATTTGCTTTTAAAACTAACACAACAATGGAACCCAATGGGCTTGTTTAAATGCCAGTGTAAATGCACAAAAATATAAATATTCATATTCAGATCTTGAGATGCATCTAATAGATTACATGAAACAAATTTCCTTTGAATGCTTTTTATTCAGTTCATTGATCACTGTGCAAGTCTGTACATAAGGTTAGTGTGAACTCATCTGCTGGCCAAGTCACAGTAAAGACTGGCTATGCTCCTAACCTAGATAATTATTTTGTTATTTATTAGACTAATATCTTCTTGGCATGTTATATTGTGCACACTCAGAACTCACCAAGTTAAGGTTACATCAAAGATTGACCTCCACTGACAAGATTAAATTGAAGTCATTTTCTTAGAGCTTAGCAGGTAGAGTATTTGTGTTGTCAGCAAACAGGACTTTATCCTCTTTCCCCTGGGCATTATCTCAAATGCGGTGTCAGAATGCCAGATGGATTTCCTTCACTACTTTTCCTCCAATTTTTATTTTTTTAATTTTCTTTCTACTGCATTTCAGCTGTCACATTCAATAATTTCCTCGGAAGCAATGTGTCCAAAAGAAGCCACTGTATAACAGCTCTGCGTAAATGCTGTTTTTTTTGTTTTTTTGGTTTTTTTTTAGAAATAGTATTTTTGAACCGTGCATGCCACCTGATGTTTCCTCTTCAGAAATTGCAGGGCAGTCTTAAATCTGTTATTTTTAATAGGCTTTTCATTTGCCCCAAAGGCTGGGAGGGGCTGGAAACATGGAGGGTGGTGGGAATTATAATATTCTCATTTATTATTCCTTTATCTGTAATGCAATAAGTACTATACTGTACTTTAAAAGTAACACGCAAATAATATAATTGAATATATACTTATAGAATTGAAAAGAAAGAATACTTACACCAATAATTCAGTGAATACTAAATCAACCAAAGAAACAATCAATTCCAAATACCCTTAATTGTGAAATGAATGGTCTAATTTATTTAAAATATAACTGTTTTTAATACTTGGTTAGCCTTGCCACTTACAGAACATGACAAAGGGGAATGTCAACTAATTAATTCCTTTAGAAAAGGAATAACCCATCAAATGAAAGGAAGTAATGTTCTTTTAGAGGTGATTGACACACTTTGCATGGCAAAATATATTCTGATATTCTTATTAGAAATTTGACCATTTTTTTCCTAACATTTTCTAAGTATTATAAAACCTATGGGCAAGGTAACCTTATGTGCTTAAAATCACTAAATCTATATGTGAATTGCTCTATAAATTATTCTGTGATTCATAAATTCGGTTAAAGGGGAATACTATATTGCTACATAATTTAGTACAGAATATTTTATTTCCAAATGTATTTATCTTTTCTTTAAAGTAATATTTAAATGCAACTTTTTTGTTTAAATTCTGACTTAAATGTTTGTGAATGCTTCCAATGGTGGCCTTTAATATGGGGGAAAAAAACAACACAAGCTTTGATTGCTCTGTGACAATTCCAATAAGACTTACTAAGCCGTGAAGCATCATGAAAGGAACACTGGCCTATCTGCAACTCCAGCAGTTGCAGAGGTATTGTCATGCTCCAAAAACAGAAGAACAAAAAGGAGAACAAAGCTATGTCTTTAAGGACAAGGAAACAATTGGTGCAATCCTCCTCACCCTGATCGAACTTAACAGTCCAGGGGATGTAGAGGTGGTTGGCAAGAAGGAAGCATGAAATACGATTTTATTTATCACTGTACTCCCAGGGGATGGAATGTCAGCCTTTCTTCCAGGTTTAGATAATATCTACTATATTACAGAAAAGTTCGGCACCTTACTTCCTTGCTTGGAGCTGGAGTAGGGTTGGTTTTACAACAGTTATTAATGCATGGCTTAACGTTGGAAGGCATGTTCTATTTCTTACTAAGACTGGAAATTCAAATTAGACTTTCAAGTCTTCTGCTAAGTGTCTCTGGCTTCTGCAGAGAGGGTAAATCAAAATGGCTGCTGTCACGTGGGCGGCAGGCATACAGTGCAGTTCATGATCCGTAGTAAACCTGTATAGCAAACAAATGGAGAAGGTTTCTCCCAGATAGAGTAAGAACTGCTGTTTCTTGGAGGTGATCACTTTCTTCATCTGTTCGCTTTTGTTATGAGAAGAATTAAATGTATAACAGTGACATCTTTCCAGTGGTATTGAGAAGGGGAGCATCTTTGGGGGTCTTGCAAAGTTCTCATAATTAATGAATTAATTCTCAAAGTTAGTGAAACTACAACTTCAAGTGAAATGCATCTGTAGTCTTTTCTTTATCTATAGCTTCAGAAAGAGAGGGCTGTGAGGGCGTATGGGAGAACCACCACTTTTTTTTTTTTTTTTTTTTTCAGAAATTTAGGTTTATGTAGTTTGTATATACTCATGAAACGTATACAACATATTATTTGGTTCGTCTCGGTATAATCCAATTAAAGTAAATTATCTTTAAGGTCAAAGGTTTGGTCATGTCAGATTAATTTCATTTAGGTTGATTTTCAAATGCTGATGTGTCTTGAACTGTTATATGTGGTTAACAGTAAGTGGAGCTTCAAGTTTATATATTTCTCTTATTCAGTAGGTGCTCAAAACCAAGCTAATATACAGGATTTATTTTGAATTCTATTTTAATCTAAAATCCAATTTATGGGGTGGACATTTTGAAAATAAAATTGAAAGAGCAGGATATTGAAAGCTTGACGTGTAAGCCTCCATTTAAGATACTGGTTAAATTATCTATTCTTTTAATGGAAGCCTACTGATAATAAAATTTTTACCTGATTGTTTATTAGAATGAGTTGCTTATCACACTGAGAAGCAGTGCTTGCAAAATGACTTTGAAGTTTTTATACTTGTTAGTCTGTTTTTACTTTGTAAATGGTATTAATATTTATCCTTGTAAAAGTTGTGTGGATTACATACAATCTATGGTTGCATAGATTCATGTTATTTATATTGATTTACAGTCAAATGGATAGTTAGGGCAGACGCCAGGATTTAAATTAATTAAATTCTTCAAAGATGCTGTACTTCGGTATGTTTCAATTAAGAAACATATTATGAAAACTGTTGCCAAAGGTTAAAGGCATTTAAGAGGTTAAAAAGTAGTCTTCACTGCTGCCTTCAAAGCTGGATAGAATTTCTGGTTAAACTAGGTCATAAAAAAAAATCAATAATTTTATCTAAATTGCTTTTGCTTATCTGGTTATAGTTCTGCACAAAATAGGCCAAATACTCTTCAGGAATCTGTAAAGAGGCAGACAATTTCTTGTCCAAAATAAGTCACCATTAAGTTTACGTGCTCACATTAAAGTATGCTTGGTTTTACAAAACCTACAATGATGTGCTGTTGTAAAGCTCAGCACACAGTGAAGGTTTTTCATTAGGAAACATCAGTCAGTACACAATGAAGTAGGCAACAACATCTTCAGAAGAAAAAGGCCTAAGAAATTGTGCTATCACTGGTTTAGTTAATGTTCCTGTGAAGTAAAATTGCTTTTAGCCTGTCAAGGCCTAGGTTCAGCACTGATAACAGTTCTTGAACAGATGAGAGTAAACAGAGAGATCGTCATTAAATAATTATTAACCAAATGATTTAAATTTAGAGCGCTTTGTGTTAAAATAGTGCATACGTTGTTTATGTTCAAGGTGTTCATTGGGCTACCCATAACGTTTTCAGGACAGGCAATATGGGTAATGTGAGGTAATATGGGGTTTCCCTGAGATGTGTTGATAAATCTCTGGTTTCATAAATATACCTGTATGAGGATTATAGAGGCAATCTGAGAAGTAGTAGAAATATCTTGCTTTTCTGTTCTAGATGGAGATGCACTTAAACATTAATCAATGAATCGAGATATGTTAAAATATTTAAACTTCCTTATATTTTTATGCTGAATGTGAATTCAAAATACTGGATATGTGTCTCTGTTGCAGTATGAATACTTCAATGCTGTGCTCATAAATGAACGAGATGAAGAAGGAAACTATCTGGAGCTGGGAAAGGAGTTCATTCTGGTGCCAAACGACCACTTCAATAACTTACCTGTGAACATCAGTCTGAGTGATGTCCAAGTACCAACAAATATGTACAATAAAGGTAAGATAAGAACTGTTCTATTTCATTATTCCTTTGGCCAAACATAAATTAGGAACTTCATTGCTTATAAAATGAAACCATTGACTGACTACGTATTGTGTGTTTTCCAGTTGCAATTATATGGAAATCTCAGCAGAGGAATGCTAAAACTATGCCATAGAATAAAATCAGTTACAAAACTGTCAGAGTCCTTAGCAATTTTAATATGGTCAATAATTTGTACATTAGACTTGCATTAATTTTCCCATATAATATGGCAGAATAAGTTTATTCTTATGAAACACTTTCCAGCCTCTTTAAATCAGTTGAACAGGCCCTACATCATTGCTTACGAGTTGAATTCTCTTTGCTGTGAGCTAGAGGTACCTTTGAAAGATACAAGGTAGGAGGGTGGGGAATATCTTTTTAGAGTTATGCTCTCAAGCTGGTGGGAGTAATTCCATCTGTATATGACTGCATACACAGCTGCTGTGAGTTTTCAGATAATTTTTAGGAGGATTAAAGTACACTAAAATTTCTACTACCTTGACTATTCTTCATAGGTGCTGTTTAGCACATAGTGCTAGCAAATAGCTCCATGAGATATGTTTAGGAATGATGGACTTAGGCCTAAAAATTGGGAAAAGAAGCTGAACTCAGATACACACTTGCTCAATTTCCTTTTCCAACTTCCCTCTGATCAAGAAGCAGAATTTTCTAATTTTATGGTGCTTATGTAGCACCTGTCCATTTATTTTTATGAAGCCAGTAATAAAAGAAAAAATAAAAAAGAAAGCGTAGAAGTTTCCAAACCATGTCTGCAGAGTATTTGTCATTGGTCTGTAGAAAACTGCCTAATCTCATTATCTGGTTTCTCTTCCTTCTTTTAACTATACTAAAAGACAGCTAAAAATACATTAAATGCTTTCTGTGTAATTCATTCCAGGCTAGCAATTGTGGTAATTCATGCAAGGATATTGCGTAATCACAAATGGAAGGAGTAGTAGTTCAGATAGGTTTGGCTGGTAGGAGAAGTGATTCATATAACAGATTGTCTTTAAGTTATGATTAAGTTATGATTCAGACTTGAGAATCTTGATAAGCCAGAAATTTTACAGTAATGTCTTAAATTAGGGATTACAAAAAAGCAAAGCTTCCTAGACAGTATTTGAAAGGCTGTGAAATGAATAATATGGAATATTTTTACAAGATTTGGAAAATGCTTAAGTCTTCTAAAACTACCAAATCATTTTTTGTTGTGAAAGTGCTAATATTTACTTGAGAGAGCCTACGTATTAATCCATTCCAGAATTGTTATTTATATGTATTATCGTTTGTAATAAAATCAAAAAGGGGAAAAAAAATTATTGTATGGTTGTAAAGGGCATCAGGCAGACGTCGGGCAATCCTACTTCTCTTGGAGAAGCAAACTAACCTGATGCTATGCTATGCTATGCTATGCATAGAATCTGGTTTTATATGTTGATTAATTACAGATAAGGCCAAAGGCAAAGGGCTTGTTCCATCTTGTTTTGGCCTCTAATGCAGGGACTGCCTGCAGAGATGGGGGAGATAGAGCTCTGTGATGATTCCTATTTCTACTTCATCTAATTCAAACCAGCCAAAATCATCACTTTAAGCAGCTGCAGGAACACATTTTTTTGTCATTTAAATGTATTCCAACTGCTGAAATCTGGTTTCGTGCTGACATTTCCTTACACATGGACATGATAGTCTCGGTTTTGGAGACTGACACTGTCTGGAAATGTTACTCTTACCAAGAAGAAGAGGTCAGTATACTTATATTTTTCATTGCCCATTTCTCAAGTTCTGTCATGCAGTGGTATGATAACAATTTAATCAAATCCTAGCCTGAGGGCACAGGCCATAGATATCAATAGGTTTACAGCCAGGTATCTGAATAACACCATTTCTCTAGAAAATGGCTGTTGTTTCCAAGTTATGTTTTATTTTATCGAATTAATAGGTAAAACCACAGCCCAAACTTATAGTTTAAAAGTGTAGTTCTTGATTATTTAAACAGAGGACTTTCAAGTCAGCCTAGGAAAATTTGTAAGCTAAGTCTAAATTTTGTTACTTCATTTTCAAAATGTTTAATTTTTTTAGTTCTGGAGATATTGGTAACTTGCAGAGGAGAGCCATAGGACTTGGCAAAGGGTTGAAGAAGGTGCCTTAGACAGAAAGACTTAAGGAGTTCGGTCCATTTAGCTTAGCCAAGATATGATTAGAGGATTAATTAGTTTATCTCTAGTTAATTGTTAATCAGCTTGCCAAAGTTTTAAAAATTGAAATTGGGCTCAGTTAAGGTGTGGATATAGGGTGTTTTTGTTGTTGTTAATGAATGTAGTTAATAATTGAAAGAATTTACAGTGGGCTATGAGAAAGGTTTTTCTACCTCCTGGCTAGAAGCCCTTAATCAAGACCAGACTCTTTTTTGTTTGTTATTTAAATAATGCATAGTCTAGAATTAGTTTAGGGAAAAACTTTGGCCTGGTCAGATTGCGTGATCATAATGATCCATTCCAGCTGTAGAATCACTAAACTGAACATTCACAGTCCATAACTAGGCTCTAAATGAGATTGGCTTAATATAATGGGACATAAATACGATTTCTCTTCTTTAAATATCTTCTGGCTCTGTCAGCCTCTGCATAGAAAAGATAAAAAATATGAACAGTAACAACAAGCCTAATTCCAGTTCTAAGGAAACCATCAAGTTTAGACTTTAAAAATGTAAAGAAAAAGCAATTTTCATGACATGATAGTGAAATCAAGAAAGCTAAAATACCATAAATATCATAACCATGATATTAAAATTTAATGTGGAATCTTTTGAAGAGGAAAATAAGCCAAAAAAAAAAACGAAAAAGCTGCCAACCTGATTTGTAGTCATACATGTAACTCTGGTGCCATCTTTGACTACGTGTTACGTGTACCTACTATAAATGTAGAAGAAAAAGTAAATCAGTCAATTTTACATTTACAGTACTTTAGAGTCTGGCATTATTTTAAAATCTGAAGAGCTGGTTTACTTATTGATATGCTCTTGTGTAGTCTTAGACTGTTTGCTTCTCTCTCCTGTGCCCTCTCCCCTTCCTGCCTTGGTGTCTCCATATCTTATAGTGCTCATCAATTATTGTTAAAAATAGAAAAGTTAACGACCTTTGGAATATAAATCCTGTAAAGGCATGGGCTCAGAAAACACCCTTTTGGCATTCCCATAGTAATCATATACAAGTGGGATGATTATTTTACGGATAAGCGTACTTACCTGTATGCCGATATGGAGAGATCTCTCCCAGCTCAAAGCTGTTTCACAGCAAGGCTGGCAGTTTATTTAAACTGCAGAACATTTTGATGAAATTGGCCTCCTTCATTTTTCCTGTAAATGACTGCTTATGATAATGTTTTGCTTTTGAAATATTAAAGCACACATTGGGATTCTAAATCTGTCAGTACATTCTGTTTCTTCGCTTTAAACACAAAGTTATAATCGCTGCCTGCAGCCAAAGGATTTGCAAGGTAGGATCCTTTTAAACAATGAATAAATAATTAAGATTAAGTAAGAAGTTCTGTGATAACTCTCTTAGCAAGCAGTAACTCCTTCTTTCATCCTCAAATTTGGTAACTGACAATTAACAGCTTTGTACAGATTTGACAAAGTGGGGAAAAATTCAGTGAATTAATCAGCTGTATCACATAGGTATTTCCATAGAGAAGGAAGGGAGGAAGAATGTTACTGTTTTCATATTGAAAGGAAAGTTTACAGTTTTGGAAAGTATACAATCGATCTTAATCCAGTTTGGAAAACACAATACCAAGGCAGAAATCCAGATGTGAGAACAACTGTGTATAAGGCACTGCCCGATTGAGCTGCTGTTTTTTTAATAGAGTTTATTTACATGAGTTATAAATCAGCACCAAAGCAAGTTTACATCTCTCATTTTCATTGTTTAACGCTCTACTGATATTTAGAATGCAAGTGATTTGGGGCATGCTACCTGTCTCAGACATAACTTTAATCTATAATTCTATGGGTATACCTTCCAAAGATACTCAGGTACACCTTTCTGCACATCAGTTAGAGTATTTTAATCAGCTAATGTGGAAGAAAAAAAAAAGATTTTAAGTTTACATCATGTCAACATTTATTTAATTACTTTCTGAGATGCTAGTAGCACATTTAGAAGAACCTAGGAATGTGATATGTAATTAAAAAGTAGGCAGTTGGAATGTGGGTTAGGCTTTCTGGCAACCATCCACGAGGAACATGGTTTCTGGCAGTAGAGTTGCCACTGGGAGAAAGTGAGATTCTGTAAAGGATTTATGTACTTGAGGAGATGATAATAGAAGGCTTCAGAACACTCAAATCTGATCTTATGTTGTCAGCGTATAGATGTAAAAGAAAATTAGAGTAGCATTTAACCTTCTGTTAGTATAAGAATGTGGTAGTCTTAACTTTAAATTCTTTCTTTGTCCAAAGTATATGTTGTATCTGAGCAGAGGAACCTATTCCTATTTTAATTTTCTAAGTCTGGATCATACGATATTATTTAACTATGGTTGTGGTCAGTAATTACATGGTTTCTTCCACTGAGGTTATGCTCAACTTGCTCAACAATTTTTCCAGCTTTTGAAAGAGGCTTATAAACACCTGGCTAATATGATGCTGTTCCAACTATTTTCTTGAATCTTTTGGGGTTCCATCAGTATGTAGGTGAAAACCAAAGATGGGGTGGTTGAATCTTTATGACAAATGCTCAGAAAATTCTAAAATATGGGACCTGTTGAGAAATGAAGTATAGTGTAGTATAGTACCAGAGGTCTCTCACAGGAGGTTCTCAGATGCTCATGTTAGCATTGCATAAAAACTATAAAATTCCAGAGGATGTTGGTAAATGATACCTCAATATTAGCTGAAAACAGATTCTGTTTTAGAGCTTTCGCAATAACTTGGTTAGATAAGGTAAACTTTACCAGTAGTAGTTGGTAGAAAGGGCAAAAGCCCAGATTGTCTTCTTTTCAGTACTTCAGAAATTTCAGTACACTAGTAGTACTTGTGTTTTAAACTGTCTTTGTATTGTACCTTTGTGTGTTTATTTATTTGTGTTTTTTTTTTTTTTTTCCATTTCTTTTTACCCCTTAGGTCCTCAGAATTGTCATCTTGGTCATTAACAAGAGTTAGACTAATTCCCTAACTAATGTAAATCATTAACTGATTTAGCTGGTACTAGATTCTCCTTTGTCAAGGACTGGTGCAAACTGCAGGATTTCCCTCCTTAAAGTCAATGACATTATAATATTGCAAAATTAGCATTAGACTGCACTTGCCTCTTGGGTCCCTAGGAACATTAACAGGCAGCTATTTAGCCATATCACAAGAGGCACCTGTCTGCCTGGAAGACTTTTTGATATTTTTCGATTTCTGGGACATTATTTCAGTGGTCCTTGAATATTTCTGGGACTTGAAATTGCAGAGCATTTTCAGAGTAACTGTAAAGTGTAAGAATTAGTAGTGCTTTCTAAGGACAGTTGATGCACTGTATGTATTCTCAAAAAGTGACACGTATGTTGTTTAACCACCTTTTGTTGTTATCAGAACTTAAGTAGTAATTTTGGATTTTAAGAACTTCAATATCTACAGCCACTGGTTAGGATTCAAGGGTAGATAGTAAGATTCTTAGGCACATACATCTCTAATCTGATTGCATGACTAGTTTGTGTTTTTAAATGGGTAAACAGGAACTGACTCAGATCTCTAGGTACAAATTAATCCAGTGAAAGGTGAAGGGAGGCAGACCTTTTTGCAGTGGAAACAATAACAAAACTAAATGATTTATCACAGTTGGATAAAAAACAAACAACAAAAAAAAGCCACTGTCTTTGCTGAATTTCTGTTTAGAGTAAATGTGTTCAATGTAATCATTTCTTCACTGTAAGAAATTCAAACTTAGGGAGAGATTTCTGTGCCTGGGATTTTCCAATTATAAAAGTCCTATTTATTTTTAAAAAGTTATGTCTCAAAATGTTCATTGTAACTCGGCCTTTAGATGTGATCTAGGCTAGAATATCTCTCTCACAAAGAGAATCATTCTAAGTGTTCTTGGAGAAGAGGGGGAAAAAAAAGCTTTTTTTTTTTTTTTTAAAGTCAGTTTTACTTTCCTAGTTGGGTATGTACTGCCTCAGGTTCCTCTCTTTGTTTTCCCAAGAAAAGACAAAGTATGAGCAACGTTTTCCAGGCCTAGTTTTGTACCATCTTTTAGGTGAACTTCTGTAGTTTTCTCGTCATGCATACTTTTTATTTGTTCCCATTTAGGCCTTTACTAAACTTTAACAATATGCAAGTTGTATTCCTTTTCTTGTTACCACTTTTTGCTTGCTTACCAGAAAACACAGTTTATTCTTTTTTCTACCTTGAACTTTCAGCTCCATTTTCTGTTGGAACTAGGTCTTGCTTGGGCTTCTTTGTGCTTATGACTATGGTTCAGGCTGTCATTACCTTTTTTTTTGGAGATGAATAAAGAAATTTCAAGTGTCTGAAGGTACACTTGGATGTTTGGTGTCAGCTGCAGGTTATTGGGGATAAGAAATTCCTGCTCTCTGCCACTACACCTTGCTGGGTATTACTGCCACATTCAGAGCAGCTGTCATAAACTGTTCTGTAAGCTCTTCCCAAAACTGGTTTAGTTAAAGGAATAGAGTCGGCATTTTTTCTAGCAGAGTGAAATCAGAATCATTTTGACAGAACTAGGGTGGGGTTAAGTGTATGTGGATTTATCTGCTAGCTTTGGACAGTAGTCTATGGGAGATGGCAGAGGAGGAAGATGCCAATGGAGGTACACTAGCGGAAGAGGTAATGTGTACAGGGATGAGATGCAGTTTGAGCAACGTCTGACTTTGAAAGAGAAATGAGAGAAGAAATATAATTTATTTTGGCAGCAGAAAGGAAGTAGGCTTACATGAGTTGATTTAAGCTAATGGGAGTTTTTCCTTTGTACTCATTTCTGTTTTACTGTATATTTACTTGCTGAGTTTTATAATGGAGGAATATTTCCTAGAGGATAAACCTTCATCCTATTAACACAGCTGACAGTGGAATTAAATGCATTCTACAGCTTTGCAAGACTTAGCCATCCAAGTCCTTGAGGATAGAGTCCAAGCTTACTGGACAGATAAACAACAGATTTCCTAATTCTAAATGCTCTTAATTTTTAGGGTATCTTTGTGTACATCACTAGCTAATGTCAGAGGAAAAGACATGCAGGTACATCTGTGTTATATGATGGAGAGTTGTGCAGTCTGTTCTTAGCACAATGGATGTAGACATACGCATAATTCACTGGAGTATTGTATGGAAATATGAATGCAAGATGGTTATATGAGCATGGTTCTGCAACTAAGTTACCAATCCCTGACCCTCAAGGATTTTAATTTATTAAGGTACTGCACAAGGTTAATGTCTTTATTTTGCTTCCCATCCACAGATAGCTAGATTGCAGCTTTGCACTGTCTTCCTTTTGTACGGTGCATGACATATAGCTTTTAAGAGACATATTTTTGTACGCCAATATTATAGTGCTTGCTTGTTTTCCCATAGTTTGCTTCCGGTGGGATTCCATTATGTAGCCTGAGGTACGGTTCCTTACTTTAAATTCTGTGACCCTTGCAACAGTTTTAGACTAGGCTCAGCAATCTGGTGCTCTGCAGCACAGCACCTCTTTGCAAATGGTTACGTTCCGTTGATTTCTGTGGTCCTGAAATCTAACGCTTGCTGAACTACTGTGCTCTGGGTGGGGAGATGGAAGGCTATACATAAAAGTTCTGCGGAACTGGCATCTACAGCTTTTAGCTCGGGCTTTTCATGTTTCACTCCTAGTAAACTCCTGGGGTGAATATTGCATGAATACATAAATGTCAGTCATTGTAGGTGCACGCAAGCAGAAATACCTTACTGGTACAAATGAATAGGCTTATTCTGAACAACATCCTCAGTTTGGGAAAGTTTTCATCCTCATTTGATTTATAATGATATCTATTCAGTTGAGTTTGAACAGGAAAACGTCCACTCTTAGTTTGGAAGAGTTAATTCTTAGACTCTGGGAAAAGAGTTGATTACTGTCTTTGAAATGCCTTGGAGGGGAGAGGGATGTTGAGTGGTATGTGGAAAAGTCGGATATAGTGGGAAATGCACAAAAGGAACATGTTAACTTGACTACGTACAGTCAAGTATACTGTCATAACTGTCTTCTAAAGGGCTTTCTGATCCAAGGAGGCGCTTAAAAGTACCTTCCTGCTTTCCCATGTATTGCTCAAGCTGAATCAAGATACCGGTGCCTGGGCATGAACAGATAGTTATTTAAATGCATTTTCCTTCTATAGAAACTTGATATCAAAAACTGACCTATCTAAGAGACGATGGACTCTGCTTCAGGGAGAAAGTGTGCTCTGTGCAGGAAGAAGAAAATATGTTATAATTGATTGCTGATTTTAATAATAATATGTCAAAATAAAGCATAAAATATCCTCAAAATTATTGGGTTTGGAAAGTTATTCTCCAACTTTCATTTACTACAGAGAATGGGGTTTATACTATTGAACCATGTTTCTTTTTTTTTTTATATGCATACTTTTTAAATTAAAGAAGTTATGCGAACTTCTAGCACACTGCTTACAATGATTCCTTTTTAATGTTGACATTATTTACACTGAATAGATTTCTCTTGGCATTTTCCTACAACTTTGTCTGACATTTCATTAATGTCTTCCCGTAAAAAAGACTGATTTTTCCTGTCCTTTGTTCCATCAACCCAGTTATATTTCATAGTACTGCCACGTGATTTGGAAATACATTTTGGGGTCACAGTCATTTTTTGTGAATTTGTAATTGACTAAGTCTTCATTCCTTACTATAATGTATTTCAGAGGGGAGCAGGTGAACAATATGGTTTAAATCACATAATCATAGCTGACTTTTTAAAATATCTTCTTAATAGCAGCTCCCTCTCTCCAACCCCTGACATCAGACCGTGATATGTACATTCTGATGGTTACCTTTTTAGCACTAGGAAGGAATTATTTTCTTATCAGCTTTGCTGGTCTCTGGCAAAAGCCTATCAACAGCCCAGAGGCTGGTTGTCTTACAAAAATCTCTGCTATGATAAATTGGCAGGTGCCTAAGTAAGTTACTTTTGCATCATCAGGACTGTTTCATGGTTAAATTAGAAAATGTATTTATGGGGAGATCTTTATTAAGGAAGCTGGAGAATAGCCTGGGCTCAGGCATGTGAAGAAATCATTTCTCTAAATCCCACTTGTTTGAGGTGTTTAAAAAAAACATGTACAAACATAAGAAGATGACCTAGGACTGCAGAT
Source organism: Anser brachyrhynchus (assembly GCF_964034855.1). Taxonomy (NCBI): domain Eukaryota; kingdom Metazoa; phylum Chordata; class Aves; order Anseriformes; family Anatidae; genus Anser; species Anser brachyrhynchus. The sequence goes on from NC_137705.1 coordinate 23,569,342, forward strand.
TCTTGAATGTCTATCCAGGTACGTTTAGATAATGAAATAGCCTTAATTCAAGATGTTGCTGTATCTTTACTCACAGAACACAATAACCAAAATAGAAAATAAATTCTAACTATCAGTGTGATACAGAGCTAATCTGCTGGTTTAAAAAATAAAAATAATATAAATTTTAACCTAGAGAAGTATGTCTGTCTGTCTTTCGTCTGTTCTTTCCATCTTCATGCTGTGGTATAGCTGCTGTTCTAGTCTTTTTGAAGTACAGGAATGGATTTTATCAGTGCTTTCTGTAACTGCAGTTTTTCTATGATGGATGCTGAAGTCCGTGAATATTTTCAAGCATTTCTGTCAACACGCGATATGGTTTATGTCAACTCAACTAACAAACGTAAGGCACGCAACATGTTGTTGTGAGTCTCAAGCTGTGTCATCAGCATATTAAGAAAAAAAGTTCATGAATGTAAAATACAACTAAAAGTTCTGTAATATGTTTAAAAAAAATCTTCACTAGTATATTCAAAATAAGTTTTTTCTTTCATTTATATCTCACTGAGACTAATTGTATGCCATTGGAATTGAAATACATTCAAATATTAGCAACCCTGTAGACTCCAACAGTCTTCTAAGAAGTATGGATTTATTAAAATGATTTAAAGGTCTCTTACAAGTCTTGAAGTATATTTGGACTTGATGTATTTCAGGGACAAGACTAAATATTCTATATTTTACTATGGATTTCAATTCAATTTTTATTATTGCTCTCATTATTTTCAAAATTTGATGGTTTTCCATGTGGAGAACCCATATTTAGCCTTCTTCCATGACTTACTATATTTATTTTATATAATATATATATATATATTATATATATATGTATAATATACTTATTTATATAATGTAATATTTTTTCCCCACAAGCTTATACTCTTCAGGAGAAATACACTTTATCTTCATTTCTGAGCTTTGCATATGACACAATTATTTGTAATACATCTGTACTGCCTTTTGTGCCTTTGTCTCTCTTGTCCATTATCGTTTGCTGGCTGTTCAAAGTATAGATTGTATTACGTGACTTAAATCTTTATTTAAAAGCTTTGTATTTGATGATGATTATTATGGAAAGAAATTATTTGCACCAGTTATTTGCATGCTTTCATATTGTTTTCTGGGTTGTAGATGTTTTGTTTCTTGTTTCTTGCATTTCTTTCCTTAATTTCTACCTTCCTATCTTCATAATTAATTGCCTCACAAATACTTAAATAATTTACAAACAGTATGAATGCAATGCAGCTTTGAATAATTCTGGACTCAGCATCTTTACAAACAAAAACATGAAGTCAGTTCTGTGCTTCTCTGCTTTCCATATTTACTCCTTGAATAGTAGAAATATTGCAAAAGTAGATTTCAGATTCAGACTTTACAAATTATCTTCAAGTTTTACTTAATCACTTTATATACTGGTAAAGAATATAACTTGTGTCAAATGGCATTTCCATTGCATGATTTTCATTGCATGGTAAAAGATGAGTTTATGCACTACGAGTCAATAAATGCAGACTGTAACCAAAAGTTTTGATTGCATAGGAAAAAAGCTGCGAATTGTAATAGAGCCTTCTCTAAAAGATATTGAAACATGATGAACCACAACCATTTTTTGATTGAGTTTTTTCAATTTGCGACTTAAAAAGAGCTATGAATATTGTTCAGTCATACTTTCCTATCAACTCCTTCCAAGAGCCTGTCAAAATTGAGATTACCTATTATCTAGAATTTTAGAACCAAAAAAATTAATTTCTTAAGTGATGCAGAAAGATTATAATCTGCAACTAGCAGATACGTAAAACCACTTTCCTGCAAGGTGTGAAATTAAGAAATAAAATCTTGTCCATCACTGTCGTATATGATTTTATGGACTGTGCTTCTGAAAATTCAACATCCTGGACTTGTTATTTAAATAGTCATGGACACATACTGTCCTGGACCACTATATTTATATTTTGAAATCCGTTGCCTGAATTCTTTGTCTTCACATTTTAAGTTCTTTGGGACAGTGTTTGCACTGTCTTCCTAACTTTGGTCAGTGTTTAATTTAAAAGGAACTTTCTTAGTCTGATATAGTCAAGGTTGCAGAGAATTTCCTATCTTCCCATATTTCTTTGTTTTAACTCTTACTGACTATTGGACAAAGATGCACAGACTTCTCTTCTTGTTCCATCTGTTTTTGCTCAAATTCTGCCTCGGATCTGATTTCCAGTCTCCTCAGGCTGCTGCTTTGTTCTTGCAAAGGGCTTTTGCTTCACAGATACATTTGTTTAATTCTCCCTCTTTTTTTTTTTTTTTTTTTTAACAAGCCTTTTGGAGATGTTGGAATCACTAGGCAAGATGTGTACTATGCTCTGTCTATCTTGTGTCCTAGTCTCTTGTCTCTCTGGCTGTGGATCTAATCTATATTTCTAATACAGCTACATCGCCATGGCAACTAGATGTCAGATACAAGCTACACAGTAACGTTAAGTTTTTACAGAAAAAGCCCTATTCTCTGCTACTCCTTATTCAGCAGCTGTTGCTTAGTTACTTGGGGCTGGGCTTTACCTGTCGACAAATGGGAGCCAGGGAAGGTTTGTTCGTTTTTGTACTACCTCAGGTATAGTATGAAGAGGCCTTTTGACCTGAGACACCTCTGTTAATCATGGTGTCTCCTGTACTTGCTTGTTGCTTCCTGGGGCGAGACAGTGGTAACAATTTACCATTGGCCTATAATGGTAGAAAATTACTTAATCGTCTCTTTCATCTTTCCATTTTCTGTATTGTTGTCTCTGATGTGTATTAACTTCTCTGATGATGGGTTAGGAGCTATGGAGCCTGCATTTCTGCTCCTGTTTTGAAGCAGTGAAGGCAGCAGCTACTTAATGCTGCTGCTCCTGCCCACTTGGGCCAGGGTACTAGGTAACGCATCTAGGTATGTATATAATGGCATATTCAGAGCACACATTGGAGCTCAACTGAGAGCATTAGGCTCTTGCAGGATGCAGAGTTGTAGGTAACAAATCCTGTTATAAGGCTTCTCATTAGCTCATGCTCTGCCATGCTGAATGGCTTCCAGCACTGGAATTGGTGCCTCAGTATGGTCCTGCCCTGCACCACACCTACCCTGGGCATATGTATAAATGGGCTCAATGTGAGTGCAGGGATCTCTTGCTGTAGCTTCCATGAGCATGAATTCACATCGGATCCCGCTGACTGCCTCAGTCAGTGGACTGAGCGTGGACTACAAAGACAAATTTTTCAAGAATGAAGTAAATGAAATAAAATGAATAAAAATGAAATAAAGTAAATGAATCTCAAAAGCAAAAGTACTGCTAGACTGAGAACACTAATAAGCACGGCAACCACAGTCTCTCTGAATCAGAGTGAACTGAGTGATGTTGCAGAACTGACTGAAGTAGATTTTAAGCTACAGTAAATTGAGACTTTTTAAGCAGTTTTTAACCCAAGCAGCATTACTTTCCATAGTCTCAACATCTCTGACTTGGAGGTACGCTGTGTTTGGGGTGCTTGTTTGGGGTGCTTACTTTCAGAGAGTCTGATAAGTTATTTCAACTTCACTGTTGATTATCTTGGGAATTACCCACTCAACCCTAGCATCCCTCAAGTGAAACAGGTTCTCTTCTGGCCTGGTTACATTTGGCATCACTAAACAAAAAGAAACCTTAAGTGTGTTAGGACTGAAATAATTGGATTTTTCCCCAGACAGTCAGAGCAGCAGTAAGGAAGCAGCTACATGTGTTGGACTAACATAAATGGTGTAACCTCATCCAGCTGTATGCACTTTTAAAGATGCATCTAGAACATGTTGCTTGCTTGAAAGGTCAGTCTGGAATGCAGTGGTGAAAAGTTCTTACATGAAATATACATTATATTGCAGGATCAAAGTAAATGTTTTTAATTATCATTTAGACCTATGTTTTTAAATTTAAGAAAAGCTTGAAAATTCACTTTTTCCAAAAAAAAAATGTAATTTCTCCTTTTTTGTGAGACAGAAGTGGGTATTTTGTTGCTCTGTAGATCAGTTCCCTACCTGGAGCCAGAAGTTAGTGCCAAAATCGGGCATTATTTTTTTAATGTGTCTGTTTGCAGAGAGATTCAGGATTCTTGTTCCATCAGAAACAATAGGAATAAATTCCACCCAAGCAGGTTTTAGGAAACTTCAGTGAGGGTACCATTGTCTTGTTGTTAAAGCAGTTGCTTTGTCTTCTGCAAAGAGCAAAAAAAAAAATCACTTCAAACACAGAAAGTATCTTTCTTCCTATCTTTATTCTCTGTATTTTGAGTCTGGAAGACTATTGTTTGGGGGATTTTCTTGTTGGTCACTTCCCTTTTAGTGTAACTGCTCTGTAAGCCAAAGAAAGGCTTGAGCATATAAAAAAAAAAATACATATACATACATCTAGGTCTATAGATATGTACAGAATATGTGTGTGTAAATATATTATACATTAAGCAAAGAGCCGTTATTTCTACTCTCTAACCATAGAGAATTTCTTTTAGGGTTTTGCTCATCAGTACCCTCTGGTGTGCAAGTTGTTTCACTCTTTTTGTAAGTAATGTATCTTTAAATACTGAAAATGAATTATAACTTGTTTGTTCTCCTTTAGAGTGCTAATATTCCTTACTTGTGTTCATTTTTTTATTTTAATGAGAAAAAGTGATCAGAATATATTCTGTTACTGACTTAAAATAACAGGGAAAATTACAGAAGCTAGCTTTCAGAGTGGAATATTAATGAAAAAAATCTCATGATTCAATAGAAGATTATTTTTAATGGATTGAGTTTACATGCTAGGAATGCATTGGGGAGTTTTGTTTGTTTTTCAGTTTGTTTTGCTTTACTTTAAGATTTTTCAAGACATTATTTCCCCTGTGAACTATGTTGTGAAAGCATTCTTCATCTGTACGCTTAGCAGTAATTGACGTAATAGTTCTGGTTTCCTGAAATCCTTTAGGACTGAATATAAAAAAAACCTTTTGATTAAATGGCTGTATGGCAAAGGTAGGAATTGTAGCTTTTGTTTAGTATGGAACAGAGAAGGTTGACATTTACTTAAAGAATCATAGAAGTTTATCCAAAGATGCGCTTTTATTTATTCATGCATTTTATTCATTCTTCTACTATTTTAGAATGGAGTAATTATTTGCCTCTCTATCCTGCTACATAACAAGGAGCCATACTGGATTTTTCTTGGATCCGTGTTGTGTGAAGAGAAAAGGCGGCATGCTCTTCTGGTCAAGTATTAGTATGCTTGGCTAGAATATAAACTGTTTCAAAATACCATTTGGCTAAAAACCTACAAAGACAATTTTATGCTGTACTTTGTTTATCTAGGTGTATTTCTTACAGCTTTTATTTGGCACATTCGTAAAGGAGCAAATAATGTTAAGAATCCCTAAGTGGTTTTGTAATGTATTTGTCCCTAGATGCGTTTGTGCATCTGCTCAGTGTTTTCAGTATGTTTTAATGCTGGTTTCAGAGGTTTTGAACCTGACAAATGGTTTAATATCAGTGGGGCTTTTTCCAACTATTTTGGTTTGAGTGGAGCTTCCCTTCTACTCAAATTGTGCAAATGGTCTTTTGTGCAAGGAGAATGTGTAACTCAAGGCTTATAAAGCAGTACAGCATTAAGAGATGATTGACTTGAGAGGGTGAGACACAGTTACTTGTTGTGCTGATAATAAGTGTGCTCTCATTGCTGATACTTAACACGTTTGTATTATGTTGATACTTCCAGGAATGTACTGATGTTTAAATGGCTTATTATCGTCCAGTATGATTGAATGCGTTTTGCAGACTAAAACATCTCTTTCTAGAGGTTCTCATGCCTCCATTTGTTGTATACAACAGACACAATGTGATGGGTAAAAGTAGAGTGTCTCCGATTATAAGTGTCATTATGGGACCTTCTTGCACTGTGTGGTGTAACTAAATTGGCTTGTTTCTATAATTCTGTGCATCTCTTTGATTATCAGAAGACTAGGAATTAGACATTTATAGTGAAATGTTAATTTACAGGTTTGCATGGTCCTTTTTTAGAACAGATTTTGTAAAGATTTGTGAACAGGTCTGTCCCTGAGCAATTTCTGAAAGGACGGCTTTTATTTCCAAGGCTGTACCTTGCCTTTGTCGTATATTACTTTGACAACAGCTCTGCTAAAATTGCTCCTTTTGGTATGTTGTGCATTAAATATTTTACAGCACAGTTGGCTTCATTTAGCAGCCGTCACGTTTGCTTTCTTTTCCTGTAGTTTGCAATACATTCCACTGGCTTTCTGTGTTGTATGTCATGATGCTTTTTCCTGCCCTGCCACTGGTACAGGTCTTGATTTCCTGGTTGCTGACAGTCTTTGTACCATCAGCCTGTGCAGAAATTTCTTCTTACCATGTGTCAGAACTAGCTCTGTTTTCAGTCTTTAATTTTCCTTCTATGATGAAGTTGATGCATATAGAGGATCTTCATTCATTTTGGTTAATTCTTATGTTTTGAGTATTTGCTTTCTCTTTGCTACCTGGAATTTCTTTTTTTTTCTTTCTTTTTTTTTTTTTCGACAGTATTTCTTTATGTATTCTAATCTGTTTCTCAGTCATATCCTGGCATCCTACAGCTCTACAGAGTGTTAATTCTTACCTATCAGCTTTCATAGTCTTGGGCTATGTTTTTTCTAAAAATACAGAATTATCCTGCTGTCTGTAGTCACATCAATTTATGGTGTGATCCTCTGTCTGCACTACTGGGTTTTGGCTTGTGTTCTCCTCTGCGAAGGCCTGTTACGAAATTGCCAGGTAGACAATCCTGTTTTCTTATACTGTATTAGTGATAGGTGTAACTGTTCCATGTGCTTGGCTCCTGTGACAGCTGCTCTATTACAGAAGAATCTTGGTAGCTCTTCCAGAGATGGACAGCATGTGAATCCTTTGACTTTTGCTCCAAGACCCTCCTTCAATTAAAAATAATAATATTCTTTGTTCAAACCTGCTCGTGTCCTGTATTGAGAGCTTTGGTCTAACCACTTCAGAGAGCTACCTTTCCATTGTTTGATTTTAGCTGTTATATCTGAGAAGTTAAGCAGAGTCAAACCAGGTCAGTTGCTGAATGGGTAACCTCAAAGGTAGCCTATTTGCTGCAGGAAGTTTTTTTATATTTCATTGGGTGGCAAGCTATTCTCAGAGTCAGGACTAAATCTCTATCCCCAAATTAGCTAGCATTAGGGAGGACTTTACCACTGTAATTCTGGCTTTCGAATGAACTAAAGTTGAATCTCAGGCCACCTTATTCACTACTAAATAAATAATAAAAAATCATGAAAGCCATTGTGAAAATAAATGCATCTGGCCATACTCCAATTCTTCTGCTGCCACTTCAAAGGAGAAGAGGCATGTCATTAGGGCAGCATTGGAAGCTGAAACAAGTACATATCCACCACTATGCCTCTACGCAATCATGCACTTGAAGTCTTTACCACTCCATATACATGTGAAGAGGGAATGTGGTTTCTGATATTGCTGAATGTTTCACAGCACATGAAGCAAAATGGACAAACACCTTCGTCTGTGCCTACAGTTGTCCAGATGCTTTGATCTGTGGGCTGATGCATCCACATTACCCAGTAGAGGGAGAGGGAGGTGAAGAAAGAGAAAAAAGCAAAAGGCAGTTGCCAAAATTGGCACCCAGCCCTAGCTCTTGAATATGTTGGACCACCCTGAAAAGCATTCGTATTAGTGTTGAGTAGTATAATTATTAGATTGTTGGTGTATGTCCCAGCAAAGTATGTGATTTTGTTATTCTTTAAAATATGACCAGACTAAATACGTTGTCAGTGTTGTCAAAACTAAGCTAATTTTGCTGCTATCTTTGAGCCAAAAGGATGCTGGATTTTGCATTCTTTCCCAGTGCTTGGTCCTGTAGGCTGTGCTCATACTGCTTTATTGTATGACAGTACAGCTCTGCAATGTTAGCGGCTGCCCTTGAGGCCAGATATTACATGAAGGAATACCATTTTGCATGCCAGTATCTTTGTCAGCTTTCCAAGAGAAATTAACGGTCATACTACAAAGGCAAAATAGCTGGGGAGTAAACTAAGCATTATCAGTAACAATTTTTCTTGGTAATAAAGCAGAGTATGGAAACAGCAGTATTCCACATTTTCTTCACAATAACTGAATTCCTTGGTAGGAATTTTCTTATTTTCCTATTATTTTGTAGTATTTTCTATAAAGCTTCCTAGAATAATTGGAAAGCAAAATGCACTATGTATGTATTAGTTTATTTCCGTAGATTTATCTTACTCTAGATATTATTATGGGTTTTGTGAATTAAAGTACCTTTCATTATAGTGCTAACCTCTGTCATTCTGATGTACATCTTTCATTCTGCACACTGTGGTTGCCTTTGTTGAGTGTTCAGCCCTACGTCTTAGTGTGAGCAGTATCTGTGACAGTAGCTTAACTGTTACATGCATTTTTACTGTTCTTTCACAATATATTTCAGATTCATGTCAATGTACCTATTTGTCTGGAGACTGGTTTTGTATTAAATATCAATAAAAAACTGATAGCATCTACACAAACAGCAGTGGAACAAAATCCCATATAATTGCAAGTAGTCCCATCTAAAAGGTCAGGGAAAAGGAATCCTTGAATTGTTTTTAGCTGTTACTGTCAGGAAGCACAAACAGAAATTATGTTTCAAGATGTGTGGCAGAAGATGTTTACACTTCTTGTCTTTGAATCAGCCCCATAACATCACATAAATTATTTTGCATTTATATTATGTTCTTATATTTTATTCTTTTCCTCCATTCTCAGATTCCTGAGTATTTACAAACACTTAGTTACCAATATTGAAAAGTAACTATTTGGGGGATGCAGATAACATTCACCAAAAATCTGAAAACTTAATATTGTTTCTAAATGAAGTAATGGGGGCAATTTAAGCAGAACATAATTACTAAAACTGAGAGTTGCTCAGAACTATAAGCTTAACATATCTATTATTGAAAGATAGTCCTCTAAATATTTGATGAGGATATATGGTCAGGAACTTCGTTGCATTTAGGATGGCATATGTGCTTGGAGATGTGTCCATGTAACAGTCATTATCAAATTTACAGCAAGGAGCTTGGTTTTGAGATCGGTCTGCCTGAGGGTGCAGTAACTAGTAGAGAGAGGTGATTTTCACTTATAGGCTATCTGCCTGCAGTTTGGTACTGTGGATAGATTTTTTTTTCCCACTTCAGTTTTCCTCCAGTATTATAAGGATTAAACTGTGTGACCTAATTTGCTTAAAAAAAAATGCATAAAATTTGACTTATAGATTGCTCTTGGCATATTGTAAAAAGAACAGCACGATAGATATGCAGGGTATAGGAAGGTAGTGAATTGCCACCAGGAATAATTTTGAAGGAATCCAGTCATCATAGACTGTATTTTAATTGTGCCCTCTTGTTTAATATGTTTGTTTAATGCTCCTTTTAGGAAAAATAAAAAAAAAGTTAAAAATTTCCCATTAGTTTCATAGTCACTAGATTAATGTTTTTCTTGATCAGGATTTGGATGATTAGGGGTTAGTGTTGTCAACATAATGCAAAATATAGACTCAAATATTCATGTTCAAGGAAAATTTTCTTGGTTGTATTTCCCTGGAGTTCTCTAATCCATAGTACAGCTATATAAACACAAAAAGTGGCTCATCGTAGATGGGCTAATAAAAATAATCCACTACAATAGTGACATGGGTATTTCAATATACTTTCATTAAAAATAGGATTTTATATACATTTTATATACGTATTATACATAAATATATATATTTTAAATGCCAATGGAAGGATTTTTCATTCAGCTGAAAGCTTAAAAGCCTTGACAATGAAAGTTGTCTCATGATCTGATGGAGCTGGGGTGTATATGGGATTTGAAGGAAATAAAGTGAGGGAGGCAAAGCGAAGGTTCTGCTTAGATGAGGGTGCTGTGGCACGGGTACCTTAGGAAAGGGCATTAACAAATTAGCCTCTGAGGAATCCAGAATAGAAGATATCTGATGAACTCATAATATTGTAAAATACTAAGGTAAAATATGCAGTCTTGGAATGAGATTTGAATATAAATTGCAAAGAAACAGTATATTTTATTTTAAATATATATTAAGATGGAACTATTCTTTTTATGACCAATAAGGCTTTTCACTAATACTCTTAACTGAAGGATATATGAAGAACTTACTGTTCTCCTGAGACGGAGGAGAGGTTCTTTGTTTTTCCTCTGAAGAGACTTTTATAGAAACACTTCAAACAAATGAAAAACAATTACCACTCTCTGTATTATGATGCTATTTTAAAATATGAATTAAGCTTACCGCCTTATCTTGGTATTGTAATGCTGACCAGTAATGCCACTGTACTTTTTAGTGATGCAGTTTCTCCATCAGAGCATGTGAATAGGAGCAGAACTGGGACATTCTAGTGGACTGAGAATGAGATTCTCATTTTAGTGCTTCAATTCTCATTAAATGTCCAAATGCTGAACAATGGATCCCACCCCAGTCAATATTTTGAGGCACTGAAATAAGAGCACATTTCTGCAAACTGATGGTAGATCACAGGGTAGGCAGTCTTGGCACTTAATTTGCAATGTCTCAAACATAACTTGCTATTGGAGTAATGTCAGACTTGGAAACACCCAGAAAATGGTTCTTGCCAGCTAGGCAAGACTGAAGTAGTACCATTCGACTAGTGGCATTGGTTTGTTTGATGTGTTTCTGATTGGACAGATTTTAAATGTATATTTCATCTTCTAGAGAAACAAGTAACTATACCAGACATGTTTTAAAAACAAAATCTGTTTTGTTGACCTTGCTGTTTCAGCAGTCCATTTATGTAAAGCTAAATATTTAGATGAAACAAAACTTTAAGATGTGTAGCTGAGACGTTTCCCTTTTTCTGTTTTTTTTTTTTCTTTTTAACTTGATGAATGTAAGGAAAGATAACAATTCACCTTTTTTGCACTCCATTAGAATCACGTTCCATTAGAATCAGTAAAGTGTCGTTATTTTACAAGTTAATGGAAGCATTATTTCAAATGCTTGAACAAATCTTTGTGTGTATGCACAGTTTTACAATGAAATAATCCATCTGTGATTTTAGTTCTGTTCTTTCTGTACTGATTAAATTGGGTATACAACATATCCTAATTGTTTCTCATCTGTCAACTACGTTTGACATCAAAATCTGAAACTGAGTAACTTTTTAAGATGTGTTCATTTATTTCCTATTTAACACCATTGAACCAACTTGGCAGCTTAAAACATACTCAGGCAATCTCGGGCTTTAGGAATTGCTGGGTCAAGAAGGTACTAAGATGTAGTAAACAGAAATAGTTTATTTTCAACATCAAGGATTAGTTTTGTACTTTTCTCCCTCAATGGGGGTCAAAAATAATATGATGTTATAGTGAAATTTGGTTCCAGAGTTTTTCAAATAATAATTAGTGTTATGTACTATAAGATTTTGTGTTTGGATATATACCATAATTCATCTAAGTATGGGGAAAAAAAAAAGTATAGCAATAATGGCCTTATCAAATTGAAGATTAAAATAAATGTCTAAAGTGTTGCCATGAGATATTCCAAGGGTTTAAAGAAAGAAAATTGAATAATCTACTGTTATGTTGACTCACTTATGTTCTCCAGAACAAGTGCTCAACAGGGTCACCCAGAACATGTTGCACAGGGTCATACCCAGACAGGTTGTATAGAATTCATTTTGACACTCTTAACTAACACAGGAAACTGCAATAGTTTGCAGTCACTAGATTTTGGGGTACTGAATAAGCTGAAGATGATAACAGAGTTGAAAAGATTCCATTTCAGAAAAATCTTTTTCCTTTTCTTTCCTTTTTTTTTTTTTTTTTAAATTTGTTTCCCTAGATCCAGCCATTGTAAATGGAGTTTACTGGTCAGAATCCTTAAATAAGGTGTTTGTTGATAACTTTGATCGTGACCCTTCTCTCATCTGGCAGTACTTTGGAAGTGCAAAAGGATTTTTCAGACAATATCCAGGTAAGAAGAATACAGGTTGAAAAAAAATAAAAAAGAAAAGCTATGGTTGCAAATTTCCATTGAGTATTGTCACAAATACCTTCACAGATACTTGCAAGTTCAATTTTAATTTATCTACTTTTCAGAAAGATTTCTATTGAATGTTTTCAATGTTCTGATTTTTTTTCTGCTAGTTTCCATTTGGAAGTGATAGCTCCAAAGATAGCTCACGCATATTCTTTATTTGTATATACATAGATATGAAAAATAACTTCTGAAGTGACTGTGGAGAAAAACTAAAGACCCTTCATACATCACTGAACTTAGATAATGTGTTCTATTAATACATACAAGAAGACTTAATTGTAATTTATCTGGTTCTTAGATTTCCCCATAACTTATTATCTTGCATTTAAAGATTTCAAAAATTTGTTTTAAAGGTACTTTCATACAATTTGTAATAAAATTCAAGTAAATCACTTTTCTTATTTCTATTTATCAAATAAATATTAAATATGTTACATGTTAAGGTTTATATTTAATTGCATATCAAATATGCTACATACTAAATACACTAAAAAGCTAAATAAACTTATCCCCAGCTTCTGCAATTTTGGATCAGGCTCAGAGTGGGAACTTTTCCTTTAGCTGACAGTTTAGTGACCCATGTTGTGTTTTCATTTTTGTTTGTTTTGGTTGTTTGTTTTTATGTATGAAGTCTTGAGTTTAATGCGAGCCAGTTTACTGTAAGCCTGTAGGTCTGAAAGTGGCTGAAAGTAATATATACATCTGTATTAATTTTAGATTATGGTTGAATTCTCAAGCCCCATAGCATTTTAAGGATAGAAAATGTTAATCTTTATTTTAAAGGCTGTTTTTTGTTTTGTGCTAGAAGACTGAGTGCAAAAGCTGAAAGGATTGCCTGTCAATCTTTTTTTTTTTTTTTTTTAAATGGTCAAAGCACAAAACGTATGACTTGTGAGTGAACCTCTTAATATAGCAGTACCTGTTGAGATAAGCAATGAAATGTAAGCACTCACACTTTGAAAGGGACTTGGCCAGCACGTCATGAAACTGGTCAGCACAGAAGACCAAGTATGACAATACTTCAGTGACAATAGTATGATGAGCACAGTAGGTCTGAAGAAGTTTTCACTTTAGAGTAGGTTAAAAAGGAGTGAGAAAATCATCTTGTTTCTGTCAGTGCTATTTTATCCTTTTTTTTTTTCCTCAGCGTTAGCTACCTTATAATAGCAAATGTAAAATTCAAGTATGAAACTGCTAAACATTACTTTGTCACAACATCACAGATGCATTTTGAGAAGTTACTGTGTAAAACGTAATCTTTTTTTAATCATTTAATCTTTTTTTTTCTTTTTTTTTTTTCCTGAACAGGTATTAAATGGGAACCTGATGAGAATGGAGTCATCGCATTTGACTGCAGAAATAGAAAATGGTAGGCAATAGATGACCAGTGTTTAAGAAATGTAGAAGAAAGAAAAGTTCAGTATTTTAAAGAACAAGATGTTTTGTCTTTCATCTTAGGTACATCCAAGCAGCTACTTCTCCAAAAGATGTGGTAATTTTAGTAGATGTCAGTGGCAGTATGAAAGGGCTTCGATTGACTATTGCTAAACAGACAGTTTCATCTATTTTGGATACCCTTGGTGATGATGACTTCTTCAATATAATTGCTGTGAGTGTCTCAGGATTTTTTTTCCATCTTTTTCTTCCATCTTTTCACAGAGAATCATACAATGACATATAATATTTTATTGCTATCCGTCATGTTTTTATCACAAAATACAATTGAAAAAATGTTGTGGGCAGGTGATGGATATAGGATGGCATTTGTACCAACTGAAAAGACTGATTTTCCAGTGCAAGCTGGTGACAGTGTTTCAAACCGTTTTTCTAGGAGTCACAATCTGAAGCCCCTTAAGCTGTCATACTCATGGGGGGGGGGGTTAATTAATAGAAAATCAGATCAGGGAAAATTAATAGAATAAGATGTTAGATCTTGCTGAAGCTTGCATGGCAAGATGAAATACCAACGTAGCTCCTCATTTTTACTGTACTCCTCAATGTGAATCTGAAGGGTGCTGTTTGTGTACCTAGCTAATTGAGTTTCAGAAGTGAGATGCTCACAAAACAACTCTAAAGCAAGCTAATGAATATAAGAATCTACTGCATGCTATCATTTTACTGACCCATCATAAATCTTTTAAAAATTATTTTTAAGTCACATTTTTCGTGTACTTATAATGCAACATTGAATATTATGAACACATAATGAACACAATTTCAGATGCTACTCTCCAAAAGTAAGATTTATTGATCTGTAAAATTATGTGAAAAGCAGTGCCTGATGTTTAGCATTGAAGACATATTAAGTTCTAGGACATTTTTTCCATGTTGATCCTATGATATGACATTATTTTGCAAATAACAACATGGGTATTGTAAAGTTTTGTGGAGAGGTTTTACTGGTGCTTACTAACAGTGATAACTTAGAATCATCAGTAGTTCTGTTACTTGTGTGTGGCAGTTGGTTCACATACAAGCTTTAAACATATGACGAGGATAGTTCTACAGTTATTTAGGTGTAATAGGATTGATCATGACTATGTTTTGGCTGAGGAGGGGAGATATTGATGGTTTTATAAATTTCTCTTTAATATTGTTTTGAGAATAAGTAAATAAAACCACTGTATAAGTAAGTGCTTTTATCATTCCTGTAAATCCCAAGAATGTCTTTAAACTTCTGGATATAAGGAGGATTTGGGCCTTCCCATGGTATGGTACAGCAGAAGTGCCATTTTTGTATTAAAATAAATGATCCCAGTAACACTAGTGTAAATCATTGAGATTGTCTGGAGAATGAAATAACTATGCCTGAAATATATGTGCATGTACTGTATTTTTAATAAATTAGTTCAGAATATCTTTTGTATTAATCTTCCTGAATAATAATTACATAATTAGCTCATGTAGAAGGAGGGCATAATTGATTGGTCGTAGGAGGATGGTTGGACCAGATGATCTTGGGGGGTCTTTTCCAACATTAATGATTTTATTATTCTATTAGTTTTTTATTATCCCTTTACACTGTACAAAATGTTTTCTGAAGGCATTTCAGTTTGCTTTTTGGGTTGTTATACGTTTCAGTATCCTGTACACAAAAAAGTTGAGAATTTTCATTAATAGTAATAGGAGCTATGGTCAGTACACACTAATGTCATTAAAAATTCAATTAACACTTAAAAATATCTAGTAGGATAGAAAACAAACAACAACAACAACAACAAAACAAAACAAAGCAGCCAACAACAAGCCCTCAAAGCTGTTAGCAGTACATTAGTTGGATTGTTTCATATCCACTAGGTCCATTTGCTTTTTCACTATATATATTTCTAACTTTATATGTAGCAGAAAGCAGAATTCAGTGCGAGTCTTTCCAGAGAATAAACATAAAAACATAATGTTAGAAATCGTTTTAGCTTTCATGGTTAGGTTGTTGCAAAATCTATCTGGAATTGATGGACTAGATGATTGAATTGCAAGAAATTGTTGAAATACAAGAGCGATTTTGTGCTGCCTATATTAAAACGTAAGGTCAGTGTACTGGTGCATGAAAGAGATGCCTACAACAAGAGAAAAGGCATATTTTTCCAGTTTGCTTTGAAGTGTAACTCCAGCTCATGCATTAAATTAACAATATTATCATAAAAGGAGTACTAATTTTGCCCAATGCTTAAATTTTTTAAATGCTTTTACAAAAATGTAAACTCTACATTAATATTAACTGAGCTGAGAATTTTAATCAATTTTAATGCTTTAGTCACACTATTTTATCAAAATATATTAGAAGAGTATTATTTGTTAATTCAAAGCACAGTAGCCCTGGTTTTAATTTGCAAAATTTTCCGTTATAAACAGTTTTCGTGCAGTCTCTATCTTCTAAGTCCTAGTATTCATACAGAAGGGATAAACCTTATTTTTGAGCCGGCCTGGCTAATTCTATTCTGTGTGGGCAAAATGAGAGCAGGCTGGGCAAGGGGAAGGCAGCCACTTGTGTCCCTCTGTATGAGTGCTACAAGCTCTGAGCTGTACTTGTATCCCACTTGTTGTTGTGGTGTGGTAATGCTAGGGGAACTTCGGAAATACCAAAAGAGGAATCAAAGGAATTGGTTTGGCTTTGTTGTTGGGTGTTAGGTTGGGCTGAAAAGTAGTTGTGCCTGAAGTAGTGTGAAATCTTTATATCTGTGCGTTGTTGCACAACACAATATGAATTTGTTTCTATGCACCTTGCTCCAGACAGTTGGCAAAGGATAAATATGAGAAACGCTAAGGTAAATGTAAACTACTTGCGTGGGTTTGGAAAATACCTCATTTTTAGAATATCAATAGTGTCTGATTATAAAATATAAGTCAGCAGCTGTCTTACTAATCATACGGTTCCTTACTTCAGATTTTGGCCCACTCACTTTATTGTATGCCTGCTGTACAAAGAAATAGCTAGAGTGGCAAAATAATGTAAATAAAACAGATAAATGTAAATAAGTAAATTATTATAATCAGTGACCTTAAGTGCTTAAAATATAAGAAAGCTTAAAGTAGGCTGAGGTTTTAAGAAAAGCTTGTAAAACATGGTAATTGTTCTTCTCTCCCTCCGTCAATGAAGCGGAAGCTGTTGATAGCTGCTGCACAGTAATTAGTTCTCTATGCTATTGCATCACAGCTATCACAAATGTAATGTGCAAAGATGTCATATACACGAGTATAGGGGTATGATATGTAACACTAGGAAATAAAAGAAAACAGTGTAATGCAAAGTTCTTGAAGGGCAGAATGCAGTCTTTTACTCAGGTGAATTAATTTTGTAGTAGGAAATAAGAAAGCTGAGTACTGACAGCTTTGAACTAAAGAAGAAAAATCTGTTTTAAAAATCTCCTTTCCCTGGGAAAAAGGGAGATCTATATCAGGTATTGCTGGCAAAGTCAGCAGTTACTAACAGGCCTTTTGAGTCAAGATCAGGAAGCTATTTTACTTAAATACAAAATTTTAAATGTCATAGAATAGCCGCAGTACTGAGTTCAAATTGCTGGGTGAGATTGTGAAATATGTGTGGGATTTCTGTAGATCGAGAAAATTCTGGAATGTCTTTTCTCTTTTCCATTCTAAAAAAAAAAAAAAAGTTTGGCATAGTTAAAAGAGTTATTAGTGATAACACTGTAAAATGCCCTATGACAATGACAAAGCCATCTGATACATGCTATGAAGCACAAGCAGTGTATTTTACTGACGGGGGAAGCTGTACTAAAGCTCTTATCAAGTAGATATGCCAGTTTGAGACGGAGATGCTGCTTGAAAGCCTCCATGTGTTGCATCAACATTCTTCAGTTTTCATGGGCTTTGGGAGATTTTTGCTGTTTTGGGCATTGTTTTTGGAAGTGAAATAATTTTGTCTAGTAAATTTTTCCATCTCATAATATTTTTAATGGAATTTGAAGTCTATATAAGCAGCAAATTGTATAAAAATTAAAATGTAATCATAACAATGCATCTTTGCAACAAATTGAACCATCAGAAGCTGATATATATTTTTATATACAGATTTTTCTTACTATGCTTTTGTTTGTATCTGAATGGTAGAGCAAGAAACTCTGAGAAACAGAGCACATCAGGTTGTGCTTGTAATTCACAGAACACTGCTACATAAAATACTCATTGACACGCCTTGCCATAATCCAGCTTCTTCTTCCATATGTAGCAGATTACTTTAAATATTTTATAATAATATTCCCAAGGTGAATTAGGTACCGCAGATGCAAATAGTGTCACAACTTGGCAGGGTTTCAGAAGGTTAAAAATCTACATTTTCTTGTGTTCGTAATAACAGTGAAGGTGCTTTGTCCACATGCTATCTGTGTAATTGTGCTGCTTATGTGTCAATGAACATTTTTCATTCATCCTTTTTTGAAGGAGGTTGGTTCTGTAGAATGGGACTGCTAAGGGACTTGAAACATCCATTTGTGACAGTGTGGGCATCCTTTATACTATGCAAATGAACAACAGTAAAGACATTGCGGGAAGCTACCGGGAGTCTGTCTGGGTTGTGATACAGCTGGCAGACGTGCAAGCTGCAGGTCTGCAGGGATAGCCTGATGATGTGGGTTACTTAAAATGCTGCTGAATAGAAGTCATACAGAAACTGGACAGACTGAATTTATGCTACTTAAATGATAGTACTCTGACAGAGTAGGAAGTTATGATTCATCTGTTTGCTGGTGGTGATAAGTCTGGGGAAAAAAAAGTGGTACTAATACAGCTTTTAAAAATTCTGATTTTGCTTGCATACATGAGGTATTTGAAATGGTTATCATGACTGAGAGACAGGCAGACTAATATTTTACTCCATGTTGGCTGATTAAAGACTGTGCTTGGTATCATATAAAGAAAAGTACATCTGGTAGTCTAGTCTCTAATGACAGCTACCAAAATCAAGCTAAAAATCCAGGCTTAATTAGAAAGTACATTGATTAAAGAACATGCTTAAAAAAAAAAACACAGCACAAAAACAAAAAACCTGTGAAGGCAGGAGAGAGCTTGGAAATAGGCAGTGGTGTGCCAGTGTCTGTTACAGGTTTTCAGGATATGGTGTTTTGTTGTTGTTGTTTTTGTTTTGTTTTACAACAGAATGGAAGGCGGTTTTCACTTTGTCATGTAATAATAGTGTGTGGATTTGGCATTATTATTTTGCAACAACTTTCAGAAGAAAGACTGAAGAACAGTCTGAAGAGAAACTATATGGGAGAGTACATCATTTGTCAGACCAATAACGTGCTGTGACTCTGAAAAGCACACAGGACATTGCCAGTGACTCTCTAGAGTTTCAGATGTCATTGCCTTGTTTTTTCACATTACCTTTGGAGCAATAGACATGGTCTGCAGGATCTCATAAATTAGAATAATGTTGATGGGAATAAAATAATTAGGAAAGCATGAACATTTTCTGCAGAAAGTTTGGATAAATAACCTAGCATCTTGTTTTGCTTGGATTGCTAACCAATTGCTACGTAGATGCTGATGTAAATATCCTATATCTCTAGCAATAGGAAGTGAAGTTACTCTGGGTTAATATATATATATATATATATATTTAGAGTGGAGGACTAATTCTGGCACAATGCCTCAAGAATAATTTGATGAAGTTCTAATTAAAAACTCTTTGCAGCAGTAGTTATGAAATTAATGAATGTGACAAATAGTACACTGTTCATGTGAATGATGATAACAGGTGTCCTGTGTGGAACAGGTTGCAGGGGTCTATGGTTAGGCATATGTGCAGACAAAGGATCGGTGTTAAATTGAAGAGAGAGCAGAACAAATTCAGAGGTACAGGCAGAGATGATGAGATCTTGCAGTGACAGAGAACCTTGTGTAAAGTTTTTTTTTTTTTTAATTATTAATTATTCCTCATGAGATGGAGGAATAATTGAATACATGCATATGTTAATCATCTGAAATGCTTTCCATCATTATTTTTGGCTTAATGTGTTGTCTTTTCTTGTCTGGTATGGATCTTCTGATTCACTTAATGTCTGTGAAAGTGTGAAACGAAGTAGAACCAAAATGCAAAGACCTCATACTTTGATCTGTGATAACTTCTAGATTAGATCAAATGAGTAAGAAGAGGAACTAAGTGAAGACTATATCTCTACATCTAATGTAGAATTTTTGAAGGCATCTATATTAATCCGACATTTACTGAAAGGTTTAAAAGATTTAAACGATCAAGTCAATTTTCAGTCAAGTGACAAGCATCCATGGTTCTGTTAGATCTGATGTTTGTTAGATCTGTCATGCTGATGACACTTTGTTTAAATTCTTAAGATGCTTCTGAAAGTGGGACTGGAGTATCTAATGTACTTGGACCTTGCAAGATAAGCAGAGATTTCTTTCAAGATCTGTCACAGCTTCAGGTCTTAGTTGCTTGACTGAAGTTCTGACTTGATAGACATATTCCAGATTGATTCAAGCTCACAGAGTTTTTGGCATGGTTGTTCCACTATCAACCTTCCAAAACATGTTAGCCAACGCCTCAATTATTTGTGAGGTTTTTCTGTATATCTAACAAAGAATTGGGAGTCGTGACAGTGATGCATCAAATCTGAACTCTTAATACTATTCAGATTTCAGCATGAAGGATATTTATACCATCTAGTGTATACATTACCCATTAATTCCACCTGAGTGTTGGCATCCATTCAACTGAATGTTCCTTTTTAAAAGTCTAAACCTCTGAAACAATAGGAAGCATGTAAAAGAAAAAAAAATACCATGGCCAGCTTTCAAAAATGAACTAAATCGTAGTGTTCTTGCTTTATATGCATATTTCACTGTAGTTCTAAATCATTAAATTAAAATGTATCTTTCAAAGATTTTAATTAAATTTTTCATCCTACTTTTTATTTCTCTCTATAGTATAATGAAGAACTTCACTATGTTGAACCGTGTCTGAATGGAACATTAGTTCAAGCAGACAGAGCAAACAAGGAGGTAAGCAATGAAAGTAACAAAACAACAGAGTTAGGATGCAGAGCATAACAAGGTACTATGATGATGTTTTTCTAGAATAATGCATTCCATTATTAGAATTTATTAATTGTTCTCCTTGTGCCATTTCAAATGAGTGTGATGTCACTCAGTAGGAAGAAAAAGAAATATTTTCCTAGTTAATTTGATTGAATAAAGTTATTTGAAAAATGCAAAAATCATTGAAAATATACTGTTAATGTTTAGTAATTATTTGTTTTTAAACTAAAATACTTTGGTTGCTTTAAATTAAACTATTATTCTGTTACCAAAAATGACTGAGGAAGAGATTGCAGTCTTAAGTCTTGTTAACACCGAAGCTGAAACAAATCTCAAAACAAATGAAAACAAATATTATACTATGTGAATGAAATATGTGGCCATTCCAAGCTTGTGTGTCAAAATAATAATGCATTCTTTCAAGAAAGTTCTCTGTGTGTGAGCACAAATGAATTACACACTGCTGGCATTTTTTCAGGAAAAAAAAAAACACTGATTATTTTATTTGAAGGGATACTACAGTATAAATCTGCAGTTGAGTTTGGTTTATTGCCTGCCACCCAAATGATGTTGCTCTGTATAAGCAATACTGCACTGTGCTTCTTTTTGAAATTATGAAAGTCATGGTATAAAAATAGTTGAAAAGTTCTGTTTCTTATAGATTGAAAGACTGTTAAAATAGCCACGTGTTATTATAGAATTTCTCTTGTAAAGCTTTCTCTCCCAAATTGACTTGTTCACCTATGATGGGTCTTGCTTATGGTCAGCAGACTTGTCTTCTTCAAAATACTTTTTTTTTTTTTTTTTAAACTAAAAGCAAACCAGAAGATTCTTAGCTCAGCAATGAATTGCATGTAAGGTTCAACATAGCAGTTCAATTCTGCTTATAGAAGTCAATGAGACATTGTGGGAATTAGCAAGTATAGCTCTGAAAACATACTTCTAAGTGTCTAAACTACATCTTTTTATGTATGACAAGACAAAATTCACTTGATCTGGTTATGCTAAACTTTATTGTATTATTCACATGAGTTCTTCATGTTTCACCTAAATATACACCAACATTCTGCAGGAATTGCTCTTCATGGGCTGCTTGCTTAGTATGCTTAATGTTCTCCACTGTTGATTTTTAGAATATCTAAATAGAATTTAGTTGCTATGTTGAATGACATAAATTGTTTTTAATAATTTGCTTTTGAAGACCCTTATTTGTGAACTTTGATGCAGTTCTCTAAAGCAGCACTTTATTGAGTGCCTCTAATGACCCGTATGAAAGTTGTATGAGATCTAGACTTAAAGCTAGAGATTCAAACATATGGCTGAGATGCGCTGCCTGGAATTATTCCAACTGTAAACCTTTCCTTCACTCTGTAACTGATCAAAATGCAGATTAACATATACCCATATGTTGCTTAATGGCAGATTCATTTTAATTTAATTGATCAAAAAGTTTCTGAGTTTGTGTTACCTAACACCTAATGTTCATTCTAACTTTTTTTTTTTATATTGCTTACTAAGGACAGGTATTTATTAATGCAGCATTTGTTGCTGGAAGTATGCATTAACTAGTTTTACTAAGTAATTAATTTATGCTGAGTGACTTTAATTTCTACCACTTAATATATTTGATTTTTTTAACCATAATACACGAGTATCAACGTAAAAGAACTCCCATTAAATGACCCTTAAAAAAAAACATTTCCCCTGCCCCTCCTATCACACACACAAATGCGCACACACACACCGCAATTTTTACTAACTGCATCTTGCTAGGTTCATCTGACTTGATCACATGTAAAGCAAGTAAACATACTACTTAGAAGCAAATACAAGAAATTGCTTTGAAGTGCTTCAAATGGATTCAAATGGAGTCTTTCTACTCTGAGGATGTCACTTAAACATACTCAACGTCTTTCTTTGAACCAAGTTTTCTTTCATCTCTAAACTCTAACAAGACAAGGAAATGGAAAAAAAAATCTCAAAGATTAGGCTTCCCTTATCACTTCCACTGTATTTGTAGTTTGCTAGAGGACAAACCAGCTTCATAGCAGGATGATGGATTTTGAATTCTAACAACAGGTGCAGATGGGCCAGGGCAGGAGAGATGAGAGCTGCTTATTTGAAGGAAAAAAAAAAAAAAGGTTTGCTTTGGCACCTGTGGCAATCTTCCTCAGGTGGCTGGGCTATAGCCAGAGCCTATTCTGATCCCATGCATAGCCTCCCAAGTTAAGACAAAACCTTGGAGCATCTTTAAGTAATGCACCATAAGAGCGTTTTTTTGGTAGGCTACAAGAAACTACTTCAGCCTTACGGCTTATAGCACCCTGGGAAATGAATACCTTGATGACGATTGGTGCTAAATATTCGATACAAAGACTGGTAGCAAATGTACATGCTCTTTCACATTCAGGGATGGTTTATAGAAATGCTTCTTCAAAGGGCCCAGACAATATAACAGGCTGCCAAAGAACCACATTTCCAGAAAATCCCTTCATTATTGGAGGGAAAACAAACAAACAAACAAAAAAACTGTGACCCCCCCCTCCCCCCCCCAACAGTATTGGAAATCCTGTATTAGTTCTACACATTGTCTCCTTGGATCTAAATCACTTACCGTTGTTTTCTGGACCACAGTGTAGGAAGTATTTATCTAAAATAAATCCAGTCTTATTAGAGTATGAAAAAGTAATTAAAGTATTGTAACCTGCTGATATCTGCTCTGTGGTTAAGTGGTTAAACTTTCCTTTGAGTATTGCAGCCCAGTTTTCTAAGAGTCAGGAAAGTTTTTGGAAAGCCTACTTTTCCCTTCACCCTAATGTTCTTCTCGTTGTCTTTCAGTAACATGGGCCTGACACTAGAGTAGATCTGTAAAAGTGCATGCAAAGCGAGGAAGTTTCATTTCTCTTTGAGTAACAACCCAGTTTTATTGCTGAAGATACATTTGTTCCTTTCTAATGTGCAATCTGGTCCCATCTGTATTTAAATGATGCAGCATGGCCTTTCTCTGTCCATGTATTTTACATTTTTGGTCTCTTTTTCCCACAGGCATTTTAATGAGGAGAGCAAAATGAAGTTTACTTCTTGATTTAAGTGATAAAGGAGCCCCAGTAAAAGAGAATTCCTGAACATGAATTGTTTCAGTAAGAGTAGTCAGATAGAAAAGAAACCATAACATGAGTAATTTTACCTTTCTAATCTTCAACCTAACAAAATGCATGTTTTGAAAGAGGGTACAGTTTTCATGGTAGTTGCCATAGTGAAATTAGAAATGCCTCATCATACTTTCAAGGGTTACTTGATCAGTATCATTCCTTGATTATAGCATTAATAAATATTTGTCTGGTGTATTGCAGTAGATTTTTAAATGACATTGAATAGGTCGAATATATTACATAATAAGACATTTAAACATTTTTGTTAAAAATGCATTTTTATTATGGAAAGGGAATGAGGGTTGGAGAAAAAGCAGGTTTTCAGGCCTGAATCTCCAACATTTTGATCATGTAACTTTTATGTTTTCTTTTAAGAAAGTATGAGAATACATTGACAGAAGTGATGATTCGAAACATCTAAACCTGTTCCCCACCAATGTCAAGAACTGCAGAGTAATGCAGCCTTGGGTTGTAAATCTTCATGTAAAAACTTCATTTTTCTAATTTAATGCTAGCAACAAACTACAAGGAAGAGATATATTAGTATATGTTTACAAACATGTTTTTGATCAAGTATTTTTTTCTGCAAAATCATTGATTTTTTAAAAGATAGTTACATGTAGTTTTCCAAATGGTGAAGCAGTGAGGATCTAACTAAATTTGTCCGCTATAACTTCTGAAAGCACAGCCTTTTGAGAAACCCAATTGAATCAAATTAATTTTTATATATTTTTGAAAGGCAAACTTCAAATGTGATAGTGATGTTATTGGTGTTAATATAAGTGCCACTAGATCTACTAAGGTAGAAAACAGACATCCCAGCACTAGACTTCTTCCAACATACAGTATTTCTGTTTTCATTTTTACAATAAAAGAATGTAGTAATGTGGTTTAGAATAATTATAATTTACAGGTGATACAGCAGGCATCAGGTTGCATCCACTTCTTTCAAAAATTTTTCATAGTATACATAAGTATACTTACATAGTATAGTGTTTTTCATAAATTTTTGTCCTAGCATATGTGCTGGCCTTGGAGTTTCAGATTTGGATGTGTGGAGACACACTTTCAGAATCTTGTAAATTATTCATAATTTGCAAAACTTGTTTCAAGTTTACTTTATCACAAAGATTAAATCTGTAATTACATTGGGTAGTATAAATGGGGTTAAAATGAATCTGTGCCCCCTAAATATGTCTTAGTAATGTAAAATATGTAATATATATTTGAATGTTACCAGACTAATTTATAATTAGGCATTAGCATTAAACAGCTGCTACCTTGAAGTGTATCAATTTGCTATACATAAATTTAAAAAAGAGTGGGAAATAATTCAGACACTATTCTGTCACTGTCTGCACTTTCTCCACAAATTACAAACATGTGGAACTGCCTATTTTAATACTAGTTTTCTTGAGCCAAGAGGTTTTCGTCTTTGAGAAACTCCACGTTAAAATTTACCTACCCCAAAGGAATCGGAATGTCAATCTGATTTAATGTAACTCCAGATTTAATGTAACAATATTACAATATGCATTCCTCTTTTATGTTTTTTTATTGTACTATATATAGATCGAGGACATTTCTCTATAAATGTTTCCAGATGAAATATATTATCTTTTAGATGCACAGATAGGCACAATAACTCCAAACTAAATCGACAACTTACCCTTGCATAAATTGGAATGACAAAAATAGACAGACGTAGTGTATAACTTCCAGTGAGCTTTTACTTTTGTATGCAGTTAGCAGAAATTAAATAATCAGAAGAGTGATTCAGCAATGAGGCTGAGTGATGTTGCCAATAACAGGTTG
Source organism: Anser brachyrhynchus (assembly GCF_964034855.1). Lineage (NCBI taxonomy): Eukaryota > Metazoa > Chordata > Aves > Anseriformes > Anatidae > Anser > Anser brachyrhynchus. The sequence continues at coordinate 23,594,984 of NC_137705.1, forward strand.
GTAAATACAAATTTTGCATATTGAATTTTATTTACGCAAATTACTTAAGTGTATATTTATCTATCTTCTTATATCTCCGAAAAAGATTGCTGCCTGCATTGCTTACCTGTAAAAAATTAAAAAAAATAAAAAAAGTGTAAAGGCTCACTGAAAGCTATTTTGATTTTTTTTAAAAAAAGCTGACGATTCATTATCGACCTCCAAAAGTTTAAGCTATCCTTAGACCACTGAAAGTTGCTCTGAACTTTTCTATTGTAGCCCTAGTGAACTAATTTAACAATAATTTGTTTTTAATCTCGTATATTGAATCTTGAGCACTTTGTTCAACATGGCTTTTCATATCCCATATTTGTTTTTCTGAAAAAAAAAAAAAGTCTACCAACGCAATGCACTAGGGAATGCAGTTAGATAATCATCATGAAGAAGCTAACCTGTGATTGCACTGGCAATGAATATTAAATAACAAGATGCTTAAATGCATTTTACAGGTACAAATACAGATTTATCAACTGTTAGTATGTGTGAGTAAACATCCCCATGACATGTCAGTAAACAACTCTCTCACTCCTCTTGTACCTCACACATATGACTCCTAATTGTTTTGTTTTTGTTTTTTTTTTACTCATTTCTATGCTGATATAGTTCCTCGTCACAAATCTGATAAATCTTTGCCAAGTACGTATCAGGAAAATTTCAAATTACTGCATGCATGGACGAATATAGGAACTAATACTGGTTGGAGCAAAGACTTGCACTAAAACTGACAGAAATCTGAGGAAATGTTGAACTCATTAGCAATGTTTTTTCTGTAGGAAGCTCACCCTTGTCAGACAATGGCAAGTATCATATTTTGCCAGTGTAATTATATAAACTTTGCTGCATGTATCACTTGTGGACTGTTCCTTCACTCTTTGGAATCGGTGAAAAATATTTATTCGTGTATGCTTAGACTTCAAGTAAGGACTACAAGTTGGTACTGTAACCCCCTGTAACTTGGGTATTCTTACTGCTGGTAAATGGTATTATTTCTGATAATCTCAAAACAGCTAGAAAAAGAGATGGGTATCCTATCCCTACAGGGCTCTGGGAATCCCGTGTAGCTTATTCCCATAACAAGAGGAGATGCAAAACATTGTTGGTTATAATTGAAATGCTGCAAAATTTGTTTAAATGGGAAGTTAAGTATGACACAGGCTACTAAGGCAGAAGGCCTAAAATGGAGGGTGGAGATTGGGGGGGAAGAATGTGTGGCTAGGTAATTGGAAGGCAACAGGTGGGGACTTGATGGGGACTTGATTTGTTCAGCAGCGTACAACAGTAAACTCACTACCAATGTACTTCCATCTTGTCAGTGGTATAGAAATGTGATATAAAAAGGACAAGAGGTTTTCAGGTCTTCCAGAAACAAGGATCTGATATGAGTCAGAGCAAGCTGAATTTACGGGGTGATATGTTTCTCTGTGAGGCTTTGGGTTGTGTCCTCCTGCTAAAATCCATTAAAACAGCCTGTGAAGTCTTGTGGATAGTGTGGCAGTTAAAACTTGAGCCAAGCATGCCATTATTGTGACTAACTGTCATGATGCTATGGAAAATCCATAAGCGAAATTCTGCAAAGGCTTGCTATGTTGTAAAGAGCTATACCTAAACATGAATGCCAAACATCACGGATTATGTTAGTCAGCAGCTTGTCTCTTCTTTTTTCTTTAGATCTTATTGTTAGAACACTTACCTGGCATTTGAGAATTGGAACTTGGTTCTCTGCTTCACTGTCTTGTTACTGGTTTTCAGATGTGTTTGTTTCCTCAGCTGTCAAATGAAGAGGGAAATACTTTTTGTCTTCTTTCTTTTTCTTCTTAAGAAGGATAAAAGCTGGCAGATTGTGGAGTATCCTGATATAACCATAATGGAGGCCAAAAAATTCCCTGACTGTAGCAGAGTCTTCTGTTTTATTAGGAGTGTATTGAGGTACTGTTTACTTTCAGGAAGTGAGATTTTGTGAAGTGAGATCTTGTTGTAACTATAGATATCAGTCAGTTTTTATAATCTCAGAGTAAACCTTGTGAAGCCAGTAGAACAGCCTGTAAGATTTGGTTTTGGAAGACCAAAGATTAAAAAAAAAAATCACCCAAAAAAACCACAGTATATGCTGTTCAATATACCCCCATATTTCATCAAACAGGCATATTTGTAACTATAGCTAAGACAAGAACTCATTTCCTGATTCTAGGTCCAGCATATCTATCTGTTGATTTGTATCTGACTTAGATGACCATCTAAAACAAAGTTTACAAAATTTAAAAAGAAAAGGAGAGAAAACCTTTGCGGGTTGTACATATGGATTAATATTCATTGTTAGGATCTCTGGGATTTCCTGTTTATGACAGAAGACAGCATTTATAAACAACCGAGGAGCAGACAAAATGGGCAGCATGCAAAAGACAAGACCAAGTGTACGCATCACTGATGTTCCTGGCTGAACCCTCCACAGAAGCATGCAAGGATCTTGTCCTGGCTGAAACACAAGTACATTTGTCTCTTCACTCTCTTGAAGTTATGTTTTTCAGCCATGTCTAAACTGATCTTAGATACCTCCACAGCTGAACACATCCAAGCTTCTTCATTGTAGTAAGACAAGACTTCTCCTGTGTTGAGCCCTATAATTTTGTAATCAGACATCAGAGTCTGATTGTCATAATTGTGTGCCTAATTTGCATTCAGAGTTACCAAGATTATGCATGTCAATTAGGTATTTGAGTCCACAATTAGATATTGCATGTTATGGTAATTGCTCATGGAAATTAGGCATCCAGTTGCATGCGAATGTTTGTGCACACTGTTGTACCAGATATTCAATTCAAACACCAGGTAATTCAGGTACTAATCTACAAGGGCTCCAATATGACAGTAGAGAGAAGCTGAGGTGGCCCAGTATTACTGCTTATGCCGTTTGTTACTAAAAGAGCTATTGAAAATGTAAAGATTAAATTAGAAGATGATATAATGGCTTTTTGAATTGCTACAAAAGGGATTCCCACTTTCTGGTATGTTTGATTTATGAAAGTTATTGACAGTAAAATTGAAGTGTTTGTTACCTCATTCCAAAATCATCTATTCTTCTTCTTTAAACTGATGATTCAGCTTTTAAGGTCCTGTCCTGACATTTTTTTCAGTAGCAGACGGTTGAAATATATCTTTCTGTCTTGCAGTGCATTTATAAGGAACCAAATTATTGGATAGCAGTTGCAGATGTTGTGTGGGCAAGTTGTTGATTAATTTTACTAGGCACACTAGGTTGAAGCTTTGTAATCCTCATACCAAGGATACAATCCTTTAAAAATACCTTGTCTTTTCTAATAACAAAAGGGGCACTATAGCGCGACTGGCAGGAGTGCACTAGTAATTTTTGATTGTTTACTAATAAAAACCTCAGCTAGGTATAGAGTGGACTATCTGAGGATGCTGTTACTTGTGTTGCCTGTAAAAGAAAACATGACTTCTTTTCACACGGATCCAGTTCATGCCACACACCCGGGGCATCTGGTGTGATCAAAGGGAAATGAATATTAAGTGGCATGTTGTGTGATTTTTTTTTTTCTAGCGGTCATGCAGAGTGTTGAAACTTTCAAACAACAAAGAGAAGATGGAAAACGCTTCAAAGATAGAGAATGGAGCCAGTAAAAACACAGAGACTCATTTTAGTCATTTGGTCCTTTTGCAGAATCACCTTCTGTGGCATCTGTTCACTCAGAAGCCTGGAGGCAGAAAACAATGATTTGTTAAAAATCACAGTGCATTAAATTGATTTTTAACATTTTTAGCATTTTTTATATCAAACGTCACTATTATATTTCACAAAGTGTTTTTCAGAAAGTGTGTTTTTATATACAGAGAGAGAGAGCACGCTATGGCAAGAAAAAATATTGAATTTTTCTGACAGATCATGTGAACTGAATTATACACTAGAGATTATAGTGTTTACTAGTAATTCTTGGTAATCTGTTTATGCCGTATGTTCATACTTGATAATGTAGATGCTTTGTCATAAACTTTCCACAGTGCTCATTCATGAAATGCTCAGAGATTTTATAAACAATTGGTTTTTAGTAGCAAAATAATTCTAGTTTAATTATGAAGCAGTAAAGTATTACAAACAGAAATATGATTTGTAATAATTATTTATTTTAACATATCTGATTTAAGAAAAGGTATTTCCACTACTAAATTTGGCTTTACCAGTTTTCATAGAACTCTGTTTTGGGGTGAATTAACTGTGTTAGTAGAAGCATCTGTGATGCCTGTAAACTGACCTCAGTCCCATGTGACGAGGAGGCAGACTGTAAGCATAGGGCTGCTCCAACAGCTTCAAAGCTTCTGGTCAATACATAACTTTGATGTTTTGAAATTGGTTTTGGCATCAACAGTAGTGAACTGCCTGTTTTCGATGCTTAACAGTAATCTACACTGTCTGATTTAAAAAATATCATCTATACGTAAAACTCATTGGGCTAAGATGTCTCCTGGAGAATTTTCTAAACATGATATATTTCAGTTTCTGAAGAATTCCAATGAACAATTTCTAATCAATGTAAGCTTAAATCTATTTATTTATTTATTTGTTTATTTTAAAAAAGGTGTATTTTCTGAGTTTCTGAAAAGCTTTAATGATTGGAACAGTCTTGTTTGTATACGGCTTGATGGCCACATGCATTGAAGTCAGTGGTCTTTTAATCTGACTGCAGACTAGCTGTGTTTTGAAATAGTTAGGTAAAGCATGCTGCTTTGTGCCGCTGACAGCTGACGGAGCCCCTGTCTGGGAAACTGCTGTCTTTGCATTGCCAACCTCAATTTCCAGGCCATGTTAGTTCAAGTCAAGAATATGCCCATGTGGCTTATGATCAGCTTGTACCTAAATTTCAGAGATAATTTGAAATGACAAATGGGCTACAGAATCACAAGAGGTCAATGTGCTTATTGAATATTTGGGTATTTTATATTCATTCTTATTTTTTTGTAAAAAATTAATGACATAGGGCATAATTTAACAGACAGTAGCATTTTAATTCTTCTACAAATATAATTACTTTGATTTTCTTTTATCAAATTTGATAATGCTTTAAGACTAATGAACTGACAAATAAAAAAAATATTTTTTACTATTCTATTGAGCTTTTCCATCCAATTGTGGAGACTGAAATAATGCTTCACAAAAGTTTTGCTTCCCATGGTACTCACCACTGCATGTCTTTATTTACTTATTCCAAATTGCTTTATTTATAAAATATATTTAATATTGCAATCTCTAGTACTGTACAGATAATGAATAGAATTACTGAAGTTAGCTATGTTTAAATAGGGGGGAAAAAATCATTTTGGCTTTTTTTTTTTTTTTTTTTTTTTTTTTTTTTTTTTTACTGTGGCCATAGTGTATGCTTCAAAACTGCCTAGAGCTAGGCTGTAAATTTTCCTCTTTCAACTTCCTGAAATTTAATAATGAAATAGGAGGGAATCTACCACTGCTGTAATATCTTTTAATTTTTTTATAAAACATTATAAAACATTTTATTTTGTTATAAAAGATAAAGATTTTGTTATATCAGATAAAATCAGGGGACTGACATACATTCTTGTTGATATTTCATTGAGTGTACTTCTATGGCAGCATGGTTCATGATACTGTATTTAATGACGTATTGCTCCTTATAAACCTAAAGGACTCCTTTTCCTCTAAACATCTTATTTTCAGAAAGAAGTGTTGCCATTCTTTTGAAAATGTGTTTAGCTTACTTTCTCTAAAAGTTACAATTTAATATACATATTTTACAAAATTTAGAGAAGTCCTATATTTTAGCTGAGTGTAAAATTCATGAAGTTGTTCAACCTTCTGGCCTATCTGGGGAAATAGCATATGATTGGAAATATAGGATGAATGCTGGCATATAAGCCTCTAAGAATTGCTTGCTATAAAATTTTGCCAATGCTCACAAACAGCAAGTATGGAACTGCATAATTGACGAGTCATTTAAAACTGCAAAAGTTAGGCTTTTTACTACACAACATAAAACTGAAGATAATCACATATATCTAGCAAGCCCTGTCTTCTTGCATAGATGAGTTTTTAACAATCTAAATATTATTCTGACATTGATAAACTGCACTTAAACTGAAGTGGGTGTCTATCATCTTTTGGAGAGAGATCATAACAAAAAACAGGATCGCAAAGATAAATTTCAGGATGAATTATTTTTATTAAGTAATATTTCCTGAAACCAAAAAGTTGAAAAATTAGAAATAATGTAAAAATTAGTATATGTAGTTGTGTCCCTAAATAGACAAACAAAAAAGCAAATGAAAAGAGCTTGAGAGATAACTTTAGTTAGTGTGACTTCAAGAGTCAAAAGGATTGACCAGGAATTACTGTGTTTTATGAATGTAATATACTGTCATTTAAACTAAAGAAATAGGTCTCAAGAAGAAATCATTAATCATTGATATTAAAATATATATGATAAATCAATATATGTGTTGTAACAACAATCTGACAAAACATTCTTGTTTGTTTCAGCATTTCAGGGAACACCTTGACAAGCTTTTTGCAAAAGGAATTGGAATGCTGGACATTGCTTTAAATGAAGCTTTCAACATGCTCAATGAAGTAAGTTAATGCTTTTCAGATTTGCACTGTTGACACTTTTCCTGCTCTTTAGCAATTACTGTCAATTTTAAGATAAATTAGAACTCACTCCAAAATAGTAATGAGAGTAAAATATTGTCCATAGAGCAAGAACTGTCTATAACCTATATATGGTAAAAGATCAAGCTGACATTTTTATATTTACTAGCATTTTATATTTATTTGTTTGTGTATACACACTATACACCTACACATGGCGGAGTTATGTTAAACATAGTTGATTTCAGTAGCTACTGTAGGTGTTAAAACATCAGGGTAACATGAAAATTTCAGTTTAAATCATTCCTTTTTTTTTTTTTTTTTCCTCTCCTTCCCTTTGGAAGGGCTAACATTTTAGGTATTACACGAATTTGTGTATTTCATAAGCATTTTGAGAATAAATGCTAGGATCAAAAACTGCTCATTGGTTTGACTTCTGACATGATTAACATCACATAGCTTATATAAATGAAGCTATTTGAACAGTTGTATATTTGTTATCTAATACTTTAAGAGGAAGAAATGGAAAGCTTAACCTCATCAGCTCAGAGGTATTATTTTAACTATTTATCTACCAAAAGGTTGAGGTCAACTTTTGATTTCTGGTAACATCCTTGTTAATAACATCTATGAACACAAATGCAGTCAGTGGGAGATGAACATCATGATCGTGGAGATAATCTAGTGTAGGGCATCTAGTTTCTCACCCAAATGCCATATCATCGTAACATTCTTAGTTGTCAAGCAAATTGTACTGGAAAAAAAAAATCTGACCTAGTGTATTTGCCTGAAATGCTTTTCATTTATCACAAGGTATACATGAGTCTTACTGGTTATCATGATTTTTTTTTTTTAATGTATTTCAGAGATATTTTTTGTCATTTCTGGCAAATGTAAAATATATTGCAATGCTTCATATTCCAGTAAAGAATGATTTTAGCAATATTTTGATTCATCCGACTCTATATCTTCCTGAGAATTTTGGACAGAGCAAGGAAAGAGAAGAAAAATGTGAACAGTAGTAATAATGAAAGAGGGTCAGTACGAAGTGGAAAAACAACAAAAATAAAATGCCCATATCAAATATTTCTCATGATATTATGAATGAAAAGCTTAGGTAGTGTGGTAGGACTAAGGCCACTGTTAACAACTTCTGTTAATATCAGTTTAGATTTAAGGTTGTTGTAAAGGAAACAGAGTTCGCTTTTTTTTTTATTAAAAACTAATTACAAGCAGCTCTCTTCTCCAGGTTCTCTAAATTAATAAGCGCTAGTAAATCTGTAAACTGCTATATCACAAAGCTGCAGCAAAGCTCGTTAAGCAAGACATATGTAGCATATTGTAAATTCCAAATATGTCAAAGGCCAGAGAAAATTCTGAGGAGGAAACTGTGAGGTATTCCAGTTAGCCTCAAGACTAAGAAAAAAAAGGGAACCGGTTCAAAAAGTACGTTACTTTCATTAACGTGTAAGTGCCAAGATTCCCAAGGTGAAATACTAGCAATCAGTGATCAATGAATCCTAAAGAAATCTTAAACTATTATCTCAGGACTTTCCCATTCCAAGAGCTGGAATATCAGCTGTAAAGTTCCTTGAAATGATTCTACATACAATTCCCAGTGAGCAAGATAATGAAAATTGTTTTCTGTTGATTCATTTAGAATGCTCCATCTTATCCAAGGTTCGTTCTTTTTAATAGAAAGACAAATCCTTGTTCTTTTCATCTTGTTGATAACCTCTCAACTGCATTAATGAGTCAGTGAAAGCTACTAAATATTTCCAACAGGAACAACTCCTGCTATGTGCCTGGATGCTACAAACTTGCTTGCATCATCAGCATATTAGAGTAGCTTTCTTTTAAATTTGGTATTAGCAAATTAAGATACAAATGAAAATGCTTTGGTATTTCCCAAAAAGCTTTCCCTTTATTTAAAATGGCTGGTAGGTGAATGAAAACAAAAATCACTTGGACTTTTAATGGTTAAGAGTAACCATTAAAATAGTCTTTACAAGATATATTACTTAAAGTTTTTCAATGAAGATTATTGAAAGGCTTTTAAAAGTTTTTCCAGTGGGGGGGAGGGAGAGTGGGAAATTGCAATGTGGTTCAAATACAAAACAGTGATTTGATGCCAAATTACTGGGTTGAAATGTATGGACTATGTTTTCTAGATGACCAGTTATGATGAGAATGTAGTTCCATGCATATTTAGGCATTCTTGTTGGGACTACAGATAGAGACTAATCTCTTCTGAGATGGTTATCATGGTGACAGTCCAGCTGGTGTTAGTTAATATTGTGTAATGTTAATATTAGTGATGGACATGTCCAAGTAATCCTCTATATTTCTTTTTAACAACAGCTTGTCCTTGACAGAGATTCACACTTCATATCCAGTAAAACATGATGGATCATGCTTCCATGTATGCTCAGATCTCTTAAAGCTGGGAAAATGACTGTTTCAATTTAGACTATAATAAGGAATATAATAGGTTCTAGCATTCTTGCATGTATACTTCCAGAATACACAGTATAAAAAATATTTTTTTATTATATACAGGCATATCAAAAGGTCTCTGAGAGTTTCTATTATGCAGCCTAGGACAGAAATAAAAGCTATCCTTAAAACAATACAGCTAACCATTTTCTACTTTGTGTACAGCATGTGACCTTTATATGCCAGAAATTGGTTCTTGTGAATTACAGCTTAGTTAAGGATGTCTAGCGTACATTTAAAAGAAAGAAAAAATGCAGGTGGGGGAAGGTGCACGTATGGAGGAAGAAAAGGAAAAGGAAAAAAAAAAAAAAAAGCTTTGTCTTAGGTAGTGGAGGAAGAAAAGGAAAAGGAAAAAAAAACAGCTTTGTCTTAGTGGAGGAAGAAAAAGAAAAGGAAGAAAAAAAAAGCTTTGTCTTAGATAGTCATATTGAGATTCTAGCTGGGTTTTTAGAATGGTTCAGGGGTTACAGTAATTAAATTCAGATAATTTTGTCTTGCAATTACCTGCATTTCAAATTCAGTGTTTGCCTAGGTTGTTAAGACCTGAAGATGTTGATACTGTTCTTTGAAAAGCATGTTTAAAATCCACTTTCACATTCTTTCCAACCATTGATTTATGCAGTGTTCATTAGTTGCTGTAAGAACATAGAAGTGCTTGGTACAGTACTTAGGCACCTACTATGTCATGTGATGACTGCAATTATCTCTTTTGGCGACAAACGTGGTCTTTGCAGTGATTACCTTTAAAAAAAAAACATAGCCAATTAAATAAAATTCTGTGACATTTCAAAGACTGTTAATCACAACCAAATGCTCTAAATGTCAGGATGCATTGAAATTTTTGCTGCTAACTGATGAATCATTGAGTTAATTGTAGTTCATCATAAGTCCCTTGTCATTGTTATTATTATGGAAAACACTTTCATCACTCTTGCTATTCAATAAAATTAAAGTTCTAGACAAATATGAGAAGATATTACTCATCAAAGCATTTGAATTTAATCTCATTCTTCAAAATATTCAAACAGATAACCATGTAGAATAATGCGGATGCATATAGATTAATGTTTTAAACTAAATATATGAAGGCATTCCTTCTTCATGAATTTCCCTTTTACTGTAACTTGCTTCTTTCAAAGTGTGTTGTCCATATGAAGACTAGAGAAGGGCTTTATCAGGGACAGACTTGTCTCTGGTCCTTCAAACCTCCTTCAGTCAGGGAGAACAAGGGGTAATGGCTTTACACTAAAAGAGGGTAGCTTTAGATTAGATCTGAGGAAGAAACTGTTTACTATGAGGGTGGTGAGGCACTGGAACAGGTTGCCCAGAGAAGTTGTTGATGCCCCATCCCTGGAGGGGTTCAAGGTGAGGCTGGACGGGGTTTTGGGCAACCTGATCTAGCAAGAAGTGTCCCTGCTTATGGCAGAGGGATTGGAACTAGATGGTGTTTAAGGTCCCTTCAAACCCAAACCATTCTGTTTGAATATATCTCTTGACTACATAACTTCATCTTTATGAGGAAATACATTTAAGATCATACTAATTAAGGAATCCCACTTTAATAGTTTTGTGTGTGGGTAAGACTGGAAAAACAGGCATGACTGAAGAATTTTAAGGATAAATTACTTTGCAGGTATCACAGACAGCTTTCTCACAGGCAGTGACCTATCTAGCTAATTCACTGTAAAGCCCTGAGTAATGTGGGCTTTCTAGGTAATGTGTTTCTGCAGCCAGAGCATGTTAGCTAATGTTCCCATTTGATCAAAAGGTGATAAAGATGGTTGTTGAATAATATTTGTGGATGGGATTGCTCGTATGTAGAAAAGGAAGAAGAACAGAGAACAGAGTTCTGCTCTAACCCACAATCCACTCCCTTTCCTACTACAAGTAGGAAATTTGCATATTTACAAAGATGAGATTTTTAGAAGTTAAGAACCTGTTTTTACAAAAAGGTTTTAAAAAGGTTTTATAGAGTTCTGGGAGGATCAACAAATAAGTGAGAGTAAGTAGACTTCAGAAAGCTTAAAGACAGTAGTCGCTAGCCCAAATCAAACTAGAATACTCTGAATAAATTTGCTGAAAAAATTGCTGAATCCAGACTACCTTTTTTTTGAGGACTACTCAGCACAGATAGGCTGGTGAGGCAGAACAAGGTAGACGGGTAATTAATATTTGGCTTTCTCTGTACCAAGAGAAAGGTGGTAGGATAGGAACTTGAACAACTTAAAAGTTGGTAACATACCTGAAAACTACGTAGGAAGAGAATTGGAAGAGCAAAGGGAATTGTTCATTCATTATCATTATATTCAAATTTTAGCCCAACCTATAAAAATAGAGTTGTCTACAATGCTACAAGTTTCACTTTTTTTTTTTAATGTTCAGTACATAGAAACTAAAATGGAAATAAATTGTAAACTTTTCCATTTTGTTGCTAATGCTAGATGTTTCACCCAAGTTCCTTAAATATATAAAATAACAGATAAACAAGAACCTATTCTGGAATAAGAATATATTAGAGAAAAATGGATTTAGACTACTACTCAGATTCTGTTGCCAACTACAGAATCAAGAGATCAAAACTTATGTGATGGCTCAGCCCAACTGTGACTGGCTCTTTGACCAAGAGAAAATCCTCTCTCAGTGCAGTGATGAAACATTCCTTGCATACTCCAAAGATATGTTGATTTCTGTCTAAGTACCTGTGCTCTAGTACTGTTCTTCAGCAACTTTAATTACATATGCACATTCATTTTGAGGAATATGAGAATATGGGAGGCTTGGTCCTCTCAGATTAACATTTTATGAAAAATAATGTATGGAATGTAACCCTGAGTGAATACAAATGCCATATGAATAGTTTTATGTTTCTAACTGGTGTATCCTCTGTAATTCACAGTAAAATTATCAGTCATTCATTGCTACTTCATTTTTTGTAGCTCGTACTTTTAAAATTATATCAGAACAGACCATATGTGTATGAATGAGTACATATCATTTATCTAAAATGGAAAAAGTATAGTTTCCTTTCATTTCTACTTAGACTTTTAATTTGAGGAGGTACTATATTTATCTATGTTTCAGTGTATTTTAAAAGCTGATAAAATGGGCATAGATAGCAAATCCTTATTCTGTTACACAATTCAAGTTATAATTCAGTTAGAACGTATCTATAATAAAATGCTTTCAACCTGAGAGTTTTCCCCCTACTTCTCAGCGTACTAGGGATTTGACAAGATCTGTGTTTATCCAGTGGGATGCCATCTACTTTCATCTAGTAGGAATGTTGTACCAAAATTAATGTTTCCTTTCACAGTTCAACCACACAGGACAAGGAAGTATTTGCAGCCAAGCCATAATGTTGATTACTGATGGAGCTGTGGACACATATGATACGATATTTGCAAAATATAATTGGCCAGACAGAAAAGTAAGTATAATATCACCTTTATTTAAAGGGAAACCCAAAGCTTCTTGTGCAATATAAAGTCTATGTGTACTAAAAAATCAGTTACAATCTTTCTAATGATCTAAAAATATTTTTTGATAACTGGATGTTTCACTAATGACAAAAATGTGATATGTGATATTGCTTGAGGATAGAGGTGGCTTTTTACTGTAGTAGTGAACTTAGGATAATAAGATATTAAGGATATATTTCTCTCCATGGTACATTTTTGTCCATTATATAATGCTTCCCATGTGGGACATCATTAAACATAAAAACGTTTTTTTTCTTTATCCCAAAATATTCATTAATAATTCAGTGCTTTTTGAAGCTAGAGAGGGGTGTGTACTCTGTTGTGGATTTTGAATAGTTTACCATGACTGGAGAAGGAGCAGATGTAGCACTAAGCGTTTTTTTCTCTTTCTTTGGTAGAGTGAGGGGTATACTTGGCAATCGGTGAAGTTTTATTAAAACTGTATTTGATTCTATCAATCTGTATACAGAAATTTGCACAGAATTTAATTACCTTGTTGTGACACATGTGGATGTTGTATAGCAATGCAGAAATGCCTTGAATTTTCCTGATGATAAATCTGCAGTGGTCCTTTTGTTTGTGTGTGAAATAATTTCTATCTATGATTCAATATATTCTGATAAAATAAATTTTGGATTATTTATGATTTATTTTTTTGTTTTTTGTAGCTTGAGATAGTGCCGTGTTATATGCCTGTGGAAGGAGTAACAATGCTGTTCTAAGTGCAGTTTGAGCAAGTCATGTGTGCCGTGTGAGGTTTCAGTATTCTGTGGGAAAAAGTACTAGTTTTTTAGTCATGCTTATTATTCTTTCTTATTCTGTGTTTACTCTTCAAAATGTGTTATTCTTAAGGGGGCACAGCTTTAATTGATGTTGTTGTTGTTGTTAAGTAATTAGGCGTTCGGAAACTTAGGGCTTTATGATATATATCTGTTACGTGTTTCCAGACTTATTTGGTAATATCAGAGACATACTTGGACTGTAGCTTGTTTTCCAGCTGTTTAAGTATTCAAAAGGGAACCTGTTTTTATCAGACAAGTTATATGTTACGTATTTCTTCTAAGTAAATGTGAGCAACTCCTTAATCAGGTGGACGAGTTTGTATAAATGCCTGGTAGTAACAGTCTTATAGCTCTTAAATCCTACTTTGAACTGTCCTTTGTATTCACATTTCTTTCTGAATGTTTTTTGAGATAAACAAGATAACTATAACCTGAGCTTGAAAGTATTTTAACTGCTTATTGAGATACAAATGTTTATACACAACATAGGCAAACTTTTTTCCATTTTTTGTTTTGTTTTAAGTAGTTTACAGATTTTTGCATATACAAATTATATTTATACCTAATTCCCTATAGCAGTGGTCTGAGAAGTGTTAATTTAAACTATATGCTTCATTATTTCCTGTTAATAATTTCGCCAATTAAATTTTTTGATGGTACAAGATTTCCATTCTCTGATGATGTATGAAAAATTTTCATTTAAGGAATCTATAAATATCTCAACTTTAGTGAGCTTTTAAAGAAACTAAAGAAAGAATATAAGTAGTGTATATGTGGAATATGTCTAAGCCTAAACTATCTTTGGGATTTGAATCCATATTTCTGATGTCTTCCCCCCACCTGCTAATTTTATCTCCTTTTCAATTTTGATATGACTGAGTGACTTTGTGACTATTCCTCTGGAAAGATACCTTGACAGTGAAGTAAATAAAAAATAATAATGTTTTGTGGCCAGTCTTTCCTCTCTTATTCACAGGGGTATTATCTAATGTAAGTTCTTATGTCCTCAAATGTTTCATGGTAACGTTTTGCTACATCTAGCAAACACTGCATTTACAGGAATTTACAGATTCTCTTAGAAGGATTCGTCTCTTAAGAAACAAAAGAGAACACAGCGAAACTGTCTGTATCTTATGAAATCTATAAGGAGAGAATTCTCTGTAACAGTTGGCTGACTATTTTCACAAAATGATGTGATATATATATATATATATTCATATTCCATGTGGGAAGGTGTCCTGGTTTCAGTTAGGACAGAGTTAATTTTCCTCCTAGTAGCTGGTAGGGTGCTATGTTTTGGGTTGGGATGAGAGGAGTGCTGATAACATGCTGATGTTTTAACTGTTGCAGAGCAGTGTTTACACCAGGCCAAGGACTTTTCAGCTTCTCGCTCTGTCCTGCCAGCGAGCAGGCTGGGGGTGCAGCAGGAGCTGGGAGGGGACAGACCCAGGACAGCTGACCCAAACTGGCCAAAGGGGTATTCCATACCATCTGACATCATGTTAAACAAATTTTTAGGGGTGGCTAGCCGGGGTGGGGGGGCCGGCTGCTTGGGGATGGGCTGGGCATCGGTGAGTGGGTGGTGAGCAATTGCACTGTGCATCACTTGTTTCATACACATTATTATTAGTAGTACTAATTATTATTATTGTTATTATTATTATTATTGTTATTATTATTTTCCTGTCTTAATAGACTGCCTTTACCTCAACTCACAGGCTGTACTTTCCCGTTTCTCTCCCCCATCCCAGAGATGGAGGGGGGAGGGTGAGCGAACGGCTGTGTGGTGTTTAGCTGCTGGCTGGGTTAAACCACAACAATCCTTTATATCCACCCTTTATTCCATACCATTTATGTCATGCTCAGGTTACACTCTTTCCAATACATTCTAATTAATCACCATTTTCATCTATGGTATATAGCAATCATGGTAGTGATGACATACAGTATTATATAATAATTAACGTAATACAATTCAACTCATGAGCTATTCTCACCCAGTATTAAATCCCCTTGAGGTACACACCGGACCTCCCCATTCTTTTGCATTACCCACCAAGTGCATCCAGGTCCCTGAGCAAAAGCAATCCCACGAATGGGTTTGCCTTTTCCTGAGGCAGGAGTAGCCCGGACTGTTTTACCCAGCATGTTTCTTACGTGCACTGCAGGAACTTTATCCCCTTCTACAGTGCGTAACAGGTTTGATTGGGCAGGTCCAGCTCAGTTGGCAGATTCCCCTAGTATTGACTAGCCAGGTGGCCTTTGCCAAATGTGTATCCCAATTTTTGAATGTCCCAGCACCCATTGCTTTCAGTGTAGTCTTTAACAGTCCATTATATCATTCAACTTTCCCAGAGGCTGGTGCATGATAGGGGATGTGATACACCCACTCAATACCATGTTCTTTGGCCCAAGTGTCTATAAGGTTGTTTCGGAAATGAGTCCCGTTGTCTGACTCAATTCTCTCTGGGGTGCCATGTCGCCATAGGACTTGCTTTTCAAGGCCCAGGATAGTGTTCCGGGCGGTGGCATGGGGCACAGGATATGTTTCCAGCCATCCGGTGGTTGCTTCCACCATTGTAAGTACGTGGCGCTTGCCGTTGCGGGTTTGAGGGAGTGTGATGTAATCAATCTGCCAGGCCTCTCCATATTTATATTTCAGCCATCGTCCTCCATACCAAAGAGGCTTTGACCGTTTGGCTTGCTTGATTGCAGCACATGTTTCACAGTCATGAATAACCTGTGCTATAGTGTCCATGGTCAGGTCCACCCCTCGATCACGAGCCCATCTGTATGTTGCATCTCTGCCTTGATGGCGTGAGGTTTCATGGGCCCATGGGGCTATAAATAATTCACCTTTATGTTGCCAGTTCAGGTCCACCTGAGCCACTTCAATCTTAGCAGCCTGATCCACCTGCTGGTTGTTTTGATGTTCTTCAGTAGCCCGATTCTTGGGCACATGAGCATCTACATGGCGTACCTTTACAACCAGGTTCTCTACCCGGGCAGCAATATCTTGCCACAATGCAGCAGCCCAGGTGGGTTTGCCCCTGCGCTGCCAGTTGTTCTGCTTCCATTGCTGTAACCACCCCCACAGGGCATTTGCTACCATCCATGAATCAGTATAGAGATAGAGAACTGGCCACTTTTCTCGTTCAGCAATATCTAAAGCCAGCTGAATGTCTTTCACTTCTGCAAACTGACTTGATTCTCCTTCTCCCTCAGCAGCTTCTGCAACTCGTCGTGTAGGACTCCATACAGCAGCTTTCCATCTCCGATGCTTTCCCACAATATGACAGGACCCATCAGTGAACAGGGCATATTTCTTCTCATTTTCTGGTAGCTTGTTGTACAGTGGGGCTTCTTCAGCACGAACCACCTCCTCTTCTGATGATATCCCAAAGTATTTGCCTTCTGGCCAGTCCATAATCACCTCCAAGATTCCTGGGCGACTGGGGTTTCCTATTCGAGCCCGCTGAGTAATCAGTGCAACCCACTTGCTCCATGTAGCATCAGTTGCATGATGTGTAGAGGGGACCCTTCCTTTGAACATCCAGCCTAGTACCGGCAGTCGGGGTGCCAGGAGGAGCTGCGCTTCAGTAGCGACCACTTCCGAAGCAGATCGAACTCCTTCATATGCTGCCAATATCTCCTTTTCAGTTGGAGTGTAGCAGGTTTCAGATCCTCTGTATCCCCGACTCCAAAACCCCAGGGGTCAACCTCGAGTTTCCCCAGGTTCTTTCTGCCAGAGGCTGCAGGGTGGGGCCATTCTCCCCGGCTGCAGTGTAGAGCACATTCTTTACATCTGGTCCTGTTCGGACTGGCCCGAGGGCTACTGCATGAACTATTTCCTGCTTAATTTGTTCAAAGGCTTGTTGTTGCTCAGGGCCCCATTCGAAATAATTCTTCTTACGGGTTACTTGGTAGAGCGGGTTTACAATCAGACTGTAATTTGGAATCTGCATTCTCCAAAACCCCACGACACCTAGGAAAGTTTGTGTTTCTTTTTTGCTAGTTGGTGGAGACATAGCTGTTATTTTGTTGATCACATCCATTGGGATTTGACGACGTCCATCTTGCCATTTTATTCCTAAAAACTGGATCTCTCTTGCAGGTCCTTTATTTTGTTTTATGGCAAAACCAGCCTTCAGAAGGATTTGGACTGTTTTCTTCCCTTTTTTGAAAACTTCCTCTGCTGTGTCACCCCACACAATGATGTCATCAATGTACTGCAGGTGTTCAGGAGCTTCCCCCTGCTCCAGCGCAGACTGGATCAGTCCATGGCAAATGGTAGGGCTGTGTTTCCACCCCTGGGGCAGCCGATTCCAAGTATATTGGACTCCCCTCCAAGTGAAAGCAAACTGTGGCCTGCACTGTGCTGCTAGAGGGATGGAGAAAAATGCATTAGCGATATCAATTGTGGCATACCACTTGGCTGCCTTTGATTCCAGTTCATACTGGAGTTCTAGCATGTCCGGCACTGCAGCACTCAGTGGTGGCGTGACTTCGTTCAGGCCACGATAGTCCACTGTTAGTCTCCACTCACCATTAGACTTTCGCACTGGCCATATGGGACTATTAAAAGGTGAATGAGTCTTGCTGATCACTACTTGGCTCTCCAGTTGACGAATTAGCTTATGGATGGGACTCAGGGAGTCTCGGTTGGTGCGATATTGCCACCGGTGCACAGTTGTGGTAGCGATTGGCACTTGCTGTTCTTCAACCCTCAGCAACCCCACAACAGAAGGGTCCTCTGAGAGACCAGGCAAGGTAGACAACTGTTTAATGTCCTCTGTCTCTAAGGCAGCTATGCCAAAAGTCCACCGGAACCCTTTTGGGTCCTTGAAATATCCTTTTCTAAGATAGTCTATGCCAAGGATGCACGGAGCATCTGGGCCAGTCAATACGGTGCTTTTGCCACTCATTCCCAGTTAGACTCACTTCAGCCTCCAATACAGTTAACTGCTGGGATCCCCCCGTCACCCCATAAATACAGATGGGCTCTGGCCCTTTATAGCTTGATGGCATTAGTGTACATTGTGCACCGGTGTCTACTAAAGCCTTATACTTCTGTGCGTCTGACGTGCCAGGCCATCGAATCCACACAGTCCAATAAACTCGATTGTCCCTTTCCTCCCCCTGGCTGGAGGCAGGGCCCCTCTAGTCCTGGTCAGAATCTTCATTTCTGTGTTTAAAGGACTGCCTGCTGGAATTTGGAGCAGCAAACTTTTCAGAGAACTCCTTTTTCCCGATTGTTTTCTTTTGCAACTCACGTACCTGTGCCTCTAGGGTCGTGGTAGATTTTCTGTCCCGTTTTCTCATGTCCTCTCCATGGTCACGTAGGTAAGACCACAGGGTGGCACTGGGTGTGTACCCTCTTTGTCGTCTTCCTTGCACGGATGAATGCTTACTCCTAGTAGCTGAGACACTGGTTTGTACAGGTGGGGAGGAAAATAATCTCTCTTCAAGTTGGTGGACCTTTTCAGAAAGTTTCTCCAAAGTATTCTCTTTTAGTTGATGGATGCTTTCGGAAAGTTTCTCCACAGCCGAGATGCAGGCCTGTAGGGAAGAGGAGAGACTTTCTTCATGCTGCTGGAGTTGTTTAGCCACTTCATCCACTGTGGGTTCCTCATCCTCTTTCCAGGCCATTATTGCCAATGAGCTGGCATATGATGATGGGGCACTCTGTACAAACTTCCGCCACATGGGTCATGTACACTTGACTTCATCTGGATCTGTGGATATTTGTCCCTTGTCTAGGTCCTCATAAATCACCTCCCATATGGCTAATTCCCTCAGGTACTGAATTCCCTTCTCCATAGTGGTCCACTTGCCTGGTAGACATACAAGTTCTTCCTTGAAGGGATACCTTTCCTTCACAGCTGACAGGAGACGCCTCCAGAGGCTGTAAGCTCGTGCTCCCTCTCCAATTGCTTTGTCAATGCCTGCGTCTTTAGCAAGGGATCCCAGCCATCTGGCTTCCCTCCCCTCTAATTCCACACAATTGGCTCTGGTGTTCCAGCACCGGAGCAGCCAGGTGACAAGCTGCTCACCTATGCAGCGACCAAAATCTTTTCGCACATCTCGTAGCTCACGCTGGTATAGGTTTTGGGTAATTACTGTTGATTTTTCGATATCTTCATCCTCCTGCACCTCTGATGGCCCAGCCTCGTCTTCTCTATACCTAGACCTAGCAGAAGACTGTCTGCGTTCTAAACAACCTGAGTCTCTATACCATTTTTATCACCTTGTCTACAGGGGCAACTTGCACTGCTACAGCTCGTTTCTCTGACCCAGCCACAGGGCCTGCCACAGGGGTTGGAATACCCTCTGCAGGGGCAACTTGCACTGCTACAGCTCGTTTCTCTGACCCAGCCACAGGAGCTGGAGCGGCTGCTGGAGCGGCTGCGGGAGCTGGAGCGGCTGCGAGAGATGGAGCAGCTGCAGGGGCTGGAGCGGCTGCAGGGCCCATCGTAGGGGTTGGAGTGGCCATTGGACCTGTCACAGGACTTGGAGTGGCCGCAGAGTCTGTCACTAGGTTGATAGTAGCATCAATTGCAGCTCGATAGGCATAGGCCAGACCCCAGCATGCTACAGTGATTTGTGTCACTTTGGAACTGCCGGAGTCATGACACCCTTTTTTCAAGCATTCTACCAGTTTTTTAGGATATTGCAGTTGTTCAGGGGTGAATTTCCAAAACACTGGAGGTGACCACTGCTCTAGAAACCTGCCCATATCCTCCCACACTCCCTGCCACTCGCAACTATCTCGCCTCAGGACAGATCTCCGGATGAGATTCCTAAGTAGTTGTTTAACCTTAAACAAAACCTAAAGTGCATTCAGGAGACATAACAACAAGAACATGCTGGTCTGAGTATCCCAAGGATATTCAACATCTTGGAGAACTACTGTAACTAGCTCGGAGGATAAGAGGATGGTGAAGGAGAAAGGGAGAGTGAACAAGTGTGAAAAGATACCTTCCCCTGGTCCCTCCACAGATTGGCTCCCTGACGAAAAAAGGCAATAGGTGTAATTGTTAATAGTTCGAGATATGGTTTCCAAAGTATAGAGTTGATGACAGTGCTGAGTACAAATACCAGGTTAGAGTCACGACCAGAAATCTCATCATTTCATAAGCCATTGTTACACTGCACAGTACCGTAACGATCTTAAACCAGGGCCTGGAAATGAGAAACAGCATGACAGGGAGCACATACAGTAAGTAACGTGCTATAAAACTCAATTTGGAAAACAGGCACAGCAGACTTGAGATTAAAGCAATCAACATTGTGACTAGCAACTATTAAGCAGGTCTAATAGTTATACCAATTTTAGTTTAACACACTCTGGTCAGATCTGTCATTATCTCAACCCTTCGTGCCCCACGTTGGGCGCCAAAAGGACTGTTGTGGTTTAACCCGGCTGGCAGCTAAACACCACCCAGCCGTTCACTCACCCTCCCCCTCCCTCTCTGGGATGGGGGAGAGAAACGGGAAAGTGAAGCCTGTGAGTTAAGATGAAGACAGTTTATTAAGACAGGAAAATAATAATAACAATAATAATAATAATAATGATGATAATAGTACTAATAATAATGTGCATGAAACAAGTGATGCCAAATGCAATTGCTCACCACCCACTGACCGATGCCCAGCCTATTCCCGAGCAGCCGGCCCCCCACCCCGGCCAGCCACCCCTATATATTGTTTAGCATGACGTCAGATGGTATGGAATACCCCTTTGGCCAGTTTGGGTCAGCTGTCCTGGGTCTGTCCCCTCCCAGCTCCTGCTGCACCCCCAGCCTGCCCGCTGGCAGGACAGAGCAAGAAGCCGAAAAGTCCTTTGGCTTGGTGTAAGCACAGCTCTGCAACAATTAAAACATCAGCACGTTATCAGAACTCTTCTCATCTAATCCAAAACATAGCACCCTACCAGCTACTAGGAGGAAAATTAACTCTGTCCTAACTGAAACCAGGACAGAAGGAATGGCTATATCTGAGATAATAATTAGCATAACTATTGCAATGAGCAGTAGGACAAATAACTTGCTAGAGATACTTTCTTCTGTGGAGGCCTAGCATGAAGGATTCTACCTTGTTTAGCAAGGACATAATGTTTAGGGAGCAGCTATTACTTCATATATGTTATTCTATGCAATTCTTGTATTTAATATATTATGCAGTTTTAAAAATTGTATATTAGGAAATGAAAAAAAAATCAATTTATTATCTTTTACATCTTTCATACTGAAATGTTTCAGGCTAAAAGATTTTTGTGTGCATGCTTCAATGCATTAGTTTTCAGTCTTTGTTGGCTTTGTTGTTTTAGAAAGGAAGAATTTTTGACAATGCAGTATCATAAATATTCTTAATGACAGTGTGCCTAAAAATTATCCATGCAGTGCACTTCACAATCCTCTGTTTTTGCACTGCACGATTTTTATACTACATTCTCTCCAAAGCCATCTAAAATATTTATAAAGCATACCCCTGAACTGCTTAGTGTTTTTTCTCTCCAGCTTTTTTGTTCTCCATTCTACCTTACTTTGCCATCTTTCTTATAATTTATGTTTTTTCCTGTCACTTTGATACTCTGGTGGATAGTGATGGACAGAGTAATAGCTCTAATTCAGATAAGTTCTTAAGTTTCTGTGTACCTCAATTACCCTGTCAGCAAAATACCCATTTCAGTTTTATAATCTTAGATAATATTAAATAAGTCATCACTAATTGCAGAAGAAATTTCTTGTTCTCTTATAGAAATGAACAAATTCTATAAGCAAAATTCTTCATACAGCTGTGAAGGTTTTGCCAGTTTGTCAGTGGCAATCACTAAAAGTGGGAAGTGAAAACATAGTCACCACATAAATAGAAATTAATATTTTGTTCTTTTCCAAGACACATCTTTCCAAAAGGCATTGCATGTCATTGCAGATGTATCCTGTCTGACAACCGATAAAAAACAGCTTCTTTTTAATAATGTATTAGTGATAATATATTAAATAAAAATTGTGTTGTAATAGTTTGAATAATGTGGCTCCACGTAAATTCCAAAAGTAGCTTAATTTAAGTGATTGTTTTTATTTTGAGATATCAGCCTGATTTTTTGTAAGAGCTAAAGAATTATGTTATTGAAAGGCTATTCAGAATTATCTACTAGACTGTTTCCTCGAAAGAAGGAACATTTTCATTCTTTGTTTTGTGTGCCTCTATCTCCCACATACTAGTCTAATTACGTATATATTTCAGTAGGTACTGTATTCTAAGCATGAAAGGAGGGTTTTTTGATTTTGTTTTGATTTTTTTTTTTTGAGAGGAAGGGGGCAGGGAGGGAGACAAGAGAAGATACTGTTCCTTCAGATTTGCTCCCAGAAAGTACGTAGTAATTGTCTTTTCTTAAACAACGCAGTCCTAATTCCTTTGTATTGGAAAATTCCAGGAAGGTTAATCAAGCAAATCTTGATGAAATGCTCTAGCACATTATGATGAAATCAGAGATATTATCAAAGCTTACCAACTGAACATAAATAAATGTGTTATTGAAAGAAACTACTTAAATAATATTTAACATATTTTGACATTGTAAATATAGCAAGACTGTTCTTAGTAAGCTGTGATATTGCAGAAGAAAATAATCTAATAAATCCTTTTGTATTAGTATGAGAAATGCCTTAAAAACCTTAGTGATATTAGAATCTCAAAATTTGCTGGATTTAGATTTGATTTCATAATATGCTGTGTTTGCAGGCAATAATAATCAATGTGAGGCTTTAATGTATACTTTCACGGGATCAATGTTTATTCTGCATTTAGTTATACACAGTTATGTTCTCATATAATACTTAAAAGTCATTACTGTTGCCTAGTTGTCATGTGGTCACTAAAGATCTTTATTTCAATTCACGTTACATTTTTATTTTATATTTTAACTAAAAATATGTTTTGTGATTTTAAAGAAGACCAACAAATCTATTGGCTTCAACTGCTGTATATGAAATGAATCTGAGTTTTTGCTATGCATAAAATTCCCCAAACATTTAGATTCTGCCAGAGGATGGGAAAAAATGCTTTCCCTACCCTTCAAAAAATGGAAGATGAAAACATGACACATATTCATTTGCTTTATCTTAAAACAATCCTAAAGACAAACGTGAAATCAACTTGTAGCCTGTTTTTACAGCATCAACAAGATGGGCAGCTGTATTTTGGCATTGCAACCATTTTTTTTTTTTGTCTGCTCTCCACAATGCTGCAAAGCATTCTGCAGTTTTTTAACCAAGTCTCTGTAGCTTAGGAACCTGCTGATGTTGGCAACATGGAACATTAGTAGAGAAAATTGAATGTCTTGACTGCAGTGTTGTCTGGATGTTATTAAATTGATTTTTTTCTAAAAAGACTGAAGTACTTTAAAGGCGGATGTTATTACTGTTACACAAACCGTATGTTTTATTATTGGTTATCTCAAGAACAAAAGAAAGTCCAGACACTTTATAGGTCTTTTAAGCTATGACATAACTTACTTTAATTAGCTGGTTTTAGGTTCTCTTGCAGTATGATGAAAGACTGGTTATGAGATTAAACAAAAGTTCTTGATTTGGGGTTAAAGAGAAGCAACTCCTCAAAGAAATGATATAGTCTTAGTTTCTTTCCCCATCTGCATTTTTTTGAAAAAAAAAAGTTTTAAAGTTTTATTTTTTTTTCTGCATTATTACTTCTTTAAAAGAAAGAGAGAGTCAGAACTGCTATAATGCTGTCTGTGAATTAGTCACTTCTATTTCTGCTTGTATTTAACATGTCACTCCAAGAATTTAAGAGTTCTTTTCTAGGCTAATACCAGTTTAATTTGTCATAAATAAACTTTTTCTGCAGTGTTTAAAACCAAAAAGTGGAGAGGTGTTTTCTGTGAAGATAAGGGTAATTGAATCTTATCCTCAGGGTGTATGTGGATTGCCAGAGGAAGGATTAGTGCCTCTCATACAGAGTTACATGGTTGGCTAGAATTATATAGTGACTAATGCTTTCTGAATGTTTTAAGAATTTTAGTTGAGACGATCATTTATACACAGTGTAAATATATATCCTAAGTGCCATTACCCTGTTAATGTTTGCCATATAATCAGGAATAGATACAAAATAAACCAGGAGACTTAGAGAATAGCTAATAAACAATGGACAGTCAAAATAGAGAATAATCAACAATCTGAAACAGATTGTCCAAAGTATTTTTCAGGAACTTGTGAATATCAATGACAGAAAAATCATAGCTTTTGCTTGAAAAAAAAAAAAAAAGAAGTTAATTTTTACGTAGTACATTGTGGAGACATAAAGAAAGAGTTCTAAAATTTAAGATATGTGTACATAAGACATGCCTAGATGACTGCAAGTAATCAGTATTTGAATCTGGCATAAACTCCAAATCACTGAAATATGTGGCTGAAAGCCATTATTAACAAGACAGACCAACGTATTTTAAGTAAATCTGATAAAAAGAACTTGATATATTATGGATTCTGTTTACTAGTTCAACAAATGAATATAATAAAACGTGACCTGATACTTAAAGCAGTCTAAGGTCTTGATTTTTATTTTTTTTTTGTGAAGTAATTATGGCAGAAGCAAGACAGTTAAAGTGGGCATAGTAATTGTACAAATATGCCCATTTAATTCTGTGGACTATGTCTATTCTTTAGACAGATTTTTGGGGTGAAGAATTATATAACCCACTTAAGGAAATAGTGAGATGTCTTATTTCTTGAAGGTCTTCAACAGCATGATAAAAACTGTATTTTAGTTCATGTGGTTTAAAGTCAACAATGGTGCAATTATACTGAAAGCCAGGATACAGTTCACACTCTGCTTGTTTTAAATTACTTCTCTTTATAATGTATACATCTTCTCACTTAAACATAACCGCCGAAAAGAGATGTTGGAGTCTGGTTCAGAGCTGTTCTGTTTTAGACCGGTATCTACAGTCTTTGTAAAATGTAAAGAGTGTATAGAGTTAATTGTGTGTAATCCTTCAGCAAGGAAGTCATCATAGTTGCATATAAAACCCTTTTGTTTGCATTTAATAATAAAGAGATAACACAGTGTTCCAATCAATTAATTTGGATTAATAAATAAAAAGTACAGATAGTAAGAAACCAAAGATGAAGCTGGATTGAATATCTTCCTATGTAACTTGTTTTAAAGTTTGGCTTCTGGTAGTGTTTGAAGTTACCAGAGTCTGTATTCAAAGTTATATTTCCTTGGTGTAAAAGGATGGTGAAAAAAAGCTAGGGTTATGCTTGGTCATCCGCTTCTCGCCTACAGCCTGCAGTAATGATATAGCGGATCTATAAACATGCTTCCTTTATAGATACTTTGTTCTGTGCAGCACAAGAATATTAAGTGAAAGCTTCTGTTTGTTCACTGATTCTGCAGACAAAGAAGAGTGAAAACTTAGTAGTTTGGAGTACATTTTTGAAGGCTGTCCTTATGATGTTTTAGGTTTTCTTTATAGCCTTTATTAAATGGTATTATAGATCATAGAATTTCAAATTTAATTCCTTTGATTCTGACTTAATCTTTATACAAACAATATTATATAGTGGGCAAGCATCAATAGGGTTTAAGTTTTTTTTATGTCTAACAAGAATATTTATAGTTACATGTGGTAATACCAGTAGCAAAGGCAGTGCAATGGTGAGGCTTAAATAAAAAAAAATGGTATATCTTCTCCTAACCAATTTGTCAGATATGTTGTTAGTCTGGTGAGGTAAGACTATAGCAGTAGCCTATGAGTAATTGCTAATTACCCTGGAAAACTATAGACCAGCACAAAGAAAAAAATGTTTTCAAACATTTTCATCTGGACGCCGAATATATTTCTACCTAGTTTATAGGATCCATTCTTAGTTCATTCCTGGATCACTTTTCTTTTAATGACATCCTCATATACTTTTATTTTATATAACTCTTACTGAATTAAAATAAGCCATGTTGTTTCGGTACATACTAAGGCTTTAAGTGAACTTCTGCTGGATATTTACATTAAGTTAAGAAAGTTGGTAAATTGCATGTTTAAATATCAAATCTCAAGAGATGTTTGGAAAGGGAATGTTAAAAAGGGAGGAAGTTTGGTGTAGTATTCTCTTGCTGGCATCTCATTACATATAGTAAATGGTATTTCTTGCTCATTTTGCTCTGAGAGGCCAAATTCTGCTGGTTTGAAAGTATAACAGACAGTGTTTATATAAGAAATTATTATTCATATATACCATTTTCCCAGAGTACCTCTGTTATCCTTCGTGGTGTCTGGCTGTAGAACGATCCCACAGTACATGCACATATATCAAGATGGTACAGCAGATTGGTTACATGCAGGGGTTCATATATGTGTAGATTAGTATTCATTTCAGCAAAGCACTTACATATGTGAATTATTACATCTCAGCTAACCAAAGCAATGGATTCAGGCATACATTAAAGTGCTTTACTGAATTAAGAACTAAACAAGTTATCCAAACAATCCCGTCTTTAGAACTCTGTTGTGGGTCTGCTGATCCTTTGAGCGGTTGAATCTTGAGCTATGTTAGTGGTTCTGCATTTTACAGAATACCCATTGAGAGCATATTTTGTTTATCTCACTTTATTTATACCTACTTTTTCCAAACTGGCATAACAGCATTACCTACAGCCTGACTTCTGAAGGATGTGGTTGTCTCCGTAGACTTAACTTTTGTGTTCTGTTTCCATGTCCAGACATCTGCTGCGAAACTGATAAAAACCCATTCTTCTCTATGAGATTCCAAATACAATCATCTCATAATCCTCTCTACTATCCCTATTGTAATTGTCTCTGTGCAAAACTGACAGTTTTGCACATCTGAATAAATATGTTCTGTTTCTGTGGGATAGCACTTGTGCATTCACCTCTCAAGACTTAAGCTCAGTCACAGAGGTTGCTCCTTGTGCGATGTTGAAACGTTTTTAAGAGGATTTTAACATTTGAGTTTAGTGCATTGTTAGATGTCCTAGAAAGCAGAAAGTTCTTATTCCACAATTGTATGTCATTAGACATTAATGTCTTGCAAAGGCATGTAGGCTTTTGGATCATTTGGGACTAGTTATTGAAGGCTTTAGAATGTGTTGTAGTAGTAAAGTGTGTATCTCAATGGTTGCTGTTCAGCATTTCATTGTGAAAATAGAAGCAGCTATAAATTACTGAGTACAAATTTGTCTTTTACTTCTGGCTTTTCTGGACAAATCAAGACAAAAGCCAATAAGGGTTTGTTTTTGTGGAGAATTGTGTGTCTTGCAAACGTGAGTCTTGCAGTCTGTTTCCACATCTCTAATACTTCAATAGGATCTGGAAGTATTCAGCACCTTCTGGTAACGTTTTATGTTCACTTCAGCTTCTTAAAAACAAATAGAACAAATTATCATTGTTTGAGGAAAAATACCATCACAAACAAACACCCTCAGAAATGACAGCTGTCTGCTGTTAGGAAGCCTGAAAGAAAATTTGGGAGTGTGTATGAATGGAGACGACAGACATATCCACTAGACAAGCTCCTGTCATTCCTCTTGGTAAGCACAAAATGTGATGGAATTGTGAAATACGGTAGTTATTCACAGAACTTTGTATCATGTGTTTCTTCTTTCCAGCCTCTGATGAAGCAGTATGTTTTATTTTTGAATAATGGCAAACGTAGCATCAGTAATGATCTCTTTGTGGGTTTTAGTTGATTTAATAATACGAGATACTAGTAAAACCATGAAGAATATTTACTAAACATGGAATATAATGACAGAAGATAAAATAATACTCTTCTTTAAATTAATTCTTTATATTTCAGTCACTTTGGATCAGTCTAAACCTGCATTTCCTAGAAATAAGTTATATATTTGATACATCAAGTGGAAAGTTGTATGCAGGTTTCCAACTCTAGAATGTCCGCTCTCGTTCTAGATTTTTTGTTCCCTGAATATTAGGTGAACTTGTAAGAAGAAATATGTGCAATATATTGTAAACTATGGAAGACCATCTGAAATTTAATTTGTTATTTTTTTAGATCCATCTGCCTAGGAGGCCTTCCAAGAGTTAAAAATTGAGCCAAAAAATATACGGAAAGAGATAATAGAAATAATAAGGGAGGGAAAGGTGTATGAGAAAGTAAACAAAAGGGGAATGAAAAGGGAATTTCTCACTGTTCTGGACAAATTTCCCTCCTGCTGGAAAAATGTCTTCCATGGACTTGCATGGAAGGCTGCAGAGTGGTGAATTATTACATGCAAACCTGGTAGAAGGGTGATGCCAAACTGTGGACTGATGTTCCCACTGAATATGATTTCCAGCAAACATTATAAAACTTAAGGCTGCAGCTGACCTCCCCATTACAATGTGCCTTATACTCCCAGACACATGAAATGCTACTCATCATACAATGTCGGGTTGTATGTTAGTTGCAGTATGTCACTTATTCAGGGTTCCCATCTGACTCTTTAGAGGTGCTTACACCCCGCTCTCCCCCCCCCCCCAAAAAAAAAAAGGCAAAAAAACCCCACAAAAACCATCATGCTTGAACAGCTTGAAAATGGCTTCATAGCAGTTGCTCTGCAGTAGGTGTGGAGTTGTTTTCAATTCCCTTTTTCCAAATGAATGGAAAAATCCCTAGGTAGTTCATCTACTCTATTAACTTAATCTCCAAGAATGAAATTAACTGAGCATACATTTAATAGTTTTGCTCTTACTGTGAAAAATGAATAGCTAAATTTTCTACAAAATGAGAGTTTTGTCTAAATACTGCCTACTGAAACATCTGTGGCAGAGACGGGTGAAAACTAAACATTTGCTTTGGCCAAATTTGCACAAATTTTAGGGTTTAATTTTCATCAAATATTCATGCTATCAAGTTTTATAGGCACAAAAATTCATGGAAGATTAATTTCATCCTGTGTGCAAACATGGCCTTGGTTATATTCTTTCGATTGTTCCCTTTTTTGTCACTTGCAATTGAAAGAGTCCCTCATCAGTCACCGAATTGTGGGAGCACCATCAGTGTGGCATTGTTGTGGTTGTACTACTAGCAGTTTTGAATAGGGACCACAGAATCTGGCTGGGGATTGTGGACAGTTGTAGATTTCTGTTGTTTTCTTGAATAGAGTTTGTATCTGACCCAATGGTTTATATTGTAATGAAAAAGCAAAATCAGCCCACCATTCAGAAACGTATATGGAATTTGGCTGAAAGTTTTCCTCCCTGATGCTCTCATGTCTCCTGTTTCTATGCTATAGTGTGGGTACAACTTGCATTTTTTCTGGGCAATGTTGGGAACATAGCTAGTGGCAGCATTGTGCTATTGCATGACAGGTAGGGATTAATGAGGATCTAAAATCTCTCTTCACAGAGACCACAGGCACCACGTCTACCTTTAGAAGGGTCGAAACTTTTAGTACAGTCGAGTGTTTCTGCCTCTGCTGGGTGTATATGTGGGACATCCACTATCCTGTAGCTGAGTTTACCTCATTTTGCTAGAAAATACATGCTGTCAGCAGTCCTGTCCCTGGAACTCTGGGGTATGGACAGTACACACTGCCTGAGGTTTGACCAGTGTAACAATGCTTTCCTCATCCTGTCTGCCACAAGAATGCCTTTAGAAAATTGATCAGCTGAAGACAGCACTAGGAGCTTCCTTCTCTTTGTCCTCTACACAGGGAATATTTGCAAAGACAAAGGGACCTGTTAGCTGCCTTGTTGTTTTTCCTTTTTTATATAACATTGGTTTATAGCACCTTCTTCTATGTTATTCAGTGGAATACTACCTAAATGAGAGTTGTCTGCTCTTCTGGGACTATGTATCTGAGTTATCATTCATTTCATGCTGAGTGGTACACACAGTATCTGTATAGAAATTGGGACTGTTCAGAATAATAATAATAAAAAAAAAAGGTGTCAGAACTCAGTCCATAAAAAACAAAATGGAAACTTAGCAGTATTACTGATATCATTTGTAAAATCATTAGAGTGACTGTAATAACTATGATAGCATTTTTAATATATTTTGATTTGTTTGAGCAACCAAAACCAAATTTGTGCAAAATATTCAAATGCATACACAAACAGCATGAGAAATTTGTGAGTACAGCGATCTTAGCACCCTATCTGATAATACTGAGTTTTTGGCTAAAAACGATACTGGCTGACTAAGTGCATTTTGGAATATGGTCCCCCATTTTGAAACAAACTGTTTCATTTAGGCTGACCTAAATTCTCCTTAAAAGGTTGTGTGTGGAAACTAGAGATGAGCCAAACATCTGAGGATGCCTTTGTGGCATGTCATGTTTGTGCAATTTCAGCCAGAAAAATGCACTTGGCTCTACGTTTGTACGCAGAGACAGTGACATCTAATAGGCCGTTATATCAATGTAAGTGGTAGGTTTTTTTCCTATGAACTTGTTAAATACAATACACAGTTGTTTTCAAAGGTGAAACTTAAAAGAATGTCTTTGTTTATGCTCTTCTTGCATAAGCAATAGGAAATAGTAAACAAATTTCAAAATTGTTTGGTTCATAATAAAATCTTCACATACTTTCCCCATATTAGTAGACATGACTAGACTGAGGTTAGTCCATTTGTGTTCCCATAGAAGCAAGCATGTAGGGAATGTCTTTCTCCTGTCTTCACAGCCTTTACAGAGGTTGCTCGGAATTGTGGCCTTTCTTCAGAGCAGGGAGATGATGGTATTAATCAATGCCAGCCAGTCAGAACAAACTCCTCAGCTGACAAATACTGAACCTTTAAGGGAATTACCCAGTTCCTTTCTCACAAAAGTGAATCCCACCATCAACCTCCTCAATCCAGGGTAGGGAACCCTTGTAAGCATTGTGCTTCTCTGCACCAGAGCAACTCATATAGGTTCTTAGGTACGAGTTACTCATTTCCATAAGCATAATGTGTTAACTGTAAGACTAACTGCTTAGCAGGGTGTGGACAGGATCTCTGCACGACTTAAATCACCAGGAGCTCTCAGGAAAAAGAGAGGAATACAGCAGACAAGTTCCTCATTTTCGTGCTAACTTCTGTGACTTTCAAATAACTGTTGGCTGCTTTTGCTGAGTGGGGAAAAAAAAAAAAAAAGAAAAAAAAAGTAGAATTTGATCTCAGCCTCTAAGGGGTGCTAATGTTGCCATCTCTCATGCGTTTTAAATGATATTTTTTGTTGTTTTATTTCTGAGACTGCTTCCCTGCTAGATGTTGATGGTGGAAGGTAGCAGTATGGTCTTGAGCTATAGATGGAAGGAGGAAAATGGCAGTTAAGCTTCATGTCTTGGTGAGGTAAAGATCTTTTACTGCATTCCTACAAGCCTAATATTGGCCCTTTTCCATAGAATCATACAGGTTGGAAAAGCCGTCTAAGATCATCTAGTCCAACCTTGAGTATAAACCTTTTGTATAAAATCCATACACGATTAATATAGCAACTGCTCCATCTCAAATTATATAGGTGCACAGTACTCCAAAATATCTTGGGAAGGACAGTAGTTGACTATAAATTGTGGAAGAATTTCATGGCAATTGTGTTCCTTCTCTGCTGCAAGGAGCACTGGAAGGCATTGGTGTCTCTGAAGCTAAATGCTTGCTAGCATTCCCTTGGGAAAGCCGTAACCCCAAAACAGGGTGGAAACTTCAGCGGAAAACTGAGTTGAAAACTGTAAGGATGACTATTAAATTTTCATTTCACCTTCTGGAGGAGAGACATGATTGAGGTTATTTATAGTTTTTAAATGCAAGCAATTTCTTACTTATAAGGCAAGTTGTTAGTTTTCTTGCATTTGCACTGAACTGTTGATGCCAAATTATCTCTCCAAGAAACGTTGTATGATTCAGTTTATCAGTGAAAAGGATTTTTTTTAAGGCATATTACTTCTCTTTAAAATCAGTGAAAATGAGCAGGAAGTCAAGATTCAGAAGGAAATTCAATAACTATTTTAGCATCCAATGTATATTCTATATTTTTATATATAAGATCATTTTTTATAGGCTACAGCATAAAAAAAGATAGTAAACTGTTTGAAATAACAGATTTGCAGAAAGCAGTCTAGATAACTTTACATCATTTAGTGAGAAATAGATGGGTAAACACCTGGTTTAGTTCACAGCCTTTTAAATATCAGAACATTTATTAGCCATAAGGGAATAGTAATGTAAAACAAGCCATATAAGTATGTTAAAAACACTACTGAAGAACTTTTTTTTTTTTCTACTAATGAATGGATTTAGACTTCCCAAAAGAAAGTAGCTCAAAAAAAACATTTGTCTTTTCCTCCTTTCTCCAGAGTGACTTATTAATGGGTTGTCGAGTGGCAAAAGAACCTGGCCTTCGTTCCCACATTTATATTTAATCAAGTGCTAACAGCACTACAGGATCTACAAGACCCAGAACTACTCACAGGAGCTCTATCAGTACAAAGTGTGCTTGCCCTCCGAGTGAGACTGGATTGTTAATTAGAGTCATAGACCAGGTTACGATGCCATCATAAGCAGATATATTTGTACTTTTAATTTGCTTGCATAGTTTTGTTGATATTATAAGAGTAAAATGTATGCAGGTCTAGTCTTCTGAGCATGACTGCTCAGATTGTGATATACTTCCCAACTAGGAAGTTTCTTACAAAAAGTTATGCATTGAAAAAATTTTTCTGAAACAACATTCTGAAATTATATTAAAATCATCTATACTGTGTGTCTCTAAATTTTGGAAGAGGTACATGACAAAATTACTTAATGAGATTGCAATAAGGAAGTTCTGTATAATTTTGTTAAATTGATGAGTAAATTCAGTTAGGTGCTTACATTTATCCTAGAATATATTAACTGAATGTGAACATAATTGTTGCATCCTCTCTGAAAGTGTGGAAGAGACTTGATGATGGTTGCAGATTTGGATTCAATTTTAAAATGTGCTATACAAACTTCTTTTTAATCTGAGGAATGAATTGCTGATAGAAACATAGGATCCTAAGGGCTACACTGTAAAAGTTTTAGCCATGCACGGTGGTGGCTCTTGTGCTGGAACTATCTGTGTGATCTTGTAGCTTAACGCAACTTCCACAGCGTTTCTGAATGCTGTACTTATTCATTAACAGAAAGCCAGGCCATTTCTAGTCATTATCCAGCAAATTTTGCATAAGGTCATTCAGTGACAGCACCAAAGGAAGTACCTCTAGCCTTAACCATAGCCTTTGAACCAGTTGGAATGCTAGCAAACTGAGGCTGAACAGTGCTACCGCAACTGTACAGCCTTGCTAACATCTTCATGGCCACACTAAGAGCCCTTTGTCCATGTAATATTAAATTATTCCTGTATTGCTGAAGTGCTCTTTACCTATTCTTAATGTGGATGAATTAGCTGGTGTATTCTGTTGAAGTAATGCATATACTTAATCGCAGACACAAATTGTTTCAGTTTTTCTTCAGTACTTGTTTGTCATCATAACTGGTTGTAATGTTTTAGGAGCATTGTACTGCATTAACTACAAAAGTAGACGAGATCTGTGATATGGGAAAAAAGAAGAAAATCTGGGCAGGCTAACAAAATGTAGACTTTAAAATAATCTAGAGTATTCTGAAATTGGACAGTAGATGTCTCTGTAAAAGATAACTTGAGACTTAATTTTTCTTATCTTACAGTTTATTACTCTAAATCATAATCTCAGTATTAATCAGAATTTGAAAGGCAGTAATATCGTAATGTATTTGGAAATTCGATTGCATTTCAATGTACAGATTTCAGAAAAATTAAGGAAATGATTTTATGTAATCATGTCATTGGCTAATCTGTTACATTTTCCCCTGCAACTGCTGCAATGCATGCTGCTGGTATGATTTTCTCTGACGGTACTGGCACAAACCATTAATAAATTAGGCCCATAGCCTCTTGATGGCAGTGTATTTCCTTCTCAAGTTCATAGGCCTTACAGAACATTTATGTCTCATTACAGCCAGTACAGCAGTTTATGCCCTAATAAATCAGAGGAGCTTTGCAAAGATGATCTTGACAGTAATGAATCTTTCTGTTGGCATTTCCACTTCACAGACACAAATAATGAAGCAAAACTGCCCCATCTGGCCACTCAGTAAGAGTCAAATCACAGTGGGAAGCTGTTTCCTCAAGCATGACAAAGGTCATTGTGTGCAGCAGGAGTGAGTGATGGCAGGTTGTGCTGTGAGTGACAGTGTAGAATGAAGCCATTTATGAGCTTTTATCATTATAATTACATTTATTAGCTGTGCTGCCAAGGTTCTCTCCGCCCTTCTACCAAGTCTCTGTGCTCTTGCATCAAAAGCTACCTTAACTGATTTCTGCAGATTATTTGGAGAGCTGTTGGTTAGTTATTGCACAGAAATTGATTTAATCAGCTCAATCAACCACTAAAGTGGTATTATTAAGGTCTCTCAGAGTAATTAAAAAAAAAAAGATTACTGCAAAAAAAAATCTGTACTGATTTCTGTACTGCCTCGAAGGTGCAAACGCTGACAAAAGATGCTGTATATTAGCTATAAGCAAATAGATAAAACAGATTCACTCTGTTTTGGGAACATATGGCAGAAATACAGAATGTGTCATCTCTGACTGGCCAGTGGGTCCATCAAGCCTGCTGCTTTGCCTTTGGCATTATGTGAGCATGTGACCTTTCCACTTGTTCTAAAATTCTTCCTTCTCAGGTCTGACTTTGTTGGTATACCGACTAATAAAATCCCTGTAGCACAGAACTTTGATACACACCAATTATCCTTTTTCTTAGGGCCCTTTGCAAAGGTTTGCCCATGTTTTGGACTTTCCCAGCTCTATATTTAACAAACTGTCACAGCATCTCTATTTCAAAGCATATTTGTTATGTTCTTACCTGCTTGATATCATTGTTTCTGATTTCGTTCTTTTGTAAGATGAAGTATTTTCTCCTGGCTTAGTTTACTGTACAGAGTTTCTACACTGCATCAAAGAATACAACTGAAATTAAGTTTTCCTCTGCTGGGAAGGAGTTCAGGATGGCCGGTATTTATTTTATTATTTATTTTTCATCTATTTCACGCCCTTTTCAGTAGTATTCCAGTCTTGCAAGAAATGACGTGGTAGGAAGGTAGTTACGCTACAGAAAACTTGAGAGCTGACGTTCCTAGCAGCGCCACCACGTGGCATCTAATAGATGTCACCCAAATCTTTCATGGCAAGCATCTCCAGCTTTTGTTCTTACACACAGCATTTGAAATGTTTCTAAGTGCCTATATTCGCTATTCTGTCTTGATTTTTTTCACTAATTCTGAAAGAATCATAACTCAGTAGGAAATTGGAAAGGTATCAGAGAAAGCAATTTAGTTAACATTAATTTATGAAATGTGACAAACTTTATAGTAATTCTCCTTTCACCTACACTGGATGTTTCTATCTTATATTCACATAAAGATTTTCATCCAGGAAAGCTCATATTTACTTTATAAAGTATATGTTTAGGGAACACTTGTTCATGTCAGGAATGCAGGTATTCATTCTGTGCCAGCAACACTACACAACTGTTTTTTAGTAGGAAAGCATAAAAATTTTCCCAGTTGAAATTTTACAAGGGTAATTTCACAAAGAGAATGCAGTTGTCTCATTACATATGTCTACAATATGGACACAGTAATGTCACAGAATCGTCTAGGTTGGAAGAGACCTCCAAGATCACCTAGTCCAACCTCTGACCTAACACTAACAAGTCCTCCACTAAACCATATCACTAAGTTCAACATCTAAACGTCTCTTAAAGACCTCCAGGGATGGTGACTCAACCACCTCCCTGGGCAGCCCATTCCAATGCCTAACAACCCTTTCAGTAAAGAAGTTCTTCCTAATATCCAACCTAAACCTCCCCTGTGCTCCCAAAGTACCAAATGATCTGTAATACACAGAGTTTCTACTTACCTGTAGTTTGTTTTCCTAACCTTTGAGATTTTAATTATATTATTATTATTAACAGCATGAAAGCTCCAGGCTAGTGCTATCAAAACTGTACTAATAATGTATTTTTTTACCCTTATAAGAGTTATTATTTTTGTGTGTGTGTGTGATGGTCCCTTTTTTTCCCCCAACTTCCAAGAATGGAAAAGTACATAATGAAAAAAAGATTTGGTCCTAAAATAGGAATGCAGGTCTAGAAGGAACAGTTTAGGTCAAATGTTGCTCAATTTAATAAATTCTTCTGGGTTTATTTGACTGAGTTTCTGACCAGAGTCGCTAAAGGAAGGGAGAAGGACAAAGAATGATTTGGCCAACAGAGGCAATGGTAGTAACAGGGAAGGGGAAGGAGCCTGAAGCAGCAATTTTGAGTAAGATGAAGGGTTAAGGAAAGTGAAGCTTTGGGAATAGTGGGAGGCAGCAGTCAGTGACAGTCTGGCTGCAGAAAAGGTGTTCAGAAGAATTGACAAGCACAGGTACTTTAAAACTCCTGCTACACAGAAGCAATTTACGTAATCCTGGGACAAATACGTAGTTTTGCTGTGAAATACCAGAACGCTTTGAAATGCTTCTGTGTCATAGGATGAAGGCAAGAGAGATAGGAGACAGCTTTATTCTAGAGTCTTAGCTATAGCACAGGACTGTTCTGTGAAAATGTCTGCATGATCCTAGGAATCACTGTGCTGTGTGCTGCAGAGGAAGGCAGCAATTCCCTGCTGGTCCTGTCAGATCTGATGTGAGGAAAACCTGATGTTTGGTTAAGAAGAGTAGAACCCACTAGCCAAGCCTTGTAGGTTTTTTTGTTTGTTTGTTTTTTGTTTTTTTCCTGTTCTGTCAGGAGTACCACTGTCCTGCATTCCAGTCTCCCACTGATAGTTATGGGCTGCTACTGAAGCTTGAGAGACACGTGATAGAATAGGAGTCCTTTTCTTTCTCAGTAAGTGGCCAGCAGGAGCCACGGATGTGACAGTAAGACTGTCATATTTTCCTATTAAAAGAAGCACAGCTTGTTTTCAATTCAGCTAATGTTGGGATATCTGTCCTTTTAAAAAACTAAATTATCGCTCAACTGGCTGTTAATGTGAATTGTATTTTTAATGGGTCACACTTTTATGCCTTACCAGAAATGATGAATTTGTAACGGTGTAGAGGCGATAATGTGCACATGTTAATTTTACCAAATGAGGAAGCAAAATGTAACAGTCAAAGTGCAGACTGGAACAAGGAGCTTTATTATTTCTGCAAGTTCTTATGCTGCTGATACCTCTCAGCTTAGTCCTTGCTCCAATCAATAGCTAAGTCAGCAACAGTTGAACCAGGCAGGCTGAGGAAACTATATGCCACCTAAAGGACATGCTGATAACAGAAAAAAAAAAAAAAAAAAAGATAAAAAAGCCATCACAGTACCGAAAGGTGAGAGAGAGAGACAGAGAAGGCCTTCAGTACTAGCTAATTGCTTGGTATAGAAAGTTTATAACAAAACAGTTTAAAGCATGATATTGTAAGATTTGGCTATAAAATGCCCCTGGAGATTACTTATGTAATACCGCAAGCCTTTTGCTGATTGTTCTTT
The DNA here is from genome assembly GCF_964034855.1 of Anser brachyrhynchus. Lineage (NCBI taxonomy): Eukaryota > Metazoa > Chordata > Aves > Anseriformes > Anatidae > Anser > Anser brachyrhynchus. The sequence continues at coordinate 23,632,964 of NC_137705.1, forward strand.
TTGAACAAATGTTATTCCAGTGGGCTATTTTGATGAAGAAAGAAAAACAAAACAAACAGACAAAAAGTACTGAACTGAAAATATAATCCAGGAGATGTTAATGCTGAAGAATATTAATAATACAGGTGAAGGAAGAAATAAATATCTATAATAATACAGATGCAGGTGGATGACATCCATGAAGACATCTATGACATCTATCTAAGAATGAGGAGATTAGGTATATAATTACAGTTCAGAGAGGAAATGTATTTCATTACAGGAAATATATTTCATTGAAAATTGAAACTTAAAGAAAAAAATATTTTTATTGAGTGGAGATAGTAAAGATAAACGTGAAATGTGAAAAGTAAAATGTGAATGAACCTGATAAATACAGTGGAAATGTTACATACAGCAAGTGCTGTAATACTTGCGTTACGTGTGGCAAAAATCATGATCTAAATGGTGAAATAAGACACCTTAAAAAAAAAATAAAAAAAAAGACTGTTCCAAGAAATTAAGTGGTAGCATAGTATGATAAACTGAATAGCTGCACCAGTATTATTAGTTACAGGTCCTGCTCCTTTCCACCTTTGCTTGCAGGCCTATCTTCTTTGCCTTTATCATCTCTGCATTCTGCTCTGTTCTTGTACTGAACTTTCCAGTACTTAAAATTCTTCTCTTCTTGCCTGCTTTGTGCTGGAATCCTGTTTCTGTCTTACCTAACTGCACACTGGTTCCTAACCTCTAACATAATTCTCCTATTTGGGGAAGTTCCTTCTGATCTAGTTCACGACCAGAGTTCCCTCTTCTTTCCACTTTGCCTTAAAAAAATAAAATAAAATAAAATAAAAATCTAACGTTTCCAAGACATCCAACAAACAGCAGCGTATAAATTCTCCCAGTTGATCCAAGAAGTGAAAAGCTTCAGGCAACCTTCTTGCTCTTTAAGAACAAGAATCAGATGTACTAATCCTAGGCTATTTGTATGCTTTGGGGGCTTTATCCTTTTTTTCCTGTCATACATGAACACTGACATGTTGAAAGACTATACTTAAAACTGCTGTCTTTGACAGGTATTTATCTGTGGGTTTTATTTTGTCTGTTCCGTGACGGGTGTCACTACAAACTCCCACTAGCTTTGTGCCAGCATCTGTGAAATGCAGGGAAAGTTACTTCTGTCATTTTTGTATCATGGCAACAACTTTGCTGATATGCAAACTACCTTTCATACTGCAACATCATCTGATTTTTCTTACGTTCATGTGTTTTTGAGTTGAGGGATACAGTGGTGGCCTTTGCGAAATGTAAGGAATTGGTGAAGCTTATTTTATCAGCTGTGCAATAAGCTGGTTAGGACATTTCTATATAAATTCAGTTCTTTTTCCTTGTTCTTTCAGTTATGAGGTTGAAGGGAAGGATCAAAGAGAGTAAGTAAAATCAGTATTGTGCCAGTTCCTTTGGCTTATATCTGTTCCAGGTTTCACTAAAGTATTGCCATTTACACACAGATTCACAGATTTCTCTAGGTTGGAAGAGACCTCAAGATCATCGAGTCCAACCTCCGACCTAACACTAAGTACTCCACTAAACCATATCCCTAAGCTCTACATCTAAACGTCTTTTAAAGACCTCCAGGGATGGTGACTCCACCACCTCCCTGGGCAGCCCGTTCCAATGCTTAATAACCCTTTCGGTAAAGAAGTTCTTCCTAACATCCAACCTAAAACTCCCCTGTCGCAACTTTCGCCCATTCCCCCTCGTCCTGTCACCAGGCACGTGGGAGAATAGACCAACCCCCACCTCTCTACAGCCTCCTTTCAGGTAACTGTAGAGAGCGATGAGGTCGCCCCTGAGCCTCCTCTTCTCCAGGCTGAACAAGCCCAGCTCCCTCAGCCGCTCCTCGTAAGACTTGTTCTCCAGACCCCTCACCAGCTTGGTCGCCCTTCTCTGGACTCGCTCGAGCACGTCCATGTCCTTCCTGTAGCGAGGGGCCCAAAACTGAACACAGTACTCGAGGTGCGGCCTCACCAGAGCCGAGTACAGGGGCACAATCACTTCCCTCGACCTGCTGGCCACACTGCTTCTTATACAGGCCAGGATGCCGTTGGCCTTCTTGGCCACCTGAGCACACTGCTGGCTCATATTCAGCCAGCTATCAACCAATACTCCCAGGTCCCTCTCAGCCAGGCAGCTTTCCAGCCACTCATCTCCCAGCCTGTAGCTCTGCTTGGGGTTGTTGCAGCCCAGGTGCAGGACCCGGCACTTGGCCTTGTTGAACTTCATGCAGTTGACCCCAGCCCATCGCTCCAGCCTATCCAGATCCTCCTGCAGAGCCTTCCTGCCCTCGAGCAGATCGACACACGCACTTAGCTTGGTGTCATCTGCAAACTTACTGAGGGTGCACTGGACGCCCTCATCCAGATCATCAATAAAGATATTAAAGAGGACCGGCCCCAGTACCGAGCCCTAGGGGACTCCACTAGTGACCGGCCTCCAACCAGATTTGACTCCATTCACCACAACTCTCTGGGCCCGGCCATCCAGCCAGTTTCTAACCCAGCGAAGCGTACGCCAGTCCAAGCCCCGAGCAGCCAGTTTCTTGAGGAGAATGTTGTGGGGAACGGTGTCAAAAGCCTTACTGAGGTCAAGGTAGACCACGTCCACAGCCTTTCCCTCATCCACCAAGCGCGTCACTTGGTCATAGAAGGAGATCAGGTTCGTCAAGCAGGACCTGCCTTTCATAAACCCATGCTGACTGGGCCTGATCGCCTGCTTGCCCTGCAAGTGCCGCGTGATGACCCTCAAGATAATCTGCTCCATAATCTGCTCCATTTGCTGGCCCCAATCCTGAGTGAGCATTTAGTTTCTCTTATTCTGAAAGTGGGTATACTAGTGCCTTAGCTAAAGAACATATTGTCAATTATAGCTCTTAAATATTAGTTTCCCAAAAAATGTTTCAAATCAAAGCAATTCTCCTTTCTATCATGTTCATTGTCACATATTGCATCTCATAGCATAGGCTAACTCAGCTGAAATTTCTCTTATAAGTTACTTATCTTGGGTCAGAGGTTTTGATTTTCCAGGTATGATGTGGAGGGAATAAATCTGAACCCTGCAGGTTGTCTTGCAGTTCTAAGTCTGCACTTTCAGTGCTTAGAAGTTTTGCCAACATGCCTATGTCTCTCACGGATGTAATAAAGATCTCTTTAGCTACCACTTCATTAGCAGCTTAAACCAATCTATGACCATGGTGCCACTGTAATACATGGTAACACCTACAGTCACAACCCTTGTGATTGTAAAGCGTTCTTGTTCAGTAAGAAAAACTGTTGTATGCTTGGTTTAAAATGTTGTACCAGTACTGGTAATATTATTCCTGGTAAAAAGCTGCGCTGCTTGTTGGGAAGTTTTTGTGGATATATAGGCAATATATAATTGCCCTTTCTAATGCCAAGACCAAATGTATGAATTCTGATCAGTATTAAGAAAAATAATAATTGTTTTGGGCAACCTTTCTGAAAATTTTTGCTTTAAAATAGTACTTAAAGGCAGAAGGATCTTAACTTAGAAAAAGAATGGTATAAAAAAAGGGTGGAGCAGCATATTTTAGGTTGTGTAATAATGAAACAAAATGATTTCGTCATACATGACTCATTACCACACATTTTTTGTCTTTGTTTCTATGTTGGTTACTTATATTATTTTTAGTTTCTTTAATGAAGTACATATGTAAGAAACTATACTATGCTTGGCAACATTGAACCAAGGGAATTAAAGCCATGCTATTGTATGGTACTATTAATTGGGTGGAGATTGTTCCAGTGGAAATGATATTGATTCTAAATCTCATCTTGCTCTCACTTGTCAAAAGTCACATTCCTTAGCAGTCACATTTGGGACCCAGATTTACCCATTTCATAAATTAGGATTAATTAGTACAGTTGCATTTTTAGGAAGGGATATTTTAAAAATATGGTATAAAAGTTTGGAGAAAAAAAAGGCAGCTGAAGAGCACATCTTAGGTATAAACAATGCATAATAATTTGGGAGTCCTTCTGAAATATAATGGATGCCCTTTAGCTTGAGTTTACTATTAAGGATGGCAGTTTGTGGTTTTGAAATGAATAATTGTCTGCTGATAAGGTTAACAATGTCCATGTTGACTTAAGAAAATTTCATGTGCAGCTATTGTATTAAGGTGTTCTGTGCTGTAAAACCCGAAAGTAAAAACAGCATACTGCAGGTGTTTTGATAACTGAGAATTATATTTTCAGCTACCTTTAAGGACCTGTTAGGGAATTTTCTAATTAAGTAATTAAAAAATTGTAAAGTAAACATTAGTCAAAACTGAAACTATTTGCAGGAATGTATGAAAGTGACATGCGAAAGAGATGCTCGCTCAATTTAGAGCATCTACTATTCTTGTGTGATTTTTGTCCTAGTTGTTCTAAATGCAAATTCTCTCATTTAAATCAGGTACAGTATGGACCAGGAATAGTATGTGTAAAGGTTAAATGGTAAAAATTCTTTCTGCTCATTTGTCGTATCATATTTGCCCCATTTGTGTGACTGTAACTGCTAAAAGGTGTCTTTACTTTCCAGGGTAAAAGGCTTTACTGTTGATTAGCTTTGACTAAATGTCTGTCCAGAGGCTACAACCTTTGTTCATAATTAGAACTTGGTCTTTTAGCAGTCAGCCAAAGCACTGTATTTTGCAGATAGCAGTATCACTAAAAGCACAGAATATAGAAAGGTTCTCCCCAGGGGTTTCTGAAGTGACAAAAAATGCTGAGTGAAAGGCTTAATGTTAAATGGGAGGTCATAACCCTAACTCTCCATGTTAGCTCCTATACCCTAAAATGAACTACTATTGGTTGGCATAGCTTTAGAGCATTAAAGCTTTATTTGTCTCCAACTTGTGTTCCATTCATAAATGACTTAACCACAGAGGGTACACCTACACTAGATATATTCTGATTAACTCCTGTTTACCCACACCCTATAGAAATTTATTTAACATTAAATTCCTTAAAAGTAGTAGAGTGTTTGTACTTAATTATATATATGATATATTACACCCATGTATAATATATATAATATTATATATATATATATTTATATATATAAATGAAAGCACGATCCTCTTATATTGAACGAGACCTTCCCTGGTAGAGTTCCACAGCTCTGACTATTTTTACCCTTGGAATGATCTTTGTCTAAGGATAAACTTCCAGGTAACTTTCTATACTTGCTTTTCATTCCAGTTTCCCTCTGTTGACAACACATATTGTTGATCGTGAAGTTAGCGTATTTGAGTTCTGGGGCCAGTCCCCTCTTTCTAGACTGAGATGCGGAACCTGCTGTTGCATGATGTGAACTCAGCTTGGGTTGAAGGCTGTCGACTTCATAGGGATATTTACAAAATTCCCCTTGACAGATGAACAAGCTTTTCTACAGCTAACTAGGAATCATCTTTATTCCTTAGAACAGAGATACATGAGATATATCCCTTGGCATACCCAGGTGAGTTCAAAAACCATTGTCAGTGTACAAGTATGATGGTATAATGTTCTCAGATGTTAGGCTAATTGAGGCACTGTATAATAACATGCCTCAAAACATATGCTGAGTATTACTAGGAAATGCTCTTCTAAATTTACATACTAACTGGCGTGTATACCGGTTTTACAAGCCAAATTCTGCTCCTCAGTTCCAAGATAACATTTCCATTTAAATCATTAGGATTTATACAGTGTGACCTTCTGAAAGAGGTTTATACCATAATAATCTGTGTCATGCAATGTTAGTCCTAATATTTTAGTTGTTTAAAATTTGCATCGGTTTAAGTGCATCATTATTAGAGATATTTATTCCAAGTTAGAAAGTGGATGTGTAACAGAGCTCTCACTGTAAGAATGTTTGGAAAAGTATGCAAAGATTTTTGACAACAGCAGCGTATTTTTGTATACCATGTTTAAAGTGCTTGCTGGCAGACAAACCATTCCACTCATCTTTGGGAGATCAAGATGTCAGTATTAGCAACATATACCCTTTCAAAAAAATGCAATTAAAACATGCATCGTTATAACCTAAGTTCTAAATGCAGTTTGAGGGCATAACATTAATCATGCTAGATCATGGAGAACTTTCTGTGTTCTTCAGAGTCGTATGCTAGCAAGAGTTCTTCTTAATGTGTGTTTGTGATGTCCTTTGCATCATTATATACTTAAGAACTGTCAAAACCAAAACAAAACCCTAGTAGCTTCACTTAATTATACTTTGCAGCTGGCAGGAAAAATTGTAGTGGGTAAAGCAGTAATTGTAGTAAAGCTACGACCAAATGATAAATTTATATTGCCAATATTGAAGATTAATTATTTCTTCTCTGCCATGTTTACTTCTCATGATAACTACATAGTTTACTATGCTTAAAGTTTGGTAAATTGTACTTGCTTGCAAAAAAGCTAAACTTGTTTGCCTCTACTTTTTCTAGGATATAAAAAACACCATTTTTCTTTCACTACTTTTTAATATATGCTTTCTGATGAAAGCATACAGAATCCCTAAGTGTGTTTGGACACATTTAGAAGCCTTTTAATGTATAAATATTCTATTAAATTTCGAAATTGAATTTGTGGCTTTGGAAATACTGTCCAAATCATCAGGTATTATTGAAAGGGGCACACATGGTATGCTTCTATTATACATTTATCTGACCTGTGATTTAGAGTGTTTTAGAGTTTTTTTCCTTTTTTACTGCATGATATATATATATATATATTTTTTTTTTTTCACGTTGGAGAGATGTTTTATGGCTTTCAAAAATCATTTTATACCAAGACAAATCTTTTAAAAATGTTGAAAGTGTCTCTAAATATGTTGAAGGTGAAATAAACTCTTCGGTAATATATTTTATCAACAACTAAGATATTACTGGTAGGAAGTCTTTTGCTTCTTTTATGACTGTGTGGAGACACAATAAGGTCCAAAATGGGGCAAAAAGAGAGCAGCTCTTTTGCAGTGATTGTGCCCCTACTGTAAGGACAATTTCTTATCCCTCATTTCAAATGTTGACTATGTAATGATGGGGCTGGGGGGAGAATTCAACTGAATTGCAGTACACCTTGATTTAGTTTTTCAAAAAAGGGGTTGTGACCAGCAACTGAAGTAATGTGGTGATGCTAGTGGATGTGGGCAGCAGGTGGAAGCTGACTTCCAGCTCAGGGAAGTCACACTACAAGATCTGGTTCAAAGTGCTTTAGTAATGAAAATTACTTTTATGTGATGAAGTATCACAATGATAAGGTGCGTTGAAGTCACTTTTACCTATGTTCAAGATTAGTTTACATCATCAGGTCCACCTGCTATTTTTAGGTGTTTTAGGTGTTACACTTGCTAGTCGTAGTAGATTTAATATTCTGCATGTTCTTGTATTTTAGGTTTTGATTCTACAGCACTACTTTAGCAAAATGCTGAAAGCATCTATTACCTCAAGCATGAGGTAATAGATGAAGGGTCTCCTGGATAAATTACCTGGTCAGTAGAGCAATCCTACAAAAACAACTGGAATCAAAAGGATGATGATGCATGTTTATGTGCTGTAGTATTCAGCTAGAGAAGCTTCCTTGGTGACTGTCATTATACAAAGATAAGATGGAAATATATTCCTGAAACAGTGTTCCCTAGAACCAATAATCATAATCTTTAGCTCAAAGCATATATTCTAATACCATTAATAGACGAAGTTAATACACTAAGGCAGTATACGCTGCTTCCATGTCGGTGGGTTTACTGCTATGTCAAAAAGGAACAGCTTTTTAAAATTTTAGACTATTAATACAATAGTTTGCATGCACATTAGGATGTTACTGTTCATTTTGAACTGATTTTCTATTGATAACCCTACTGAAGCTTTTCTATTTTTATTTAAGTTGGAGGAGATTAACATGTCTGCATTCACCAATATTTAATCAAAGCATTGATTTAACTTAGTTTTTGAAAGTACAATTTCTCTTCTATTATCCTCTTCACTACTTAGTGTTCGTTTGCTTGCATGTTTTTTAAGAGCCAACATTTTTTCATTTTTTTTCCAAGGTTCTTTTTTTTTTTTTTTTTGGTTTATAGACTTTTGTGATCATCGTGGGTGATGCATGCTAAAGTGAAAAACTAAACTGAGCAATAAATAAACCAGTATATACATTAGAAGATCATACTAGTATTTAAACTTCATTAGCCTTCCTTTTCGGTGACCTTCAAATGGGTAATGTTTCCCTTGGGACAGAAACACAAATACTCATGGATGGAGCCCAGATCGCATTCCAGAACACAAAATTTCTGTCTTAACAGATGGAAAAGTATGGTCATTTCTCCCCCAACTTCAGGATACATTCACATTAAATGAATGTAGGGACTTGTATTCGCTTTTTCCTGTTAACTCAGGTGAGCACTTGTAAAGTCATTGTATTTTGTAGAGAGCAAGTCTCTCAAAGCATTCTGACAGTCCTTTTCAATTGGTATCTTCGCATTATGCAAGTTAGAGGAAAGTTTTGTGCACAGAACATCTTGCACTTCAGTCAGTTTTTGTTATAAATCAGTGATTTGGCTCCTATTTCTTTTGGATTAAATGCGTTGTGAGAAACAGACATTTAATTTAACATTGGGACTAGCTGCAGTCATAAAACAAAATAGAGTAGGAACCAGTGCCAGGGGTTTCAAATTTAGTACTCTGGCTGTCAAATAATACACATGAATACATCATAGCCATATAAGAACATTATCTTTTATCTTCCATCTGTAAGGCTTATGAAGAATTGCCTAAATAGGGAAGTCCTCAAACTTTTTCCATTTTCCTCAATTTTTGAAACTGAGGATACTGACAGAAGCGGTAACAGAGTCATAGATGTTAGCGTATTAAACTGCCACTGTGCAGTGTGCGAGTGGGCTGTTGAGCACATTTCTGCAAGAGCACTCGTACCTGCATTATGCGGTACAAGTCTGGCAGTCCAGGAAATTAGCAGGACAGGTTGCTAGTTCTCAGTGTGTTGTCTTATCTTACAGTCTGAACTGTTTTCTATTGTGTTTGGCAAGTGCTTTGCTTTTTAATATAGAGCACAGATTTCGCAATAATGCGTGTTCCCAATATGCAAGAGTCTTTAAGGCAAGTGAATAACAGAATTGTGCATTCTTTGTTGTAGTCACAAAGCTTCAGTCTGAGCTGTAGTGTGATACTACTGTCATACAATGGAGATGTCAAAAGCTGCACCTGACTGCCTAACTTGCAGCCAGTCTTTTAACATGCTTTGGACATTCCAGTGTCCTTGTAAGTATCGGAAGCCAGTAGTACACCAACCAGGGCCGTGAGACAGTGTTGATCTACCCATATTCCTTTTTCCTAATTAAACTTACTTCCCTCTGGTGCATCCCAAGTGTGACAGTGACAGAATTGTTCCTTTGTGTCCTGTCAGAAGCGTGGGCTAAGCTGCCCATAGATGGTACTTCCCTGCACTGCTATTCAGAGCAGCTATGTCTGTGCAGAGAATACAGTCGTCAGCAATTGCAAATGCTTAATGTATTCACAGTTCTGTACAGTGACTAATTAGTCCTCTAATGTGCATTTAGTGGCATTTTCAAAAATTCCTAGGAGCTTTTCAAAGTAGACATTGTTTTCAAAAGTCACAGAGTAACTTAATACCTTTATTCTGTGGTACTTAATTCAGAATGGTAAATCCTATTCTTGCTTCTTTCTCTTAGAACTTAAATGCAGGGGGGAAAAACAAAACAAAACAAAACAGAACAAAAAACACAACACTTTATTTTCATTCCATAGGCTTAAGACACTGACGTATTTTTAACTATACAAATATTTTGAGTTTCTGCAACATACTTCAGAATCTTTTGAGAACATAATGCATTAATTGACAGCAGTGTATTTCTATTCCTTTTGTAAAAGTATCATACTATAAAGAAAAATCCTGTGCCTCATCACATGCTGCCTTAATAATATGCGTGTGCTTGAATATTCAAAGTTTCTTTGAGTTGTGGTCTGGCACGGGGTTTATCTCATCTACTGTGTAAGAAGGTAGGTATTAAAATAAATAGTCAATATATGCATGCCATTAAACATGCTAGAAACTGTCTGGGAGTGGCTATACAAGAGTTGAAAAAGAAGTGTTCTGGGAAAAGAAGAGACCAGAATCCAAAAAGTAAAAAATAAAATAAAGAGAATGTAAGCATCGTCATGACTATAAGGGAAGAAGGATTGAACACATAGTCATCACTTTGTTGAAGATGAGAAATCGAGGAAGGAATCCAAGCTGCCACATCTGTGCAGTATTAACAAGAGAAGAAGGAAGAAACCTAAAGGAAGATGCATTAAGAAAGGAGCTTTTATTTTTACTGAGACATGTATGTGTTTCTCTGAAAATTAGCACACTGTATCCTCCTGGCGTGGGCTCTGTGGACAGCCACTGTGCTGAGTCCATCAGTGCAAAAGTGACGGTTGAAGACAACTTCTTCTGTCACTTTTCTAGTGAGAGAATAGAATCAGAAAAAAATAAAATCGAAGAAAGCCATATAAAGTTTGCAGAGTTTGGTGAAAAGGATGTGACAGATTACAGTTCCTTTTCATTCACTTCTCAGCAATCCTCATTATTCTGAAACAGAAATATTATCAGTGCCAGCAGCTTAAAATAGTTCCCTTCTGTCTGTTCTCCATGAAGCCAGACTTCATTTAATCCTGACAGAAAAGCAGGCAGTATTGGTTAGCCTGTAAAGAGAATGTCTTTAGCTGGCCATTGCTGTTACTATTTTTAGGAATTTGTTAGAAATTGCTGGATAGGTGTTTATACTTGTTAATTAGTTACTATTTTTAAAGAACAATGAGCAGGTACTCATAGGTATTGATAATGCATAAATTGATAATTGATAATTTATGCATTGATAATGCATAAAGGATTTATCCTATGAGCAGCACAACTTTGAGGTTCTTCTAGGAAAATCTACTTGCATATTTACCTTTGTCTCACCTTGGAAGGGATTTTCTTGCAGCTCTCTTCCCTTGTTTTGGCAATAGCACAGAAAATTGATCTTAGTTGATGTGGCAAAGATACAGGCAGTACAATCCTATGCTGCAACCATCAATGGCAAAGGTTTTAGTTCTCTCTCTGAACATATAACCAGACTACATTATTCCTTTATGGCACACTGATCTGAAACTAGGAACTAATTTTAACTGCAGCAACAATTTTGTAACCTTTATAATAGTAACCTTTGCACAATCATACCTAAGCATTTTTCTTCGCATGTCATCAGCATCTCAAGGCCTGCCTATGTACCTTATCTCATGCTACTAATTTAAATTGAGATTTTAAAAGTCAAAGATTAGCTGACTTGAAACAAAGAGTCATATTTTGTTCAAGGGGATTTTTTTTTTGGTGTATTATTTTTGAGCCCACATAAAATTTAGTAAAAATTTTAACTCCATTAGCAAAATGTTTTGTAGAGGATTGTACGGGAGATTTATCATTAACAGCGTTCGCTCCTGAGCATTTAACAAGCATTTAACTGGAATTTAGTTTTGCAACTAGTCAAAATATACATATCATTTTCAGTAACCTGGTTTTAAGTGTCACCTTGGAGATGTTTCTTTATTGGCTTAGGCTGGAAACAAATTTGTTTAAACTCATAAAGAAAGTGGTCAAAGCTGTGGGGACAGGCCTTCTCATTATGTCTGGATGCAGAATACCATTTTTCTGGTACAGCTGGAACATTATTCGTTGTTAAAGAATTTTCAGTTCATATTTGTTCTTCATTAGTTCATAATGTTGCAATTATATTCAGGGCCAACGTATGTTTTATTTAGCTTGCCATCATTCTTTGCCATGTTTCTGATTTTGTCCATATTTGATATATACAGATTCATTAAAAGAGAAACACATTGTAAGAGGCATATCAATGGTAAAAGTCAAATGCTTCAAATTTTAATACGGATGTTGAGATTAAAACTAAAATGAAGTTCTTTGGTTCTGAATGTCACCCTGTTTCTCACAGGGAATTCTCTTTTAAAAAGAGCATTGGGATGGATCAATTAAAATTATGTTCTGAGTACAACTGAAGTTTTGTACATTATACCTTTTTATTAGAAACATTTTTATTTCACTTTAGGGTTTTATGAGGAATTTCACAAAATACATCTCCTAAATATTGTCATTGCTTTTGAAATTTTCACAATTGACCAGATGATGGTGGTAATAATGAATAACAGTTCACTTTTTACAGAATGCTTTGTATCCACAGTCCTCAAAGATTTATTATTCCTGGCTAATTTTTTCCCAAACTTTACTCTTTGATGTGAACAGAGAATTCTGAATTCTGTAGTCAGATGCCAAGAGTAAACTCATTTCTCATTGACTTTGTGTCTCAGCTTTACTTTTTAAAAATATATTCTCTTTAACCTGCTGGAAGATATGATTTTTGAAGGTTTTCTAAATTACTTGATTTTAGTTATTTATTTCCTCTCCGTGTATTGTTGTTCCTAGACTATACTTAGCACCTTGTGCTAACTAGCTGATTACAGATTAGACTGCCTTTAAGTTCTCTCAGTGTATTTGAGAAAATATTCAGGAAGAAAATGCTGAAAGCTGGCAATTAATGTCCTTACTGAACCATACGTGCAATACTGCTTAACAGTTGTTTCAGTTTCCACCTGTCCAAAGTTTTCCTTCTAGCACCAGCCTCTTTTCTCACATACACCCACACATTTTATTGCGATGTTTAATCATGTTCATTTTAGCATTTCAAGTTTGTTTTTTTTTCAACCTTGAGAAGTAGAAAAGAATAAATGAAATGAATCAAATATTGCCCTGCTTATATGTTATTAAGGTTCCTCACTGAAGAATTGCCAAAACTTTTTCAAACTCCAGTGAAGAGTTTTAAGGTTTGGTCTTTATCTTTATAGATTGGCATTCCTTTCCACCCCCCACCCTCCCCTTTGGTGAGTCACGTACAGAAATAGAATGATTTGAAACTACCGGATCTTTCAAAGAAAATAGTTCCTATTTTTAGTCTTGAATTATTTGTGTGTTTGTTTTCAGCTACAGAAACACTTTCATAGGAATACAGTACTTATTTTTCTTATTAAGCTATTGTATTTAGAATCAAGGCTCAATATTAAATACTTCTCAATCTGTATCAGCCTACACTGGGCTTGTAGTGATTAAAGATTACCTAACCTCAATATATAGTAAGTAGCTCTGCATATTACAGATGGAAAATGCTTTAATAATGCTAAAAGATTTAAAAGTATTCTCTACTCCCCATTGCTAACTAGGGGTTCTCCACATTGACCAAAGCAATGTGAAGAATCTTGCTGCCAGCCATGCTGCATATTTCTTCCTGCAGCCACTGTATTTGATAAGTATCAACTGATTAAGCATATACATGCATACAAATGTTTCTGTGGTGGCTACAGCAAAACTATGGAGCAAAGGTGAATCATGAGGTATGCTGTTCTCTTGTTATAATCATGGTTATGGAGGATTCCTGCTTAGCTAATGTCTGTCCTGCCTAAGTAAGCAATGCTGTTCCCTGCGTACCCATCTAACCACTGAAAGAATGTGGTGATGCGTGCTGCAGCAACAGGGAAACACTTTATCTTTGTCAGTCGATTCCCTGTTGTGGCATGGAGGCCCGTGAAAATCCTTGCATCATGCAGTGACATCTGTGAGGTTTAGGAGAGAACTTGTGGTACTGTGTGAGGGATGCAAGCAGTGGCAATGCTGCACACAGGCAGTGAAGGGTAAGTTGGAAGCCTCCTCTCCACGGCAGAGCCACGTAGGCCTGTGTTGCAGCTGGTGTTGAAGGGTTGAGCTTAGTGGGGGGGTGCCTTAGGGAATTTGGCATTGGCTCAAGTAGCTGGGCTGCATTCCTGCTTCTGCCAGTTTCCCTGCTCTTAGCATGCAGAGCTAACGCTAAACTACTAGATTAGAAAGCATGTATTTCTGTCAATCTGTAACTCCCTCTACTCTGCTGTAGCATTAAAATGCTGTGGGAAAGCTTTTCTTCCTTTCCTTGATTCTTGGGTTGACTTTTTACTTTAGAAGAAAGTAGCTATATTAAGTAGATGACAAGGAACAGGTGCTTTTCTGTTTGCTTCAGTTAGAAAACAGTTATAGCTCTAAGTCTGAGCCCAAAGGCCTTAGGAGTGTATTCCTGTCAGTTTTCGGTATTTTGAATTTTTGGCAAAGCTTGATTAAGCTTTATTTCATTTTTAGGTTTTGAGGGTTCATTTATTTATATTATCAAAAGTGGTAGATCCCAGAGTGAGGCATATGTCTTACTACTCTTACAGTGCAGCACGCAGTGTTGTATTATTTTAAATTTAGGCCTAAAGTTTTCTCTGCAGCCAGGGGACAGGTTTCAGTTCTACCTAATTCACAGTCCATGCCTATACAATGCCTCAGTCCAATTTGAGTTGTCTGTGAACAGTGCAAACTTTAGCAGGCAAGACTTGAGAGGAGACTTATACATTTGATGATCAGCAAAGGAATACCTTTTAATGCTCTCTAGTTACTGCACTGCATTTCCTGAGAAGCCTTGAGCACACCAACTGTCAGGATATTGATTGGATACTTTCCACTAGCTACTGTAAGTGCTATGATATTACTCCATATAATTTCCAGTTTCTATTTTTCTGTCATCTTTTAGAAAACTGCGTATAGTCCAGATTGGGATTTTATGGTCTGCTGCCCCATTGTGCAGTTTATTTCTTTTTTTTGGTAGAGAAAACTTTTGAAAATGTTTGTAATCTAGAAAAAATATATATGGTACATGGCAGTGATGCTATCACAATAAGTGAAAAATTGATAGGGGTCATTGCTCCCTTGGTGAACGAGGATAATGCAGACTGTTGCATAGAACAGAGAAAAAGCAATTTGCCCAAGTGAATATAATAAATTCAAATATTTTTCACTGGAACTCTAATGTAGAGCTCAAACTTTACATTTCATGTTTGCCATGTTGAAGTAGCAACAGGGCAGAAGGAAGTGACTAGGTTAGTAGTACTTAGCAGTCATTGATGGGACATTTTATCCTAGAACTTTGTTTGTAGATCCTTCTAAGGTTTAACTAATTAGTTAAACACTGGGATGGAGGAAGAGCTGCATTTTTCTAGTGGCTCCCTGTAAGTGTACAGTATCATCTTTAAAAGCTCCAAATACATTCTATTTCTGTAATAATAAATGACAGAGTTACCAGGAGATTTTCTCAAAATAATGTTGCTGTAATTGAATACAAAGTGATTTTGCTTATTTTTTATTTTTATATTGGTCACCAGGTAAATATGGTCTGTGGAACAAATAGTATTTTGTCACATTGTAAATGTTATAGGAAGAAGTGCAGGGGATTTGCAGAACAGTGAAGAGAATTCTAGGCCTTAAAGGCAGGTCATTTTGACATTTTTGGATTGAACTCATGCTGGTAGGCACTAAATCTTTCCTCAGTGTCCAATTTCTTTCTTTTTTTTATTGCTTTCTGGAAAATATTTCATCTCTAGAATGGGAAAAAGAAAAACAACCAAAAGTTGGTGACTGACATTCTTGTGACTTTTACGTAATTGGTCTTTTTTTTTTTTTTTTTTTTTTTTACTTTGTGCCAGTTACTGGTAATACTTATACAGCTATTAAGTATTTACATACTGGATTTGATTTAAGGCATTGTTTAGGAATATATTGGTCAAGAACTCATTATGGTGGATGCCATCAAAACTTATGATTCACTAATCCACAATGCAGTGAAAAAGTATCACAAAAGATACTACTTACATTTCTGCAGTCAATGGAAGATTACCCAATGTTGGGGTATTGATAAGTGCACTGTAAATTCGATTAATTAGAACGTAATTTGGAGAGAAATGCAATTAGTGTTCCTTTATTAGTCATGATTATTAACAACTGTGAGGTACACCATACATGCAAAACCAAGTACAACTTCTGTACTTTCAACTTTCTTTTGAATTCTCTTATCTTTTTGCATTGCTTTCTGTTTTCTGTCAGGATGCAGTTGTGATCATGAAAAGGTTTAAGTAAGTGCTTGTCTTTGTGCTAGAACTAATCTGAGTCTTTTTTTTTTTTAATAATAAATAAATGAATTTTTGATCATATCTGTATGCTTGTATTTGAGTTTCCACTTCCACGAGAAGACCTCCATAAGACCTGACACCTTATAAACTCACTGTGCTTGTGAACCACCTGACTTATTTGCACTCAAAATGCCTAGAAATCAAATATGGCTTCACGTATTCAAGTGATTGGAAGACAGTGAAAGGTGAAAGCACTTGAATCTTCCACAACAAATAATTAATATTGTGACATTAATGAACCTTTTGAATAAAGAGCCGAATGTTGTGCTAAGGTTTCTCATTCTACTCATTCTCATGTACCCATACCTCACTAACATTTTGACCTCATGATGGGGGTGAAGGCACTGGGACTTGTCTCCAGAGGATTTCCCCCAGGATGAGAATTGCATCAGAAACCGATGCAGGGGAGATGGATGTATTTTTTCTCATTCAGTTTGCACAGCATATGGAATATCTGAGGCTTTATCTCCTTTCTTTACTCATTCTTCACCTGGGTCATTAAGAAGTAGCAGCTTGTCAGAAAGGACATGTAATGGTTCTGTTTAACTTCTAGATAGAGAAAGCAGAGAGGGGTTCCAAAAACAGTTGCATAGCAGGCTTATAGAGTAGGGGATTAAACTGACATTTCAAGTAGTTTTACAACAGTGGTAAATAATATTTTTGACTTTATTTGATACCGTGGTTCTACTATCATGTCAGTATTAGAGCCCACAAAGTGAGTCCATACCATTTTCTGCCTAGTGATGTCCACACAATGAGACCATGTGGACAGACGAGAATTGTCAGGTCAGGCAGCGAGTGTTAGAAACCACCCATTTGGCATAAGAAGTTCACGGGGCACCCCAACATTTCATTTAAAAAATTGGTAGCTCAATTGCCTCAGACCATGCCTGAAAAACCTCCTAGGTGGTCAGATAAGTAACACTGGATGGCAAATTTGTGTTTGTGTAGTCTATTTGTAGGCAGTGGGAGAATTCCAGGAGATGAAGTATTTGCCTATATCTGTGCAGGAAATCAGGGTTTATAAATTCATGTATATAAGACCTTTTCCTACTGTCTCCAAAGCACACGATGCTGTCAGTCATTACTTGTAATAATTATTCAACATATTTTACGCAGTTTCCAACTTTCCTTTTTGGAAAGTTTCCCAGTTTTCTTTGTGTTTTAACAATCTGTGTTTCCTGCAAAATATTCTACAGAGATTGATCTACTTAGTTTCATAAACTTTATTCAGGAGCCAGGAACCACAACCTGTAGATTTTTAGAGATTTCTCATTCAGGTTTCCCTGTAATACATCATTACTGTGATCTGCCTTGAAAACTGGAGTAAAAGTTACTAGGAGAGTTTGTTTTGAGGAACTTTTTTCATGAAACACTTCACACAGTTTGCTTGTATTTGTTCCACTCTCTGGCTTCACCCAGATGTTGTCTGTTGCAGCCTAGATTTTTACATGTGAATTGCTGTTTGCAATGTTCATATATGATGGATGCATGAAATCTCTATGCTTAAAACTCTGTGTATTTGAAAACAATGTTAAGGTGTTAAAGATATCATGGCTTTAAATAAGGTGTTATGAATTCTACACCTGTCTTGTTTATAGGACAGAAAGTAGACCCCTGAAGCTTTTGCATTTCTTGTCTCTTTTAAAAGGAGGTATGAATAAACCCATAGAACTTCCATGTTTTTTGTTGTTGTTGTTTTGGTTTGGTTTGTTTGAATTCTGTCTATTCAGTTGTTTTGTATACCACTTGAATGGGAAATATCTGGATGGTCTGCTCAATTATAAATATAATGGTATATGCAATCTGTTTCAGCCAAAGTTATGCCTAGAAGTTTTAATATAATATGGAAATTCATAAATAGGTGTAGAGTTTAAATTAGTGGGCCATTTGGTTCTGGGGTATCTAAAGCTACTAAAGACAAAAATTAAATAATAAAAAAGAAGGCAAAAATAAACCTGACACTGAATGGATAAGTCTGAACAAAATCTCTTTGATTGGAGCATTTGGGATTACTGCCAGGCTGGACTTCGAGATGTTTATAATAGGCTATGTGTTGATTGAAGAGAGGAGCATGAAAGGTACAGTTTTAGCACCCAAAACCTATGCCAAAGTATGCAGGAAAGCGAGGACTGCAGGGGACAGATCAATTAAATATTTTAGGGCAGGATGCTTTAAAATGCGTGTTTGTAAGTTAAGACATAACCTAAACATTTTAATCACAAGAGATTCTGAAGTTTTATCCACCCACTGAGTTCTCAGTGGGGAATCAACATTTAAACAGACTCGCCTAGGTCTTCAGCAGTTCATTTTGTTTCAACCATATAGCTTTTGAATTGTTTGAACATTTAAAATTCATTCTTCTCCCCTGCTAATTATAGACTGTAAGGAGATGTGGTGATGTAGCTTTTCTTTCAGTTTCAGATCATACAGTTTGTTTGATTTACTCAAATTTTGAATTCTTTTGATATGAAAAGTAAATTTTAGCACAATGTCACAGCTGGATGGCATTCTTAACTAGAAATACAATTTTACCTTTTTGATTCCCAAACTCCTAAACACAAATGTAGGTTAAAAAAAATGGCTGATTATTAAAAGAGTGAGACAGGACACTGACAAAGCCAAAACCAAGAGTAGTTACCATTATTTTCTCTAGCTCTCACAGATCACCAATTCCCATGTTTTGGTTCTTCTAACAACAGCAAAACCTGGAGTGAAAATCAGCTGTTACGCATTTTTTTGTTTAAAGTAGCTCTGAAGCTAGCAAACTAAAGCATATTAGTAAGTTAAAGTTTTGACCATGGGATATTGTTAGTATGGAAATAATTAATGGTTCACTAGGTGGAAGAAGTTAGTTGTCCAGAGTAGCAGTGATGCTTTTAATCCACAAGATATAAAATAAAATTCAACATGAAAATGTACACTTGAAAAATTATTTCTTGTTTTGTTTATTCTATCAGCATTGTTTACCTTTTGATAATCGTGATTTGAGTTATCTTCTGGAATATAGAATAATTTTAAAGAATTATAATTTTGTCTATGAATTTTACTCCTAAAATACCTTAGGATATTTGACCAGTTTTGTAGTGTGAGACATACTGTACTGTTATGATTTTTCAATTTAGAACCTGAGTTTTGTGAAGTACTCTATTGTTTCATGCAGCTTAGGACAGGAAGTGCTTAAAAAGATTAGTAGCTCTCCTGTGAGTGCTCATTGATGGAACTCATCAATGAGACAAGAATTACATTAGTGAATAAAGGGTTTCAATGAGGTGAAACAATAGAGCTAGTGCAAAGATATAGATAAAGAAAATGGTAGTTTGTTGTTTTGAAAAGTAGTTTGTTGGTAAAATTAGAGGTAATATTTGGAATGGACTGGACAGAATCAAAATTGTAAAGACATGAGGAAAGATGAGGTTAAAAATTCTGCTTTGAGATTCTGGAAATAAAAAAAAAATAAGGTTGAAGAATGTGGGAAAAGGCGAATGAATTAAGGAGCTCTTCTTAAGGCTCTGGAATAAAAATACCAAAGTTACATACAGTCAGCAAGATTAATTCTGCTTTATTAGATAGCTTAAAGTCTAAGGTAGCTCTATTAAATCCAATGGAAATCAAATTAAAAAAAAAAAAATCACTGATTGGTACTGTAGAAAATTTCAGTAAGTAACATGGAAGAATGTGATTTTTTCTTTTTTTGTCTAGCAAATATGCATATAGGCCTACTGGTCAATATTGAGTTCTGTAACAGTATATAGACAAAGTCAGACCAACACTCAAACCTCTGAGGTGCTTTTGTCTTTGGCTATTGTAATTTCTTCAAGTGAAATTGTGCCATTTAATTATTTCATGAATAATGTGAGTATTAAAAATATTAATAATTTAAAGATATTTAAAAATCTGGGTAGTTATTATTTTGGATTTATTTAGTGGACCAATGGTTGTAGCATGGGGTAAGCAAGAAATGGCACCAAGCACTTCTTGTCATAAACCCTTCTGTAGTAGTATCCAACCGGTGTACATTGTTTTAATAGTAACATCTTGTTCTGTTGGTCACAAAATGTTCCTGGTAGAGACTGGCAAATTCTGGTTCATTCCTATTATTATTATTTTTTCTCTGTGTTAATTGTGTTGTGTACGCATAGGAAAAGATAGCCCTGAACTGAAAAATTTACTCTTCAATTACTGCAGTCAAACTGCAAATGGGATGGTGGGTAGGCACAGAAGGACAGAAGCTTTCTGTTACCAATGCAGAAAGGAATGGATTTCAGGTCTTTGAATCCCAGGTCCCTGCATTATTCTCTATTGTCTGGGTGGCAGCCACGAACACTCAGTTTTCTGAGTGATGTAAAAGCTAAACCAGTATCTCCAGAGGCAAAATGTTGATGAATTCATCTATCCAATTATTGGGCCTTCTATAAATTCAGTATTATTATTTTTCTTATTATGTAGATAATAGTAAAATGCCTTGGGAAACCTTGTACAAAATAGCTAAACCAATATTAGCTTTACAGCAGACAAATTATTTTCTTGCCTACGTGACTTTGTTGAGGGATGTGACTTACTCCAAGTCTCCATAAAAAGACAGTTCTTGTACCATGTTTTTGTGAAGGTCAGTGGTTCTGGACAGTTTCAGGCAGGTGATGGTGCCTGTTCCAAATGAAGTGTTCCTAACAGAAAATGCTTTAATACCACCCTCTTTTAAATTAAGGGCAAGGCAGTTTTCAATACTTTTTGGAGAGCAATCCAGATGAAACATTGTTCAAAATATTTTTGATTCAACCTTCATAAAGTTAATGTAGAAATTATATTCTGTACTATCTTGCATTTCTGGATTGATACAAGAAATATTTCTGTGTGGGATATGATGCCATGTTCTGGTTTTGAGGGGGAAAAATTATCACAGAAAGGATGGCACGTGAAATAAGAGACTGCAATTCCCTGACTACTTGCTTTCCTGGGATCAGCTGCTGGGGCATCTGGTGTAGCTCCTATGTTGGTAATCTGCATTGCAAATGGTAGGAATACATGCTGCATAAAAAGGAAAGATATCATTTGCACTCTATAAGCTGACTTCTTCCTTAGGTAATACTGGTGTCATTTGAGTTTTCTCCTGATTCAGCACCAGCCAGCTAACCGTCAGCCTTATCCTAATCTCCCTCTGACAGTGGCTCAGACCACCAATGGCACTATGTGGATGAGGAGAGACTGAGATCACAGAAGCCAAGATCTCCTGAGCTCTTATAACAGATCAATATGCAAAAGGAGTGAGAATAAATAAATGAGAGAGCACTTTAAAACTCCACATGTTAATATAGCTCCCCACAAAGTACTAACAAAGTACTCCCACAAAGTACTAATGTTTTCTGGACGTTCAGAGAGTTCCTTGTCCATTCAACAGTTCCTTGTCTAAGGAATACATTGAATTGGATTTTACATTAATATATGTTAACTTGATGATTAAGTATGTACATATATTTAATATTTATAAATGAATATAAAGTTTTGTTGCTGTGAATAATGTTCAAGTAAAACTGCTTTTTTTTTTTAGCTTTGAGTAAATGAAAATGAATTTTCTAGAACTTTCCTCTACCTGAGAAACCAGATTCTAATTTCAGTGACTTTAATGGTAACATAATTGTGTTTCACTCAACAAAATGGCAGGTATCAAAGTAAATGTTACAAAGGGAAAAGCGAAATAATAAGGGCTCTTTTCTCTGCAGGGTCTCCTCTTCCTTCCTTTTGTCTCTAGCTGACATATGCAGGATTATGCAAGTGTATCTTGTATCTCCATCACACAGAGTATTTCAGCCTATGCATGGCTAGTGAGTATTTCTGAGCTCCGCATGTAGGTGTTCTTATCTTTGTATATTCCAAAGAGATTGAAGCGATAAGAACATCAGCATTTGTAATCTGAATTAAGCGTTCACTCATGGAATTATTCAGGAATAGACATTGTGTTTCAGTTTGCATGTATCTTTATTCGAGATCAGTGTTTAAATACAGCTAGGCCTTAAATGCTGTGCGTGGTGAGAGGAAATAGTACAGAAACCAACTGTTTTGTTGCGGAAGGGAAGGCAGTGGCTAACCCAAAGAACTGTGGAGATGGACACAAGAACAGGACAAGGGCGATGGACAGGTAGGCAAGCAGGTTTAGTGAAGCTAGATTTTTTTTTTTTTCATTTCTCTGGCATCAGCCAGAATTCCTGGAGTTTCATTGCCCCCAGCTGGCCATTCTTTTTCCTGTGGTACCCACCTGTGTTTCTTTCCTCCCTCAGTCAGCCAGAGGGAAGGATCAGTCTGTGCCCTCACTCCATGACAGCTATCCCTACTGCAGGGCCCCTGGGACTGCCAGGCCCTTGGGCTCAGCTGGGCAAAGACTTAATTCTATGTGTCAAATGTAGCCTGGCTTAATTAACCTACTTCTACCTTTGATTGAATAACCCCCTTTTCTCTTTTGGCTATCTCATTAAAAGGTTGAATAAAATCTCTGTCTTAATTTGTTGCATATTAGATTTCCCTTTCCTGAGGCATGCTTTTTAGAGAGAACTTGTTTTATACTAACACATGCATGTGTTCTCTTTTTCTGTCTCCAGTATTTTTGTGAGTTCAGTTGTCGTCTTGCTCTCATTTTTATGTGGAACTATGTATTTCCTTTTGCTAGATCATAAGATGTAATGATGCTAAGCTCTTACCTTGATTTTCTAGTATTTATTATTAGTTTTCTTTGTCTCTTAATTGGGCGCTTTTTTCCTATGTTGCCTACAGTGCGTTAAAGACATTTATTCTATTTTATGACACTAGGAGAGTTCAATGTCCAGTCTTCATGACAGTTCGTTGGTTTGTTACTCCCTGTTTCCTACAAACTCACCAGTTTGTTCTGCTGAGCAAAATCTGCCCTCTGTAGCTCTCAAATTTGCTGTCTTCCCTCTGTTGTAAGCTATTATTTTCTTTAATGATGCTTTTGTATTTTCCTTCTACTTTTTTTCTTTCATTCATGTTTCTCATCTTCTACTTGACAATGAGGATATATGCTTTGTTCTCGTCTTTACTTTCCTACTCCAATGGTCTTTTCTTTTTTTTGTTCAATTTCTTTTTTTCTTATTTATCATTTTTATGATTGCAGTGATGCTAAATGCTAACCGCTTATTTTATCCTTAACTCAGGATAATTGATTATAGGGACAAATTTGTGATCTACAGATATCTGTCTCGCCAAAAAGGTGCTCATGATTTCTCTCAAGACAATGGGATTGTGGGTGGTTTGTTCTGGCTTATCTGTAATGAACAGCTGAAATAACGTAATTAAGGAAATCACACAAGATGTGATATGCCTGCATTTTCATTTCACATTCTGAAAGCTTATTTGAAATTCAGTCATATTTCATCAGTAGCTGATGCTACCCTGCAATCTAGAATTGATATTAGCATGCACGACATGTGAATTCACTGTTTCCTAAGAAATGTTAATATCTTACTTCCCTTCCGTATTCTGGTAAAGAGGATGCCTTTTCCTGCAATATATTGCCATATAGGTAAGCTAGTGCTCATAAATACCACATCTACTCTGTGTCTGATCTCTTTGGAATAGAGACCTGAATTCAGGTGGAATTTTGATTCTTTATCTGTATTATGAAATCACCCTTCATAGACGGATTTATTACTGTTCCTGTGTGGTGCCTATTGTTATGTGCTGAAGGGACAGTGACTTTCTGATATTTTCTCTATGAAGGCCATTATCATTGTACCTGTAAAACATTTTTTATTTGTATCTGGGCCCCAAAGGTAGCACCAAGCAACTGTATTCAAAAATTCCTGAAGGTTTAGGAGTTTTCTGCATCTTTAAAGCAATGCTACCTACTAAGAATGTCCTAAAGTTCTGATTTATTGATCTGATTTTAAAACTTAGAATTGATGGTAGTGGAAGAGGCAATAAAAAGCCATAAATGGTGCTCTTAGAATAGATTCAATTATTTTCTGAAAAAGATTGCCACAAGGAAAAAAGCATGCAGTGGCAGAAACTTTTCCAAAAAATAATAAAAAAATCAGTTGCTCAGTGTCAAAACTCCTTCAGCAAAATGAGTTATTTTTTCCTCTTGACTTTGGAGTTCCCCATTTTTCACCATTAACTCAACTTTCTTGTATTTCTTAATGTCAGATTGTAAGCATGCTGATGCTCAATGTCTTCATTTTGTTTCCCAGTTCTCATTCTTCCCATGCTCCTCTAAAAAGAAGAGGAAGCCCTTTGTTTAGGCTACATGTTCTAGGAGCGAAGAGTGTTTATAGAGCGTTCATCTGTTTTTCTTGTCCATGATACATACGGTGACATCATTGCATACTTTTATATGATTTGGACAATGCAAAACCAGCATTGAAAATGGAGAGAGCAAACAAGCATGTTTTTATAATTAACTACAGAACTTAGAGTGTAGCTTTTGAGTCATGTTTTTTTTTTTTTTTAAAAAAAAAGGCTCACTGTAGTTATGAACTCAAACGAAAGGATATGAACCTTCCTAAGCTGTTTCCATTTAGTGTCTGCTCATTCTGCTCCTCATTCTTCATTCTTTCTAGTACCAGCTTTAAAATAACTGATCAAAATAGTTATTTCCAAACACCTCAACTGGTGTTCCTGAAATCCGCTGGTGCTCTGCTAGCACTTTCCTCAACTTTTGTCAATACATTAGGACTTTCCCTCTGCTTGTGTACTTATTTGGGCTGGATTTAATTTCAGATCATCTTCTTTAGATATACTATTTTGAATTCTAATTCGGTACTCCAAAGTGCTTAGAAGGCCTTCCAGTTTCATATCATCTGACAAATTTTTAAGTGTCCTCTTTAGTCAACCATCTAATCACTGAAAGTTCTTACGTTGTACTCAGTCCAGGCCAAATCATCCACTCTCCTTCACCCAACTGTCTTCCTAATATGACAATAATAAATATACTTTGAGAGCATGGCTGCCTGAAAAGTGCATCACCTTACGTTGATTTCATTAGGCTAGTAGTCCTTAGAGGTATACATCACTGAGCAGATAACATGTTGGGGCTTGTTTTTCTGTCAGGCCCAATTAAATGCTTCTGTTTTACTATGACAATGAACAATATCAGAAGCTCTCATGGACGACGTGGTGCCTATGTGTCACAGACTGGTGTTGATGAACATCTCAAAAATTCTCATAGAATTTAACCAAGAAGTATCTCTCCTCCTCTTTTCTCTTACACAGTACAAAAGATATTTGTCATAAAAGGAAATTATTGATTTGACAGAATAGCTCTTAGATTAATGCTGGATTTTTTTTTCTCATCTTATTACATTCTATATGCTTTTGAACTGATTGCTTAATCACTTTTGCTGGTGTCTTTCTATGCAGTAAAATCTAGGAAGTAGTTCTACAGGATTTTTCTTTTTTCATGTTTTTGAAAATTTTAAAATATTTAAAAATATTTTTTCCTTTTTCTAGGCCTGCAGGATCCTGCAGATCCTGAGAAATATTCACTAATGGTGTAAAGACTCATTTGATTAGTTCCTTGAATACACTTAAGTAACTTTGTCAGGCTTCATTGATGTGAACACATCTAATTTATCTGTCATTCTTTTCCAAATATGACCTCAGCTCCTAATTCCTTTGTTAAAAGTACTTGTATCAAGCAACTGCACACAGTTAAGCTTTCTGGTCAAGGTTAAAATACATCAACCACTGAGTACTTGAACATTCTCTATGTTATCTGCTGGTTTTTGTACACTTCTTGTGAGTTAGCTTGTATACACATGTTTATGGCTTGGATCTCATGTACTTACTGAGTTAAGTAAACATTTTCAATTATGAGAATTTGAAACTGGATTTTAGTGTTAGATTTGAGGTGTCTGTTGGCTAAGTATTCCTGAGTAGGAAAGAGAAATGTTTTATTGGCCCCTATTACTCCAACGGCTCTGCAACTGACACAGTAATTTTCAAGCAAGTTGGATTACAGTCATGTTTTATAAAACATTTTAAAAATGTGGTCTGTGAAACCTAGCATCATGAATATTTTTGGGAGGCAGTTAACTCTAAAGGAACAGAGGTCTATACTGTTTAACGCTTTAAAGATAATACCTAGTATCTTCAGTTTCATGTGGAAATGAGTTTGGCAGCCTTTGTAGGTTAAGGCATGTAAAAGTCTCCTTTTGGTCTGACTCTACAAGTTTCTCCGTGAAACTTCAGCAAAGTATCATTTTCAGAAGTTCTGCTGTCTGGAAGATAATGCTTATCATCACTGCACACATGTTTGGAGAGTGAGGAATGGAGTTAAATTTTCTGTATTTTCCCATGTAGAGTCATTCTGACAAATCAGCTGCCCTTTCTGATGCGTGAACTGTAACATTTCATGTGATTCCTCTGAATTTACCTGTTCTGCAAAATCAGAAACTTTTAAAGATTAGGCAAATAAGGAGAAATAAATGATAAGGTGAAAAGGCCATGCTTTTGCATCCAGCCTATAAACGATGCTGCAAATTTTTGTGACCTGGTCTAATGAAAGGGTTAAATAGTGTTATAAACTGTTTGCTGTCTTTAGGCATTTGTTCTGTATCCATGGACTTATTTTAATGTAAATAGGCACCTCAACAGCTGTGTCCCCTTAAGCACGTTTTATTTAGCAGCTGGGTTATACACGTCACTTGGCAGCCATGGATTTTCAATTTTTCCCTGTGCCAAGGGGGCAGCTGGAATAATTTGAGTGCTCATTAATTTGGGAGAAATATGAGCTGTGTAAGTCAGACAACGTGAGTCTTCTGTATGGTGTTGTACAAGGATAAGCGGATCAGGGTAGAAGCAATTTGCCCTGTCCCAAGGGGGCCTTTATTTTTTAATAAGCTGGTTATGAAAATTCTATTTCTTTGCAATTTGAAGAGTCTAATTAGAGCCTGTAATTTCTCTCAAATAACTGGAATGGATGAAGGTTAACATTAGGCCTCCAGAGTCTTTTCACATTCATTTACAGACTTAAATCAGGTAATAGTTTGTAGCTAATTAGAACAGTGTATTAAATATTTAGTTTGACTTAACTGCAAGAACACATGGATGCTGTAGGGCTACGAAAATGATAAAATAGAGCTAAACTTAATTTTTAATCAAAGATAAAATTACAGGCTGTTCAGTAATTTTAGTACTGACTGATGTACTATGGCAGTCTGAGCAGCAATTGCCTTCAGTTGGCTGAAATGTCAAGATAAAGGATCATGTCTATTTACTGTCTTTGCTATAACACTGGTTCAAACAATTCATGGTGTATATATATAATGTCTGAAGAACTAATTGTTTTTCAGCGTGGCAGACAGTTTTTATGTAAAGTCTCATTTATTTTTCCATGCACCAACTCAGGAATTTCAGAAAGATTTTCTTAAATGAGACTGCTTCTTGATGCAGAAGTTTCTGATAAGCCACTCATAGGAAGTCCAACAATAAGCACACACTCCTGCAATAGTCTGCCAAACAGTGGGTCCGCTGTTCTATCACAGCAGTATCTGCATTTGCGACTTCTGCTTTGGTTGACATTTAATTTCAGTGAACTAGGAAGGTACTCCTAGAATTCCATGGGCAAACGTTGTTGTTGTTCCTGTAAATAAAGCCTTCAGTTTTATTCTATTATGCTTGTAATATTCAAAACTCTTTATATTCAGTGAGTAGGCTTCACTACGAAATTATAAAACTCTTCCTTTTGCTGGTTGGATTGCTAGAATTTGAGCCTTTTGCCACTGAAGTTAGTATAAAAACTCACATAAAATACAGTTGTACAGAACTGAACACGGGCTTGGAAAGTTTACCTCAGCACCAAACTAACTTGTACCTAAAATGTTTGGTTCAAAGTGCAGGTAGTGGTTTGCATCTACTTGTTGTGAAGGAGAGCTTTTGTTCAAGTTAAGTCTGCCAGAAAGAAGACAAATAGACATATTGTGAATCATTAAATACAGAAGCTCACTTCAACACAATTCTGTAAAGCTTCCACAAAACAGATCACACTATTTTCAACAGGACATTCTTAGGTATGCCACTTGGTCAGAGCAGGAGTGGCTATGGTTCTAATCTTTGTCATAGAATAAAATTCATGTAAAGAAAAAAGGCAAGTAAAACATTTTTGTTAATTAAAAATATGGTACCCGACTAATGCTGCTATCCTATGTTATATAATGGTATTGCGCCAGTGCAGGTGGGTGGCCATGTCAGAGAGCATAGAAAGACCTTACATCTGATGTCCTTTCCAATCACCCTTTTGCAGTTTGATGTCTTCCAAATCATTGTCTTTGATAGTAGAATTTAGTGGACAACCACTGCATTCTGTTATATTTTACCTGGTGAGATTTTAAAGCCTTTTTACAAATGTTATAGAACAGGTTCTTACTTCCAGTGATAATTGTGCATATTAATTTGTTAGGCAATGAGTACCTCAGTACTTTCATGTCCGGTCATATGTGAATGCCATTGTAGTTATACTGGAGTCTCACCTGCTCTTCTCCTTCCTAATCCATCTACAGTTTGTGAGTTGCTTTTTTAAAATCCCATACACTGACTGCGGCTCCCCTTTGTCTTGGCTGAAGGCTCACTTATATCTCCAGCAATTGCTCCTGAAAGCAATGACTTCACTTCTTCAAGCACAAACAAAGCTGTGGATCTAAAACTGGAGTAATAACAATGCTGAAATACTTCTAACTGAAAAGGGAAGAATGCTGATAAAAAGAAGATATAACCTAGTAATTGAGACAAAGTAAAGAAGAAATATACTGTTCATTTGACAGGAAAAAAAAAAAAAAGGCAGCTGTAACCTCAAAATAGTCAAACTTTTCTGGCTATAAGCTTATTCAGGCCTCAGATTCTTGGCTCATGACCTGTAGCTTTAATCTCAAGTTTCCTCTCCAGCATTTTTTGGATGCTAGAAACTCCATTACAGATTGGTAGAAAATCAGTGATAAAACTTCTAAATATCACCTTATTTTGTTACACTGGTTCCCAGTTGCCAATTTTTATAAAATGGTTTATGACTGCAATAATCCTCTCAAAATCAGCTGTTATCGGAGATAATAGCCAGTTGTCAGAGCATTAACCACCCTGACTTCACTTTGGGCTATTACGTAACAAAAAAATGAACTGGTGGTAAGGTTGCCAGGTGTATTAAATTATATGATGAATTATAGAGATTCTGTAATGGGGATTAGTGTCCAAAAGAGACTAGTGGAGATTGCCAAACCCATTATCTGATAGGACTGTAGACTGGACAAAATCCCAAGGGTGAAAGGGCAGCACTTTAACCATTATGTCATCCTCTAATCTGTGTCTGCACCATGCACAGTGAAGTACACTGAAAATGAGTTACCATTGTTCTGTAACATCCTGTAACTATATAATAACAGAAGTGGAGAAGTTGGTGGTATTTGGTTACTTAGTCTGATTTTGCTCTTCTCCCATGGATTCTTCCAAAAAAAAAAAAAAATTAGTTGATATACAAGAAAGCTAACTAGTAAAGTAGCAGAAATTGTATGAGCCTGTTTTTTCCACAGAAGCTTCAGCTAGATCCAAGAAAGTTGGTTATGTCACGGTTTCTGCTCTAATCCCTTCTCCTCCTCTCCATTCAGACAAATTAATTTGTTTAGGCTGCTATTTTGCATTTAAAGAAGAAAATAGCTGTTCTAGATTTCAGCAAATCCACTGACATGTTGAAGAATAGAAATAACTTGTTCAGGGATGGCTGAATTATCCGTAAGTAGTTCATCTAGGCTTGTCTGTTAATGGTTTGTAATGACAGATGTGGAATCTCGCATATCAGGGCTGGAAATAAAAAATTCTTTAGCTTCCCAGATGAGAGCACAGAGTTTGTTCTTGCCCCAGTAAATAGTATCACATTTTACTTTGAAATGATAACATTGTTATAGCAGAAAACCTACCTCAGGGAATCTCTGGAAGTTATAAAACGTGAGTTAAAAGTTTTCCTCTCCCTCTATATCCAATATGGTTGATCTAATTGTACCATTGCTGGCTTTACCAGTGGAAGGATATAAAAAATAAAACAAAAATTTCTAAAACTCAGTAAAAATATTTCTAAAATTCTTCAGTAAAAATGAGCGGTATATACTCAACGTTTGGAGGTGCTATATAAAGATTTTATTGGCACACTATAGATACATCTAAAATGAAACATTTAAGCCATTGGTCTCAAAGTGGCAGAAATGTAAGAGCTTTTGTTGAGAGTAAAAGTTATAGTGAAGGTTAAAAAAAAAAGATTTTTTTTCTTTTTTTTCCAAATAATTGGCACTTTATATAAAGTAGTCTTTGGGATTAAATTTTTCAGACATTGTCTCAGCCCAAAGCTTAATACTCTCAAAATCTGGAATTTTTCTTTGCTGATTTAATTGTTAAACTTCTAGGAAGAATTTATTATGTTCAATATATGCCATTGTTGTATTATAATTTGTACATTATTGATTGCTTATTTTTCATCATTAATGCATACTTCACATAGAGCATGAAAAATAAGCTAGAAAGTATGAGATGCACCTTAGACCTATTTTAT
The DNA here is from genome assembly GCF_964034855.1 of Anser brachyrhynchus. NCBI lineage: Eukaryota > Metazoa > Chordata > Aves > Anseriformes > Anatidae > Anser > Anser brachyrhynchus. Next base: position 23,663,620 of record NC_137705.1, read on the forward strand.
GTTTTTGTTTTGCTGCTAAATGCTAAATCTTAACTCTTTATTTAATACAACCTCTTTGCTCTGCCAAGTCTTTACATATAATTCCTCAGCAATTAACTCTTGCGGAGCCATTCAAAGCTCACTTGTCTTTGAGGGGAACTGATCTTGCCCGGTTTTCTATGACTGATCATTCAGTATGTGTAATGCAGCTAGAACTTGTGTCCCATGTAAAAGGCCTCAGATGTTTTGTTCCTTTCAGAAATGTCAGGGATCAAACCCATTTAGGGAAGCACTAAGTCGTATGCTAACATGGTGTTGAACACTTTCTAATCACCCGAAGTACCGTTGCATGGAGTAAAATAGCATAACTTCACATTCCCCTGCTAATTCTATCCCTAGTATATTGGGGGAATTTTGACAATAGGAAATGATTCTTCATAAATCTTGAGTTGCTTTATGATCTTCTGTAAATCCACAAAGGGTGTCAAGACTTTTTCTTTGCCTGTGGTTTTTGTAAGCTTTTGTAAATTTTCCATTTCCGTGATTTTTTTGTTGTTGTTTGGAGTTTAAGAAATAACAACAAAAGAAAACCAAAACAACAACCCCACCCAATGTCTTATGTAAGACCCCTAGCTTGTTTGAATTTTCTAAAAGTGTCTCTTAACAATCATAGACCTAGATACTTTCCTCACAGGTGAATGTGACACAGTAATGTTGTCTCCTGACCATGAGGAATTAATTGCAGCATCACTTCCCTTTTTTTCTGCATGTATATTCTGAAGTAGGTCTATTCAAAGAGCTGTTGGGGAGGCAGATGTTTGGGAAAGCAGGGCTCAGCTGCCTGATGATCCCCAGACAGATAAACTGTTTTTCTTTGTTACTGTTTTTGCTTGCAGAATCTTATTTTCCAGTTAAATAGACTGTCCAATTTTTGTTTCTGTTAACTGTTCTATCAGTATTTAGGGTAAAATACACAGTGCGTAGGATATCAAGATAATACAAAACACTGTTATAAAATTGCCTGAATACAGTGTGTAATTGCAGGAAAGATAAAATATGAGGAAATATATAAATGGAAACTTTTCCAAAAGGGATATTTGAAATACTAAAGGAGAGAAATTAACGATGAAGAACCTTTTACTAAGTAACTCAAGGTTTAAGGATTCAATTTTGTGAGGTAATGGCTTCAATTTCATGGCTTCCTCTCAGAGTGCAGTGTAAATTGAGTCTTTCAGCACCTTATAGGGTAAGGATCTGTAATAGGATAGAAGATACTGTGGTAGTGCTATCTCGTATTGTATTTTGAGGGTTTTGTGGCCCTCGTCAGTAAAATTTTGTATGCTTATTTAAAGCATTGTCTTCATGGAACTTCCCACTGGGTTATCAGTGCAAAACAAACTTTAACTTCTTTTTTCACCACTTCATAATAAGAAAGAGCTAGAATAAATAAAAATCACTAAAAGTATTCAGAGGCAAGATGAAGTTTCTAGACTGACGTATTTCTTCTGCTCTTTTCCCATGCCTGTTCATTGCCCTGTTTCTTGTGCCCTTTGCTTTGCAACAACAAGATACATTGGAATAGAGTCTTGAAATGCATGTATTATTTTGAATAGGTTTGTGTGTGTGCATGTGTAGACTAAAGTTACAAGACATAATACAACACCTCAAAATTGCTATGTCTTACAAATTCACCATTATTTCCCTTCTCAATTTGAAAATTTCTTGTGCAAAGACACGTCATGTTCACATTTTTTCTGAATGTGAATTTCTGTGATCTTGATGAATGGATCCAGTGTGACTCTCAAACACCTTTATGACTGCATTCAGACTGTTTCTTACAGGCAAGTGTGGTAGGGTAACATGGATCAATTGTAGCATCAATTTCCTCTTTTTTGTTGGCCTCTTCTGAGGTAGAGCTGTGCAAAAAGAGAGAGGAACAGGAGGATGGGATTATGTAAGGAGTAATATTGAAGATCAATTTTGAAATGGCGAAAGGCACGGTGTAATTTTGGGAGGGAAGCAGTAGAAGCATAATTAAAACCTCAAGTTCTTTCTAAATTGTAAGTTTAGGTTGGTTACATTGGGAATTTGAACCTAAAATAGAGGTCAGAAATTATAAAGCAGCAGGATCCCATGGAAGATAAGCCAGTTCCTGGTGTTTAAAGGATGAAAAGTTTGAGTTTATGCTTTGTAATTGATTGTAAGAATATTTCTGCTATAATAAAGCTTAAGAAATGGAGCATGAAAAATTCCTAATCAACAGAAAAAGGAACTGATTCTGAAGAGACAGGTAACTCACAACATAAAACTGGAATAGCAAAAGAATAGAATCAGAAGTTAACCCTGGCAAATTAGAATGTGATGTAATTGTTGATTCTGCCACCAGAAATACAACTTGTAAAGTTAACATGCTTATTTTTGTTCCAGTTGATTTATTTATTTATTTTAACTGTTTGGTAGGCTTTCTAAAGAATAGACAGCATCCCTAAAGCAATTGTTCTGAGTAGAAAAATAGACCTGCCTAGATCTGCACATGAGAATTTCAACATGGACATTTTTCTTTTCACCTTAAGCTGTTACTTTTCCCTGTATTCTTCCCATGTGCTCTCCTAGTCATATTCCAAATGAGTGAATCAGAATGTACTTTTTGTCAGCACCAGACTTTGAGAATGTAGCTCTGGGGGTTGTACTTAGAGGAGTGGCACTAGACCAGCTCTTAATGAAAATTATTAATCATTCTGCTCTGCTTTTAATTAAAGATACACAAATATTTCAATATGTTTTTAATATAGTAAACTGTGTAAATGTTCATTGCCTTTTAAATAACACATGAATAGGTTTAGGTAGAGTAGGAAAAGAAATGTCAATACAAATGTCAGTCATCTTTTTCCTGGTTGTCCACCTTCTCTATTCAGAAGACCGTATGCAGCACAGGTTAAAATAAGTAAAGGAAGACCATCAATTTTTTCTTTCTGGAAAGTTTTACTATCAAGAGTGAGTTACCTAAATAAATGGCGGCCTTTTGAATTATTGGGTTTACCAAATTCAGGCAATTTGAGAATTGCTTTTGTGAATCTTGAAATTACAGCACGTAAATCAAATCTAGACCATCTCTGGTCTCATCTGCAACTGTCATTTTCTTAGCTGTTGATCAAATGGAAATTGAAGTCCTTTGACCAATACACCATTGAGACTGTTGCAAAGACCAAAATGTTAAATCACTTTTGTAGGGGTCTGTATATAGGGTAATGCTCAATTTGTGAATCAAGTTCGTTGACTAGGATGCTTGCTTCTGCCAAGATGATGGCAAAGGTCCTTGCAACAGTCTTCAGCTGTACTGAGATACTCTGTATTGCTCTTCTACTGAATCTTTATTTCCATCTGACTGGTGGCTGTTTATGACTACTCCAGCACAGGCATGATTGACTGTTACCTGCTGTCATAAATTATGTTCAAAACATTTCTTAACTGTCTTAAGTATGTCCAGATGACTATCCAATGTTCCTGACACTTTCTGTTATGATAACTATGGAAGTATCTTTTCCCTATACAGGGAATATACAGAATCAGTCAATTCTACAGCACTAATTGCATTAAGAAATCTCTGGGTTGGATGCCCAGTTTCTCCAACCAGGCTCTGAATCAATACTTTGAAATATACAAATAGTGCCTATCAGGTGGTCTGGCATGAGTTGTCTGGGAAATAATAGAATGGCCTGGGTTGAAAAGGAACTTAAAGATCATCTAGTTTCAACCCCCCTGCAACCACCCACTAGAGCAGGCTGCCGACAGCCGTATCCAGCCTAGCCTTGAATGCCTCCAGGGATGGGATATCCACAGCCTCTCTGGGCAACCTGTTCCAGTGCCTCCGCACCCTCTGAGTGAAAAACTTACTCCTAATATCTAACCTAAATCTCCCCTGTCTTAGTTTAAAAACGTTCCCCCTTGTCTTATCACTATCAACACATGTAAAAAGGCGTTCCCCCTCCTGTTTATATGCTCCCTTCAAGTACTGGAAGGCTGCAATGAGATCTTGAAGCCTTCTCTTCTCCAGGCTAAACAAGCCCAGTTCCCTCAACCTTTCTTCGTAGGAGAGGCGCTCCATCCCTCTGATCATCTTTTTGGCCCTCCTCTGGACCCGTTCCAAGAGCTCCACATCCTTCTTGTGCTGGGGGCCCCAGGCCTGCAGAGTGTTCCAGGTGGGGTCTCCCAAGAGCAGAGTAGAGGGGGACAATCACCTCCCTCTACCTGCTGGCCACCCCTTTTTTAATGCAGCCCAGGACATAGTTGGCCTTCTGGGCTGCAGGTGCACACTGACGGTTCATGTCCAGCTTCTCGTCCATCAGGACCCCAAGTCCTTCTCCGCAGGGCTGCTCTCAAGTTCTTCTTTGCCCAGTCTATATAAATACCTGGGATTGCCCCAGCCCAAGTGCAGCACCTTGCACTTGGCCTTGTTGAACCTCAGTAGGTTCTCACGGGCCCACTTCTCCAGCCTGTCCAGGTCCCTCTGGATGGCATCCCTTCCCTCTATTATATCAGCTGCACTGCTCAGCTTGGTGTCATCTGCAAACTTGCTGAAGGTGCACTCGATTCCGTCATCTATGTCACTGATAACAATGTTGAAGAGAACCGGTCCCAAGACCAACCCCTGAGGGACACTACTTGTGACTGGCCTCCACCCAGACATAGAACCATTGACCACAACCCTTTGGCTGTGACCAGCCAACCAATTCTTTATCCATCTAACAGTCCATCCTTTAAATCCATACCTCTCCAATTTAGAGAGAAGAATGTGGTGAGGGGCCATATCATAGGCTTTGCTTAAGTCCAGGTAGGTGACATCCATTGCCCTTCCTTCGTCCACCGACGCTGTCACTCCATCACAGAAGGCCACCAGATTGGTTAGTCAAGATCTGCCTTTGGTGAAGCCATGCTGGCTGTCTCGGATCACCTCTTTATCTCGTACGTGCCTTAACATGTCTTCTAGAGGGCTCTGCTCTATGATCTTCCCAGGCACAGAGGTGAGGCTCACTGGCCTGTAGTCCCCCGGGTCTTCCTTTCTCCCTTTCCTAAAAATGGGAGTAATGTTTCCCTTTTTTTCAGCCACTGGGGACTTCACCCGACAGCCATGATTTTTCAAATGTGATGGAGAACGGCTCAGCAACCACATCAGCCATCTATCAGATGTTCTCAGACTGTTCAAAATTCCCACCCAGAGAGCTCCTGCAACAAGCCAGTTCTTTACAGTGAGGCTACCTGAAAGTTCAGGCAATCATTAAGTCACATGTTGATCCACTGTTCCAAATCGGTCAGTTTTGTCATTTGTGGAGAGACTACCTGGGGCATTCTTGGACCATCATAACTTATAACTATGGGAACTTGAATTTCATCTTTATATCCTGCTTATAACTCATATTTCATATCTCTTGCCACAAAACTATTACTATTTCTTGCTGAGCCAGAAAGGAAAGGCTGTTTTGCTTAAGGTGTCCATGAAGTAGTTTGCAGCTGCAAACAGACATCTCTACTGTCAGCTGCAAGCATGCAAAGCTCCCATTTCCACTCCTACATTGTATTTTAAGTTTCTGGAAATACTATTTTACAGTCTTGCTTGGCATGAAGATATGTCTTCATGGTTCCAGTGTGTAGAATCTTGCAGATTGACTTGTCTCGCTTAACATAGACAGAAGAAGGTTCCTTTCTCTGTTCTGCTAGTTAAATGAAGTTTCAGAGGTGAGGGCAGTTCAGGGACTGCAGATTAGTCTGTGCATAATGGATGAAACTGTTAAGTGGGTATTTCAGATGAAGTGGTTAGCACTGAAATAACTGTCATTTAAATCATCATTCTTAGGTTTCCTCATTAATGGTTGAGTGTGTGCATCTCTGAGATTTTATATAAGCTTTCTGTCCAGATTTTAAAGGTTCAAAGTTCAGAGCATTCCCTAGCTGTAACAGTAAGAAACTTATTAATAGAACTCACTTATTTTTCAAAATGAGATAATGCAACTAAGAATAGAGAACAAACCATTTGTGTAATCCAAATCATGATCTGTGCATTCCAAAGATGATAGTTTTTGCTCTTGGACTGAGCTTTGCTTTGCACTCAGTGAATCTGATAACATCTACAACTTTCAGCTTTGTAGATGGGATGTAACAAATCCTAACTAGTGTTTTTGTCTGAGAATATTTGCTTTCTCCACAGCAAACAGTTTATGCTAAAGCTCGATATGGTTGATCTCACATTTTACAGTTCGGAAACTGAGAATATTTAGATTCAGGTCTCTCTCTCAGATATCTTACAAGGCTTTCATAATTATCCAGAACTGAAGGGTTGTCTTTTTGTCATAGGCCTTTTGCCAGAGAGGTACTTTATACGCATTTGATGAAGATTTCTTCTTAAGATGAAAATGGTATCCTGATTCAGTCAAAGCTCTTTGATATTGAAAAGTGTTTCTCTCATTTGGCTTATTCAAAGTTAGCCAGGGCATATGTAGACTATGTAAATGTCGTTATTGGATCTTCTGAGACTAGCCCATAATAGCTTTGATCTTACTCCCTCTGCCTAAATTAAAATGTTCTCTTTGTACAGTTTGTTATGGTTTTGGTTGGGACAGAGTTAATTTCCTTCATAGAGGCTCACACACTGCTGTGTTTTGGATTTTTGATGAAAACTGGGGAGCCAGTCCCAGCCCGAAGCGGTCAGTCTTCAACCGCTAGCGCCGGCCGGGCTGCTTGGGTGTCCGGAGCCCGCCCTGCGGCTTCCGGCAGCCCCGGGGCAGGCGGGCTGCTGCGGCCTGCTCTGGCCTTGCGCGGTTTGGGCCTCCTGCTGCAAGCCCTAGTGGGCCGCAGCTGCGAGAGTGCCCCCAAGCGGGGCTGCTGGGGGAAGGCTGCTGCACCTGCTTCAGACGTTGCTCAGGGGCTGGAGACACGGTGTTTCTGCTACATCCAAAGAGACCCGATGCCTACAATATCATGGAAAAAACGAGCGTGACTAGTTGCCAGGAAGAGGAGCAGGCCTGGCATAAAAGCTTAGTAGTAACTTAGCCATCTGAGGGCTCAAAGCTGACACCTACTTCTCCGAAATCTGTTATAGTCTGCCCAAAGTCATGGAACTTGAGTTTAAAAGGGTGCAGGATGCATTGCTCCTACATCCCATCATCTTTATCGTTGACACAAGACCCTTCTTTATATCTTATGGCAGTATTTCTTTCTGGATCTGCCTCCTGTTTCCGGTTTTGTAACAAGGACTGTCACAGACAACCTGCTCTGCCCATTTGTCTTCCTGAAGGCTTTTGGAGCGTGCCCATGCACAACATCCTGACACAACTGTAAAAGCATAAAACTCATGTTCTTCTGTGTGAGGGCCCATGAAACCCTTTAAACAAAACCACTATGACTGTACAATGAGATAGATTGCTCTTCAGCAGTTGGAATTTTCCTAAGCCATATCACTCAGAAAAAAAAAGGAATACAATATAGTTCTTAAAACAACAACAAAAACAAACAAAACAAAAATCTAATACCTTTTTAAAAAAATGAACAAAGTACTGATTTAAAAAAAAAAAAAAGGTACTTCAAACAGGTACCGAGAACTCAATTTTGTCTCCAAACAGAATTTCATTCTTAATGCAAATTAGAAATTGTAAATCTTTTGTCTAATGTATTGAATTTATATGCTGACAACAGGCATTTTATTAATTATTTTTAAATCAGCAATTACACATCACTGAAATACAGGAAATCTGTATTCTGTGTTAGACTGTCTAATGTACCTTGTGATGGTGAAGGCCATTGGTATTTTTGTGATAGTCAAAAACTTGGGAGAACGTCTTCTGAGACAGACTGAAAGAATTTCTTTTACCTATAAAATGTGTGGTTTATAGAGTCTTGAAAGAGCCTTTATATAAGTATTTTTTTCTTCACAGATAGGGTAATTAGTCATTGGAACATGCTGCCCAGGGAAGTGGTGGAGTCCTCATCCCTGGTGTCATCTAAGATAAATGATGAAGTTGAGTGTCTATGGATAAAGGATCAGGGAGAAGGCCTGTAGGGGTGACATCTTGGTGGTGGTCTGTTATAGACCGCCTAATCAGGACGAAGAGATGGATGAGGCATCCTATGAGAAGCTTGCAAAAGTTACACAATCACCAGCACTCGTTCTCATGAGAGACTTCAACTTCCCTGGTATATGCTGGAAGTATAATACTGCACAGAGGAACCAGTCCAGGAGGTTTCTAGAGTATGTGGAAGATAGCTTCCTGACACAGCTGGTTCAAGAGCCTACCAGGGGAGGTGCCCCACTAGACCTGCTTTTCACTAACAGAGAAGGACTGATGGGAGATGTGAAAGCTGGGGACTGTCTTGGGCAGAGTGACCATGACATTGTAGAGTTTTCTATCCTTGGTGATGTCAGAAGGGCAACTAGCAAAACTGTTGTCTTGAACTTCTGGAGGGCAGACTTTGACCTATTCAGAACACTTGTTGCAGGGGACCCTTGGGAGTCACTTCTGAAGGGCAAAGGGGTCCAGGAAGCCTGGACGCGCCTCAAGAAGAAAATCTTAAAGGCACAAGAGCAGGCTGTTCCTGAGTCCCATAATGTGAGCCGGAGGGGAAGAAGACCAGCATGGATGAACCAGGAACTTTTATTGAGACTCCGGGAGAAAAAGAGAGTCTGTGTCCACTGGAAGAATGGACAGGCTACTTGGGGCGACTACAAGGAAGTTGCTAAGATATGCAGAGAGGAAGTTAGAAAGGCAAAAGCCCAGCTTGAACTCAGATTGGCCACTGCAGTAGAAGAGAACAAGAAATCCTTTTACAAATATATTTGTAAGAGAAGCAAGAGAAGAACCAAGGAAAATTTCCGTCCTTTACTTCATGCAGCAGGGAATGTGATCACTGAGGATAAGGATAAGGCTGAGATTCTCAACACCTTCTTTACATCTGTCTTTATTAGTCAGATCAGTTATCCTCAAGGTACTTTACGCCCTGACCTGGGCGTCCCCTGTGATTCAGGTAGATAATCACTCCCTGTGATCCAGGAAGAGACAGTTAGAGACCTGCTCCTCCATCTGGAATGTCACAAGTCCATGGGACCAGACAAGCTCCACCCTGGGGTGCTGAGGAAGCTGGTGGAAGTAATTGCCAAGCTGCTTTCCACCATCTATCGGCATTCCTGCTTATCTGGAGAGGTCCCAGAGGACTGGAGGCTTGCCGATGTGACTCCCATCTACAAGAAGGGCCATAAGGAGGACCTGGGGAACTACAGGCCTGTTAGCCTGACCTCGGTTCCAGGGAAAGTTATGGAGCAAATCATCTTGAGTGAGATCACATGGTACTTGCGTGGCATCCAGGGGATCAGGCCTAGCCAGCACGGGTTCACAAAAGGCAGGTCGTGCTTGTCGAACCTCATCTCCTTCTATTATTGTGTGAGTAGACTGGTAGATGAGGGAAGGGCTGTTGTTGTAGTCTACTTAGACTTCAGCAAGGCCTTTGACGCAGCCTCCCACAGTATCCTTCCAGGGAAACTGGCTGCCCGTTGCCTGGACAGGTATACTCTTCTCTGTGTAAAGAACTGGCTTGAGGGCCATGCCCAGCAGGTTGTGGTTAATGGAGTTAAGTCCAGCTGGCATCTCGTTACAAGTGGTGTCTCCCAGGGGTCAGTACTGGGGCCTATCTTGTTAATACCTTTATTGATGACCTAGATGAGGAGATTGAGTGTACCCTCAGTAAGTTTGCAGACAACACCAAGTTGTGAGGTAGTGTTGATCTGCCTGAGGGTAGGGTGGCCCTTGAGATAGGCTGGACTGCTGGGCTGAGGCTGTCCTGGTTCCAGTTAGGACAGAGTTAATTTTCCCTCATAGTAGCTGGTAGGGTGCTATGTTTTGGATTAGGATGAGAAGAGCGCTGATAACATGCTGATGTTTTAATTGTTGCAGAGCAGTGTTTACACCAGGCCAAGGACTTTTCGGCTTCTCGCTCTGTCCTGCCAGCGAGCAGGCTGGGGGTGCAGCAGGAGCTGGGAGGGGACAGACCCAGGACAGCTGACCCAAACTGGCCAAAGGGGTATTCCATACCATCTGACGTCATGCTAAACAATATATAGGGGTGGCTGGCCGGGGTGGGGGGCCGGCTGCTCGGGGATAGGCTGGGCATCGGTCAGCGGGTGGTGAGCAATTGCATTGTGCATCACTTGTTTTCTTACACATTATTATTATTAATACTATTATCATTATCACTATTATTATTGTTATTGTTATTATTATATTCCTGTCTTAATAAACTGTCTTTATCTCAACTCACCGGCTTCACTTTCCCGTTTCTCTCCCCCATCCCAGAGAGGGAGGGGGGAGGGTGAGCGAACGGCTGTGTGGTGTTTAGCTGCCAGCCGGGTTAAACCACAACAGAGGCGAATAGGATGAGGTTTAATAAGGCCAAGTACCGGGTCCTGCACTTTGGCCACAATAACCCCATGCAGCGCTATAGGCTTGGGGCAGAGTGACTAGAAGACTGTGAAGAGGAAAGGGACCTGGGAGTGTGGATTGATGCTCACCTGAACATGAGCCAGCAGTGTGCCCAGGGAGCCAAGAAGGCCAGCGGCATCCTGGCCTGTATTAGAAATAGTGTAGCCAGCAGGAGCAGGGAGGTGATCATCCCCCTGTACTCACCTTTGGTGAGGCCACACCTCGAGTACTGTGTTCAGCTTTGGGCCCCTCACTACAAGAAGGACATCGAGGCCGTGGAGCGTGTCCAGAGAAGGGCAACAAAACTGGTGAGGGGCCTGGAACACAAGTCTTACGAGGAACGGCTGAGGGAACTGGGGTTGTTTAGTCTGGAGAAGAGAAGGCTCAGGGGAGACCTCACTGCACTCTACAATGACTCTACAACTTCTTGAAGGGAGGTTGTGGTGAGGAGGGGGTCGGCCTCTTCTCTCAGATAACTAATGATAGGACTCGAGGGAATGGCCACAAATTGCACCTGGGAAGATTTAGATTAGATATCAGGAAAAACTTTTTCTCTCAAAGAGTGGTCAGGCGCTGGAACGGCCTGCCCAGGGAGGTGGTGGAGTCACTGTCCCTCACAGTGTTCAAGAAGCACCTGGACAAGGTGCTATGACATGTGATTTAGTAGCTTAGCAGGTAGTATTGGTATTAGTAGGACAGTTGGACTAAATGATCCTGTAGGTCCTTGCCAACGTTGTGTTTCTATGATTCTATGAGATGTGTGGAGATGGCACTAAGGGACATTGTTTAGTAATGGGACTTGGTAGGTCAGTTTGATGGTTGAACTTGCTCATCATAGAATGGCTTGGGTTGGAAGGAACCTCAAAGATCATCTAGTCCCAACCCCCCTGCCATACACAGGGATGCCACCCACTAGATCAGGTTGCTCAAGGCATCATCTAACGTGGTCTTGAACACCTCCAGGGATGGGGCACCCACAACCTCTCTGGGCAACCTGTTCCTGTGCCTCACCACCCTCTGAGTGAAGAATTTCTTCCTAACCTCTAATCTAAATCTCCCCTCTTTTAGTTTAAAACCATTCCCCCTCATCCTGTCAATATCTGGTTGAGCAAAGAGTTGCTCTTCATGCTTTTTATAAGTCCCCTTCAAGTACTGAAAGGTTGCAATGAGGTCATCCCGGAGCCTTCTCTTCTGTAGGCTGAACAGCCCCAGCTCTCTAGGCCTTTCTTTGTAGGATTATTTGAGTGAAATAGGTGTTCCATGGAATCATTTTTCAGAGCAGAACGGTTCTGACACTCTCCATGCAGTTACTTCAGATACAGAAAGAAGAAAATATGGTGGTCACTATTAACATTTTTTAAACAGTTTTTACTGATCAGCATTTATCTTACGTGGCATCTGAGAATATGGATGGATATTAAATCTGGTGCCTAATGTCTAGTCTATTTGCAATAACATTTTCAATAGCAAATATAACAATATGTGAGCTCTTTTAAGACAGTCTGTGGCCACCCAGACTGAGTGTCCACTCAAAAATGTGGCAGTTCAGGTCTCTGGATGCACGGAGTGCCTGAGCCTGTTGCTGCCCTCTGAGGATGGCAGAGACACCGTGTGTGTGAGGTGTGAGCAGGTGGACGACCTGCTCAGCCTGGTGGCAGAGCTCAAGGAGGAGGTGGAGAGGTTGAGGGCCATCATGGAGTGCGCGCGGGAGATAGACCTGTGGGACAACTCCCTGCAAGGCCTGAAGGAAAGGCACCGGGGTGAGACACCCCAAACAGTGGTGGACCCCCTGCCCTGTTGAGCAGAGGGAGGGGACCTAGGAGATGAGGACGAATGGAAACAGATCCCTGCTCAATGTCACAGGCAACCCCCCTCCCTACCAGCCGTGCCTACCCAGGTGCCCATACACAACAAATTCGAGGCCCTGGAGCTTGAGAGACCGGTGGGTGAGGATGAAGTGAACACTCTACCCAGGAGGATGCCTAGGGCAAGGAAGTCAACTCCACACCTCAGGACTGCCTCCACTAAGAAAGAAAGAAGGGTGATTGTTGTAGGCGACGCCCTTCTCAGGGGAACAGTGCCCTATTTGTCGACCTGACCCTACCCGTAGGGAAGTCTGCTGCCTCCCTGGGGCCAGGGTCAGGGACATTTCCAGAAAGCTTCCCAACCTGGTTCGCCCTTCTGATTATTATCCTCTTTTCATAGTCCAGGCTGGCAGAGATGATATTGAAGAGAGAAGTCTGAAGGCTATCAAACAGGACTTTAGGGGACTGGGATGGTTAGTAGATGGAGCGGGAGTACAGGTCGTGCTTTCCTCCATCCCTACAGTGGCAGGGAGGGGTATAGAGAGGACTCAGAAAGCCCACCTGATAAACAGGTGGCTCAGAGGCTGGTGCCAACACAGAAATTTTGTTTTTTTTTTTTTTTGACCATGGAGTGCTTTACTCGGCACCCGGCCCACTAACTGCAGATGGGTCCCACCTGTCTCAAAGGGGAAAACAGACACTAGCCCAGGTGCTGGCAGGGCTCATTGAGAGGGCTTTAAACTAGGTAGGAAGGGGGAGAGAATAAGGCTCGTTAGAGGTGTGCCAGGGAGAAGTCAGGGCCGGGAGAGCAGGCAATGGCCCAACTGAAGTGCATCTACAGTAATGCACACAGCATGGGCAATAAACAGGAGGAGCTGGAAGCCACTGTGCAGCAGGCTAGCTGTGACTTGGTTGCCATCACTGAAATGTGAGGGGACTACTCTCATGACTGGAGTGCTGCAATGTCTGGCTATAGGCTCTTCAGAAGGGACAGGCAGCACAGAAGGGGTGGTGGTGTGGCTCTATTTTAGAGAGTGTTTTGATGTTGTGGAACTCGAGACTGGGAATGATAAGGTTGGGTCCCTATGGGTTAGGATCGGCAGGAAGGCCAACAAGGCAGGCATCCTGGTGGGGGTCTGTTACAGACTGCCAAACCAGGATGAGGAGACGGATGAGGAATTCTACAGGCAGCTGGCAAAAGTTGCGTAATCGTTGGCTCTTGTCCTCGTGGGGGACTTCAACTTCCCAGACATATCCTGGACATGCAATACAGCTCAGAGGAAGCAGTCTAGGAGGTTTCTGGAGAGCGTGGAAGATAGTTTCCTGACACAGCTGGTTCAAGAGCCTACCAGGGGAGGTGCCTCACTGGACCTTCTGTTCACAAACAGAGAAGGACTGGTGGGAGATGTGGTGGTTGGGAGCTGTCTTGGGCATAGTGAACACAAAATGGTAGAGTTCTCTATTCTTGGTGAAGTCAGGAGGGGAACCAGTAAAACCGCTGTCTTGGACTTCTGGAGGGCTGACTTTGAGCTGTTCAGGACACTGGTTGGCAGAGTCCCTTGGGAGGTGGTTCTGAAGGGCAGAGGAGCCCAGGAAGGCTGGGCAGTCCTCAAGAAGGAAATCTTAAAGGCTCAGGAGCGGTCCATCCCCACGTGCCCAAAGACAGGCCGGTGTGGAAGAAGACTGGCCTGGCTGAACAGAGAATTGTGGCTAGAGCTTAGGAAAAAAAAGCGTGTTTATGATCTTCAGAAAAGAGGGCAGGCCACTCAGAGGGATTATAAGGATGTTGAGAGGCTGTGTAGGGACAAAATTAGAAAGGCTAAAGCTCATCTGGAGCTCAATCTGGCTACTGCTGTTAAAGATAACAGAAAATGTTTTTATAAATACATTAACATGAAAAGGAGGACTGAACCCTGAGCTGGTGGAAGGGGATGAGGAGCAGGATGTGGCCCTCACAATCCATGAGGAAATGGTTGGCGACCTGCTACAGCACTTGGATGTACGCAAGTCGATGGGGCCGGATGGGATCCACCCGAGGGTACTGAGAGAACTGGCGGAGGAGCTGGCCAAGCCGCTTTCCATCATTTATCAGCAGTCATGGCTATCAGGGGAGGTCCCAGTCTACTGGTGGCTAGCAAATGTGATGCCCACCTACAAGAAGGGCCGGAAGATAGACCCAGGAAACTATAGGCCTGTTAGTTTGACCTCAGTGCCAGGGAAGCTCATGGAGCAGATTATCTTGAGTGTCATCACGCGGCACTTGCAGGGCAACCAGGCGATCAGGCCCAGTCAGCATGTGTTTATGAAAGGCAGGTCCTGCTTGACGAACCTGATCTCTTTCTATGACAAAGTGACGTGCTTGGTGGATGAGGGAAAGGCTGTGGATGTGGTCTACCTTGACTTCAGTAAGGCTTTTGACACCGTTTCCCACAGCATTCTCCTCGAGAAACTGGCTGCTCTTGGCTTGGACTGGCGTACGCTTCATTGGGTTAGAAACTGGCTGGGTATCCGGGCCCAAAGAGTTGTGGTGAATGGAGTTAAATCCAGTTGGAGGCTGGTCACTAGTGGGGTCCCCCAGGACTCAGTACTGGGGCCAGTCCTCTTTAATATCTTTATCGATGATCTGGGTGAGGGGATCGAGTGCACCCTCAGTAAGTTTGCAGACGACACCAAGTTAGGTGTGTGTGTTGATCTGCTCGAGGGAAGGAAGGCTCCGTAGGAGGATCTGGATAGGCTGGACCGATGGGCTGAGGCCAACTGTACGAGGTTCAATAAGGCCAAGGAGCTGCTGAGGGAGCTGGAATCGTTCATTCTGGAGAAGAGGAGGCTCAGGGGTGACCTTATCGCACTCTACAGGTACCTCAAAGGAGGCTGTAGCGAGGTGGGTGTTGCTCTATTCTCCCACGTGGCTGGTGACAGGATGAGGGGGAATGGGCTAAAGTTGCACCAGGGGAGGTTTAGGTTGGATGTAAGGAAGAACTTCTTTACTGAAAGGGTTGTTAGGCATTGGAATGGGCTGCCCATGGAAGTGGTTGAGTCACCATCCCTGGAGGTCTTTAAGAGATGTTTAGATTTAGAGCTTAGTGATATGGTTTAGTGGAGGTCTTGTTAGTGTTAGGTCAGAGGTTGGACTAGGTGATCTTGGAGGTCCCTTCCAACCTAGATGATTCTGTATGTAAACCCATCACTGTGTAGGTCTTGTCCACATGCAGAAATTGAAGTAATTAGAATTTATCTTGCAGAATTAGTGCAGTAATGCCGTACTGTTGACTTAAGTTATATTTTTACATAGATGCGGAAAGGAAGTTATGTGATCACAGTTGCTTTTTCCCTGCTTGTTGGTATCATACCATGGATCGTACCAGTGCATCTGGAATTATTACGTAAGATTTAACTTTATGCCTATTCAAAACAGTAAAACCAGTATAAAAGAGGTATGTAGAGCCAAGTTTGTTTTTGAAAAATGGGATTTAGATTCTAGACTTACTCAGGAAAGTTTCAATTTTAACTTCATTTGTTACCGAAGTCATTGCTGTGATCTCAGAGAGCAGAAAGTGACATGGCAAGCTTTTGTTTTATAAAACTGATTCTATGCTGAATGGTTAGGGATGCATGAGTGTTTCCCACTGCAAGCTCACAGCGAATTAACTTTCCACTGGTGGATTCAATGAACTGATCAACGAAATTTTTAGAAGCAGGTTAATAATCAGAATTGTTTGCTATAGGAGCTGATTTGGGGAATTTTTCTCACTATCCTGAATGGAGAATTAAACAATATCCATAAAACCCATTAATGTATCTTTAAAATCAACAAAGAAAGGTAAACTTCAATGTCTGTTTTGTTTTTTAAACCAGATTACTTTTGGGAACTTATATTACTATAAATAATGTCATTCTATTAAGTAATGAACAGTATAGAGATGGCATTTTAAAAATATAGCTTACCATATATTTCTTTTTACAGAAGATTTTGTACTTTATGGTATAGCTAGTAAATGTCATTTATATAATGTTGCAGCAAAAAGAGAATAGAGAAAAATACACAACTCATTGGGATAAGGAAATATAACAGCATTTAATGAACTGATCACTCATCTTCAGTGTTAGCTGTCTATAGGTTTTATTTTTATTTTTGAAGTAATGCCAACCAATTAGCAGTATTTCTGATGGTGCTTTAAATAACTTCCAGAGAAACTGCAGATACCAAATAAACTATATGTTTAAAATGCACTCAGAGAAAAATCATTAAAATCCTTGCAACAATATCACAGAGGCAGTCCATTCTTCATGATGATCTATGATATCTATTTCCTGAAATTTTATTATTAGTAGGTTTAATGCAGTTTGGTTGCTGCCTAGACCTGTTATCATGCTTACTGCTCATTCTTTTAGATAAGGCTGGTCTCCTTTTATTTTATTAGGAGCACAATGTCTTTTGATTCTGTATAGATTAAAGCAGATCATTAGATATAAATCTCTCAGACGTATTCAATCTCATCATAGGCTATATTCTAGCATTATTTTCAGAAATATAAACTGACAGTGATTTATGCTATATTTTCACAGTATAAATCTCACTGTGCCCTTTCACTTGTGTTCAGAAAATAAAGATTTTTTTTATTAATGGTTTTGTTAGCTATCAACAAAGCATGAAAGTACTATTCTTTAATGCTGTGTCCTCTAGACTCTTAGTCAGATTATGCATACTATTTACTTCAAACTAATTAACAACACTACACAGTGTATATCTTTTTTTAAACGATGTAAATATAAATCATGAATGAATTATACGTACATTTTATCTTTGAAGGACTGGAGAAGGTTTTGTGATTGAAATCTTGTCTTTAGGCAAGATAATAATGCAAGACACTGTATGCCTAGAAAGAGGATTTGGCCATTAAGAAAACTGAAAAAGGGACAATGAGGACTATAGTATCACAACTGAGAGTAAAGAGAGAAATCCTCCAAGTACATTTTAAAACTTCTGTGGAAAATAAACTTGTTCAGAGAAGGTGAAATTAGATCAGTCTGTTCAGGAACTCATCTGTCCAGATCTTGCATATCTCCCAGGATGCAGGTTCTACAAATTCTCTGGACAATGTCGTCTTATATTTTGTTACCCTCATGATTAAAAGGTTTTTCCTTAGAACTGTTCAGAATTTCTGTTGTTCTGACTTTTCCCCCTTGCCATCTTAGAGGCCACATTCAAGAAGAATGAGTCAGTGAGTCAGTGTCTGTCTTGTATAGGGAAGTCCAAAACTGGTGTGTGTGGTGGGGTGACATTACTCCTGGAATAGAGAGGAATAATCTCACTGGTGTACACCTTGCTTATACAGCCCAGTATGAACTTGACCTCTTTTGCCTTAAGGGCTCCCTGCTTCTTGTTCACCATGGACCCAAGGCAGTTTTCTGTGAAGTTGCCTTCTAACCATCTCCCTGTTACCTGTGCTAGTGCATGTTTTTTTTTTTTTTTCCATGCCAGATACAGGATGTTTTCATGTTGAACCTCATGAAGATGCTGTCAGCCCAGGCATTCAGCATGTTGAGGTCCCCTTGAGAAGTGGCCTTGCCCCGCTGGGGCCATTCCCCCAGCTTGGGATGCGCCATGACCTTGTTAGGTGTGCGTTCTGTCCAGGATGTCTGGGTAGCCTTCAGTTTTTCTTCAAAACAGTATTTCTCCTAATAATAACAAGCGGATACTCCTCTTCCTACTTTCAGGCAATTTGTGAGCAACTTATTCTTGTAACAAATAGCTCTAGATGGATTTTATTCAGGTCTTGAATAAGCTGTCTGCTACTGTGCTTTTCAGATGAGAATTGTGCATGCATTTGTGTGTGTGAATGCATTTATTCATAAAAATGAGAATTGATTCTCTGACGTAAGGCTATTGCTGGAGATGTTGTCTTTAAAGGAATTTAAAAGCCTGGTCACAACCTTTGCACACAGTGCTGCTTTTTTCTCACATCTAAAATGTGAAAACCGTTTTTGCATTTTGCAACAGGGCACATAACTGGTATTGACCAACTGAAAGAGTAATTTCCTCCTCAGAAATCGTCCTATACTCCTGAAAAAAAGTTGTTTATTTCTCTCATAATTTAGTTAAGTGCAAGTCTTCTGTGTGGGGCAGAGCCAAATAACCTTTCTCAGGTTGTTGTTTTTTTTTTCAACGTTTCATTTCATTTCTTCCTGTATCCATTCTGACACTGCTAATGTCTTGGAAGTCATGGCCTTAATTATATAAATCTAATTTCCTCTGAAATTTCCAGGCCAGATTGAAGCTTGCAAGGGGATAATCTGCTATGTACTAACTTTACTTTTTTCCAGCCCTCAAGCATTTTTAATATTGATATACAATTTTATGTTTTTCTGTACCAGTAAAAAACAACAACAACAAAACAACCCCCCCCCCCCAAAAAAAAAAAACACCAAAAAAACAGGGAAAGCTATAATACCATAGAAATCTTCAAAGTTTTAGCTCTCATACCTGAAGTCTCATTATTTCTTGTATAGAGTTTTTCATCTGCATCCTGGAAAAAGTTTCCTTTTGTGTTGTGTGTTATATGGGCCATATCAAATTATATCTGTAGACTCACAGAAGTTAGAGATGAATAACTGATGATCTTTTTTGACAGAACAGAGTTCTCCAAACAGTATCGCATTAGGCATAAAACTGATGCTAATCTTGATCATGAAAAAGCCACAAAGCAGTAATAATGCTAACAAAAAGATCAAAGCTAAAAAAAAAAGAGAAGGAGTACAAGACTATTACCTCCCAGATAGCATGCCATGTACTTTAAAGTTTTATTTTGGACAAACTTGACAACTGTGATGCTTTGAGAAAAAACAAATAGAGTATTTGCTAGAAATATCTGATAATGGAAGACTATGACTGGGAATGACCATGATACCCCTTCAAAACAAACAAAAAAATCTTTCAGATGTCCAAATTCTATGTCTGAGCTTCTATCAAACCTGAAAGACAAATCCTTAACACTAATCTTGGATTTAGCTACCTAAGCCAGAGGGTGTGTAAAGAGCATCACATTGCAAAAACTATCATGGAGTTTGATATCAGCGTGCTGTGTTAGTGAAAATTATTTAGCGGAGATAGCGTAGGTCAGTATGCAGGTATTTTAGCATTACTTATTGCTGTCCACATTACTGAAAATAACATCAGCTCATGTTAATTCACCCACTCCTGTTAAGAGAAAGTAGCATAGAGTCAGCATACACAGATGAAACAGATACTATTTTGCAGTAAATACAATAAAGTTGTGGTTGATCTGCTTGATTGGAAGGACTCCTCAACGTATGTTTATCTGAAGAGAAAAGGGGATATGAGGCAAATATTTTGCATTTGCAGGATTTCTGGACAGATGTCCTTTTGTGTATATCTGTGCATGCACATGCATAGCCCAGTGGTGTGGCTCTTGGCACAGATGCTTTTATCTGGAATTGTGGCAACCCTGCACGTGAGTCTTCAATTTATCACTTGATGATTGCACAAGTACCACCTGTGGGTACCTGCCTCTAGGCTGACACAGGGACAATGGCATATGAATTTTGAAAACCAATGGGAATTTGCTTGCCTGGAGTTTCAGATTCTTCATCTATAGAAGTATTTACTAATTATGCCTCTTCTTCCGCACCACAGCAATTTTCTGAAGTCATAAATGCAGAACAGATTTGCCTAAAACACGGTTTTGTCATGTACTCTCATGGTTTTAGTTTATTCTCGCTTATACTTCTGCCATTTAACCTAAACTTTTGTTACATGTCAGAGATCAGAAACATCAAAAGAGATCAGCCATTCTGTTACATCGAATAAAAGCCATGTTTCGTCATGAAGACATTACTTGCAGTAATAATTTCTTAAAAAGGGTCTATCCATACCTGAACTGCATATCTGTATGGGAAGTTCCACTGTGTAGGTTTTAAACGGCTGCAGCATTAATTGACTTGATCTCTTCATTGTATTTTCAGGTTCGTATTTTTACCTATCTGATTGGAAGAGAAGCTGCTTTTGCTGATAACCTGAAGTGGATGGCCTGTGCTAACAAAGGTTAGTTAACCTTCAACAGTGAAAGCCTTGCTTTCGAAACTGTATCCCTGGGTCTTCCTGCATACCTGACCTGTTTTACAGGTACAGTGCCACTGACAACTAATCAAAGAGGATGGGGTTGTTTTTTTTCCAGGAAGAAAAAAACTTATTTTTCCATAGCACGCAATTTAAAATATATTTTCTTTCTTAAAACGTCTGAATCTTTTTAAGATGTGGTCTTAAATTTTAGTTCAGAGACCAGACCTTAGTTTCAAATTGGTTGTCCTATTGTAGCTGTTACTAATGGTCACAGTTACTTTGGTACATAAAAACACTGGGTGTAAGTCCTGTTGAGTTAGGCACGGTATGTAAAACACCAGACATCCTGTCCCTTGAGGAGCTGGCAGTGTAATTGAAAAAACAGGTTTATATTCTGTAAGGAAGGCGCATTAAAACATGTAAGATGCTGAGATGCTACAGTAAAAGGATTGACTAATATAAGTAAATAAGTAAGAATGATTCAGAGGAAAAAAAAAGCACACTCAAAAAAATAATTATTCTTCAAGTTTTCCTTTCCTCTTGGAAATAAAAAAAAAAAAACAAAACACTTATTTTCCTTTTTGCCACATTACATTATGATGAATTGCATCAGGTGCTATCCATTTAGTCATTATTTCTTTAACTACTGTTATGTCCAGCTGATGGAAATTACTTAGTTTGAAGTCTTGTCTTAATCAGCTAATATTACACTATAATTTAGCTTAAGTAATAGTATAAGAATCCTTTGAAGCATCTTTTTGAAGACAATTTAATCAACAAAATCTTTTAGCTTTTTAGCCCTGCTCTTCAGATTCATAAAGATCTAAGTACAGAAAGTCAGAAATTAGGACCAGGCAATAGAGACTACCTCACTAGATCATCTGGTCCATGTCTTTATTCTCAGAGGGGTCACCTTTGTCATTCTTCAGGACTACTTTGTTCTTTTCAGAGACGTTGCTTCCAGTCAGAATCTTACAAACTAGATCAACTAAACAGTTTAATGCAGTTTAATGACTGTTTCTTCTATACATTTTTTTTTTTAAACTCTGTTTAGTAGGTACAATACCTGCTTTCTGGTAGCTTACAATTCAAAAAATCTTTTACCTCTAATCAGTAAATAAATACTTTCTTATAGGTTTGAAAATCATAATTGGATTCAACGTAAATCGTCATGTCAGGCAGTATGGATTTAGAGTTTTTCCTTTACAGTTTTCAGCTACAGCTCACCCATTTTCTTTTAGTGAAAGGAGGGATTACAGCACAGACAGATGAGCAGTCTAAAGCTGGTCTAAAGATTGGCTGAATGGCCATGCAATGGACTGCAGTTTACTACTTGCATGGGTGGGCCAAAGTATGTTGTTGTCACTGAGGGTCAATGGCCCTAAAATCAATTTTCCTTGCAGTGATTTTCCCCTTGGAAGTACAATATAGATGAAGGCTGTTTGCAGGGTTTCCAGCTGACTGGACTGTGGACAGCAGTCCTTTCCATCCAAAAGGGTCACAGGGGAAATTCATACCACCTTGCAAAACGTATTTAGCTTCTAGATTCTGATGGTGAAACCTTCAACAACATAACCTCACCCCTCCCCTTTTTCTGTTACATTTCTGTGTATAAGTAAGGCATATCTAGAGGGAGTTCGCTTAATGAAGCAAAACACCAAACCATTTTAAATACATTAAAACATTCAAGAACCCCAATGACCCTCTAGAGTGGTTTGTGAAATTTGCAATGGTTCAAGTCTTCTGTATCGTGAGCCAGTGCACATGAAGGAAAAGAATTAAGATTTACTAACATCCTCAAGTGAACAAAAGTAAGAGTTTCCTAAATGCACGTGTGCATGTGCCAGATTTTAAAGTAAGCACTTACTACCTTTCCCTCAGCAGTCACTTCCAGTAGAAAGCTGTAAGAGAAAGATGGGAGTTAATGTGTTACTAACAAAACAGACAGCATTAATTTTTTTTTCCAGTGAATTTCTCTGTTGCATTAGCAATTTAACAGCCTCTGTTTTGAATGTTTATTAATTACCCAGCATCGCTGCGGCTGGCATATTGCAAAATGGACAAAGGAGTGGATTCATCAGTACAAAGGAGCAGAAGCTGGGAAAGCACTGAAGAGAAAATGCTTTCAATATCAGAGGTCTGATAGCGGCTATCTAACTGCCAGCAGAGGACAGATCAGCCCTGAGGCAAATTGTGCCCCAGCTGTAGCAGTTTATAGACTATTGTATTAGCAGAGAAGAGTTGCTTACAGGAAGCCCCAGTCACATCCATTCCCATTAATAGCATGACCCCAGCACCTCCTGCACTCTGGGCTATTGTGGGGAGTGGCAGGCAGCCAGCTACAGATACTGTTCACCTGCTTGAGAGGCCTCTTAGGGGGAGGGGGTGAATTCTCCATGGGAACCTTACAGCTGCAGTGAAACAATGAATTCCCCCTCGGTCCCTATGCAAAGAGGATTTTTTTTTTTTTAATTCTGATGTTTTATTAGTTGCAATAATGTTACATTTATTTTACGTGTGTCCAGAAAATGAGAAGTGCTGCACTCTATCTAAAAAAAATCTGTTGGAGGCATTTTTAAAAGTTCCATGTCTAATGGTGGACATTTTAGAGGAAAGGAACCTATCCAAAAACTGTAATGGACTGTGTAATATGGAAAGGCAGCCCTCTTGCAGAGCATAAGTATCTGTGTTTAACTACATTGTTATACGTATCTCATGCTTGTCATTACCAAATCTTACCCGTTTCCTTCACGAGTTTTTCCTGCTGGGGACAAAAATTAGTGCTGACTGCAAGGAGCTCTGGGGTAGCATAAGTCACACACCAGGGAACTAAGAAGCAGGTGTTAGAATGCAAAAATTTAAGCATAGGTTTGCTGCTGTTGTTTACATGGCCTCAGCAACTGTGCTCAGAATTTCAGAGCATGTCTTTATCTGATGATAAAACCTTGGTATGGGAAGAGTAAGGTTTTTAAACCCATTTGATCTCTGGATAGGAGTTTAATTTATCAGTGTAGGAAGCTAATTCCTGTGAGGTTTGACATTTGTTACGCACAGTTATGAACATGTGAATCATCAACATGTCTAAATGTACCAGGGAAAATGAACTAAGAGAATATTACCCAATGCTGTCTCTAGCTATGCTATAGTAACTTTTGGTGGAGTTTTCCCAACACGAGAAAATCCAAAACCAAATATTAGAACAAGCATCAAAATATGGGAAAGGTAATTTGTGTAGCTTTTGCAATTCCTTTCTCTTTTCTGTAATGGGAACTAGAACTATAGGAAAACAACCTTTTATATAAATAAGTAAATAGATGAACCATAAATTCATAAAAGATAGCTAACTTTGTATTAAATGACTCATGGAAATGCTAAAATCTTTGTTAAGTTTTCCTAATGTGAATTACAAAAGCACACAAACCATATTTGTAAGGATACAAACCATATTTAAACAGACTAAATCTTCAAGGAACTTTGCAAAGATTGAAAATGAAACCCACACCTGTGATCACATTATAAAAAACCTTGAGAGAATCCATATGGTTGACACTATCTTCATCTAAGACTTGTCTTTTGCATATCTTTAGCAGCAATTTTTACATTTCTTTAAACTTAGTTATTTGAAACTAACCAATTAAAAAAGTATAAAGTCTTCAGCATTTTTTCTTTCAACTTTCCTTCTGTTGCAGCCTGATATATGATCTGTGAAATACAGAAATGATATATATATATTTTTCACGCTAAACTCTTTTTCCTCCACTTGCTAACCTTGACTTCTCTAGCTGTCATACTCTCTGGCAAGGAGCACTGCACAGCTAGCCTGCAACTACATGCATGCCAGTATACATGTGCTGATTTACCATCTAGCTCCTTCCAAACAGGATGCTCAATGTCACTTTCACTCTGGGCAGAGCCACAAATTTTTATTTGTCTTTGAGACCTTTATTTCTTTAAGTTTGTTTGAAATTGATTCAGAATAACAGATAGACTTAATCATTATCTCTTTTAGTCTTAGGAAATTAGGATAAAAAAATGTTCTCTCTATTGTGCAGTTTAGGGATACGTTTTGCAAGTACTACAGCAAGAAATGAATATTTTGAATGTAACATGCTGCCTGGAGAGTTTTGTGATATTATGTAAGGTGTCCTATCAGATATGAGAAAAGGAATTCTTAAAAACACTACAAGGAGAAATATCTAATGTAATACCCATCCATATTAACAATACTTGTGAATAAACTGCTCAAGTAGGTGTCTGCTCAAGTTGGCTGTATTTGGTCCAGATGTATCTCTTCTAAACGAACGATAACACACCACCATCAAAAAAACCTACAATGTTCACCATTATCAGTGTCTTGTAATGTGTATCAGACTTTGAAGTGTTAAAAAGCTATTTTTTTCACTTGAAAAACTGACATTAAAACTTTCAGGAGGCAATCAGAGTAAATTCTGGCAAGGTATTCTCTATCTGAAAAGTAACTTATAAGCTGTGATTAAATAAATTTCGAGGCATAGACATCCAAGTGTTTTTTAAGTGAGCCTTTGAGGTTTTGAATTTAATTGAAGTATGATATTGAAAAGTGTTAACTAACTGATTTCAATATGTATGGGTGTGAAAGTATTGTTTGATTAAAAATGACCTTTTCATCGCCTTAGATGCAATGCCAATTTTTCAAGCAGTTAATCTGCTCTGACATTTTAGACATTATTTAATATATATTAAGGGTATAAGTACAGGTGTTACCCTTTTGTTCACTGTACAGCACTTAGTTCAAGCAGATATCTGCTCCGTTTACAATTTTGCACACTGTTGTAAGAGAAGTGCAAATATTGGCATGATATGTACTTGTAGTTTAACCCGGTTGGCAGCTAAGCACCACACAGCCGTTTGCTCACCCTCCCCCCTCCATCTCTGGTATGGGGGAGAGAAACGGGAAAGTGAAGCCGGTGAGTTGAGATAAAGACAGTTTATTAAGACAGGAAAATAATAATAATAATAATAATAATAATAATAATAGTACTACTACTAACAATGTGTATGAAACAAGTGATGCCCAATGCAATTGCTCACCACCCGCTGACCGATGCCCAGCCTATCCCCAAGCAGCCGGCCCCTCCACCCCGGCTAACCACCCCTAAAAATTTGTTTAACATGATGCCAGATGGTATGGAATACCCCTTTGGCCAGTTTGGGTCAGCTGTCCTGGGTCTGTCCCCTCCCAGCTCCTGCTGCACCCCTAGACTGCCCGCCAGCAGGACAGAGCGAGAAGCTGAAAAGTCCTTGGCTTGGTGTAAGCACTGCTCTGCAACAGTTAAAACATCAGCATGTTATCAGCACTCCTCTCATCCCAACCCAAAACATAGCACCCTACCAGCTACTAGGAGGAAAATCAACTCTATCCCAGCTGAAACCAGGACAGTACTGAAAAGTTCATGAGCTAAACAGAACAGATAATACTGGAGTGGTGATATAAAATTGCATAGAAAACACTGAAACAAAACAGTGACTAAGTCTGTTCTCTAAGGGCAATTATGGTTGTCCATGGGGACAATTGAAAGTATGTATTTTGGTAGCAGGAGAACAGGAGAGGTGAACATAACTGGAGGTCCCCTTTTGCACGTCTCCCACAAAGAAATGAGCAGTGTTTTGTGTGCTCTTTCCTTTTAGTGATCTGAATCCTGATTTACAGACATTGTACACTATTTTAAGTAGAAGGAAGAAAGGCAAAACGCTTTGTAGTCTACTTGTGCTTCTGCTTTTTTTTTCCTGAATTTCTGTGAGTGACCTCGGTTTTTGAGTATGTAACTTGAGGTGTGAACAGTGCTGAACAAATGGCTTCCAATATTGGTTCTCTTTTAAGATTTCTGAAATGAGGCATACCAGAATTCAGACACTTAGAACTGCGTTAAGGAAAGTGTAGATCACCTGCTGTAAAATGAGGGGTCCACACAGTTCTGGTGTATTTTGAATCCTTGACTGAAAGGTTTATAAGCTACAGTGTGTAAATATACATACATACGTGTGTATATATATATATAAGTTATAAAGTTATGTGAATAGCTGGTATTGGCAAATTATCATATCTTGAGTAAGTATTGACATTCATTTACACCAAATGAAAAGGACCAGATAGTGAAATATCCCTTATTACCCACAGGAGAGAGAACCTCACATTTTGATTTTGTAGTCTCAGCAGTGACAAAATTGGAGGAGGCAGCATTTCAGGAAGAGTAATTTAAGCATTGCATTTTCTCATAAGTGTTCTAAGGCAATAATTCGTGAAATCATGCTATATTTTTTATTCTTTTCAACATGGAATTGAATTCATACATAGAATTCCACGTTTTCAAGTACAGGTTCCCTAATTAAACTTATGTCAATCAATTTACTCTGTCAGAAAATATTTTCAACACCTCAGGCAAAAAAAAAAAACTTGCCTTAATATTGTGTTTAGCGTTCGGTTAATCTCCTCACACAATACTAGACTTAACAGAAAAAAATAAATTTTAAATAAAATTCCTTAAGTAGAATCCTGAATATTTTAACAGTATACTGTATACTGTATTATGAGCATAGTATATAGTATACTATGAGTTCGAATACTATACTACTATACTATGAATATCTGACTTGATAGTATAATAAAATTGATTATGGGGAAAAACTTTTTTCTTATTAAGTTGAAAATATTCATTAAACAACTTCTATGAATTGTCATTTTATAGATCTCTGCCCTTAAGTCTGTCCTTACACTGTGTCTTAATATATACACGTAAATCTATGGCTGGCATGAGATGGAATTTATGTAGAAACATCAGTTTTGTACTCCACAAATTATTGGCAAACGTACCGAATCAGAAAGTTCTAGCTTTCAGACCACAGAGCACCCTTGCAACCTTGCCAGGCCTGGCCCTGTCTGTAATAAGCACAGCTCAGAAGTTCTTTCAAGCTGCCAAGTTTTCTGCTGAAGCTTGATACTGAAGCTCCACAGCAGATATGATCATATCAAAAGACTAAAATTGTGTCAAGACCTTTCATGAAAATTCCATATTGTTCTTTTCTTACTAAAGGAAATGAATGTATACTAAGGGCATTTGAAGCAGCTAAGTAAGGCCTGATGAAACTATAACCTTGAAATTTGTCAGTCCTTTGTAACCTTTTCATGATGTGGGCTCCAGATGCCAAGGTCACTGTGTTGTAAAGGTACTTGACGTCTAAGCAGTGGTAAGGAAGTGGTGACAGCTCAAACAGCGGTGGCCTCTGCTGTTCTCAGTGCTCTCAGGTTGTAGGAGATGTTTCAAAGGATTAACAAAGCTGTGATCACTTAGCCAAGCAATTCTAGTTGCAGTCTCCATTCCTGGTGACCTGGGAAAATAACATATTGCTGTTATCTGAGGTTTAGTAACATTCTACAAGGATGAGCATTTTAGAACATTGTCAGCTACTGTTTTGTGTCTGTAGTTCTAATCAGTAATGCTGCTTGAAACCAGACAAACTTTGGATGAGATGTTTTTGTACAAAGGTATTGATACCAGTTTATATTTTTAAAGTATGCACCATTTAGAAACAAAAAATCCCAAAAATTCTTTACTATCAAGCAACAAAAGGTTTCTGGAAATAGAGAGTTTGGGACAGGCCATGCAGTGATTTATAGCAGTCTTGGGAATGTAGCTCTCCAAGAATGGCCAAGAGTTTTACGGACTTCTTTCACTGGTTGCTACTGCTTGAGGCTGCTTCTCATAAAACATTCCTTCATTGCATTTCTCCTTTGCAAATAAACAAGCAGAAAAAAAAATAAAGACATAACATATCATACTTCATGTTGAAATCTTCTTTAATTTGTTCTGCCTGGTTTATAACTTCAAACTGTGTGTTTTCACAGGCTTTTTTACTCAGATTTCTACTTTAGCTGATGTTCAAGAGAATGTCATGGAATACCTCCACGTTCTTAGCCGACCGAAGGTTATTGACCAAGAGCATGATGTAGTATGGACTGAAGCATATGTTGACAGCACTGTAAGTCTGCATAAGAAAGTATTTAATATAGGTTTACTACATATAATTAGGAATTTGGAGTATAACCGTTGTAGTAAAAACACTAGGTGTGTATTTTTGTCACTGGAATGCTCCAATTCTATGTGAAAATCAGGATTTGATATCTTTGTTACAATCAAATAGTTTGAAATTACTGAACTTCAGCAGATACTTATACATTGTAAATTACATAGAAAACAATGAAACAAACGTGAGTCACAGCATCATTTTTGAATTTATGACTGGTGGTTTTACTCGGGTGGGCGGCCGAGCTCCACCACAACCGCTCTCTCACTCCCCCTCCTGAAAGAGGAACGGGGAGAAAATACGATGAAAAGGGCTCAAGGGTTGAGATAAGGATGAGGAGATCGCACAGTAATTATCGTGATGGGCAAAACAGACTCAGCATAGGGAGATAGTAAGATTTATTGCTTATTACTAACAAGCTAGGGAAGTGAGAAACAAAGGAAAGAAACCAAAAGCACCTTCCCCCCCATCCACCCTCTTCCACCTCCTCCCCCCCCCGAGTGGCGCAGGAGAACAGGGGAATGGGGATCATGGTCAGTCTATAGCGCTTCTTCTCCGCTGCTCCTTCTCAGTCACTCTCATCCCCTGTGCTGTGGGGTCCCTCCCACGGGATGCAGTCCTTGGTGAACTGATCTGGCGTGGGCTGCCCACAGGCAGCAGCTCTTCAAGAACTGCTCCAGATATGGGTCCGTACCACAGGGTCCATCCCTCAGGAGCAAACTGCTCCAACCTGGGTCCCCCACGGGCAGCAGCTCCTGCCAGCTCACCTGCTCCTGCGTGGGCTCCTCTTCACTGGCTGCAGGTCCAGCCCGGAATCTGCTCCGGCAGGGGTCTTCCACAGGGTGCAGTCTCTGTTGGTGCAGGTCCACCTGCTCCACCGTGGTCTCCTCCACGGGCTGCAGCGTGGAATCCTACTCCACCGTGGTACTCCATGGGCTGCAGGGGGACAACCTGCTTCACCATGGTCCTCACCACAGGCCGCAGGGGACTTCTGCTCCAGTGCCTGGAGCACCTCTCCCCCTCCTTCTTCACTGACCTTGGCACCTGCAAGGCTGTTCCTCACTCCTCTCACTCTCCCAGCTGCTGTGTGTCACAGCATTTTTTTTCCCCTGTCTTAAATATGCTCTCACAGAGGCGCAAAACAACATCACTTATTGGCTCAGCTCTGGTCAGCAGTGGGGCCCTTACCAAACATGGGGCAGCTTTCTACATCCTTCTCACAGAAGCCACCCCTATGGCCCCCTGCTACCAAAACCTTGCCACGTAAACCCACTACAATGACCTCCAAATGTACATTTTTCTTACTAAAAATGGACATTGAACAGAAATTGATTGGATTGAGTAACCATTTCTTCTGTATGTTTTAAAACATACAGAATATATGAATAAGTCAGTATAAAAACAGATTGACAAGAATCAATATTTTTAGTATAGAAAGGTAGATGAACAGCTAGGTGACAACTGTGATGTCCTGGGGGAAGAACAGCAAGAAGATTCTGCCTTTTAGTGTGGATTGAATGGGTGATCTGTTAACAAATTTGTCGCAACCTTCTAATTTTAACTTGATATCCTGTGAAACATTAGAGTTGAAGCAGAATTTTCTGTTATGCAGTGACTGAGCGCACCATCTTTTTTAGTATCATTTGGGGTAAAAATTCAGATTTGTAGATAAGGGTTGTTCATTTTCATGTGTTGATCTAAAATAGTTTTTAGTTTATTTTCTTATTTTTTTTTAATCCAGTTAAAGTATTTTGGTTTGGTTCTATGTTATCCATAGAACAGGAGTTTGCAGCAAATATCTGTCATATGGTATGATGCCAAGTATTTAATGTAATGAATAGAAGATCACAGATGACTAGTGGCAATTTTTTTTTCTTCTTTTTGTTCTATATGCCTCTGGAAAAATAGGGCAAGGCAGGAAAAACTCACCGGCTTCACTTTTTTTTTTTTTTTAATGTGATTTTTCATTTGTTTTGAAAGTCTGGAATGCTTTCTGGAGGTTTAAATTGACGCAAAAATCTTAAAAAAAATCACAAAAACAAACCCAAAAAACCCACAACCATGCTGTGAATAGAGTTTTGCTTCATCTTCTCATTTGTTTAGGTCCTTCCTATTCTTCAGCTGGTGCTATGGGTAATATAAAATAAATACTAAAACCGTAGCTACTCAGAAGAAACAAAAACTTGCGTGGACATAAGGTTTTATTTTTTCGGAGCAACTTTACTCATCTCTATTCCTTTTTTTAAGAAGGTGTTAATCCAGTTTCTTCTGTGTTCTCTTTCTGTTATTGAAATGCAACAGGGTGAGAAGAAAACTACCTCTTTTTCATTCCATGAAATGGGGAGATGACTAAGAAAATCTGTTTCTCATTCACCGCTTGGATTTATATTCTTGAAGTAATCAACGTGTATATGTTAAAGGGAGTTTGTCTATTTGCTAGAGAGAGTAGCAGAAAAAGATCCATGTAATTGGTGTTTTAGTGCAACTCTCCTTTTTGCTATTGGCCTTTGAATCTTGGATTAAAAGTGTTGTTGCAAATGAAATCTTTCTTTCTCAACACCAAGTTCTTCCTTTTCCCTACCAACCAAGTACAAAATTCTGTTTCAGAATTAAGAAACTAGCTGGGTAGCTGGGCCCAAAGAGTCGTGGTGAATGGAGTTAAATCCAGTTGGAGGCTGGTCACTAGTGGAGTCCCCCAGGACTCAGTACTGGGGCCAGTCCTCTTTAATATCTTTATCGACGATCTGGATGAGGGGATCGAATGCACCCTCAGTAAGTTTGCAGACGACACCAAGTTAGGTGTGTGTGTTGATCTGCTCGAGGGTAGGAAGGCTCCGTAGGAGGATCTGGATAGGCTGGACCGATGGGCTGAGGCCAACTGTATGAGGTTCAATAAGGCCAAGTGCCGGGTCCTGCACCTGGGGCACAACAACCCCAAGCAGCGCTACAGGCTGGGAGATGAGTGGTTGGAAAGCTGCCTGGCCGAGAAGGACCTGGGAGTGTTGGTTGATAGCTGGCTGAATATGAGCCAGCAGTGTGCTCAGGTGGCCAAGAAGGCCAGCAGCATCCTGGCTTGTATAAGAAGCAGTGTGGCCAGCAGGTCTAGGGAGGTGATTGTCCCCCTGTACTCAGCTCTGGTGAGGCCGCACCTCAAGTACTGTGTTCAGTTTTCGGCCCCTCGCTACAAGAAGGACATGGAGGTGCTCAAGCAAGTCCAGAGAAGGGCAACGAATTTGGTGAGGGTTCTGGAGAACAAGTCTTACGAGGGAGCTGGAATCGTTCAGCCTGGAGAAGAGGAGGCTCAGGGGTGACCTTATCGCACTCTACAGGTACCTTAAAGGAGGCTGTAGCGAGGTGGGGGTTGCTCTATTCTCCCACGTGTCTGGTGACAGGACGAGGGGGAATGGGCTAAAGTTGCACCAGGGGAGGTTTAGGTTGGGTATTAGGAAGAACTTCTTTACTGAAAGGGTTGTTAGGCATTGGAATGGGCTGCCCAGGGAAGTGGTTGAGTCCCCATCCCTGGAGGTCTTTAAGACCTTTAAGAGATCTTTAAGAGATGTTTAGATTTAGAGCTTAGTGATATGGTTTAGTGGAGGACTTGTTAGTGTTAGGTCAGAGGTTGGACTAGGTGATCTTGGAGGTCTCTTCCAACCTAAATGATTCTGTGATTCTGTGGATTATGCGGGGTGTGTAGATGCAAGTGCATAGTTCAGAACACTAGAGGGAGCGTAGGGCAGGGATGTTGATGAGAAAACGAAATTAAAAAAAAAAAAAAATGCAGTGGAGATGTTGCATTCTTGAATGAAGGAACTACTCAAATGCTAGCTCTATTACTCCAAAACAACACCGTTTCAAGTTCTGCTCTCTCTCTTCTTTTTTCATTCTTTTGTCTCAGGCTAATTAACATCCCTATGCACATACACACACACATGTATAAACGTCTGAGAGCTCCACTCAGGGCCTTAATGGGTTGGATGGTACAAGAAAAAAGATTTAAAACCAGAATACAGCGATCTGCTTAGCTGCAAACCATCTCTCTCCTCTCCCCTCCCATTTAAAAAAAAAAAAAAATCAGGATGAATTGGGACAGTCAGATACCAAAGTCTGGGAATAGCAACAAAGGCAACCTTATAACAAACCAGATGTGCCTCTGCCTCAGCTAGAGATGCCCAAGAGCTATTTTCGATTCCTTAGCCATCTCTAGTGTTTTGGCATTAAAATGCCACCTAAATGGTCCTCTACATCCCATGGCTTGTTGAGTTTTGCAGGCAGTTTGTGTCCCCGCCCCTCCCTGGATGCCTCTTAGACCCTGATAGCTAAGAAATAGTGTCTTGCCAGAAAACTTAAATGTTCTTACATCCAGCAGTGTCAGAACAACCATGGCTAGATTGCCAGGACCACACATATGGATGTAATCGGTGTCACTGTGTCTTGATGGAGTATACCTTCCCTGCTCTTTTCTCACCAAATGTGACCTGCTGTGCTGTTTTAGAGCAAGCAGCAGTATGCTGGAGCATACTAGGATCCAGCCAGAAACATTATCATTGACTTGAAGTCTGATTCTTCTGACATAGGAGTGATGTAATCTTAAAAACATGTCACTGACTCTCAGAAGAATTTAATAAATTCCTGAAATCATTTGAAGTTAGGTTTGTGGAGAACTGGGCTGATCCTCGTTGTACTCTGTTCAGGAATTTACTTGAGAAATGGTCTTTAGAGGCTATCTTGAGCTAATTCCAAGGTCAGCTTCACAACAGTTGGAGTGTAATTCATGCAGCAGGCTGGTAGCTTAGGCACTGTAAATACCATTAGACTAAGATGTTGGGATTTTAAAGCATGCAAATATATCAGCTGGTGTGTAGTCTCCAGATTCTGTCCTGTGATTCTATATTCCACACCTTTCCCTAACATCAGTCTCTTTTCCATTTGTACCCCTCTAGTCAGTAGTTTGATATGCACTGGGAGTAAGCTTCGTTGGATCTGTGCAAGTCCATGGGAAAGATTATTTGGGGTGTCAAGAGTGAAGGGACAGGCAGATCCTTCTTGATGAAGTCTAATAGAAGAAGAGACCATCTTGCTACATGTTGGTGTTCAGCTGCGTAGCCTAGACGTTGTTCTGTAAGAGTTGCAGGTAGGACAACCATACAGTGGGCCCTGGATGGTGAGGTCTGGACAGCATTCCAACAGACCAGTCTCAGTGTAACTTTTCTGCCTCAAAATTAGGTCAGATTTGGATCTGACATTGCTGCTTTAACATCAGTAGGGCCTACAAGTACGTAATGCTTCAGAAAATAAAATACCTTAATGGGTGCTTAAAAATGGACTTGGATTTCTAAATGAAAGCTTCCAATGGCACTTTTTGCTGAGTAGATAATAATTATAAAATATAAAAGTATTTTAGGAGGGGCATAATATTAAAATGGTCAATGACGTCTTTTAAGCATATGTGCAGCCATAGCAAGTCAATACAAATGACGGTACTGGGGGGAAAAAGGAAAAGTGCCTGGGCACTGGGATATTCCAGTAAACTGATGTATAGAACTAGTCTCTTGGGGATTCTGATAATTATCTATAAAGTAGAGAAGCCCTTAATTCACTCTCTTGATAGTGTCTGGAATGTGGAGAAGCGTTACTTTTTTTCTGCAGGAAATAAAAATAAATAAATAAATAAATAAATAAATAAATAAATAAATAAATAAATAAATAAATAAAGACTGGACTGGCACCTGAGTTCCTGCTGCTTAAATGCTTACAACTGACAATTTGTTTATTGGAGCATGTAACTTGACCTACTTGGACCTTTGCTGACTCTTCCTGGTGAAATTTGTTTCTCACAAGTGTACCTTAGGATATTCTCTGGATCTAATGCACCATTGAGTTCATCTCCTTCAGGCTATTAGTTTCAAGCTGTGAGCAGATTCAGGCATGCATTATCATGTTGACCCTGCTCAGTTTCCTTCTGGAGGATTCCTTTGCATAAAAAGGGCAAATTATTATTTAATATTTTGAGATGGCTGGTGCTTCAGAAGTTGAGTTAATTAAAATACAAAAAGCATTCAGAATCATTACAGGTCATGACTTGTCATAATATGAACTGTGAGGGGTTTTTACTCCATACTCTGCTTCAAGTACTATATGTCCATTCTTCATTCACGCTATTCCCCCCGTCTCATAGATGTGCATCAAATTATGGATTTTAGTTTAATTTCTACAATTGCTGTAAAAAAAAAAAATATATATATATATTAAAAACAACAACAACAAAAAACAAACAAACAGGATTTTTTTTGGAAATATTTTCCAACCAAGAGCCTGATGCTGTGCTAGTAAGGCAACCTGTCCAACAACCTTGTTTCCCCTTATGGTGGCAGTAAGTTGGGGTAGCTCCACTGAACTAAAGCCTATTATGCTATTATGCTTGCCTTTTTTCCATCCAGGAGTTTTGAGTGAGGTATTATGCTGTTTACTACTTCTCCCATGCACTCAATTTTCTTTGTGCTCAATGCACAGAAGAGCTTTTATGAAGTAACAAAAATTAAATACTACCCTATTTCCACTAGCTTCTATTCCCAGAGATACCTTCAAATATTTTTGGTAGCACAAGTTAATTGTGCTATTATAATAAGTAGGTGTAATTAGCATTTTTATCATGGTAAAAGGTTCACTATTTCAAAACTAACTTATAGATCGTAGTACTGGAATGCATTAAAATGCATCATAGTGTTCAGAATTCTCATGTATATCTACAGCAAGTAAATATTGGTAATCACTGCAGAACTGAATGTCAGGAAATGTCATTAATCAGCAGCTGCAAAAAGAAAATTTACACACAGGCAGTAATTTTTTTTTTCTTTTCATGTCAGTTTTAAAAATCAGAAAAGAGTTTTGTTTGTTTGTTTGTTTTGTTTTGTTTTCCTCAATACTACCTAGGAGTTGGTTACATGATCTAAACTTTCCTTTGTGGTCAGCATCACTTAATCTCTACTGATTAATGGTTCTTTATTAGAACAAGTCATCAACATTGACTGATTCTGAGGTTCCCAAGAAAATTTCCATTTCTTGCTTTGACATTTATTTAAGTGAATTCAATCAGGAAAAGGAAATCCCATGCTTGGATATCAGGCATTCCATCAGGTAAGTTTGTTCTTAAAATAAGGTTCTTTAAGCACTGCTTTGTCTGCTATGGATCTACAGTCATCTTTTGACAACAGAAATATGGGATAACAAATGAAAAGTAGCCCAGGAAATGCCTTTTCATCAGCTCTGCAGCCTAAATTAATTTTCCTAGGAAAAAAAAAAAACAACAAACAATTCCAACTATTTCATCTTTTCCAAAGCTTCTGTAAGAAAATGATTGCAGTTTGAGGATGCACACCATCTGCTCCAGCAATTATGGTCTGCTGTATTTGCACTGGGATCTTATAGATAGCACTTAAAAAATAACTATGGTGATCACTGCAGATACTTGTACATATAACAAAAAATAAATCCTGCACATACTTATATATAGGTGCAATATCCCTTTAGGCTGATGATTAGTGGGTTGTCTGTGGAAATCTTCACTGACAGTCCAATAAAAACAATCTGTGAGCCATGACTTTTATGATTTCTGTGGCCCAAAATTTCCAGTCACCATAATTAAGCATTCTCATTTGCTACTGAACAGTTCTAACCTGTTTGTTTTACTGCTGAATCTAGAGTAAATGAATTACCATTAGCAACATTAACTGTTTCAAATTCAGTAAGATCTGTGTCAACTGTCAAAACATAATGAGTGCTCAAGATAGTAAATGAATAAACCTCTCAACTGAATAGAATTAATGCATATTCATTATCTTTTAAGATGCAGCTCAAAAATAACAATGGATGTTCTTTTTTTGTTAGCAAATGCACATCCAATTTACTTATGTTAGGCAGTAGGGTGCTAATCAGTGCAAGGAACACTGTGCCATTTTAATTTGAGCTTAGAGCCCTTGTGCACAACATCAGTACAAGAGACATGGTGCAGCGTGTCCCAGTAAAACGCACAATTTGGGAACTGTCCCCCATTCCTGAAATGAAAATCAGGCCATGCACAGGAAAATAAAGATCATAATGACCCGATGGTAATATTGATACTTTAAGAATATGTATGCTGCTCCATACAATAAATACAGATTAGGACACGCATAAGCATGGGTACCAGCTGTGCCCATACATGATATGTGTGTGTACCTTTTGGCTTTTGAAGTAAACTACTTTGATAAATGATGTTTGCTTTAATCCATTGCTAGTGATGGAACTTATACTACGTGATGGCAATTTTCATATATTTCATTAAGTGCAGAATATTACTACAGAGAGCTAATTGTTAGTTGTCAGAACCACTAGAAAAAATGTTGTAAGGAAATAGCAATATTTATTTTAATGAATTAACACTTTTCATGTGTATAGCCATATATAGTATTTACACTATAAAATGCTATACACTGTACATCAAAAAGATGTTTAAAACATCAAAACCACAAACAAAAACAAAAGTCCTGCACTTAAAGAGGAACATAAAATTTCCTGCTGGGGATGTGGAACATGGAATGCCATCTGTATTATATGGCACTGAGAAAACTGATTATGTTTGGACCTCTATTTCATAGCAGATGGGTTCATTAAATTTAATAGCCTCCAGAGCCTTTAGAAACTGTTAAAAACATGTGGAACATGCTGAGACACTTCACTTCTCGCCCCACAGTCATTATAACTCTGGCACAGACTATAAATATTACAGTACTTTATTTCTATTGAAACGGATTACTATTAAAATTATTTTTCCTAGTGTACATTTGCATGAGAAATACAAAATGAAAATCCTACTTTTTCAGACTTGAGATATGCAGTTGATTTCTTTAAATGCATTTTACAGTTCTTTGCACTTGGAGGCTTTGATATAGAACTTATTTTTATCTTCTTCCTGCAACACCATCGAGCAGCTGTAATGCCACCGCAAAGTTCGGTCTTAAGCAGCTCTGCTCTCAGTGTGGCGCAAGTACGACAAGCATTATATTAGTGCATAGAAATCAGAGCAGTGTTATGTCTTGGCTTCTAGCTTCATGTAGATTCTCTTCTAGTGTTTTATATAATAGGGTAACTTTAACTTTCATCTTTCATAACTGGAGCAAATAGACACTAAATATTTAATTTCAAAGCAGAGCAGTTCCTGCAGAAATGTTTCTTAGAGTAAAAATTCATTTCTTTTTTAAAATATTCTCAGAATTTGATTACTAAGGGAACATTACATAGCTCTTTACTTTTTGATTTTCAATTATTTCAAATGAGAACAGGGAAATTTTAGATGCTTAATATATTTAAGTTTAGATGTTGTAGATGTTTGTGTTTTGACAATTGTCTAATGTTCTTCCACCTTGCATTTACAAGTTCTAATGTTTAAAGTAATATATGTGTGTTTCACAAATTTTGTCATATTTGATCGTGATTTTTTTTCCAGAGAATACACCAGTGACACTATAACCGTATCCCACTATTATCCTACAATGCAGTTCTCGGTAATGCACCTCCATTTCTGTTTCCTTTTCTGGTGAATGATGTGGCCATCCATAATTTCTTTTGCTGTTTTCTAAGGCCACACTCGTTTTTAGTTTGTTCTGACCTTTTTAATGAGAATTTTCTCCTTCACAACACTGACTCCAATTTTGTCACTGACCATTGCTGATATTATTACCTGGAACTCCAAAACCACTAAAAACCTACTAGGGTAGAGGATGTATGACAAGATTAAATAATGATGACTTCCTAATATAATTTACATTCAAAATATTAGGTAAGAGTTACTAGTTGTTTAGAAGGGGCGAAAAGAATAGTGTGAAGACACAGTAGAGGTCATCACAATAAGCAACGATCTGTCTATAAGATCTCAAATGAGAAGGGCAATAAATGAAAATACACAACCATGTTCAAATCTTTCAAATCATAGTGTTTTCTACAGGGTTCCCCTACAAGTGCTGTTTATCCAGATCTTAAAAATTGCAGAGTTCTTGCTTGTGTTTGATTAAACTTATTTCATGGAAGTATGGGGGCAGTCCAGTATTTACAGCTTGAATAATGTTTCAGAGCAGTTACATCCCTGAAACACATCATGTGATTGAATTTTGGAAGTCAGAGAATTTGGTAAGTTTTAAATGTTATATGAACACATTTTGCTGTTTTGTGAGCTGTAAAGTGCAATGATATTATATTAGGACTTTCTCATGAATTGTTAAGGTTTTCTCTGTTGCTTTTACCATAAATACGATGTCTCTTGTGCCTCGATTACTTTGCACCAAATAACTGTTTCTTCTTATATGAAAACTGATTGGATGTATGTTAAAAAGAATACATAGAATTACAACTGTCTGTACGGTTCGCCTGCTGTATGTTCTGTCACCATTTACTATATCCAAATTGCAGAGAATTGCTCTGCTGTTGAATATGATTAACAGGCGTATTCATGCCAAAAAGAGTATTGGTCTCATTTGCAGACACCTGCACACTAGAGATAGAGCAGTTAGGATCATTTCCAGCTGTGGTCTGCCAACGAAATACAGCCCCTCTAGGTGAGGGGACAGAAAATGCTTTTCATTTCCAGTATGTATCACAGAGAATTTTCTGTTTTTACTATGACACAGAAATGAAAATCAGAAGGTGATGAGTCACTAACTAGAGGGAGAATTTGTTTCTAGATTTCCATGTTATGTTGAATCCTACATTTAGGAAGGCATGTCTGTTGTTAATGAATATAACTACCTAAAGACATTTACTGATTACTGATACACATTACTGATAACTGTTTGTCTTTGATCTCATGATGGCCACCTTGCTGTGAGTTTTCGCAATTGTTAATTTATTTTCAAAATACACATTGGGCATTTGATTCTCAAATATTTATACAAAGCCTGAACACTATTTTATGAAGATTCATTTGCTTGGCTTAGGGAATATGCCACCTTCCCTTACAAAGCTAAAATGTACATTTACACATCTATCCAAGCTTAATTCCTGGCTTTCTCACTGTAGCATTTATGCAGTATTTTTACACACAATTTGTTTCTTCTTATTTTTTATGCTGAAATTTTGCGGATTTTTTTAATGATGGATCCCTTGGTGTTTGCCCTTTCATAGAGCAAACTATCATCTCTTGGTAAAAGCAAGAAAAGGTGATTCCCTTCACAAAGATGTTTGAAGCTTTTCATTGAGCAGTTGTGCATAAGCTGCCTTTGCTGCTGCTTTCTGGTGCCCTTTATCGATATCTTCTGTGGATTTCTTCTCATGAAATTAAATTGTGCTAACACTTCAGTGCCTTATTTCTTTCCTTTAAAATGCATCCTCTATTGTTTATCAGCTAAATCACCTTATGAGCATATGGTATTTGCCTCATTATACCCTCCAGCAGACTGCCTTTTTCAGAGCAGTTCTGGGCCATTGGCTTACTGATATCATGGTATTTTGTGGTAGCTAAATAAAAGTCTGTACAAAAGTTTTCCTTATTCAGAAGTGATAAATGGGAAAAGAAGAATATAACGCAATGCATTATCATAATGCACAATCCCCAGCATAGCAATGAGTTTGGGACAGGTAAGAGTGAATAACAGTTTATTATTTGTATCATTAATGTTGGGTAACAGACATGGCAGATTGTTCCTTGTATAAAAACGTTCAATATTTTAGTTCTAAAAGAGAAATAGTTCCAGCACTTTGGTCTGTACTGATTTCAGTCTTTGCATCAGATTTCTAGAATCAACTAGTTGATTTCAAAATACTTTTAGAAGGACAAATGAAACAAAAAACATCGGATTAGATGATCTTAGACGTCTTTTCCAACCTGAATGATTCTATGAATCTATGAAAAAGAAGCTTAAACTTGTGTTGCTTTAAGTATTGTGAATGGGTTTGGTCAGTCTTTTGATGTTGGAGAATATTTTTATACGGAATAGAAATCTTTTTATTATCAGCCTAGCCTCTGTGACACAAAATGATCTATAAATCTTTTAAAAGATCAGTTTTGCCTTCACACCTGTAAAGAGAGTCCCCTAAAATAAGAAAATGTTGACTTCTACAGGTAACTTTGACATCAAGTAGTTTAGAATCTGTTTCTCTATTGCATGTTTTGTTTTCACACTTCAAACTGTACTGATTTTGAAATGATGCTGTTTGCATCTAATAGAGTAAATTCTTACAAAATACACGTGCCAGAAGATTATATTGAATATCTGATAGAAATTGTGCTTGATACAAGCTTTCAAAGCTAGGGCCTAACAAACCTTCATTATACTATATAGTAAAATTACTATATGTAATTGAGTCCTGTTAGGTTGTGAAGTTTTCAGCAAGGGAGAAAGGTTGGAAATACTGATTATAGCAAGCTACTCTAACCTGTACCCCTGAAATGGATGGATTGATTGTGAGAGCTATATGAAGAGTGAGAGAAAATGGAAGCAGAGTATTGCTAAACCCTCCACTTTTGGCAGAGCAGCTCACTGAACACACAGAAAAAAAAATGGTACTATACAAAAAAAAAAAAAGATGGAGAAAAGTGTGTTTGGGGATAATTCAGATGTATTCTTCCTACATCCATTCTCTTTCTAGAGAATGTTGGATGATAACAAAATAGACTATAGAAAAACCACATCTGTCTTACAAGTACAATC
Organism: Anser brachyrhynchus; assembly: GCF_964034855.1. Lineage (NCBI taxonomy): Eukaryota > Metazoa > Chordata > Aves > Anseriformes > Anatidae > Anser > Anser brachyrhynchus. The sequence continues at coordinate 23,704,682 of NC_137705.1, forward strand.
TCATTTAATGCAATCAGAGTAACATACTAAAAATCATAGATGCAGTTAGTAAATGTAAGCTTTAGAAAAAAAATCTGGCTTGCTTTACACGTTCATTAAGTTAGATACACTCTCATCCCTCCTCAGAAAGTGGTTATCTTCAGAGGTTGGTCTTGCAATCATATATGAAGCAAGTAAGATTTAAGAGGCAAATAAGATTTAATATACAGCAAGATCAAAAGCCTACTGAATTCATTGAGAGATACTCATTGACTCTAATAGGTATTGGATAAGACTCTTGTTTCATTTTGCATTCAGGTCAGAGTGGATTTTGTGATGGGAGAAAGAGGATATGTCTCTAGCCTCTAAGAGGATTTGTGATTAAGAAATGTTTTTTCATTTGTGTCAAAGATGGATGGTCACGTATGTGAGAATAGATGAATTAATATGTACATATGCACTTAAGGTGCACCTTAGATGGGTTCATTTTTTCCTTCGCCCTCTCTCTCCCTTCCCTTTCTCCCTTTCTTGGTACTTCAGAACAAATCTTTATAGTACAAAGACCTTTCTTTTGCTTTTTTTTCTTTGAATTACAAGTATGACTTTTTCAGCTTCAATTTTGCTACAGTGCAGTTATGTTTCTCTTACTAGAAATATTTCTCTGGGAGGGATGCTCATGCTATTATCTGTCATCATCCTAGTGTTTTTTTTCTAAATGTCTCATTTAGAAAATAATTAACATTAGTAATTAAAATGAAACTATCTGTTCTTCTAGAGGTGGTACAAATGATAATAAATTTTAAAGAGCAAATAAGGAGAAAGTCTAACCATATAATTTGATTCCATTTTACATGGATGAAAAGCAGTTTTATACGTCTTACAAGTATATTAGATATCATATAAAGATGCTGAACTTTAGAAAGTAAAGATGCTGAATTTTAGAAATTCTGCGTGTAGACAAAATGGACACTGGATTTTTGTGCTGGACAGTATAAAACCTCTTGGATGCTTTTAAGGATGAACAGTAGAGTGTGTGGTTAACTGGAATGTAATGTGAGGGTTGTTGTTGTTTTTAACCAGACTTCAGAGATATGATCCGTTTCTGAGCTCTTTCTCAGTTTCTAGCTCAGTTTGCTTCTGCACCCTGTTTTGGCTTCCCTGGTTATTCTCTTGTGGTGGTTTAACACCAACAGGCAACTAAACACCACCACGCTACTGTCTCACTCCTCAAAAGGACGAGGGAGGAAAATGTGTTGAAAAAAGCTAGTAGACTGAGATAAGAACAAGGAGATCACTCATGAGTTATTGTATCACTTATTACTCAGAATAAGTCAGATTAGTATAATTTATTGCCTATTAATAAGAGACTAGAACAGTGAGAACGGAGCTAAAAGTAAACTAAAACTACCTCCCCTGCCCTGAGTGCTGTGGAGGAATGGGAGCTGCGGTCAGCCTATAATACTTTGCCTCTGCTGCTCCTTTACATTCACTCTCTTCTCCTGCTCCAGAGTGGGGTCCCTCCCACGGGATGCCGTCCCTCCCAGGCAGATCCCATGTGGGTTTCCCACAGACAGCAGCTCTTCAACAACTGCTCCAATGTGGGTCCATACCACAACTTCCATCCATCAATAGCAAATTGCTCCCACACGGGTCCCCTGTGGGTGGCAGCGCCCCCCAGATCCCCTGTTCCTGCATGGGCTCCTCTCCACAGGCTGCAGCTCCAGCTCGGGGCCTGCTCCTGCTTTCCTTCAGGCCTCATTCACCTGCTCCACCGGGGGCTCCTCCATGGGCTGCAGGGTGGCGATCTGCTCCACCGTGGGACCCCCGGGCTGCAGGGGGACAGCCTGCCCCTCCATGGGCCTCTCCATGGGCTGCATGTGCCTGGCCTCCTTTCTCACTGGCCTTGGTGTCTGCGGGGTTGTTTGTCTCTATGTTTCCTCACTCCTCTCTCCCAGCAGCATTTTTTTTGCTTTCTTCAGTGTGCTCTCCCAGGGGCACAACCAGTGTCACTCACTGGCCTCGCTCTGGCCAGCGGCGGATCCCTTTTGGAGCCATCTGGAGAAGGCTCTGATCTAATACGGGGCTCTGCTCACAGAGGCCACCTCTGCAGTCCCCCTTGCTGCCAAACCCTTACCACATAAGACTAATACATCTCTTTGTATGTCTAAAAGCTTTCTGAAGGGCTGCTGTTTAAACGTTCAGGATAAATTTGCCTATAGATTGGAGTTGAAAAATTCTGGGGCTACAAAAGGGATTAAAATGGTTATCATATGGCAAGCCATATCCAGTTTTAATCCACGTAGCTACGTATTTTGGGATTCAATTAATTTTTTGTCTTTTGAATAGAAATTTAAACAATTTAATGTGAGCTTTCTAAACTGTTTATGGGGCTTTAGCAAATCATCAAATGCTAAAATTATGGTAAAAGAAGCTGCATAGTAAATACTTTAAAGTATTACTAAGAGAAATAGTAAAATGCTATTTTCCTGTATATTCAACATTTTACTTGAATTAGATATTTTACTGTAGGTAAACTCATATTCTGACCTATTTACTAGACTGATCTGGTCTACAATGTAAGTTTATATAAGCTTAAATGTGTGGTATGAGACACATGCAGGTAATTAAGGCAATTCTTACAGTTTGTAAAAATCATAATGCATCCATATAACATATTAAACAAGCAGTAATTAGAAAGAAAAAAAATTAACATGCAGTTTAAATAAAATATTTTGGGGGCTGCAGAAGATACACAATGTAATAATATGATTACAGTACCAGAAGAGAGGAAAATAAATTTTCTTTAATTATTTTCAGCTTAACTTAGCATGTAGTGTAGAATATGATTGTCAGTTAAATTTAACATCATGTCTGTACATATCTGTATATTTTCTCAGTAGCAACAGAAATTAGAATAATAATTCTGAATGACCTATATTGCTCTATTCACTTATGTACTAGTTGTAGAGAGCGACATACTGACTGACCAATAGCATTGATTAAAACATAAACTATCCAATTAAAATTTAAATATATTAATGTAAATATAGAAATTATTGCCACTCATGTCATTTAAGTTGTATTACAACTTCAGATTTTATAATGATACCTATGTAAGTGGATAGGAAGTTTCTGATGATTGTCAAGGCTTGGAACACGTACCTGTGCAGTACTGCTAGATCTAGCAATTAGTTCTGAAGCTTTGATCAGAGAGGGGAACATTTTGATCACTGTATGAATTTGAGAAACTTGAAAAACCTCCTAATAAGCCATTCACTGCCAGAATAACTATGCAGTCCAAATGTTGGTAACCAGTGAAATATAGCCACAAATTTTAAATAAGCATAGGAAATCATCCTTCAGGCTAACAGTTTGGTGCTGTTGCCCATCTGTTTATTCATCCCTCATAGTGTCAACTGTAGAGGTCACGTATAGTAGTATTAAAGAAGATAATCTTCAGACCCTTTATGTGTTTTTAAACCAAAATATTTGCAACAACTTGAGTTGTAAATCAAATTAGTGCACAGAACACACATGATATACAATGAGAACTACATTCATTACGCCACTTTATACAAATTGAGTCAGTGTTCCCAGTAGAAGAACCTAGCAGTGCAACTTGAAGGTCATCCTCAAACATAAAACTTAATAATCCAACAATCATAAAGCCTTATTGTTTTGAAAATACTGTTAATTATTCTGCTGTTAGTAGTACTCTAGGTATTAGCCTTAATGCTGATGATCCCATTTTTAGAAACTTTTATTTTTAGTGTTTTCTGCATCTGATAAAAAGACTAAATATTCTGATTGTAATGTAAATGATGTCTCAGTATTACATGATCTTTCTCTCTCAACCATTAGTTTTATTTGGAGTTGGCTCTATTTAGAAAAATATTCCATTTCCATGCTTGAATGTCTACACAGGTTTTGATTAGGAAGGAAATATAAAATGTATAAAAGATAAGAGAATAATTATTAAAATAATTTTATATGGAAATCTAAATATAGTAATGTTTATAAATAATATATGCTTGCATATATAAACAGAACTATGAACATCTATTTTGCACTAACACAAGTAATAATGAAAACAAAACTCTCTCCCTTTAATAAACACACATGCATGAATCACACATGCAAAATTATGTTCATCATGTGTGGAATTAGTCTCAATTCGTGGAATTAGTCTCATTTCGTGAATCTGTTCTGCTTCGTCAATCTTCAGCCACGTGGTTTATTTGTAAAATTAGCATAACTCTTTTTAAAAGATACATAATTATTTATGAATAACGTTTCTAACCAAACCCTGCATTTATAAGAATCACTCTGGATAGTTTAAATACAATCTTTTCTATAAACATTTTGTATTTATTGGAGAAAGAGAACACTTAGTTTATACAATTAAAAGAATCACTGGCATAGAGTCATGGAGTAATTGAGCCTGGAAGGGATCTCTAGAGATCTAGTCCAACTGTGTGCTGGAGCAAGGTCAGCAAGAGCAGGTTGTCCTCAACTCTGTCCAATTGGGTTTTGAATATCTCCAAAGATGGAGACTCCACAACCTTCTGGGCAGTGGGCTTCAGTGTTTAATTGATCAGTATTACAATAAAAAACTAAGAATATTCCTGCCAGTATGGATTTCTTTTTTGTTTGCTTCAACAATGTTGAGAGACCAGTTGCAGACGAATGCAACTTAACCATTTAATAAATTGAATGTATTTAGATTTTTGTTGTCGTTTTTAACAATTCTCCATTTAAAAGCAAGATTGCTAGACAGTAGATTAGAAATTAATCCTTTACATAATTAATCTTGTACTTTAGAAAATGTAAAACCTTTGAAGGGTGGTGCCATTTTATTATGAAGATGTTTGGAATATATATGTAATTCTTCAGTGTGCTCTGCAATTTCTTAATTCCAATCTGATATCTTAAATCTAATCTGATATCTAATCTGAAACATATACTATTTTCTTTTTTTTTGCATTTTCACAAGAGCTAGCTTCTTTTCTTTCTGTCATCTTTATAGAATTCTTTAGAAGGAAAGATCTAGGATGATAGTTTTCATCTATATTTTATGACTTTTCTCTATAGCAACATTTACATTTCCTATGAGTGGAATACTTTGTATGCAGCGCAGTCTATCTTGACTGAAAATGCTGTAGTTACTGCAAAATATGTCAAAGCTCGGTAAAACAATTACATGCACAAAGAAAGATTTGGTGTTGAAGTCCTTGAAAAATCAAATGCATTTCCCTTACAGATGTTGGCCCAGTAAGCTGCAGGTTATTATCACTCTCAGTATTTATACTGAAATCTTAACTTCAGGAGCATCCCAGTAGGAGGTTGCATTTTGCCTTCCTGTATGCACATAATTACCTCTGGTGCCTCTAGTACTTACATGGGTCTAAGAAGAGGAGAATTAATGCATGGGTTGTACCAGAAAAATTGTCAAAATTGTAACGTTTAAATGATGTATCTCATACCAACTAAGTGTATTTTAAAGCAGAAAATCTACATTTTCTGCTAAAAATTGAGAGAGAGTTTGAACGTTCTTTCTATACTCCCCCAGGTTTTTGCCATTTGGGGAAAGATGTGTGAAAGGAAGCCTGTTTAGCAATGTATGACATGTTTTCTATTTCTATTCAAGAGAATAAACTGTTATCTACCCCTATATTTAATTACATTGCATGATGCCATAAAGAAGTAGCCTACATTATAGAGTATCTGGCACATATATACATTGTCTCCTCTTTTTTATCTCTTTTCTGAGGAGCTTCACTGATGTCTTCCTTTTTGCTGTGATGTTAATTATAGGACCTACATGCTTGCCACAGTATTTCAGATCTTTTCCTGGAAGTATATTTCCAAAAAGTTGCATACATTTAATTCTAAATTCAGTCAGTACGTGAAATGCGAAATGAATGCTCCTGTCAAACCACCAGAAGCTTAGCTATGCATAGACATTAAAATTAGTGCAGCCCAGAAACCACTTACAGAAATGGCTGAACTATCAAAACTGTATTCATAAAAGTTGATTTCTTACTGTATGTAATGTTGTAACTTTTGTACTTAATTTCAATTGTTTTGTATTGTATCTGATTGTGGAACAGTGAAGTTAGTATGGATGTTACCACTTTTCTGAGACTGGTGACATATTGAAATGCCTGGCAGGAGAATAGGACTGCGGGAATGAGGTCAGTGAATGTAAAATCAGAGTTGCTTTATTTATGAATACTTTAAATGAAATGCATTGCCAGAGTTGGAATAACTTTTTGACAAATACAATTTCATGCAGTCCTTAGAAAAATAGAAAACGGAGCATTAATTTCATAGTGATTTATATGTTATTTTTCTGTCTCTAGTAGTAGAACTCTTTTTTTTTTTTTTGTATAATCAGAAATTAGTGTAATTTAGTCTTTCAGGAGACATTACTTTTTAATTCTTCAAACAATTGGAAGGTTGAATTCTAATCCAATGGAACAACAACTTTATACTTGTTGTATGTTTTCCTGCAAGGCTTCTAGACTTGGCTTCTTGGAAATTTAGGACATACAACTACATAATGATTTGAATGCGTTGATGAAACGCCCATAGAATGTTTTAGAAATGTATGGTCATTTTGTTTGGGAATTACTGTGAAGTCACTTACAAAATCATGGCCCTTTGTATTTACGTAGATCCAAACTATTCCTTCCACTAGAAATCAGGTACTATATTTGAATACTTTGAAGTGTCCAAGTGAATTCACTTATGCAGGAATTGAGTAGAAGAGTGTTTACTCTTCTATTGGAAAATATATCAAAATTTAAAATGTCCATAGTATTTAAATGGAGAACAACTTATAGACCCTGAGAATGGTTAGGTATGCAATAATGCAAATAAATAAATAATAAAAAAAGTATTTGAAACATAGGTACATTTCAAGAAAAAGAATATACTGCAACAATGAAAGAAAACTATAAACATAATGTCACATAATCATAACTTTCTTATTGGAATGTTTGTAGGCTGTTTAAGTTGTCAGATGTTAGAGCTCCATTAGAAAAATAAATTGCTTAATTAAAAGTGCAGTCAAATATTAATCCCCATTATTCTTGCTAAAGGTGTTCATATTGCGGTATTATGTCATATTATAGTGTAAGTATAGTCTAAGCCTGGGTTTCCAAGATATCTGAGGTTCACTGGCGTTTTTTTTTTTTTAATCGGAGTCAATTATTTGCTACAATTACAAAAGCAGAATAAAGCTTGATGGTTTCTCTACCATTTGAAAATAAATTATGTTGTGTTCTCTAGAAGACCTGATATGTGTACGTGATAAGATTATTTATTCTTGAGTTCTTGAAATTGCAAATATAATGAAATTTGTTGCCACTTTAAACTAAGGTTCTCTTGTATTAAACTAAAAGATACAGATTCTAGGGTTTCTCCAAACATATTTTTAGAAAGGTTTTGAATGGTCTGAAAGACTTCACTGATTAGCACCTTCCCCGTAACTGATTCATTATGATTTTATTGTATTTTCTGTGGACACTATCAAAAAAGGAGCAATCACACAAATAAAGAAAAGTAAGTAAAATGAACAAATCAAAAGTATGCAATTGCATTTACAGAGAACTTTTATTAAGTAAATATTAATTAATCTCATGAGGTTTTAGACTGGCTATTAGGAGGGGAATATCAAGGAAATTAAAATTGTCAGGATCAGGCCACATGTGTACCAGCTGAAGTAATGCATTCTTAATTCTAGATCCTTTATCCACTGTGTAGCAATCTGAACAAAAAGTACAAATATTACAGATAAACATTGGTTTCTTCTTTGGTTCTAGCTGTCAAACATACTTTCTTTTTTTTATTATTATTATTTTTTATTTTATTCTTTAAATAGAAAAAGTATGGATAACGTAGGATTTAGAATCAAAGCAATGAAGGTAGACACCTTTGGTGAAGTGCTGGGTCTGAACGGATTACCCACTGGGTCTTTGAACTCCTTTTTGGAATTACTGCCAGCTTGCTGTTTAATGCATTTGACAACACTTTCACTTTCTGATTTCTTGCCTATGTCGATGAAACATGCATAGTAACTCAGAAGAGAAGGTCATAACGGTGTATAAGTTTTAAATGTACTTTCTAGTTGGAAACAGATGTAAGCAATAATCTGGCTCAGGTTATGGCAACGTAAGTGGATAGTTAGAAACCAATTGATTCACTGAAGGCATGTTGGACTAATGAAAGCCATCATGCTATAGAAAACATGAGTAAGCAGATGAATTTGGTGCAGTGTACCTGGTTGAGAGCTCAAGCATGTTAAATGAATAATTTTACTCTGGAGAGGAGCCTTTGATAAAGTAAAAGCAGAAATATGTATTCCAGGTATTAATTAGATTTTCAGATCCATGTCATATAATGAATTTATCTATACAGACCTTCAGTTTTGACATCAGAGAATGTTGAAACTGCAAATACCTAAATCATATTTCATTTTTCATACAAATAACATTGAGTTGAAAATATTTTAAGCAGCTGAATCAAAAGAAAATCTACCTGAGTGTTTTTAAATGTTACCTTAAAATACTGATAAACTTTTTGGAATCAATCCAAAGACTGTTATATTTTGTAATTTTAAATGTCATGATTGTTCCCTATTCCTGAAGAGTAAATATTTTCAGGAATATGTTTTATGTTATGTTTAGAAGTTTAAAATCCTTCTGCAAAATTGAAGTCTAATTATTCTTAATGTATTATGGAAACACCAGTCCGAGACAAGAGGGTCACCTCTGATTGCTGTTCCTGATGGGGATGTTGTATTGTATTCAGTACTGTTTACACAATCCCTTGCTTTCATTCTTACTCTGATTCACCAGTGCTGTCTTGTCATTTGGGGTTTGGGTGTTTTTGTTTTGACTGCAAGCATCATAAATCAAAGGTTTCTATTTTCCGTTGTTGAAAAAAGTGTTAGCAGAGATCTAGTCAGTGCTAGTCTTCAGAAGGGTTCTCTCAGGCTGCCATGCTGTTGGACAGAAGGGTTAGAAGTTTGTTAATTACAACTCAGATGTTATTCTCCCTTCCATACACTACAAGATCTGGGAAGTTAAGACAAGTCTTCCACAGACTTCCTCCTGCACCTCAGCCACAGCCATTTTAACAAAGCTGGTAAACTTGGAGTGAGTCAAACAGATATAAGCCCTACCATGTATCTTCTTTTAGAGGTGATCAGCAGAGGGACGAAGAGACAGTAACGGAAAAACAAAAAGAAACATTGGGTACTTGGGTGTGGTTGCACCTGAATAAAGTCACCAAAATGTCGCAGTTTTCTATAGGTGCAAGTAGAATAGAAAGCTCTGCAGTGTTTTTTAAGGGTCAGGAGAAGATCATACAGTTTACTGCAAAACTGCCTCTTGGCAGTGTGTAAAGAAAACCCCAGGAATCAGAGGTACCTGCTGGGTTTTTCACAGAGACATGCAATTTTTAGACTATGCAATAAAGGGTCAGACCAGAAGACTATTACTGTTATTGTTAGGAAAATTATTTGTTTCCTATGGCCTCCCAGAAGGGGTAATGTCAGACAAACCTCTATCATTTATTTCAAAGGAATTTGTACCAATTATTAACTGAATTGCTGGCATAGAGATCCTGTAACAGCCAAGTTTCAAATCAACAACAGAATGCAGATTTATCTGGCTGCAACAAATACAGGTTTTTTTTTTGAGGAAAAGACTGTGAACTTGGATTTTGAAGCTTAGGTGAAAAGTGACAAGAGTACCAGCCCAGGAAAAAGCCTATTAGAATGTAAATCTTGTCTGCTGCCCCTGTTATTCTTAATCAAGGCTTTGACTACTCATCTTTCAGAGCAAAGAAATACTCTTAATTTTATAAATCTTCTAAATGGGATTGACATACTTAATTCAGCAACAAGTAACAAATAATATGGGACTCTGATTTGCAAACTCTTCTTAATGTGCTCTTGAAAATAATCCCAGTAAAGACATAGAAGTAGTTTATTAAATGAAAGCATGGAGCATCTGATTTGGTTGGTAATTATCAGTAGGAAATCCTTACTTGCATTCCATGTGACTGTAACTCCTTCATGTGGCAAAAACTGACCAAGCCGTAGTAGAAGAAGAGATGTGCTTAAACAGGAGTAAATTCAAGTTCTGAAAATAATTAGTGAAAGTTGCATCAACAGTACTAATAATTTTCTAAGGATTCAGCTACAAATTTGAGGTCCCAACAGAGAATTGTGTATGCGCACACATTCATAGTTGCTTCTTTTGATCAGGTTTTTGAGGTTCCATCCCTCCCCCCTCCCCAACCTGGAAGTAAGACTTTCTACAATGATTCTAATATTGCGTTTGTTGCCTTGGTTATCTTTACTATACTTCAAGCACTGTTTTGTAGACTATGACATACAAATTAGCTGATTATGAAACCACCTGAGTTTGCTATGCATAGCGGCTTGTGCAAAGTTCTTTGAAATTTGTTTGGAAAGTGGAAATTTGGATATGATTCTTTACTGCACCTGCCTTTATGTAGATAACAATGAAAGAATACTCAAGATTTTTTACATATGTTGTACAAGAAGGTGGTATTTAAAAACAAAAAGGCAAAAATGGCAGCATTAGAGAGAAAAACAGTTTCAGTGCTGCAACAGAACATTCAAAAATTGATATTTCAACTTTCTCTTTTTTTTCTGAATGAAAAAATAAAAAGCTCTGACTTCTCAAAATTGTTGACTAATAAGTAGATAAACGTTCAGAAAAAACGTTCAGAAAAGCTTTAAGCTGCTTTAAGTAGTGCTCTAAGCATCTACACACAATTTAGCTAATGTATTTAAAGTTCAACAGATATCTGCAATTTCTGCAGCAACCCTTCTACATCTTTCTTTATTATCTATTATTTTAAAAAGTCTTTCAAGAAACACATATAGGTCACGCTTCAGTGTAATCATCACTTGTATTTCACTATTGATGCATTCAGGTTTTAGGATAAAGGGAATTTATATGCAGCAATTCTCCCTGCCCCCGATTTTGTTATGCTTTATATTGTGAAAACAGAGAGAAATTGTGACAGGTTGCTTTCAGGATTTGTGAATTAGGCATCAAAGGTGACAATTCTCGTTCATGACATACTAATGTGGGCATTAGTTTGTAGCAGAGTACTATGAGGAAGTTGTTTTTTCTGTCTGTTTTAATTATGAGCAATGATAGAAGGTCTTTCAGAAGATCACTAGAGATCTTGAAGATCTTTTGGCATTTGGTATTAACTCATGTGCCTGTTTCTGTGTTCAGATTATGCCTGTAAAGAAGCAATTTGTATTGGAAATTTCTTGAGAAGGTGGATTTACTATAAGGCTAAATTGTGTGTGGTGAATTTCTCTCAGAGCTTGAAAGTAAGAGGAGAAGAATTTGGAAAAAAGTGAAGAGTTTATTGTGCTGATAATAGTTTATTTTTCTGAGTTCCTCTCCATAACCTCCAATGAGTTTTCTTTTTCCTAAAGTGGAAACAGAACTCATTTTTCAACTCTGATAAATAAGATGTTTGGTGTGTAATAGTCTATTGCCTGCTCTCCAGGCCTTTTAATGTGAGTTGGTACTGTACATACTTTGCACACAACCAGGTATGAACGCCTAAGAACACGTGTGATACAATTATGCATTTATGCATGAACACCACGTATTGGCATGTATGTGCATATAATCATACTTGTGTTTACACTACAGACATGTTCTTCTATGCATATTGTATATTACGCATCTATGACAGAATGTTTGCATGAAGTCAGTAGCTTTCTATTACTTACCATTTTGTTTTTCTTTCCTTTGTCAAAGAATACAACCTTCTACTTTAATACAACAAACCTCTCCTAATGTCCATTTCATTCTTAGTAACTGTAGGTTTAGAACTTTACAAACCAAGAATGGTTGGTTTTAAAACTGAAACTACATTTATGTTGTATTATATTTGTGTACAGGAAGATGAGACTACTTCACAGTTCAAATGTGATACCATATCTGAAAACAGTCCTTATCTTAGTGCCATGGTATTTAACAAATTGCAGCACGCTTTTGTGATGCCTATAATAATATAATATATTTAGCTCAAATAATGAGCTAAATTAATATAAGCCCTCAGTAAGTTGAATCAATTGGCACTGTAAACTTAGTTTCTCTAGTTTCTTTAATACTTTGTTTTTTATTGTGTTTGTGATTTTTATGAATACAACAACTGAAATAGCTCTTCAAAATAATTTAATTTGTAATGATTGCTTGTTCTGTTTTGTTGTTTTCCAGCTCCCTCAGGCTCAAAAGGTAAAATATTTTACTCAAATCTTAGTTACTCAAAGTAGCCTACAGTCCTTTGCGCTTCTATGGTGTTGTGAGTATGGTACAGTGGTGATCAGTGAAACAGTTTCACTGTATTGGGGATCTGGAGTTGAAACAGAAAGAAAAGTAGCTGACATAAAGGCAATGATGTGGCTAGCTAAGGTAGATGCTGAGATCAGCTCTTCAAACATATGAGCTATCTGAACACGATAGGCATATAGTGGCCTACAGCTTGAAAACAGCAGGGAAGCTATTTTATCAACATTTTGAAATAATAATAAGAAAAAAGAAATTCAGCCCATTACTCTGTGAAAAATCTCTGGATCATTTTGTCTCTTACAGAAGACTGCAGAACCCACAGTGTAGCTGGTACCCTTTCACTGCTTCCCACTGTATCTATCAACACACCTTTGAATACATCCAACATTTGACCTTTTTAATAGGTTGCACACAGTTTTCATATAATTTTCATATATTTTTTTCATATAATTCTCTTTAAACAACTTTTGCATCAATGTGGTATGTTACCAGAGCTCACCACTAGACATGAAAGCACAATAATTGTGGCAAACTCCAAGAATCGCTTGATGCTTGTTGCATCGTTCCTGTGTATTTTACAAATATAATTAAAGTTTCCAGAAAACATAAAATCTAGATGCCGGTTTGTTCTTTGAAGTATTGAAATTAAAAATTTCATCAAAGGTATTGGGGGATAGCAATACTCAATGCAATTCATTCTTGTGCTAGGTAAAACACCTTTAATAGGGAATGTCATAGCAATTAAGAAATTAAAAGTCACTGTTAATAACAGTCTTTGAATGATGATAAAATTTCAGTTTTTAATGAAAGCTCTAGATCAAGTCATCTTTTGCAGAATGGTTAGGGCATCCATGGACCTCAAAACTTTAAAATGGTTAATTAATGTATTCTGTGTTATAATTTAAAAAGCAAGAAATCTGAGCATAGGAGCTTGTATTTTTATAATGCTATGTATATTTGAAATTTCTTTGCTTATGCATCTCAGAAAAACCTGTTTTAAATCTTCAGGTAACATGGTAGTCTGTGACACTGGGCTATGTCCATAGTTTGTTCTTGTGCGTTGCAGAGCCTAGGAAATGTGACATTTTGGTAACAAAAAATGTTCTTGTTTTCTGGAAATAGATGGATTTAAAAAATCTTCTGTTTACAGCTTTCTGAACAAGTAGAAGGACTAAAAGAGTGGAAAACTTTTATTTATTAATGTTAACCTACTTGTTTAAAAGTGTATGGCCAAATGCCTCTCCTAACAGTTTACAGAAAGAAGCAGGGTGAGGCTAAAATATGCTGGTGGGGAAAGATATAACCTATCAGGCTGTTTTCCAGTGTCTTGTGATGCTGTATTTTAGATTTTGAGGTCTACAATTCTGAGCTATTAAATTGTGTAGTGGTACAAATTAGTCAAGTTCGAGATTAGAAAAAAAAAAAAAAGCAATAATTGTCATGGAAGACGATAAATGCCAGTTTTCAGTATGATACCCCTTGAACAAACTAATGCAGTACCAGAGCCATGTATTTTGTGTGTGTGTGCATAATGTCTGGTAACTGTACCCTACTTTCATGTAGAGAAAGAGGAGGGGGTAGGAAGGAATGAATGGGATGGAGAGGGAGGACAGATACAAGTAGTCCGTGAGGACTTTTAGTAACTTTATGCAAGAGTAAGCCTTTTCATAAACATAGCCTGTTAGCTTTATAAAGGTTGTAGGCTTTGGGTAGAATATGATGTTTGTTATTTCTTATTGACAGGCTTTCCCTGTTCCTAATGGACTAATGATCTTTATGAGCTACATGTGATAATCAAAACTTTGCCATTCTAGTTTTCTCCCTGACCCCAGATCCACGTTATTTGAATCTCTGTGCTTTTCTCTTGGATTCCCTTGCAGAGCCTCTCGGTGGCAGTGTGCTAATAATGTTTTGGCTCAAAACCTCTCTCTAAATCTACCCCCCAGTCTCCTCCATGCTCTTCTATCAACTAACCCTAAACAGATGCTTCATAGCATTATTCTTCTCATACCCTTGTTAGAGGTCATTGTGACACCATTCGAGCCTTGGAGTTGACTTGAGTGCATCGAGAATTAAGGTCACTTCCAGCTATTGGGGCTTGCTGTTCAGTCTTAGACTGGCCAAGAGTTTGCCACAACTCTGCATAAAGCAATGAAAAATCTACTTGTTGTTTAACAGGAGCTACAATGTGAAATGTCAGACACAAATAGGGCTTTCTAGGTGGCAAGGGTTTTCTCCCATTGCATGCCACACACACACACACAAAAAAAGACTTTAATATCCTGGCATTCTTCTAGAGGGCCAGAATGTGGCAAACAACTCCCAAACCAGAGAATCTCTTGCTATCTGCAAGGTGAAGGGAAGCAGCATAGGGCTGATGTATAATGCCTTTATGAATGACTTAGTCACTGGTGTACATGTTTTGCCATATGGTGTCTGAACTTGCACTATATTTTTGTTGGAATCTATGTATCATCTTGCAAATGTTTTTTCTATAAACATTTCAAACAGTCATGTCTCTCTAAACACGTTCCCTTTAATCTTCTAGTGATCTGAAAGAAAAATGTGGCATTCCAAGTTTACCTTTACTATTTTATATCCACGATAAATACTTGGTCATCTTGATGAAATGTTACGCCGTTTATGTGAAACATTTTGCGTACAGTCTTCTCAGTGTCTAGTCAGGGTTCTATGGTAATTAGCTGTCGATCTTGAAGACCTGTAGGTTTTAGTTCGTCTGTGGCAGTTAAATAACAAATTGTTGAAAATTCAGAGTTGGTGTGTAGATGAAATCAAGTATGAGGAGTGTAAGTTGGATGCCTGTTGAACCATGATATTTGTCTTGAAAAGATTTTTATGATATTCCCTATACTTAAAATAGATAATGTCACAAAACAAAAAAAGCCCCCACCTCAGAAAAAAAAAAAAAAACCACACCATAATTTCAAGTGAAAAGATGCTGATTTAATATGTTTATGCAGCTTTCAGAAGAAAATATCTAGGAAGAGCTAATGTAGCTAAAAGAGTACTACTATCCAGAAAAATGAAATAAAATAATGCAAATTTCATATGTCATGTAATCTATGCTGCTTTTCTGCATCTTTCTAGGTAGCCATCCCATATAATTGTGAAAATGAAAATAATAATAAACTAATAACTCAAATTTACCAATATTCTGACATTTTCAGTTTGGTTTCCAAAATGACCCTTATCTTTGAAACACTTTTGAAAAGCAGTTTTTGTATTCATGGATGAGCAAAAGCTATTCCTTTTTAATAGCTTGAAAAGGTGTTTTGTTTCCTTGTTGGAAAGCTTTACTTGCTTTCTTGAACAAACACAGCAGGATTCAAAAACTGTTGTCTTTCTCCTGCTGTGATGTTTTGTTCTACTTAGCTTGTGCGAAGAGGTAGAAGTGAATAAATTAGACACACCAAACAGAAGCAGATATTTGGGTTTAGGAACATAAAGTTTTTAAATGATTCTCTTATGAATAGAATCATATTTCTTCTGTATAGAAATGTTTTGATGATATTTGTTGCCCAAAAGTTCCTGACAGCTTTCTTCTCTCTTTCTGTGTTATCCCTTAACTTCTGTAAGTAGTGCTTTGCCCTCCTTTTATCTTGATGCTATCATCTTTCAGCCATTTGGGAGCATCATTTATCATTCCCTGCATCATTTACTTTCCTGTACTTTGAAGTGCTGAATTAACTGTCACTGGGAATAGAAAATAGAAAATTTGTAAAGCTGCTGTTCCACTGAAGTCCATGACTAGTAATTTTAGCATTTTTATAAAATTATAGGCGTTAAATTGAATCTAATGAAGTACAAAATAATAATGAGCAAACATTTTGACCCTGATTTATCATTCTTTTGTCTCTGTTGCCCACTGAGATGTTATCTTTCAGTTTTATAATATATATAAGTTGAGTGGCCCATTCAAAAAGCTGCATTAAAATTTTCACTTACATGTTAATCATAATCTTAAATTTAATTTCCAAAAAAATTCTCTCACACTCCTCAATAGGGAAATTGATATTTAGTAGCATTTTTGAGTCAGCAATTTGCCAACGTTACCTAAGTAAATATTTAAACTGATATTTTTTGGTGTTTCATTTCTGTATGGCTGAACATAGAAATATCCCAGGAAATTAATACACTCACACAGGTTCCTATATTGTTCCAGGCCATAATTTAAATCTAAGCTAAAATAATAGCTATTCCTTATTCTTGTAGTCTATATAAAACAATTAAGTGGTCAAATTCCAGTTCTCTGATGCTTCCAGCCTGCCTCATGACTTTATACTCAGCACAGAAAAGTACAGTAGTCCCAGGAGAAGATGACACCAGGTGAAACAAGCCTACATGAGTGGGGAAGGGAGGAGGGATGGATTGGGAAGGTGACAGGGTTATTCAAGAAAATGAAGAAAAAACAAAGCCTCAGCATGAACCTCATACTTCAGGTACATTCCTGTGGAACTGCTGTCTCCTCTGGGTAAAGTTTCAGCATCGTGGCAGTCACTTTGAACATAGGCACCTTGTCAGAAGGTTTGCAGTATTCCTATGCCCCACAGTTTCACCCCACTTTAAGTCCCTTTGAATGTAGCAATGTTTTTTCCACCACTTTTCAGCTTTTGCACAGGGCATATGGCTGTATGGGCAATGCCAGCAGACCTTCACTTTGACCTGTCTCCTCACTCAGTTCCCTTAATCCTATTTCCTTTCAGACCCACAGCCCAAAGCTTCTGGTGTCAGCAGAGCTGCACAACCCTCCCCAAACACTTGTTCAAGTGCCTCTGTTAAGCCTCACCATATCACCTAACCTCGCTTCTTTTTTTTAATTATTATTTATTTTTTTAAATTTTGATTCAGAATTTTAGCTCCAATTTTAACCTCTGTCGCGTAGATATAACAGCCTACAGAATTTTTCTGCCTTTCAGTCTCTAGGTAACTTAATTAAATTCTGTGGAAATCAAAGCTCCTGTTGTGGGATGGTGAAAATCAAGTAGGAGCCATGTAGATCCAGGGAGAGTAGAACTCGAAGGAGTATTATTGGGGTGGAGTAAGTTTCTTCCCTTTATTCTAAACATTCAAGAGTCATTAGTCTGGGAATGCATTTTGCCTTTTTCTTGAGATTTTTAGAGGTTTGTTATTGTTTGCTAAGCATGTTATCAAACCAAATGTCCAGGGTCACTGCTCCATGGCCCTTGTATGGCTTCCTGCCTGAAAACGTTCTCATTACGTCTTTGCAATGGATCAGCTTTCTGGGGCAAACCACTATTATTTCATCCATCATTTCAGACTGTAGATGATAACTTAAAAAATCCTGTGTGTTTTCCTCAGGGGTCTAGTTTTAGTTGTTCTTGCCAATGTCATCCAATGTAGCCTAGCAATTCTGAGACCAAATACACCACTGGTGTAAGTTGAGGAAACTGCAAGAACTCCCTTTTTTTTTTTTTTTTAAATACTAGATGAGTATGTTGAAAAACAAATAATCCATAGCACAATTCATCCAAACTTCAGATGAAATGAACTCAAGCATTGAAATAAATGCGTTTTTACTGTGCCATTGTAATTCCATGATTTAGAAAAATATAGGAATAATAACAGTTAAACTGCTTGTATTTACATGGGAATATATTTCCAGACTTGAAGGAATAAAAAACATCTGAGTTTTGGAGCTGTACAGGTCCTCCCAGTATTTTACTACTTTTAGTATGATCTGGATCTAGTTTTCCATAAACATATGCAGGCATATTCATGAGTCCACACCTATGTTTAGTATTTCATTGATTTTAATTCGCATGAAATCTTATTGTACTAATTTGAAGTTTATATAGGTTTATTATCTAGTGAAGCATTGTCAAATCACTGGCATTTCATAGCTCTTCAAGACTAATGTTGCATTAATTCTTTCTTGTGATTCCTCCACTTAATAAATGGTATTTATGGCATTTAAGTAGAATGGAGTTCTGCTTAAATGTTCCCAAATCGCCTGATAGAGGAGGCCTACTGGCTTTATTTATGTGGTAAAACAGATGAGACTATCTTCTGCTAAGGGCAAAAAGGAAAGAAAATGAATCCTGAGTGGAAGCTAAGCTCAGATAGAGATTAAATTGAGGTTTGTTTTGTTGTTTTTGGTTTATTAATAAGTCCTAGAGGGAATGATGTTATTGTGAGTTGGTATTCTCAAGAGAAGATGAAATAACGTATTCAAATGTAGAACTAAATCAGAAATGAATAGATCAGCAGAAAGGTAGAAAATGGAAGATTTTTGAAATGGCTGGTTGAACAACAGCTGTTGCAATACCAAAACTTAATTGTGCACTGTCAGTACTAAAGAGAGATGCTAAGTGCATAGGATGGAATCCTTTTCTCTGTTACCTCCCCGAGGATATATTTGAATATGTGAAACTACCTTACTGAAAGAAAACTGACAGTGGACACGTGGTCTGTCTGGCTTCACGAGTTCCCAGATGTACCATACCTTTGCCACGAGAAGAACTGCAGTAAGCCCTCTCCCATCAAGTGATTGCTTTCACATTACTCTGGATAACTTATTCCAGATGAAACCACTGGTGTATATGACAGAAGCCAGTCAAGTCTCATACATTGCTGGGGACTCCCAGACAGATGTGCTGGTCCTATCCTGTCAGAGGAAACAGCCAGACCAATATTGGTCAATAGATCTAGTCTGACTGTTAGAATAGTGGAGATCACTAAGGTTTGAGAGAACTACATTTGGAATGGAAGCACAGACTGATTGTATTTGTTAATGAAGGAAGATGCCTTCACATCTGAACTGGCATAGGCAGTCTGTGTCCCCTCATAAAGGTATCTTCCCGATTTGTCGTGGGAAATGTTGTTTACTGCTCTCATCAGCTACAGTCTTTAATCAAAAAGAATCACCTAGAGAACGACCTAATCGCATTTGGGGCAGAAGAAACTGAACTGAACTTCAGGTTGTTTATTTTGTTTTCTAAATGGTGACCACTGTGTTTTATGGGGAAGCCTATTTCTCCATATTACGTTCCATGCTTGCAAAATAAAACATTCCAATTTTTTGAGGGATAAACAGTTTCTTGAAGAAAATGCCCTTGGAATTCCTGTGATAAGGTAAACTCGAGAGGTTGTTTTGAAATGTGTAAGGTTCGTGTAAACATACTAGTTTGGCTTTGGAAAAAGCAGGAACTTGTAGCTATTCCACAGGAAATAAATACCTAACAGTGTAAGGGGAAGTTGAAAGGACAAGCACTTAGTGCTGTACTGCACACACTCAAAATTCTGTATTTAGCATGAAGATGATTCCACTCTTCAAGTGGAGACTTGCTGATGTCAGATGTCTAGGATAGTTAGTGCTTTCATAAATATATATCTAAATAAATATAGAAAAGTATATGTAAATATAAATAATTATTCTGTAAATATAAATAAATAACACAGGCATGCTCCCATTTGCCTTTCTTAAGAAATTATTCTACTTATTCTCTAAGAAAGTGAGTCTAAAACCTGTAATATGGTTAAAAAAAAAAGTCATTTATTACATGTTTTTCCCATTTTTATTTTTCTGCCCCAAATTTATGGATCCTTACATTTTTTTCCTTGTTTCGTTTGGCTAATCATGAGTTCAGCGCTGACTGAAGCATCTGACAATGCTGCATCCATTTTTTTTTTTTTCTGTGCTGTTTTTCTTCTGTTTTCCGTAATTCAAAACCAAGAATTTGAAGAAACTAAAGTTTACACCCACTTCTGAAAACAGCAAATATATTCTTTGAAAATTCAAAGAAATCTTGACAGGCTTGCCTATGTAGTTATATTTAAATAGAACTAAATTCTAAGTTAGTGCACAGATGCTATCATTGGCTTAAAACTATTAAACTCTTTTTCAGTGATAACTTTATGGCAATATTTTCCCAATATTCCTAAATAAATATATATATATATATATAAATATATAAATATATTCCCAATATTCCTAAAAAGATGACAGCATTTAATAGCTTTCTAGTATTTTCAGAGGCCTAATGAAATTAGATGCCCAAGTCCTGGTGGAGGTCAGTGGCATTTGGAAACTAAACATCCTAAAGGTTTCTTGGACACTGTGTTCCTAGGAAATGCCAGCAATAGCCAAATACATATATATATATAAAATTTGAGACTGTTTTTGTACTATTCCACTAATTTTGATTTGGTTCCATCTTATGCCCTCCAGACTGTTGTGATGAATAAGGGAAGTGTTCAGGTGTATTTGAATACTGCTTCCTGTATTGTTTAATCTTATAGCAAAAGATGCTAAGCAATAAGATGTTTTAAAAGGCATATACCTTTTCCTTAGTTTACATCTGTTGGTAGCCTCAAGTGTTGGAGCTTGCCAGTAGAATTTTTATTTTCCTGGAGGTTTGGAGGTGAAGCAGTTTTTATTTCCTTGTCTTTTGCTTGATATTACATAACCTCTTGAAGGAAATCAAAATGTAATTAATATTCTGTTTAATAAGTAATAGACAGGGCTTTAATGCCAGCCAGCACCCGTGTGTTTTGTCTAATATGGTGTCCCAGGTAAAGAATAGCTTAGACACTTCTTAGGGAGTAGAGAAACTGAAAGAAGCTTGATTTGTTAATACTTTGATGTGTAAAGAAGTATGATTAAGCACTGGAAAGAACAGTATAGGAACAGAGGGAGAGAAATGTAGGATTTTCTGTGAGAACAGAATGAGAATTCAAAACAGTGTGCTGGAGGAAATGTGAGTTATTAGTGGCTCTCCATCATATTAATTTAGATGAGGTCCCAGTATTTGTGTGGAGCCTTAGTCCAAATTAACCCTTATCTGTGAACAAAATGGATCTGCCAGCAGCATTTTGTTTGAGCAGAAACCATATACATAACTAACATAATACTGTGTGAGTATGATTTTATCAAACTTTACTCTGTTTCCTATGAATTCTGCCATCCCCCAGAATATGTGGGGGTTAGTAAAGATGAACCCAGTAAGCTTAGCATGTAGCTTTAAATCATTTTGAATCTCAGGTGGAGGAATAATTATGCCAAATAAAGCATGTCTTTATAAAAATGGCTGTAACTGTTAGTAGGTTTCTCCTAAGAGACCGGAGGAATAAAATTGGATAAGGTATAGCCTGTTTAGAGATTGAGATTAAATTTGTGTTGCCTCAGGTTTCAGTCATTCCCAAGGACCCTCCACTGTATGTAACTTGTAACCACCCATTTGGCGATGTTACTGGATTATATTGAGATTAGTATCATTCTGCATATTTGCCAGCAACACTAAAAAAAAAAACAACTGTTTCTGATGTGTAAATGAGTTATTTGTTAAGTGTTTAGAAGCATGCATATTGTGCTTATGGAAGAAAAAGAAAGTCATGTTTCAAGAGGTTTCCTGTAAGAAATGTTTTTTCTTCAGTATTTTTTTTCTTCAGTATTTTCTTTCTTACATGCCTACATAATTATTTTCTGAGCCTATGACTGTGATGTCCAGTAGATAAAACTGGGAATGATAAGGATTACCTACATATTCTTTTGTGGAGAAGAATAATAAATGAGTAACCAAAGAATTTATTACTCTTACTATTTATTGCACAATAATATGGACTTCTGAAATAAGTACAGTCACTCAGAAACTTTGTTTATATGTTATGATTTTCTGAATTTGATCTTTAACATTTTTCATTAAACATTAGTTTCTAATTAAGTATTTGCCGGTGATACAAATAATAATAATAATCTAGCTAGTACTGAGATATCAGTGATGCATGCTCATTCTGAATGTAAGGAATATAAGATTTTTTTTTTTAGTGATTAGAGAATGCTTCTGGTTTTATTTATTTTTTTCTCAGAATTACTAAATTTTTCAATCACTTGCATAAGCTATCAGAAAGTTCTGTTATATGTAAGAAATTGTCAGACTTAAAAAGCGACAATGCAGAATTCCTAGATCATGGCTTCCTTTGCAGTTTATTCACTGATTCTCACATACATTGCCTAAGCAGAAATACCCAGTGGCTACCATTCTACTATTTCAAAGTATTTCTACTAAAATATCATTGCCCAGGGAGTAAATTTGTCTTCCTCCCCAGGAGATAAGTCCTAAAAATCTAATAATTTTTGTGAAGCAAATACTGGAGCATAAGTTGGTAACTTGGTGAAATATCCCAAATACATGTCATCTATCATCAAGTTATTTGCTGATTCCACTTAAAGAAGTGGCCAACATCCTGCTCATCTACCAATCTCCTCCCTCTCCTCCCTAAAAAAAAAAAAAAAAAAAAAAAAGGCATAAACAGCCCAAAAGCTACCAAAAAAAAAAAAAAGACTGTACTTCTATGAAAATGATTGCATTAGCCAACCCTTACAGTTGCAGATATCATAATTATGGGGTAATCATTCTCTGCATGCTTCCATAGTTTGCTTCCATAGTTACTTTTGAGAGTTAATGATCTATTCTCTTTGAATTTTCCATGAACTCCAGACTGTTCTTCTTCCCCCTTTTAAAGAATTTCAAACACCCTAAAACTTTACTGACAAGTCCCTTGGCTGGAATCCTATCTGATAAATTGTTTCTAGCAATCTTTTGAGAATGAGTGGGCCTGTTGTAAAATAATACCATAATGATACGTGACAAATATATAACGTCAGAGATGAACAACCCTGGGCAATCATATAAAATCTCTAAATACTCCAAGATGTCACCCCATAATCAGCAGAACGCTTTTTCACTTCCTGGTGTACATGTGTTCAGGACTGTTGAACATCATATCGCAGAAGGCTCCTCTCCATACAAATCATGTCAGTGTGCTTGAATGTATGACTCTGGCCAAAGAGAGTAAATTCTTAGCCTAGTTCAGCTGCTTTTGGTGCAACCCCTGGACTCTCAGTGTTTTGTTGGGTTGTTTTTCTGTGTGCTTGTTTTTTAATAACTTACTATTGTTTAACAGATCAAGGATCGTAGGGAGACTAGAAATATCTATACTTATTAAAATGAAAGCTAAACAAATTAAAATAAAAAGTAAAAAAAAGTATGGTCATGAGCTTGTTCCACCTCATGTTCCTATTGATTCCTTATCAGATACAAACCTTCTTGATCCTAAAACCCATTTGTTTTTGTCTGATGTCTGCAAACATTCCTTCTCACCATGAGACAGTGCCATGCTTCTGGAAACATAATTGTTTGGGAAACTGAAACCCTCCTCTGGTTTCAGAGACTGGGGGTTGCTGTAATGTTCTAGATTTTACTTGTCTAATTTATTAATGTGAAACATGCTTCAGAAATATCTTGGGTCATAACGTATGGTTTTTGTGTTCTGAAAATTTGGACAGTTGATAGCTGTTGCTTCATTAAAAAATAAAATAAAATTGTTAGAAAAAAAAAATCAAAGTAGCACCGATTCTCAAAAATGAAAGTGTTATAAATACTGCCTGAGTACAGATGATGTGATACTGATGGAGAAGCAGTAAGAGAATATCACTGTTGCAATTGGGCTTGCCCCTCACCTACGAAGTTCCTCAATAAGATTGTCTCTCTTGCCTCGTGCATTTGGCTAAACACAGATGCAACTTAGCAGAACTAAATTATGCTTATGAATCTCCAGTTGTGATTATAACTGGATATGACACAGTTTTAAATGCAGGATAAGCCTCTTCAATTTTATGTCTTCCCAAACTATAGGGGCAGAAAGTATTTAAATCTGAACTTCCTGTGTGAGTTATCTTTCATATGTAGATGATGAGGATCTACAAGTACACAGAGCCGTGCTTGTCCTTCTTAAACAGTTAAACAGCTTGTCCTTCTTCACAGTTAACCATTGCCTTAGGGCAAGGATGTGATCTGGCCAGAGGGCATGAAGACAGAATAGTCTGAGCAATGTCACTCTCTTGTGGCCAGTGATAAGCATTCTGCCTGTTTCTCTTGAATGGAACCAAGGTCAGGAGATCTGTTTCCTCCCTAAATTGAAGAAATACGTTGAAACCAGATGTGCACCATCAACTAATGCTTCATGCCACCACTTAGTCCAGCAAACTGAAACTGGACGGAGCAAAGATGCTCCTGGGATCCTCGCTGGCTGTCATCCTTTCTGCTGCTATGTTAGCTGATGAGATCTCAGTCTGGACCAGAAGAAAAGTGCATGCAACTCATGACCTCTTGATGGGAGAAAACAACCTGAGGCAATTATGGTAGAGCTGACACTGGGAAAGATGTGGAACGGAGCTCCAGCTGCTTTGCTACTGCACATGCTGCTTCCACAATCCACATTTCAGCCCCTTCGTATCCCTCATGGGAAAATCCAATAAGAATGAAGATGAGGCATCTTTCCTGACCATACAGCTGGTGGGGTGGACAGAGCTGGTATCAATGAGATGGGGCACGGTGGGGCTGGACTGACTGCAATTCTAAATACATAAACATCATTTAGATAAATTGCCTTATCTCATTTAAAATGAAGCAAATGTAATTGAATAAATGCAATCACATGTAATTATTCCTTAGTTCTTAGAGATAATATTTCTTTTTCAAATATAGCTTGCTGACGATCAGGGATTGGTGTTGATGACGACTGTCGCCATGCCGGTATTTAGTAAGCAAAATGAAACTGTAAGTACTCGGACTGTTTCTGCCATGCAATAATAGGGTGACTACATGGAAGTTGATCTGGGGGACCTAACAAGGTTTTACCCTGCTCTCATAAACTGTATTCTTTTCTTCTTCTTCTGTCTGCAGTTATTATCCCTTTGTTAGCATTAACATGTGCACAAATAATCACAAATACCTATACTCTAGAAACTGTAATAAAATAATGAAACCATATTTCTAAGAGAAAATCTCAGATGGTGCTGGGTCTTAGTGTCTTTTTTCTTCTGTATTATCTTCTTACAGCAAATAATCTATATATTTTTTCTTCTTTGCACTGTTATGCTTCTATTGTGTAGATCCAGAATTTTATTACTCATGTGTCTGTTATGTATATATCTGTGTACTTTTTCTTTTTTTTTTAATTTAACAAGTTTAAGAAAATTATATGTACTTTCTCCTTAATGCTTAATATTTTTCTTTTGTCTACCAAGTGACACGATAAATTGAGAGTGAAGGGAATAACACATTTTTAACATTTTTTTTTCTTGTTTAGAAACTATTTTGCATGAGGAAATTTTCTGTTGAGGGACTCAAAAACTGTTGAAAGTTTGCATGCCTTTTCTATTTGAACTGCAGATGAAGTAGAAAGGAGCACTATTACTGATTAAATGACTGTTTGATCAGATGACCCGCACCAGTCTCTGCTGTCCACACGTTTCAGATAATCTGTTTATTATCTGTTTGCTTCTGCAGAGTAGCTGCGATGTGAAATTAGTGGTGGGAATGTTCATTATTAGCATGGTTCTGAGTGCATGTTTTATTGTTCTTTTCAGAGATCCAAAGGGATTCTCCTGGGAGTAGTTGGCACGGATGTCCCAGTTAAAGAGCTTTTAAAAACTATTCCAAAATACAAGGTAATTCACAAACGATATGTCCTTTATGCACAGTATAATATGTGATATATTATCTATTTAGCATGTTAACTTACATATGCAAATTTACTAGCATATGGAGGATAGAGGGCAATTCTATATTTCTTCATAGCTGTGTATTGTCTGGTGGCTAAATATCATTGGTTCTGAGGTGAAGTGCAGTTTTTAATACCAGAATTAATGTATGGCATCATCTTCAATTTTTTGCAGATCACAGTGTACACTAGAAGGTAATATATATCAAGTGTCATCTTTAATAAAATCTATGAAGCAATTCATCCACACAATATAACCAGAATACCACACAAAATAACAAGGAACTCATGGAAACCATTCAAAAATCATGCCTTTAGGAATCCTGCCTGTGTGTAGCACTTCCTGTCCCAAATTAGTCTCCATGAATTAAAGCAAGCAGCACATTTCAGGAACCTGAGCAGGTTCCTGTCCAACCAGACTAGTGGTTCCATCTCTCCTATCCAGTCTTTTTTAGATATTTTTTCCAAAGTCAAAGACAACTCTACTATAATTTTGTTAAAAAACAATTATGATAAAAGTTCGCAAAACTTCCTGCACTTCATCCATTGTGAAACATTTGTAACCTGGTAAAAGTCAGTTTCAAGCAGATGCAAATATTTAATTTATTTTAATTTAAATTTGATACAGCACATTGGTATTTCACTACATCTGTATCTCCGAAATAGTTGACTGTAGTCCTGTTTTAGTCACAAATGAAAATTAAAGGAATTTCTGGTTAAATTCCAGTGGACAAGCAAGCACATCATATGGTACTGTAGGCAGCCTTTACTAGAGAGGCTAACCATTGGAATAGCTACATTTTGACATGCACCTGTACTGAGCATAAGTTTGTCTGTCATACTTTCCTTGTAATTAGCTGCCATGTTCTCATTTAATGATTTCTAAAAGTGGGGAGGAATAAGTTGACTTATGAGTGCCTTTGAATATTCCTACATGTTTTTGTATATAATTCTAGTTAGGAGGGAGGACAACTCTATCCTTTTTAATTCTAATTTTAATACATTAGCAATTACCAAATGATTTTGTAGATCAATATGCAATAACTGGATAGTTTTAATTAAATTAGATTTTGATTTTAAAAAATGCATAAAATACTGATGGTAATATTGATAAGGGTGTTTTGCAAGAATTTCTTGGGACCTGGATCCCGCTGGGCTAGGCAGTATGCAAACACAGAACAGAAATGTTGTCCCAGCTGGATAAAAGCTTTCAGTCTATGGGAAAAGGCATCAGATGACTACTCATTGATACCAGGATGTCGTGAAGAGAGGCACTGTGTATCAGGATAAATTATAGAACAGTCTCAGCGCACAAAACACTGCAGGTAGTTTACGACAACTTAAATTATACCTTTTAAGTATACAGAATCAGTAGAAGGTGGCAGAGAAGGGGGCATGTGTAAAATTACATGTGTAAAATCTGGAGCTATGAAAATAATCCTTGGAGCAGCCTTCCAAAGAACTATGGGTGGAGCAAGCTTCATTTGTAGTGGAAAGGAAGAACAATGTTGTAGTAACTGCAGGTACAATTGACGAAAGCCTGTCTCTTCATGGCTGAATGGAAAAGGCCAAGTCACAGAGATGTTATTTAGAAGGCATTTGTGAGATTTGGACGTATTCTGAATACAAGAACATAAGAGTGTGAGGCCTGAATAACAGGTATTGGAGCAGATTTATTCAGAGTGATTCAGAAAAGAAGATAGGCAAGGAGATTATAATTTCTGGTTTTGTCATATGATATTATAAAAGACTTAGTTTTCTGAGGAAGTAATATATGATCCTCTTTCTGAATATGAGACTATTTGAAGGAACATATTGCAGAATGTAATGCAAGAGAAGATTATTACAAGAGGCACCAATATAATGCAATACAGTTAAGTTAGTGAAATCATTTGAGTTATAACTTCCAGTCTCACATACCATAAACATTTCTGAACAATAAAAAGACCATGCAATTTCAAGAGCATAATCACCCCTGGGACCCATTCCTGTAGAGGCAGCATGTGAAATAAAATTCACACAGGGATATAAAATGATCGGTTGGAAATAGAATTCTGCTGACCTGGAATTCTCTCAGCTTGGATGAGATGTATTTTATGCCGAGGAAGATGAATAATAACAATGAGCTATTTTCAGCAGTAATTATCCAGACTAAACTTCCCCAGATGTCAGTGGGAGTTTGTCCTCAATAAGGTAGGTCTGGATTTAGTTTTCATGTGGCATTTTTACAGCAGTTACAAAAAGTTTTTCGTTTCTGAATCAGTCTGTCATTTAGAAAGGGAGTTCAAGGTTTACAATTGCAATACTGCTTTAAGCAGTACTCTCTATCAAACCAAAGCATTTTACGTGCAAAGAGTGTACAGTTTCACAGATTGCACAATACACAATAAAATGCTACCCTTGGAGTCCTGGTATGCTTCAAACAGGCAAATATTTTTTTCTTATGAAGTATGCCACCCACATTTGTTTCCTTACCTGACTTCCAGTGCTTGGACATCATTCTGCAGTTATCAACACAGACAATTATACTCAAGATCTGATATTTAGTCAACAGCTAGCTTGCTTGTCATACTATAATAGGTAAAATATGTCCACTGTTAATATTTTGGTTCTCCTTCCTTTTTGAAGAGATGCCAAGAACATATCACCTTCTATTACTTTCACTGAAGTTTGTTGCTTTAGGAAAACTGCTAATTTACGAAACAATCTTGTATATAACAGACACAGTTGACCATATACAATCATTCACAGAAAGACATGGTATAAATCTACCTGGCATGTTTTCTTTATGACCTTGCCATAATGTCCTTCTCTGTTGTATAGTCCTAGAAGATTATGGAAGCCCACAGACTTGCTGTCCTACTTAGCTTAGAAAAGCTTCTGACTTGTCAACCTTTCTCACATTGCTTTACGCTGGACAAATTCCTGAGGACCCACTTCATCAAAGCATTTAAGAATCAACTGAAGTGTAAAAAGAAAAAAAAAAGAAAAAAGTGCTTATAATTAAACCACTTCGTTAATCACATTGATGAATAAGGACAGTTTGTTCAGCCAGATCATTGATAGGGAAGAATTATGTTTTCAAAAGTTTATTTCTTAGTAGGAGAAATGCAAAGCAAATACCAAAGCAAGATATGTCGGGGTTGTGGGTTTTTGTTTGTTTGCTTCATTTTGTTTTGATATCTCAGCAACAAATTATGATGCTTACGTGAAGATATAGCGAGTGAAACAGAATTACATTCGCCATGAGCAGTTTCACAAGTGCATGGGTCATTGCTTCTGATGCGAAAAGAACTGAGTGAGAAAGCATAGCAAGGTGTACGTTCTTGGCATGGTAGAAGTCAGTTACACACTGAAGCTGCAGAAAGATTCCATATTAGCATCACGTTTATGCTAAGAAGGGATGTTCGAATGACGACATGAATGATTTGAAGGTACATTTATTGCAGTCAGTGGGTGCAACCAACTGTGTAATAGGCATATTGTTAAAAGGGTAGTATTGTCATTTAAATAAGTACAGTGCTAAATTTGATTACATATTCCGTTAGGCCTCATAAAGCATTTCATTGCTTTCAAATGACCTCCCATAGTTCCACTCGGTACGAATATGTAAATTACATGAATTTTTTTTAGTAGAAGTATGCCTTTTTCTGTGTCTCTAAATGAACTTGAATTAACAGAGAGGTAAAATGCCCGTAAGGCTGGTAGATAGAAATATCACATATGGCAGGCCACTGCTTGCTCAGTGTAGCCATACATCTAGTTTCATTGATTTAAATGATTCCTCTCTAACACCACTTATGAAGTGAAGTAAGCTGAACCTACTCACTCCTGGGAATGTGTGAATTTACTAAATGTCAGCACACCTCTGCTTTGGCAAATGTTGTATGTGACGTGCTATGGTGTCTCATATATATGTATCTAACTAATTCACTCCAGGGTACATAGAAGTAAGTGCAGTAGATAGCAAAGTGTGTGTGACATTCTAAAATTGTGCTATATGCTGAATTTGTCACAATGACAGGTTCTCATTTTCAAAAATGTCAAGGATCAAAGTTCTGCATATATTATAATGAAATACTGTGTAGGCTTTAAGAATGCGAGTTTTAAGCCCTGGATAACTAAATGTTTTTCCTTTTTGTTTAAGAATTTACTGGAGACCATGCTAATTAGCATTTCCTTCTCATTTACTCTTACAGTTAGGCATTCATGGATACGCTTTTGCAATTACAAACAATGGATATATTTTGACTCATCCAGAACTTAGGCCTTTGGTAAGAATACTGTTTACTTTTCTATTTTATCTAGGTATACATGTTGCATTTGTTTTTCTTTTAGTGTGAAAAAGGTAATAATCATTAAAAAAAAAATACAACGGATGAGTTACCTTATAACTATACTATACTCTATAGCTGTTACTATATATAATGCTTTATAACACTTTATAATGCTTGGTAAATTTACTTCTGGAAATGAAGGTTAGCATGAAAAAAAACAAGGAGAATAAATATACCAGTTGCTCTGCAAAGGAGGCAGGCCTCCATTGCTGAAAAATGGCAAAGCCAAAAATTGCTGTAATTATGTTCATTTTATGTTGAAACGGAATGCCGTAATGCTCTATTGCTGCGTAATAACCCCTATTTGTCATGTTAAAGTGTTAAAGCTAATTTAATATGTGTACATACATTTCAATAAAGCATATTTTTAAGCAAAATAAAGGCACAAGGGATTTTCGTACTAAAGGAGAAATAGCTGCAAATTTTGCCTTTAGTTTCCCTTATCATTATCTTTGCATTAATCACAGTAAGAAAAATAGAAGTGCCTGTTACGCAAATGTTTATCAGCCTAATACCCTAGAGAACTGGTAAATTCTTGATTGCATCATTGTTTAGGAACAGCATGTGCAAGTGTTCCATCACTATCAAATCTTAGTAAAGCATTGGTATTAATGATTCCACTGCTGTACACACATGGATGCCATATGTATTTTGTATGCAGGCACTTCAAGTAATGTCTGACTTCAACAGTATTTTAGTAGAAAACAAATATTAATGGGATGGATAATTTCATATGAAATTCTTGAAAACCATGTTTTAAAAAATCATTAGCATATCTGATGTTTTCACTCATCACAAGCATTTTGTATTTCTAAGATTTGGGCTAGGAATTACACAATTAACATTTGTATTTGTACTTATCATTTCCCTATTTACTTTTAAACTGGAGTAATGAAAAGTTCAACACAGGGACTTTCATGGATGAATGGAAAAACTTGCTCAGTAACTTCACTGTAAAAACGGACAACCAGTCTAATAACAAAAGAGACATTATGGTATCTTTGAAGGAATTTTAAAGTAAATGGTTTCATTATTATTTTTCTTCTAAGAATATCACTTATGATTCTGGTAGAATTTCTTAACAGATATGGAAAGGAAGACAAGATCTGGTGAGAATTTGGCAAATAACTAAACAATAAGCAATACAATTTTCAGAAATGACTCTTGCAAATTAACCAGTTGTCTTATTTTATCATTTCAGTGGTGAGTCACCAAAGCTATATATCCAGGTGTAGACAGCTCAGATCCCAGTCAGTTAAGTTAGTGTGTTTCAGTGACCATTTTTTGCTAAAATAGCCCTTTTACCTATACACTCCCTACAGATGATTTCTCATAACAATGAATTTGTATCCCCTTGTTTTATGGAAAGCAGAACCTCTGCTACCAAAACTATTAGGGAATATAAAACTTCCAACCTCAGCAGAAGCAGTTTACTCTTAAGAAAGATAGCAAGCTCTGAATAGATCCCAAAGCACTTTATCTCTTAGCCAAAATATCTTCTGTCTCTACGAGAGAGTAGAGTATCTACTCTCTGTAGTATCTCTACAGCATAGTACATACTTCTCAAGTACATACTACAAGAATCTCCAGAACCCTATTACCAGCAGTGTCCAACATGAGATTCTTCCTGAGGAAGATGCAGGAACTGAGTAAGAGGATGTGGAAAAGCCTCACAGCAGTCAGTGTAACTTTTGAGTTTCAGATAAGCTTCTGCTCATAAACATTTGGTTCTGATTTTTTAACATTAAAGCCTCTTAGGGTGGATACTTCTGTTACCCATACTAACATACTCATTTTCGTCAGTCAACTTGACTTCTCATAGTAATGATCTTTCCCATTGAAACTGTTTTATGCAGTTTTTATTTTTAATTCAGTTTTAAAATTTCATTAGAAAAAGATTTTATGAATATGGAAAGCAGAAGCTTGTAGTCTATCATTTCTTTTCCGTTTCTTTCTTTGTGTAGTAATTTGTGATGGTTATCTAATTGAATCATTTCACCACAAAAATCAAAAAATATTTTAATTTCTTGCTGTAATGTTTTTCTACACTTACTTTTCTACATATTGTTGACATATTCTTTTTATCTTTCTGACCTCTTATCTATCCTTTTTTTCCATGTTCTTCACTGTTCTGACCGAGGTTGGCCACTGAACTTTCTTTGGCAACTGTAGAAAAGAAGAGGCAGCAATAGGGGCTGTGATAACCTCCTTAGAGCACCTGGATTATATACACAGAATTTTAGTGCACCTTCAGGTCTCTTCTGCGCATCTTCACTGCCTTGTTACCCCATCCATGTCAAGTGACTATTTGTGCAATTTTACTTTTAGCTTGCATCCAGCTGTATCATAGACAAACTGGCTGCTCTTGGCTTGGACTGGCGTACGCTTCATTGGGTTAAAAACTGGCTGGATAGCCGGGCCCAAAGAGTTGTGGTGAATGGAGTCAAATCCAGTTGGAGGCCGGTCACTAGTGGTGTCCCCCAGGGCTCGGTACTGGGGCCAGTCCTCTTTAATATCTTTATCGATGATCTGGATGAGGGGATCGAGTGCACCCTCAGTAAGTTTGCAGATGACACCAAGTTAGGTGCGTGTGTCAATCTGCTCGAGGGTAGGAAGGCTCCGCAGGAGGATCTGGATAGGCTGGACCGATGGGCTGAGGCCAACTGTATGAGGTTCAACAAGGCCAAGTGCCGGGTCCTGCACCTGGGGCACAACAACCCCAAGCAGCGCTACAGGCTGGGAGATGAGTGGCTGGAAAGCTGCCTGGCCGAGAAGGACCTGGGAGTGTTGGTTGATAGCTGGCTGAATATGAGCCAGCAGTGTGCTCAGGTGGCCAAGAAGGCCAGCAGCATCCTGGCTTGTATAAGAAGCAGTGTGGCCAGCAGGGCTAGGGAGGTGATTGTCCCCCTGTACTCGGCTCTGGTGAGGCCGCACCTCAAGTACTGTGTTCAGTTTTGGGCCCCTTGCTACAAGAAGGACATGGAGGTGCTCAAGCAAGTCCAGAGAAGGGCAACGAATTTGGTGAGGGTTCTGGAGAACAAGTCTTACGAGGAGTGGCTGAGGGAGCTGGGATTATTTAGCCTGGAGAAGAGGAGGCTCGGGGGTGACCTTGTCACTTGTCAGGTACCTTAAAGGAGGCTGTAGCGAGGTGGGGGTTGCTCTATTCTCCCACGTGTCTGGTGACAGGATGAGGGGGAATGGGCTAAAGTTGCACCAGGGGAGGTTTAGGTTGGGTATTAGGAAGAACTTCTTTACTGAAAGGGTTGTTAGGCATTGGAATGGGCTGCCCAGGGAAGTGGTTGAGTCCCCATCCCTGGAGGTCTTTAAGACCTTTAAGAGATCTTTAAGAGATGTTTAGATTTAGAGCTTAGTGATATGGTTTAGTGGAGGACTTGTTAGTGTTAGGTCAGAGGTTGGACTAGGTGATCTTGGAGGTCTCTTCCAACCTAAATGATTCTGTGATGCTGTGATTCTGTGATAACCTAAAAATTCCTTAGAAGAGACAAAGTTATGAGCAGACTGACTAGATCTGATATTTGACTGTGCTGGCGTTCTGTATGCAATGCTAGCATTCTTTGCTATTTGAAATGTGTTAGACTAATCATGTTCATTATTCTCAGTGGTTAAAATGATTAAATAAATGTTGTTTTGCTATTATGTAAGCTTTTTATATTAACCTTTTTTTGTGTGTGAAATGCCAGTGTAGGGAGAGGTTGTCTTCAAAATTTTGCAGCTGTTGCAAAGGAAAATTTGATGGATTTGGTTTAGTTCATGATCAGCTACTACCCTCAATGTTTTTTATCTCTGTATGTATGAAAATCCATGTTTTTTTTTATATCCCATTCTAAATTACATATAATGTATTTTTAATAGCATTCCCAAATTTTCATACTAAAATCGTGACATGGTTTTGATCCCCCATATATATATATATATATATAAAATCCTCTGGTATCACAGGTACATCGAATGGCCTATATTCATTTGCAAGCCATAGGAATATATATTTGAAAGTTCCCTATCTGCATTACAAGAATTTGACAACATGCATGTGCTGCACTGTTTCTTTTTCTTCTGGCAAATTACTTCAAGGATTGTTCCAAATAATAGTATCAATTTTTTATAGAACTGATATTTTAATAAACAAAAGGAAATAAAGTCCAGGAAAAGTGGATAGTTTAGACTGACAGAGGGTGGTATCTGATTTCCTTATTTCTGTTGTGGTGGCATGTTTTTATGAGGCAAAAAGTGGTTTTCTGTTACTATCCCTAGCCCCAGTATACATCTCAAAGGGCCTTATTTCATTACCTTACACAGGAGTCTCTCTTTCTAAAATCAGAACATTGGGCAGTAGCCCATAAACTGTCAACTCTATGGGACTCCTGGTGATATATTCATGGTCTGCTCATTTTATTTTTTGGAAGTGTCATTTTTACCTCTGGGTTCTGTCAGTAGTGCATAATGGGAGTCTTTTGTTGACTTCAGTGGAGTTT
Source organism: Anser brachyrhynchus (assembly GCF_964034855.1). Lineage (NCBI taxonomy): Eukaryota > Metazoa > Chordata > Aves > Anseriformes > Anatidae > Anser > Anser brachyrhynchus. The sequence continues at coordinate 23,739,395 of NC_137705.1, forward strand.
TTGAGAGTGAAGTGATTACTGGCCTGGGCCCTTAGATCAATATTACAGGCCCGAATCCTGATACCATTGTAACTAGTGGCAAAACATTCCATGAAATTTGTGACAATAAGTATGTGAAAATAGGCATGTAGGAGTGGAATTGGATAGCTCACAAAATGTATTGCTTACACTCATTTTGATGGGTTTTACGTTCAAGTACATTGATTACTGACTTGATCCAAGCTGGCTTATGTCACTGTTTTGCTTTGCTGTGGTGCTGTAAAGCCAGCGCACTACTCGACTCCTGAGCTGCTGGGCCCAGCGGCCATGTCTGTTAGTCCTGAAGCGGACATGCTGCTTTTTTAGGAATTGCCTTTTGGGACACTGAGCAGACAGGCATGATAGCAAACGCTTGCTGGGGATGGCTGTTTCCTGTTGCACCAGATTTTTATCTTATGCTGACCAGTACGTTTAATCATTAAGCTAGCAGCATTTCTTACACTGATTATCCTATTGGGTTTGTTTTAATGTGTTTTTTCTTGGCAATTTTGTCTCGTCTTTTTTTTTTTTTTTTTTTTTTTTAATAATAAATTTGGCTTTCAGTTAGGATGAGGGGTTGCTTGGGCAGTTGATGGGAGTAACCACATATTGGAAGATGAGGAGGAAAGTGCTTTCTAACTGTGAGGTACTTGTTGAGATGTAGGATAGTGACCGAAGATTTCCAAGGCTGTGCAGGGGAGTAGTTTTCACGAGTAGCTGTTGCCGTGGTGGACCCTAAAGAACTTCCAGATGCATTCTCCTCACAAAGCCATTACTAGAGGGAAGAGTCTCGACAAACAACTTAATAATCCTTAATAAACAACCAGGCACTAAGGAATCCCTTGGAAATGCCTTCTTCAATTATCTGATTGCGTGTAAATTGCCCACATGCTTCCCTTGCACAGAAATTCCTTTCTTACTCCTTGTGCCGCCCCCGGCCCACCTCGGCCCGCGGCGTCCCGCCGGGCTGCCAACACCCCTCTCTCAGTGCTGTCCCCAGCCGCTGTCGGCACCGGGCCGGGAGCTGCGAGCAGACAGGCCCGGCCCCGGCCCCGACCCTGGCCCTGGCCGCCGAAGGAGCGGGGCGGCGGCGGCGGCGGCAGCCCCGCTGCGCTGCGCCGCGCGGCAGCCGCCATGAGGTGGCGCCCCGGGACTGCCCGGTGGGGCGGCGGCGAAGGGCAGGGGGTTCCTCGGGAAAGTGCCGTGAGCAGCCTTCGCTCTCCTCACGGTGTATTTCAGATTTTTGTTGTTGTTATTATTATTTTTAATTGTTTTTACACGTTATGCCTTTTTTAGGCTGCATTCCCTGTCACAAATGCACTGGTGATAATTCAAGAAACTGTAGCTGATGGCAGTGATATTTCAAGAAACATCGATAGTTCTGTATTGGAATGATCCCGTATGCTGCTTTTTGGTTAAAATCCCGTGTTTTTTACAGAGAGCAGTGTTTTTATTTTATATGACACTATTTTAAATTGTATGCTACTGTGTTGAATCTCATATTCGATTTAAAACCATAGGTATTCTTATGAAAAAAAGTGAATTTTTGGGGAATTCAAAAGTGAATTTTGGGACTTTCAAAGCAACTACACGTGCTTGAAACGTGCATGAGGGCAAAGTTTTTCTTACTACTTTATATCAGATTTTACTGGTTATTTTTCAGTGTTCTGTTAGCACTTGCAGTATGCTAGGTGGTACTCCATTAACTATTAGGATGCAAAACATATATATCATGACGACGTTACGGATTGTCAGTGAAATGGGCATACTGAAAGCAAAGGAAGGGTAATAAACAGATCCTGTGTACTTTTTACGTATGCTTAAAAACACCCACTGTATTAGTTGTGACTGATTGGTCCTTACTGTAGCTGTCACTGTGTAGTCTTAAATATAGGAGCCAGAGGAAGACTGTCTTCTGAAGAAAGTAGTAGGATTACAGAGAAATTAAAGAATGCCCGTGAATGAGTAGTGCCTGCAACGGTCACAGATTGACATCTTGGTGAATCTTAACTAGTTTTAGGGGTTTGCACCGCTGCCTCTCTGTCATAACATTCGTGTCATTTTCTTTGAATAACAGCAAGATCGCTAGTAAATCTCGTGAAGTCTGTGGCTTATTGATTCGTAGCTGGCAGTAGAATTTGTGTTTTTGTGCAGGGAATAAAGAAGGATTTTGTTTTCTGTAATTACTATGTTCGTTTAAGATAGAATGCTCTAACTTTCTGTCCAAGAAGCTCAGGTCCCTGAATTAAAGAAAATATACATTTAAAACAAATGCATCTGTTATGGAATCAAATTGTGTCTTTTACTCAGATTCTACATTTTTATTTTGATAAAAGTAAGATTAGGAATGTGTTATAAATTACAGATTATAATATCTACCTATTAATATAATAACATTCATGATGACTAAGGATTTTATATTTTGGAGTTTAAATCAAAATCTTTTATCTCCCTGAGGAAACTGAGGCATCTGTTCATACTCTCAGTATAGACTCCGGAAGGATAATAGTTGTGGTGATTTTTCGAATGGCTGTATGTCAATACCCTTTTTATCACTGTAAACCAATTCAATTGACTACTTGCTTTTTTTTAAAATGATGCACATCTTTATTTAATCTTAATGTAGCAATCTTAATTGGGAATGTTATACATAGAAATCAGAGCCTGTGTATACATTGTAATACCTTCAATGAAATACATTGGCGGTTTAGTTGCCCAAGTAATTTACCATTTTAAACTTGTTGCCTGTCAGGAGATATTGCATTTACCTGAAGGACGCGGTATATTTAAAGATTGCTAGGCCAGTATTAAGTCTTTTGTAGTTTTAAATTCTGGGAAAATTTGTTTCTCCTAATATAGAAAAACAGAGAAATCCGAGTCTCAGGGGAAACATTAATGCCCCACTTAAGCAGTGTTAGCCTTTCATAAGCAGCAAATCTCATTTCTCTCTGGGGAGTCCCGCCTGGAACGTAAGATAACCTACACTTACCCTTGCTTTATGCAGCGACATCATAAAACTCTACAGCTGTAGCTGACAGCAGAATATTTGAATGATGTGAACAGTGTAAATGCCTCATGTTCATTTAACTGAAGAATTCAATCACTTGAATGCCAATGATTATTCCTATTGGAGTTTACATTTAAAAAAAGATAGCGCATCTGAATCCCTGTGAGAGCATTAAATTGCTATCTAATTAGAAGTGCAAAATTACATATATTTAAAAGATAATTAAAGGTTTGAAGGCTGTTGAATAACTGGTTGTACATCTAAATGAATCACTGAAAATTTGTTAGCAATATGTGAAGCTTTCTTTTATTCTTTGCTTTCAGCTTTGAAGTTAGGTATAACCGAGCTCATGGGTTTAAGTCTGGTAGTATTAAGATAAAGGCAGATGTTTTTAATTATTTCTACTCAAACCCCAAATAATTATAAGCAGCTGCCAGTTTTACATAATCCCAAATGATAAGGTCCTGAGAATGCAAATAAAATCCTAAATAGAACAGTTGTTTTTTTCAGCGGAGTAAACCACATACATGTTACATTGCTAGTCAACAGCAATCCACCTGAAAATGTGAGTTCAACCAACACGCCCTTTTTCCAGTCTGTAGGTGTGTGATGTAAAGCTATTTTCTGTTGCTTTGCTTTTTACCTCCTGTTATATATTTCCATGTTGTTTCATTGATTTAAACATAAATGCACTATTTGTAACATAAGCACATGTTATAATTGTAAGGAGACAGCAATTTAAATACATGTGGCATGAGATTTATATTATTTATTTATTTATTTATTTACATTGCTAGAAGGTTCTTCTGTGTACGTGGTACATCCGCTTGTTCCTACTTCTCTGACTGGAAACTTAGAATTGCATGTTCTCTTCTCTGTAGCAAATGACATAGCTCCTGTTGTCAGCTTTTATCTACAGTACTGCTGGAAATTTTATAGTGTGGCAGTTTTGCACTGCCATCTGGCATGAAAAATCAGTCCAAAATAACTGGTTTTCACTGCCAACCGTAACCTAGGAACTTCTGGATTAACATCTTAAATAATAGGCTTATCATGAAAGTCTATCTTTGGAAAGAGTTTCTTCTTTTTTTTTCCTAAGAAAATCAAAATGTTACTTTATATATATATATATATGTATATTAAAATAAGGAACTTTGTACAGCACGCAACTTTTGTTTTTGACTGGACACCAATGAATGTTCTACAAATTTAAGATTAAGTGCAGATCAGTAAAAGACCATTTGAGGCCATAGAATAGGTGCAAATCATGAAATAAAATTATCACAAGAGATGAATCAGAATCATGGGGACAGGAAAACAATTTAAATGAAATAAAGAGCTTAAAAGCTGAGCAGTAATGATTTACATTGAGGTAGGATGCAGCTTCACATGTATCCCGTGGCCAAATGTTTTGGAGCTATGTAGTGAATGGTGAATGGAAACTCATTTGCTATGGGTGATATTATATAAACAGGTGAAGCACTGAAGGGAATTTTTCACATTTTTTTAATGTCAAAGTAATAATCAGACTATTGAAGCAATCTCTTCCCTTTTCTTCTCATGTCCTTCCCCTATATCTTGCCTTGTCCCACAGTATTTAAACTCAAAGCATTTTAGGGCAAGCATTATTTTATTAATGGACCAATGCTGAAGGACTTAATCCATATTTGCAGGAATTTGTCATTTGGAATTATTAAAAACCTACCTGAGAAGCAGGAAAGAAGTACCCCTTTTCCTTCCTTTCTGTGTGCAATTTATTAATTAAAATTAGTTATATATGCAAGCTCAGCAAAGCATATTTACATTTATTCGTCTCCTCCAAAAAAAAGTGGGGATAATTCCTAAGTTCTATTTAAATTAATACATTATCCTAATTTTGAAGTACTAATCCATAAAGATGAAACTTAATCAACTGATGCTGCATCGTAAAATAGGAGGAGTGATTTTTTTTTTTTTGTAGTTCCTGATTTCCTACTTTTGTACACCGGATAGTAGGTTGGGATGGAAGAGGTGTTTCCCTTGAAATTATTTTACCTCTTTTGCTTTTGGTGGTTGTTTGTTAGATACTTTCTTGCTATCATATTTTCCCACAGATGATTCCACAAATGTGGCTAAGCAAGGTCACTGAAGTCTATTGACACTTCCAAGCAATTCAAAGTTGCTCTGACACTATCAGAGCAACTTACTCTCTCCTACCTCCCTGTTATCCAGATGGAGCACATCTGAGAAATTACTATCACCTTAGACCCAAGGCTTGCAGCTGTTAAGATGCAGTTTGCTCCTTCCGTGATCAGATTGCTACACTCTGACTTATAAACACATGGCAGATCATATTCAGTGCAGATGGTTTGAGACTGTTCGTGTTAAAAAAGAAAAAAAAATAAAATATCAAAGTGAAAAGTTTAATAATGGCACATGTAAATGGTTGTATAGGGGGTGGTGTAAAAATGTGATTCAGTCTTTAAGCAGTACACGTCACACATTGTTTGAATCATCCAGTCCTATAACAGTTTGGCCAAGCCTCAAATAAAAGATGCCGAGGAAGATAAAGCTCATTCTGATTACCAAATAAAATGATTTCCCCTGTTCCTTCCACAAACAAAAGAATGTTGGAGCTAACATTTAATTCTGAGCAGACTAAAAGATTCTTTATTTGCAGTCCAGATATTTAAAATTTTTCAGTGGCTATCTTTTTTTTTTCTTTTTTTCTTTCCTAGGGTTTAACTACTATATAATATCACCACACATTTTATATTGGCCAAAGTAGATTAAAAGCACACAGTTTAAATCTAGTTCTTTTCCTCATGCACTTAAATCAGTGCAATTTGGTAGAACTCCTAGTTTCTGTTTCCCTATGGGTCCTTTACTAATTTGTTTCAGTGCTTTATAGTAATCTTGCAAATGGAATTGGCTTCAGCCTTCAATCAGTATTTCATAGTACACCCAGGAGTCTCAGACAGAGATAGAAGTGAAGCTAGATTCAGTGTGCTACCAGAGAAAATGGCATAGATGAATGCCATTTTTAAAAGCTGGTGGATTGCTTCCGTGTCCATGAATAACTTTTACTGAGAAATTAGAATAGTAATAAAACTAGAACAAAACTAAAGAATGGTCTGTTGAACAGTAATATGAAGGACTCAGTTATATTTTAGGCCCCAGTTACATGAGGATATGTAAATTCACTGCAGGGAATAATGTAATAATCTTCATGAAGAACACATGTAAGTAAAGTTACCCACATATACAAATAATATCTCTTTTTTTTTTTTTTATCAGAACAAATTCTCCCTGATGGAAGTCATTTTTTACGTTTTCTCTGCATCCTTTCCCAAACTATATCATGAACACTCTTCACATATTGAAGTCCTGTGTAGGCAACTAAACACTAGTCCCCCCAAAGTGTAATAACTGAATGAGGGGTTAGGCTTCTCAGTACTTTGTTACTTCCTGCTCTAAATGTGGTTTAAGATCTGTGCTTTCAGTCTGAGTGCTTATGAAGTCTACCCCTTGCTTAAGCATTCGGATTTTGGCTTTCTTTCTGCTTCTCTGACATGGAGGTACTTCTTATTCTGTCTTTGCTGCAGAATTTTGTTTTGTCCAGCTCTTTATTTAGTTTCTTTTGGATTTTGTTTTTGCTCTTTGCATGCAAGGTATAGAATCTATATGATTAAAATAAATAATTAAAAAATTAACATAATCAATATGATGCAAATTATTTGCTGTACATTTGAAGCCCACTTCTGCCGTCAGACACACAACATCAACTCCTATTGTCATAAGTAAGGTTTTGCATATGTGTCTGAGAATGCAGCACATCCCAGAAGCCCTTCAGCATCTGTGAGTAAGGATGCAATTAAACATTGGAACCAGGACAGGAGTTATTTCACGTTTGTTCTACTCAAATGATCCCAGTTAACTTCTATGTAACACTTTTCAGCTCTCAGAATTTCAGAGCTTGACTGCCACCATTTCTAGACAAGTAGGAATAAATCAGACGAAATCTTTATTTGATTAATAGGTACAGCCCCAGAGAGTTACTCCTGTTACGTAGTTACATAGTTACTCCTTGTAGACATTAAAGATAATACAGGTATAGCTGCAACCACAGTGAGAGGTTTACAAAACATAGAAAGATACAGAAATCAAGCCCTGCTAATGTACCAGATGTTATCCTCTGATTTTTTATTCTTGTGAGATTTAACTATGGTAGCTTCAAAGTTTTGTGTTTCTGTGCTTGGGTTTTGTTATCTCTTCAGCTATCAGAGCGAAGTCATGTAGCAAGAATTAATCAGAGCACTGAGCTGCTTGAATTCATGATCTGGTATATGAGCATGTGCTGAAATGAGTAATTCTTTGTCTCTTTACCCATCTGTTGAATAGCATCAGCCCAGAAGTACGCTAGCTGTTATGAGAATGCTAACCTCTAGCACGGGGGCAGGAAGACTACATGAAATTACTCTTCGATTACATCCACATGAATTGTTAGAACTCAGTCTAAGAGTTACAGCAGCAGAGTTGCTAAGAGTTTTTGTTACTCAAAAGAAGAAATGAGGATTCAGAATTTTATCCCACATAGATTCCCCAGAGAGTAATCTGTAGAAATAATTGGAGTATCCATTTTTTTTTTTTTGAGCAAAAGTCAAATCTGTGCTAGAGAAATATTACTGTTCTACCAATATCTCAAAATCTCTTTGTGATTACAATCCAGCAGTCAACATTTTTCGCTGTTCTTAAAGAAGAGTTTGTCATGCCTGTTTTTACATACTGTGACCCTACAAAGTCAGCTGTGGAATTCACATGAGAATCATTTAATTTAGAGAGGAGAATGTCAGGATGGAATAACCTTTCAAATGCTCAGAGAGCAAGTTGTCTCTTTGGCCTCTCTGGTCTCTCTGTGATCTACAGAATAGGATTGAAAATTCCTGCTGCACTGGCCTCAGTGATGAATGGGCTGAATTGAGCACTGACAGCTTTGGTTTATGGCACAGTTGGTCCTGCACAGGAGAATCAACTATATATACTACTGCCTTACTGCCTTTCTGTTGCTGGGGAGTCACAGAAGCTGGGGAGATGCAGGATTTGGGGGAATCCTCACATTTCCCAGTGTTTCTTGTCATACCACATAAGGACTTGTGGTGGTGTCATCCTCCGCCCTTACTTGAGTAATAAAAGATAAAAGGTCATTTTTTTCACAGATACTCTCCCTTATTTAAGCATTTCAAATAGACTCTCATAGTTTTTCTTAAGCATTTAGATTAAGTTGTTTATTCACAGACTTTCCTAAATACTTTTTCTTCTTTCACAGATTAAGGCTTTTGTTCTTACACTAGTAGACTCTCTGATCTTGAATGTTCAGCAGAGGGCAGAATTTCCTACATTATAAACTCCCTAGTGTCAAATCAATTTTGTCACTAGACTGTTTATTTAAAATGTGAGATTTACGTGGTAACAGTGACTAGTGATAAAAAACTATAAATTATAATTATTAGTATATTACTTTTTTCTCATGAAGTTGTAGATAAAATATGGTATCAGCAAATGTTAACACCACACTTCTCAAGACTTGCATCTTATCTTGTTTAAAGAGAAATGTGTAAACATTTTCTTGATAAGATTATAGTAAATATAACTTCCTGTACAGCTGAAAGAGCTAGTTTGAGACATTTAACATAAACTACAAGAGGAAGGTCTCATGTAGTTTCCATATGAAAAGAAAAAGGTAAAACTCCTGAGTTTGACTTCTCAGTGTCTTTCAAGATCTTTTTTTTTTTTTACTTCACAATGTTTGTGTAGCAATATGGTTCATCTTACATGAATTAAGCTACCTGCTGTTATTTGTAGTATTATAGCATATAGCATACAATCAGCATATATCCAGCAAATTTAAAAAATCTTCTGATACAAAATGTGCAAGCAAAACAATGTGTTAAATGTTTCACCTTTTTTTTTTTTTTTAATGCCAGTATGAAGAAGGGAAGAAACGAAGAAAGCCCAATTACAGTAGTGTGGATCTTTCTGAGGTTGAGTGGGAAGACAGAGATGATGTGGTAAGCGATGTGTTTTAAAAACCCTGTCAAAAGTAACTGTTGCATCCCACAACTGTACATGGAAACTGTTCAAGCAGTCATTGGAGTGGCCACTTTACTGGTCCCAGGAAGGAAAAACCAGTAGCCCAATTTAGTTTGTTCAGAATTTTATAACCTTCCTTTTTTTTCATCTTGGTTCTCACTTAGATGTGCATGTACATACACTGTTAACACAGACTGTCGGGTAAAACTCATCACCCAGCTTGTGTGCTCCATGCACCTCGTCGTGTATTTTTACTGGGTAGCTAAGAGCACTAGAGAAATGAATAGAATATCTCTGTCGGGCTGGTCCAGACAACTGCTGAAACTCAGAAATGAAAGAAGGTGTTTAACTACTCTTCATGAGATCCCTCTTTCCTTAATGGAAATAATTAGAGTTGTTTTCCTTCATGTACAACATCAGATAAATAAACAAGTTAGATTCTTTGACCTCTGTTCATAATGCAAATATCAAAGATTCACACCGAACTCCTAATTTTAGTCATATGGGTAGCTGCAGAAGCATTCATTCTATGTCTATCAGGTGTTATGCACACAATCTGTTCTGGTAAATTCATTTTTCAGTGCTTCATCTACTCTGTGGTTCACTCGTATCCTTACCTTGCAGGCTTAGCCTTTGCTGTAGTACTGTATCAAAAGCTTTCCTTATGTCCATGGCTTAACCTTTGCCTGGTCTTTCTGTTACTTCCTCAATAAATCTGATTTGTTAGGCATGATTCGTTTTGTGTGAATCCATGCTGACTGTCCTTAATTAAATCGTAACTTTCCAGGTGTTCCACTTTCTGTCCTGTAATTTAGTTTTTCCCATAAGTTCCCTACTGCCAAAGTCACGACTGCATGTCTGTATTTTTCATAGATGTTTCCTAGCTCCCTTCTGAAATATCAATACCGAGTCCCCCATACCTCTGCTTTTCCAGAGAGGTTTTGAATATACCCACTGAAGATTCCCATATTTACTTTGTCAGATCCTTCCTAAATCTGGGATGGATCACGTACAACTGCCCCTGGAGTTTTGTCGGTCTTCAGATGTACTAATTTCTTGATCCCTGTTCTGACATAAGTCTATATCTTCTTTCTCCCTTGAAAAATTTATCTACCTTTCCTCCCTCTCCCTGCTCCCTTTGTGAATAGTGAAACAGTTCATTTACGTTTTTAGCAATGGCTGTTTCATCAGGTGATAGATTGTCCCCATCCGCTCCTAGGAGACCATCTTACCTCCTCGTTTAAACTTTTCTGTTGGAGTATTTCATGTCTATTTTTTCATGTTTTTCTATGCACACATTACTTAGGACTTCCTCAGTAGATTTTCATGTTCTGTAGCCTTCTATAATCTTGGCAATCAGGTTGACTTTATAGCTTATCTTTTCTCTTGTCTTTGATAGCATGTTACACAATCAGTTCCTCTTAAAATGACCTTCTAAAAGTTCTTCTCTCAAATGTTATTGCTGTAGTTAAATACAGCTTTTAAACCTTCATGAATTGTTCTTGTTTTTCTTTGTTTTTATTCCATTTTATTTCTTTCAATACTTTCTCTGCTTAATTTTTACAGTTTCAATCACTCATATTTAATCATCTATTAGTAGAAATTCAGTAGTTCACTTAATGCAACATTGAACCATTTCTTTGTCATTGAAAATTAGATTTTATTTGTAATTGTGTTCTATCTGAATATACATGAAAGCAAAAAATCCAAATTCAGCAGTTTCTAAGTATTTCCATTGAGACCCCTAAGGTCTGTCTGATGTTTTGTAAATTTCTAGCAAAATTTGAGTTTTTCCAATCCAGAGGATGCAAAAAATTTTATTTCACATTTTGATGAAAGATACGTGCATAAAATTTATCTTTCCCACTCACTTAAAAAATAAAAATAAAAAATTTTCGCATTTCTTAATTATAACAGAAACAAAGTCTGTCCAATTGTTTCATATTTTGAATAAGAAAAATGTTAATCTACATTACAAACAAACTAAATTGAGCGTTGCATTAGTAGGTAAGATCCAAGTCCACTGCCCACTCTGTAATAGTAAAAAAAACCACCACTACCACCAACAACAAAAAAACACCTGTAAATCATATAATAAGTTTGAGAAATATTTAATACATAACAGTAAATAGATGTGCTATTGCAGCTTTGGAGCAATAATAAACACAATTTTCAATACTTATATGTAGCACAAATGTGTCATAATTCTTGTAAATGCTTGTAGTTCACTAGTGTATGTCTGAATAAGCAGATGTTCTCTGATAAATAATCCTCCCAATAGGTAGGTTTGGTAATAGCATACTCATTTGCTGTTTGATGGTTAGCAACCCACTGTTTTATGAAAAAAGAGCATGTTGAATATTGTAGAAAAAGTTATTAATGTTCATAAGGTTGTCCTAATAATTTAACAATGCCATATATGTTTGGACATTTAAATATCGAAATAGGGGGAAAAAAAGTGACGTTAAATCATATTTTTTCAGGTATTTTTAAAAGTGAGCCGGGTATCATTACAGGTTTTTCATGTTTGTGAAGTATTATAAAAGTCGGATATTTATACCAAGTTAATAAGACCTTCAGAGAGGCATATAGTCAGAAATACTAAAAGCAGGAAAAAAAAGAGAAGGGTCTTTGAAAGAAAAGATTTTTGGCGCTAAAGAGTTGCTAATCTTATTAGCATTAGATCAAGAGGGGGATTGGAACTTGAAGGAAGTTTTGTATGTTATTGTAATGAAATCTATCTTTTTATGCAACTTTTCTGATGTGAGGATCCAAATAAGTGTCCAAAAAGTTTGTGTTATTTTTGTTAATCTTTTGAATAGGCACTTCCCTGATACTGTTAATTTTGTGTGAAAATGGTAAAAATTGTTTGGGAGACTTTATATGTTGTGAAGTAAAATATTGACTTGAGAGTTACATGTGGCTCTGTTTCACCTAAGGCTTTGGAGTTGATGTTCTTGATTTTTTCCAAGCTTGAGTAGTAAAGCATTGTTTATTCAACTGTAGAGGGAAAGAATTAATGTATTCATAGAGCTGCTTTTAGTAACTTACACTGCTACTGGTATATTTTTCTCCCATGAAACACTTCTGTGGAAGCTGAAGACAGTTTCTCACTTTTTACCACGTTAATTTAATACTTACATAATTTTCCAAGAATATAGAATGATCTCATATTATAGCAGTGAAACTGGCTTGTTAGCAATTGATTGGAAGACATTTAGTTGAAAGTAACAATACGTATCACTCTAAAGATGTGAAGAAATAGTTTTTCTCCAGTGTTTCAATAAGGAAAAGCTGGCAGAACTAAGCTTAGAATTTTTTTTCACCATGAAATAGAATTGGTGTAGATATATATTGATCACTTCATTTCCCAGGTTACGGTACCTGCCATGTTGCTTTTACTGTATTTTATTAGAAATAGAAAGCTTAGCACTAGCTTATAAAAATAATAGGGGAAAAAGTGTCTTCCAGCACAGTTTGGAAATATGCACTACTGAAGGACAGGAAGTTTCAATTTGGATAGAAACCTTTTTCTCATTAACTCACTTCTTAAAGTTCTTTTACTATAATTTCTAGCTGAATAAAGCTTTTTTTTTTTTTTTTCAAAAGACCATGAATGAATATTTTGAGGCTTGAAGCCAGTTGAGGCAGTACTTATTTTATGCATTTGAGAAGGAAGATGAAACTGCAGAAGAGCTGAGAAACCAGATTACAAAGCCAAGAAATGTAATCACAGCAAGCAAAAAAAAGAAAGAAAAAAAAAGTGAAACTCTAAATCCCACATGCAGACTTGATCTTAAACACTACTGAGAGTTTGGAGGCCCTTTTAGTAAATCTATGACTTGCCTGAGGCTTGTGGGAGGAATGGGTCTCAGACAACTACAGGCACCAATAGGAGAAAAATGAAAACCATGTTAAAGATAAATGAAACTGTTCTGTAAATGTTAAAAAGTAGATGGTTAATTAAGACCAGCTCTGCAAGTCCAAAACCACAAAACTTAAAATGGGAAAATATTTCCAGAATTGCCCATTATGCATTGTTAAAAAAAAAAAATTCGACAGTGAAATATATGCTTTATTTTATACATGCCTCCAGCTAAAAATTATCCTCTTGCAATCCCTGACAGAAGAGTAAGGTTATTAATTCAAATGTAGATGCCCCAGAATTAAATTTAAAGAGCTGCAAAGTTTGCAATTTTTGATAGGTCAGCCATGTTCAACTTTGTCCTGAAAATAAAACCAGATATTTCACTGGCAATTTTGGGCATGCTCTTTTTGCTTCATACTCTTTTTGCTTCAAAAAGCCTACAGAGTGCATTGATATGACCGTCTTCACAAATTTTGATTAAAATCTGACTGAATTGCTAAATCTGGCAAGAGGTTCAGAAGAAAAGGAGATACTTATTCTGCAAGAACACTGTTCTTAAGAATAAGTTCTGTTCGGATTGATAAGCAATAGAAGAGAGACAAAAATGCTTGTTTCATTTATATTTTTCTGCATTTTCAATATCCCTGAGGAGGGAGTATGAATTAATTAGCAGTAATGGAGGGTTTCTATTGTAATGAAAATTACTGTTGTGAAAGATTTATAGATGCTTCTAACCACAAGAAGTCTCACAAATATGGCCATTTTACTTTGTAATTGAAGATATCCTGAAACAACCACCTTAAACTTTCTGTACTGGGCCATTAATTAAAAATACAAGCAAAAGAAGTTGCTTCTACCACACCTAAATCTAACTGAATTCAAATAAAATACTTCCGTATCTTGATGGTATAACTGCTAAGCAGTGACTTTCTCATTTCTCCCCTAAAGTCCTGAAGTGATCGATGGACAAATTCAAAATACTAACACTGAGGATTTCTCAGAAACTGGGTCTTGTCATATCTCAATTTCAGCCCAGAGCCCCTGTGTTCAGACAAGCAGTGGCAGGGTAGACTGTGCTCCTTGCTATATACACCTCATGGGATTGTGGCCTATAGCCCTGATGGGCAACCATGGCATGTTCCCCTAAAGGAGAGGCTGTGCCAGCTGGCATCCTTTGGGAGGAAGGTTCTGCTTCCTTAGGGAGCGGACAGGTGTGCTAAGGAATGGCATTGTAGAGTTGATGTCTAAGGGATTTGCAGCACAGATCTGGGAGCCTTCAACTCATGCAGAAGCTGAGGTAAAGTTACTGAAAGGCCCAGGGATAAGCCTTTCAGGCCTCAGCTCAGGAAGGAACCTTCTCAGAATCACAGGGGACTGCACCATTTCTGGCAATCCAGAAAGAAACAGATTTAACCTGAAGAGTGGGAGGTAAATCACTGTGTATAAACCCTTTTTTATTTATTTTCTGTTTTCCCTAGCAGCTTTCAGTTTCCTCTCTTTAAAAGTTATTTTTTGGGGGTTTATATACTAATGAAACATAATTTGGAGGGGGTGTTAAAAATTCTTTTGTACTTCTTTGAGTAGGAGAGGTCCAGGCCAATTCTTAGAACTGTGACTGCCTTAGGGCTCCTATTATAGAAATAAAATTCAATGCTTGCAAGGGGTGCCCAGACATCAGTGGACCACCAGAGTGAATCACAGAGCACTGTAGCTGTGTGTTCCCATTGTAACAGGTTAGTGATCAAATGGCCTGTCATGCTTTTTCTGGTTCTAATTTTTGATGCAGTTAGGATGTAGTTCCTTGGGGTAGTTTGGGATGCAGCCCAACATTAGAGGATCAAGCTGAAGCAGAATGAATAGTGACGTAAATGGGGTTTTATCTTTTTTGCTTTGTTATTGTATGTAAGATTGTGATGTATTTAAAAAATGAGCCCTGGTCTAACTTCAGACACCAAATCCAGATGGGAACCCAGTCTTTAACCTTCCTGTGTAGAAACTGTATAATAGTTGGGTTGTCAGTTACACTGTCTTTCCCACATAAGATCCAGATTACTACATGAAGAGCTACTTTGCTATGAAGGATGCTGAGAGCTCCTGCTTTATATACCTCAGCAACTTTGCTAAAGTTTTGTGGCAGGAGTCTTGGCCTTTACAGACTATCATGAAATCTTTAAGGGGTTTGTTCAGTATGCAGCAGAACTATGAAAACTGAAGAGACAGTAATACTTAAGCCAAATGAATGTAACAAGAAGCTCAAAGAATTACAGAAAATGCAGATAGAGGATTTGACACACATTTTCTTCATTTCAGCTCCGAAATGCAATGGTGAATCGGAAAACAGGGAAGTTCTCCATGGAAGTCAAAAAGACAGTGGACAAAGGGGTATAAATACTTTTCCAACTGAGTATAAAGCAAGCAGTTACTTTTCTTTTTTTTACAAGTTTTAAGATTGATTACCATAAATGTGATTCACCGTGGTATATTTTTTCACTCACTGAATGTATACGTTGCTTGTAATTTTTATCACTGACTAAACACTTGATCTTTTATACATTTCTTATAGCAAACTAACTGTTTCCCCCTTCCCTTTCTGACTTTCTTGTTCTGAATCTAGAAACGGGTATTGGTGATGACAAATGACTACTATTATACAGACATCAAGGGTACTCCATTCAGGTAGAGCCGACCATAATAAATGGCCATTTCATCAGACTCATTGGACTTGCATTTGTACAGAGCTTGTGAACTCATTAAAAGCTCATCAGCAAAAGCTGACAATAAAATATCCCTGGACAATGCTGAAAATAGCTAGGAAAAGAAGCTTACCAGCATTCCTTTCAGCTTTTCCAGGGATGGAAAGTTTGTGCAAGCTCACACAGGCAAACTTGCAGTGTTTGTCATGGCTTACGTTTCATTAAAAAAATATTCAGTTGAGGTTTACATTGAACGAAAGGCTTTCGCAAGTACTTAGAGAGCTATAAATACTATAATCCATTTAAGTAATTACATATTGAGCCTCATTTTGATTTTTTCCACAACAAAATGTAATGTAAAATGAGATAGATAGTATTTCATTTCCAATTTGAGGTTTGGATATTTTCTTTCTCTGAACTACCTAGAGTGTATTTGTGTAACTAAAACTGAGCAAGTCAGCCATGTTATTTTGACGTGTATTTTAGCAAAACCAAAAAACACAAGAAGTCACTTTACAAATGCTCATATTTGAGTTAGAAATAATCCATTAATAAAATAATATTAACTGTACCCTATGCTTAAAGCAGGAGGCTGATAGCTGTAATACTCAACTGAAATTTTCTTCAATGGAACCTCTTCACAAAACTTGAGCTACATTTTTACATAGAGAAAATATAGGCACATTTCTGTCATCTCTGATGCATGTGTTTATTCTTGTTAAAATCCACACATGGGTGGTAAAACTCAGTGTAATTTTTGTGGCAATGTCATTCTTACCCCATTTAGTAAACAGATGTGGGGCTACATATGTGCATGCAGTGTGACTTCTGATCCTTAGGACAGAAATATAGGAAAACTGTACTGCTTTTTTCAGCATGGTCTGTATGTAGTATAGATGGGATGAGTGTATAGCTTTAGGAAGACAGCAGGGGCAGCAATTATGAAAATATACACTGTAATGTCAAAGATGTTTACTTTCAGCCGGTTTCCAGATTGAGCTTTTCATTGCAGCATGTGTGCTCTTGGACTTGGTGCCTCTACGTGTACTTAAAGTATCAGCCCATGTATCTTCAGTCATACTGGTTACTGGCAGGTCACTAACCTTAGATGAATGAATGCCTAAAGGTATTCTGTGTATGTATTCAATAGGAAGAGTCACGGATCCCTCAGCCAGTTCATTAAATTTGAGTAGTCTAAATGGTAGACTGAAAACCAATGCAAAATAAGGCACTTAACTGTGGAAGTTTACGAAGCTAAAGTCAGTGCAAAAACATTGAACTAGAGAAAAATATGAGTAGCAGAAAAGGTCTGAGAGGAATCATGCTGCTGTTGCTGCATATGAAATCTTTTCCTCTCAGTAGCTCCACTGATTGCCACATTTATGTAGTTTCTCAACATCTCAGTCTGGTTTACAAAAAATTGTCTCCGTCATTGTAAGACCGTGGGCATATTCGAGGCTCAGATGAAGAAATGTCATGCTGGGTGAACAGCAGTAAGTTTAGAGGGGCTCGTTTATTAGTTTGCTAGAGAATAATGGTTTACTGCACCTCTAAACAAACATAAATACAGCCAATTGTTGCAGGAACATCAGAACTGAACCAGCATTGAAACAGCTAGTTGAACAATAAATATGATCAGTGAGGACTTGGAAACAGTTTTGAAGTTAATTGGAGTACACTAGCTAGAAGTGTTAGAAACGAAAATATCTCTGAATGTCTTTTATTGTGTCACAGATTTCAAGGTCCGCTTTATTTCTCTGCACAGTTTAGGTGTGGCTCTCTCTAGAGGACATGGAAAATACTTTTTCAGAGGGAATGTAACTGTAGAAGAAGGTAAGATACTCTCTACCTGGTCACGTTCCTGACACAGTAGTTTAATTGTTGATGTGGAAGACCTACAGCTTGTATGTTTCTCTGCAGATTCCATAAGGGAGTTTGATTGTATTTTATTTTTTAGGTCTTCTACTTCATGGGATTTTTTCCTCATTTATATTAAGCATAGTCTGATTGTGAATTTTCTTTAGATGAGCATCATCTCCTGTCCTCCTCTCTCAATGTTCCAGAAAACCACTCATAGTCTAATGTTAATTATTTGTGATATTTTCTGAATGAGGTAGCCACCGAGAGCCCTGTAATAGCTATGGCTTTTTTGCTCACACGCTACACATTTTTAAGCATTTCAGAGCTAAAACTATCTAGTCATAGTAAAAGTAACGAGGGGAAAGGCCCTTCTTGCTTTTTTTTTTTGTTGTTTTGTTTTGTTTGTTTTTGTTTTTTGGGTGGGGGTGTAAGTCTGCAAATAAAACGTGTGGAGGAGTCAACTGTTGGATGGTGATAAAATTGTTTGGCAACAAGACCAAAATCTAAGGGTCCTGAAGATGAAGAGAGGACAGAGGCATTTTGCAAGGGTGATTGGGCAAAAGGGGTCTGCAGGAGCTGCTAGCTAGCTTCAGTCTGTGCATTGTGTATGTACCCATCGGAGGAGCTGTGCGTGGTGAGGTGATGAAGTTTTAGGAGTTGCAGAGAAAAAGTTGTTCAAGAGAGGAATATTTTCTGATATTATGCTGAAGTCTCTGTTGGTCTCTGTTTCCAATTCTGTTTCTTCTTTCATTGATGATTTTAAGATTTTATGTCTTCGTTCTTCAGCTGTATGCTAGCAACAAAAATATGTTTTTATTCATGGCAGAACTGTAAAAAGAAATGCTTTATGGTTTATGAAGCAGTTGAATAAAAAAATAAATTTCTAGGTAGAAGGAGAGGACAGCAGAAGGCTTGGAACTTACTCTCCAAATTGTTCCCAACATCTCCTATCTATTTTCTTTAATCTAGCCGTACATTTCTACCGGCCAGTCTGATACTTCCTCCTGGATGCATCACCAAAGAAGTCGATGTAGCTATAACCTTTTCTCCCACTGTTTCCTTCATTGTTCCTCTGTCACTGACACATTATTGTCCTCTCTAAGGATGATAATTGTGGTTCTAGTTTTGACTTTCCTGTTTTCCTTAACCACCATAGGTCTGTCTTTGCATAGTATGTACTCTGGGGGGTTAAACCCAGAGCCTGCCTTCTGAATCCTGTTTGCTTATTGTCTATGGGTACATGCTTTAAGAGTTTTGAAAATTGCCAAAGTACATTTTTATTGTGCTGTATAACTAATGATATAGTTCTTATTTACAAGCATCTGCATGACGTGTTAGAACAATAAACCTTTTCTGAACAATCCAGTAAATTGCAGTTTGTGTTCACAGGTTGTGTGCTTAGTTTTTGGGAGGAGTTGTTTTTTTTAATGAAATATTTTTTAAAAGAGAGAAAAACTCCTGTGAAAAGAGAAATATGTGGTTTAGCATAAAGAACTTTACTAGCCACATAGAACAAGGGAGTATGAATAAGAGGGGTTTTAACCATTGTGCATTTCTCTTTGCTCAGGTTTTCTTCTAAACTTCAAATATCTCATATGAGCAATTTGTATGAGTTAAAAATTATCAGGAATAAAAACCCCAAAACTTTTCCTTCCTTTTCATTTTTAGATCTGATTTAGTTGGCTTTTGCCAGTTTGTTAGACCCTAAAGTGTATTTGAACATAGTTTACTGTGATTTATTATATTGTGGTAATAATGCGCTTTCCAAGAAGGGAAGGGTTTATGTTATGGAGTGTATGTTAATAACCATCTGTTACCCAGACTGCTCCCTAAATAAGCCATTATTATTCCTGTTACAGGTTTACATGATTTAGAACACCCTGATGTATCTTTAGCAGATGAATGGTAAGCCTTAAACAAAGCATGAAATTGTTGTCTGTTACCCTTCTTGGTTTCATATTGTTTGTGCTTGCTGAAACCAATTCTTTATGTTCAAAGACAAAGATCATGCTTATACATATTAACATTTTAATGTTTTGACAACATGTTCTCAGGTCCTATTGCAACACTGACCTGCATCCTGAACACCGTCAAATGACTCAGTTAGAAGCGATTAAACGATACCTCACAGGAAAAGAGCCATTGCTCCAATGCAAGTATTTTGTTAAATATATATGTAGCAGACATTATCCTAGCTAAAAACTGTTATACTTCACCTTCTACAAAATTGAAAGCTACATAGTTTAACCACTGATAACTTGAGATTGGCTTGCATGGCTAATATCACTTTGCAATTTCATTTGCTTTTGAACTCTTTTCCAGAGTATCAATAAAAAATATTGATGTTTTCTGATTCTTACGGTAAACAATATGCCTGAACCAAATATTCAAGGTTCTGTTCAGATGGTGTAGCTATGCAATGTTATCATTCCATCTGGTTTCATAAATTAAACAGGATTGGTCTGAATCAAGTCTTGAATGACTCTTCTGAAGAATATACCAGATATTTCCCGAGTGTTTTAGGGAGAATATGTATAAAATTAGCATTTCTGAACTGCAAAGCTGAATGAAAAAAACACGTGGATAAGCATATATTTTCTCCGAGATGTTTGCAGAAACAGAGCTAGTGTGACTTAGTAGGCATAATTGTTTCAGCCTTATTTTTTGTGCAAATGTGAGCATGGGATATATGCAGGAATGTGTTATATGAAGTGGAAAATGTATTTTTGTGTTTTCTAGCCAAAAATTGTTGTTGGCAATGAAACTATATATATATATAAAAACTACATTGTAATGAAACACCATGTAATATAGTAAATGCTTAATACTGCAAAAGGTTTGAATGTACATCACAGACAAAATAGAGTTTAGAGTTTTTGTTTTAAAAACAAAAATCTAGTTATCTAACAAAAAAAGAGATCTGTATGGACATATGTTTACTGATTTTACTATAATGTAATAGGTGACAAAGAATTGATCCAGGAAGTTCTGTTTGATGCAGTGGTGAGTGCACCAATTGAAGCTTATTGGACCAGTCTAGCATTAAATAAATCGGAGTAAGTAAGCTTTGTATCAGCCATTATAATTATGGGTATCTTTTTAATAGTTATGTTGAAGAACTGATTAAATACCTTGCAAATTTTGATGCTTTGTCAGATTAGCAATAATTATTTGCATCAGTTTTCTAGTCCCTTTCTGATTATTTGCCTAAGAGTTTTAATTTTTCAACTATATTAAAATGCATGAAATAAATATATTAACCATTTCACCCTAACTAGAACTAATTTTGATTCAGTATTAAGTGTTTATTTTGTAGTATGTACATCATGATGATTAGTTTTAAGGTTACTCAAATTTTACAGTATAACTAATGTAATTGTATACTAACCACAGCACACAGTTGTGACTTTCTAACAAACTGTTTAGAATAATTGAGGAATTTAATGTATAATTTACAAAAATTGTTTATGGAACTGGTAATTTATCTTGGAACAAATTATATACAGAAAAAAATGCCCTGGTAAAATAAATCATTTCTGTAATCCTCTTTTTTATTTTTTTTATTCTTTTTTTTGTTTTCCAGAGCTAAGTGTTAAGCAACAAGATGTTATATATATTAGAGAAAACATGTTAAGATTAGGAGTTTGCATGAGATACTGTTGCTGAAAGGCAATTCTGGGAGTTATCCTGATTAGATTTTTTTAAATTTGAATATAATTTTTTTTTAAAGTTACATGAAAAATGATACTGTCGAAAAAACATACTGAATGAGTAAAATCAGATGCAGTGAGATCTGTTTCATTGAGCTAAGGATTATCCAGTGTCCTCTCAGAAGATAAAGATAGAAAATTATTGCATGCTCATATACTCTAGGCACCAATGAATTTATATAAGAAGCATAAGGTTTCTAGGAATCCTCCTACACAATGAAATAACAACAGATCCAGTAAACACAAGGAAGACAGCTGTGGAGACATACTAGTGGGAGACATTTGATCTCATTTCATATTCTGATTTATGCTAATTAGACAGGACATTTTGTGATAATATATCTGAAGCTCTTGTTGCCCAAACAAGTAGTTTCTTTAAAGCAGCTACCTTGGTACTGTAGCTAGTGATGCAGCAACAGTGTTCAGCCTGACCTACCTGCCACATTTTTTCCTAAGGTCTAGAGGCAAATACCTGTCCTGATGGCAGCTACATTTGACTCCAAGCTGGCTGGTTTAAATCTAGGTTAGTTTTTGCACATTTAAGCAACAATCACACACCTATAGCTTGAAGTGTAGATGTACCATAGAGATGTTGAATAGAAAGGGAGCTGGATCTGGATTTCCTGCTTGTCTTCAGTCACTTGGTGCCAGTGGCTATCAAATGTTTGTTATGTACCTATGCTGACCCTTTTTTATTCTGGCTTCCATATCATCCCATCCCCCAAATCTTGCCAAATTTACCTTCTTCTACTTTTCAGTTGCTTTTGGTCTAAATAACATTTCCACATGGTATGTTTGCCAAAGCACATTTGACTTTAAAGTAAAAAAACAAAAAAACAAAACAAAACCAAAACAAAACAAAAAAAAAAACAAAAAAAAAAACATTTTAAAACTATCTTTCTAAAAATACACTTGTATCTTCTGTGTACACTTGTATCTTCTGTGACTGGTAACATAGCTTTATATGTTTACTGCCTGGAAACATTATCTTTGTTTGTGTTCTGCTTTATTTCAGAAATTCTGACAAGGGAGTGGAAGTTGCCTTCCTTGGAACACGGACTGGACTGTCTCGTATCAACCTGTTTGTGGGTCCAGAACAGCTTACTAATCAGTAAGTAACAAAGCTATGCATGGCAACAAAGTGTGAAAAAATGTTTATTTTAGGAAACATATCTACTGTCTCTTCCAGGGTTTTGCTCTGGTGCACTGAAATACATAGAACAAATTAGAAAGATTTAATAGGATCGTTTAAATTCTTCAACTGGAACATTTGAAAAAATGAGCTATTGTATACCTGTATCCTGTACATTTACTTTTCCCTCCACTTTTCTGGAGGTAGCTTCACATCTTTATTCTTCAGAGGAGATTCAGAGGAGAGTTCAGGATATGCTACATCTGTAGATGCCAAGGGATTTTTCATTTTTTTAATATCTCATCTAAAAACAAATATCTTAGACATTTTCAGGGTTTTAATGTTATTGTTTTCCAAAATTTTTTTGCTATTGAAATCTAAGTGACAGATGTGGACTAGGTAGAAGGATAATCAAGAGATCTCATAATTCAAAACTTTCCTTTTTTGCTTCCTTGAAGATGTTACGCAGTGGAGGTAGAGGTTTCTTAGAATGGAGAGCTATAAAATCAGGTCTGATAATTAATGCCTTTTCCAGGCAGCAGCTTGATAGTATCAGGCAAATCTATATGCATTATGCGTGTCAAAGAAAATCTGTACTTGATGTTTATGATAAATTGTTTATTGAATATAAAATTGTATGATGTTTATCTGACCAGAAAATATTTACTGCAGTGTGAGTAGCCTGACAGGTAAGATCAATGGTACTTCAATTTCTTACTTTTAAACAGTAAACTAGAACAATGGCATTGAGACTGTATTTGCTGTTTTTCCCCATGGGAACTTTCTTTTGTCAGTATTCCATGAGATCATTAAAAAATAAAGTATGTAGTTGTCCACTACCTCCCTTATATATTCTTTGTAAAGTAGGTTATTAATTACTTTTTTTTCCTTAAAAACGTATGTCAGTGGCAGCAAATTACCAAACCTTCATTACCTTTTTCACATTGCACAATTCACGGATCTTGCATTCTTCAGAGAGAGAATTTAGACTAAACATTTTTATTTTATATCTGTACAAATGTATTTAGTGGTACTTAGTTTACTATTTTTTCCATCCTTCACAACAAAAACAATTGCAAGTCTGCCTCAAATCATTATTAGGGGCTGAAGTTAACCTTTTGTTGTACAAATAGTGTTAGAAAAATGTCCCAAACTATTTTCTTTTCTGAAACAATGAGTTTTGTTTTTTCTTGTCTTTCGAAGATAGATACTACTGTGCGGCATGCCACAAACAAGTATTTTCTTTCTCTCTTCTTTCTCAAGAGATTTCCTGACAGCTGAAGACAAGGAGAACATTTTTAATGCTGATCATTTTCCACTCTGGTACAGAAGAGCTGCTGAGCAAATACCTGGGAGCTTTGTCTATTCAATTCCATTTAGTACAGGTCTATAATTTTGTCATACCCTACATTCTGAGCCATATATGATACTGAAAAGATACTAAGTATGTCAATACCGAGTAGGCTCTGTAGTTAATCTCAAATGTTAATACATACATTGAAATTTGCAGCTTGTTTACTGGTCCCTTGACCAGGTTCATCTTCTATAGGGCTCAAAGTGAAAACCCAAGATGCCATGTAACAGTTATTGTTGAATATTTGCATAGGTTTAACTTACAGTCTAGTATTGTAAGCAAGTCCAACAGAACAAGTATCAACATCACAGAGAAGTCCTACCAGTTGTCACCTTTGTTGCCAGTTTTTGCAGAGAAGGCAAGAGTTTGATTACTCATGTCAGTGTTTTAAGCTTGTTGGGATGGGGAATTTTGAAATGCTAGTGCCTGTATATTGTGTGCATACATACACTATGAGGTTTGCTGTCTTATTAACACATTTCCTGAGCACTGTATTCATTAAATTATTTCAAACCAGGGGGTGAGGGTGGAAAGCTGAATTTCTTTATTCTGCAGTATCTTATTTCTTTTCTTTTTTTTTTTTCTTAATACACCTTGCAGAAACAGCAAACAAAAGCAATGTAGTGACAGCCAGTACAGCTATTCAACTTTTGGATGACAGAAAATCCCCAGTCGTTGCAGGTAAAATTGTTGGTTTTTTTTTTTTTGTTCATTTTTTTCAAAGCAGTATATGTTCTTCACTTCCTATTTTAGCTAGCAGGAACTTAATGTAGGAATATAATCTTACAAGAAAAGAGGAGGATGGAAAGATGCAGAGTCAACTAAATGACATAAATGTTTAATTCTTAAAGAACACTTACTGACTCCTCTCCCTAAGATCTTGATCCTTTATTAATTGAATTTATTGATTAATATAAACTCTCTGTCAGCAATGGAGTTTAATTTAATAGAAATAATAACCATTATCAGTGAAATATTTTTAAAAGACATGATTCTATATCATCATTGATTGGAATATATTATGTTAAGGAAAAGGAGGTATAAATGACTATCTGATGCGTAAAGATTCCATACAATCTTCAGGTTTGAAAATCCCGTTCTGTAACAAATGATATCAAGTGATCAGTTTGCCTAGATTATCAGAGGTGTGATTTGATCAGAGAATATAAATTGGATAACAAAGCTCTTCAGTTTACCACCCAAGAGTATAACAGTACCTAAAGACTATAAAGTGAAGTTTGGCAGCTACAGATTAGAGATTAAATGTACAGATTTAAAAATTAAAATAAGTAATTTTTAATTGTTGGACATTGCTCACTCAATTTCAGATGCTCTTCTGAACAGTTTTCGCTAGATATTAGTAGTTACTGAATCTGAAGTAGGAATTAAGTTAGAGAAGCCTTATGGCTTATTATACCAGAAACCAAGCCGTTTTATAGAAAATTGGGTAGCTACCACATGAAGCAAGAACCATTTCCCATTCTTCTCGTATTTAAAATATGATTTAAAATGCAGTAAGATATGTCGAATACTATCCTGAAAGAGCAAGAATATACAAGGTAATTCAGAAACCTCTAATCTGGCTTTTTACTTTTCTTTCTATAACATTTAGTAACTGAACTAGAGATTTTTTGGGGGGTATGAAGCATTTTGAAATAATATGCTTTGAAAAATTTTTCCTTCCCCCTAGTCTGTATGCATGCTTTCAGTTTTTATAGGGTTGGGGGTTGGACCAAATAGTGGACAAACTATTTTGCATGAAACTATCAGTCAGTCACAGCCATTCAGAGAGAAAGAAGTACATGCATTAATCTTGTCCTCTTTAAGTTGAGATTGTAAATGTACCATGAAATTTGTATTTTTTCTATTAAAAAACTTTCAGCAAAGTTGACAGCATCTACTTCAAATTTTAGGTTTTATTATAAAGTTGACAGAGTTCTTTTTAGGCAAAATGGATCCGGAGGCAGAAATTTGAGGAGTGGTAAAGGGACAAAATTTGAAGTATTTGCCAGACTTGGGAGACTAAAGTAGGATTATGGGTAATGTTTTCAAATACCTACATCAAGGTTCACATTTTGGCCAAAACATCTCATTTTAATTTGTGTCAACTGAGTATTCCTTGTCACTATTTGGTCTGAGTGGATTACAGAAAGCAGCAGTGTGGGATACACATTCCATGTAAAATCACTCTGTTTCCAGAAGGGATTTGACTGGAAATAAAGCTGTGCTAGAATGTTGTTTATTGCAGATAACTGCAAGAGTTTAAAGCAGGAAAAGAGAAAATAGAGCAATGCTACAAAATGGTAGTTAGTTAAAATGGCCTGAGTTAGGCCTGCCCATGGTGGGCATCCAACTCAATTGAACTCTTATTACAAAGTCTTCACTCCTGTTTTCTTTGTAGTTTTTGGTTGGTTCTGTTCTTGTAGAAAGGGATCAATTATAACAGACTTTGTATGCAAATCTATGCTATGGCTCATTGGAAGCAGGAAGACTCAACCCTTTTAATATAGGCAAAAATTCCTAATATCAGTGAGACTACAGACTGTTACTACAGAAGACTTGAGTGTCACTGTTGCTGTTTCACCATCTGTAACTATTAATGACAGTTCACTGTGAGAATGCATTTCCTTACTGGGGAAAAAAAAAAGTAATTTGTTTTTGAAAATCCCTCCTGCCTCTTTCAACTGAGACTGTGAGTTTTTGCTTATATGAATGCAAGTTTCTACAGAAAGTGTGAAAGAAGGAGATAAGTCTTTAATATAGTTGTGGTAGCAGCATATTTATTACTGTTTTTACAGAGTTCAATTTATTTGCAGGAGACAGAGACAATAGTACTGACAGCAGTTTTTTTTTTTTTTGCAGTGAAAACACATTTATGCTTAAATTTCTTTGTCTTAGTGTTCTCTATTATCATGCCACCTATACATAGCTTACATTATAATGATAAGTTTCTTCAAACTGCCCATGTTACAATATTAAGGAGAATGAAAGATGATAGAATTTTTATTTTTATTTTATTCTTCTAAACATGATCTAAAAATTATAGAATCATCCAAGTCTTGAAATTCCATGAGATCATAGAATAACAGAAAAGCCCAGGCTGAAAAAGACCTTAGAGATCACCTGCTCCAACCTTTCATGGTAAAAGCAGGGCCTAGACAAGGTTGTCTAACACCTTGTCTAGATGAATCTTAAAAGTCTCAAGGGTTGGAATGTAAGGTAAGATGTCATGTAAGAGCAACATTACTTTTAGTGAGCAAGAAGACAGCAGTCAATCAAGGATGTCTCAATTTAGGTTGCAATCTAGTTATTAAAAATGAGGCTGACTGAATTCTCTCTTCTGATGCTCATATGAAAGACTACATTTATGCTAAGGATTGAATTAGAATTCAGCATAACAATGTTGTATTATTTGATACTGCATGATGACTGAACTGAGTTATATCCCTGATGTGAACCTCTACTTCCAAGTGAATGCATGGGCATTTGAGGAGTGCAAAATAGAATTTATATATGTACAGTTATTTTGGTTTTATTTCCATTTATTTTATTTCCATTTGAAGTGGGGAAAGTGACTGTTTCATCGTTATAATTTTGTTTAAAATCAATTTTTAAAGATACAGACTAGTCACATACATGAATCACAGAATCACAGAACAGTTGAGGTTGGACACAACCTCTTGAAATCATCTAGGCCAACCCCAGTGCTCAGGCAGAATCATCCACAGCAGGTTGCCCAGAACCATGTCCAGTCAGATTTTGAATGTCACCACAGATGGAGGGGCAACAACCTCTGGGAAGCATTTTCCAGGGTGTGACCACTCTCACAGTAAAAACAACAAAAAACAAAACCAGAAAAGAATGAAAACAAAACAAAAAAAGCCCACAACCAAACCTGTTTTCTTGTGAAACCATGTCCATGTTGCAAAAAGGTATGCAAACTTGTCATAGGAAGACCATGAAATGTGCCTGCATTTCTAGTATTGCACCATGGAACAGCAGCATGATACTTAGTGAACATTAATCAATCTAAATCAGTCTAATCAATCTAATCAGTCTAGATTTATATCACAGTCTTAATTTAAGCAAATATCCATGTTATCAGTTGCAAACAACCTTTCTAAATACAAAGATTTGAAAAACATGCATATAAAAAAGCATATAAAAACAAGCATATAAAAATGGTACAAGTTTGAAACCTAGTATGAATGTCATCAGCCTGTTGCCACGATGGAAAGGTTGCAGTAGAAAATGATTTACTAGAAGTAACTAGATATGAACAACGTTTGTTTGTTTGTTAGTTTGCTTTTTGTTTTTATCAGGAGGTGGCAATAGTAGTAAATATGTAGAATTGCAAAGATGTTTTGTTAATTTTTACATTAACGAAGTATGAGAGAGGAATATCTAATGAAGTTTTGTACTTATTTTCCACCAAAATATTTTATAAATGATAAGTTTTGGATGGGAGTTCCTATTCTTCAAGTTTGAATTTAGGGCATGGAAAACACAAAATTAATTATCTCTGCACATGTAATTTTCAGTGGTCTCTTCATCAAAATCAAGTAGTATTTTGATTTGCTTATTGTAAGAACAATAAAACTTTACCAATAAAGTCAGACCTGTGGCGTCTGAAAAGAAGCAAGCCCTCATTGCTGTGCATCAACTTAACTGGAATACTGTAGCAAGGGAAGGGCAGTGTAGCTAAATTAGAGAGAAATTTAAGTTCTCCAGTAACCTGAAGATTTCTTATATTCAGTGTAATTCTAAACAGAAAAGAAATCCGTGTTGTTCTTAAAGGCATCTTTACGGTCACTTTTTAGCAAAGACCAGTGAGTGACTGGGAGGTGCATTCAAATATTGCCATGGCTCTGTGAATCTACCCTGACATACTGTTTCGTGATGAAGCTATGTAAAAAGACTGCAGTAATTCCTGCTTTGACGCAAGGGAAAAATCAGTGCATAGGGAACCCTGTTTACTTTCATTATTGCAAGCTTCTTGGTAGATGTTTTTGTTTTCTTTCTGTGCATTAAGCATTCCTTATACAGATGGCCTAAAGATCAGCCGCTCTCAGAATCTTCACAGACACCAAAGGGTCAGATCCTGCCATTCCTTACCAAGTTGATACAGTTATAACTTGTATGTAGTCCTTTCAAGAGAATAGACTTACCGTTACTTTTCAAAATGATTAAAGATGGGTAAATTTTTTCTCATTGCCATTATTTTCTGCTACCAAGCAGCAAAACCTGAGAAGAAAATGGAAGGTACTTATTCATATTTTTATATAGGGTCTTGTCTTTCTACAGGTATGTGACACACAAGGTTCTGGGGAAGCCGTCCTTCAAATGCATGGCAGGTGCATTAAATTCCATGGTAGATGGTGCCATAGCATTAAATTCCATAGTACACGGTGCCATAGCAAAAGGGAACAGTAACTGTTAGATTACTCCCTGTTCTCTGCCACAGAGTAGTGTTGTGAGACCAACAGAAAGAATTTATCATGTAAGAGATGTCTTAGGAAAAAATATCGTTATATGGCTTACAAGAGTAAAAGAAATAACTTTTAAAGTAATACTACTGATGTCTGCTAAAAATGCAGATCATACCTAAGAGTTACTTTATGTATATATTATTTATATTTAAAGATACACTGATATATAAAAAAATATTTCAGCAGGCTTTTGTAATCAGATATAGGAGGTATTAGAGAATCTGAAGAAAAGACAGGCTAATCCTCTTCTATTCACCAATAGTTTGATTTTTATATGCTTTTACCAAAAATCCTTATTATGCAAATGTAGAATACTATGTTTTATACCTGCAAACGGATTGTCCGATGTAAAACCAGGATCCTTTCCCTTTCCAGTATTTAACTTTTCAGAACTGATTGTTTTTCTAGACAGTCCATATACAGGTTCAAGGTTCTTGTCTCCAAATCCTAGTTAAATACTTGCAATTGTTCTTACCTACCACCTTCATTGTTCTAATTTTAGTATCGTTTAAGAAAAAAAAATGTTATAACTGGAAATTCAGTTATTCCATGTTATATATCCCCAAACTAAAAAAGGCTAAAACCTTTCAGGTATTTTGAGTGACCTTGAATTTTGAAGATTTAGGTTCTCCTTTTTGTTTCCCCATCCATAAGATAGATGAAATCTTTACCATATCTTCTTTCAGCACTAATTTGTTAAAAATGGCACGTGATTTTGAATGCTTCTACTCTGGCCACAGGAAAGTGACTCTGAAAACCCTGCTGTTTAAGCTATTTCAAACAGTGCCTTGAAGAAAGGAAAGACCTAAAATCTCATATTACTTTTAAAATACAAGTTTGTCTTTCTGAGGCTGGTCACACTTCTTCAGTTTTTTAATCGTTCCTGTTTGAATCAGCCTCTGTAGAATGGCAATTTGAAAGGAAGATTGATGAATATACCAGTTTTCCAGTAACTGAGACTTTGGGTTATCTAGGCTGTAAGTACGCAAGATTGTTTTATACTATCATGGAGGAAACTGTGTGATGTAGAACTAACTGCCTTCTATTAAAACAAACAAACAAACAAACAAAAAACCTTCATTGCCTTCTTTTATGTGTGTTAGTAATCATTATAAATGCTACTTTGAAACACTATTTAGGATTTCTTGAAGTGAATTAGAATGAAGTTTGTATGCATCTCTCTCTTTGACCCAGATCCAGCATGTGTTTTGGAAAAATGACATCCAATAATTTAATTAAAAGTAGTGAAGTACTTATATTTCTAGGAATGGCAAGTATTTTAAAAGTTTCTCAAATAGTTAAGTCAGTTATTGTTACAACAGCATAGAGTTAAATATATCTATTTTAAATCTCTCTGTACAGCTTGCTTTTATTTTTTTTTTTCCTTTTTGTCACATGTATTGCTTTGGTATTACTATATTATTAAAAACATACAAGCAAATGTCACTGTCATACAGAGTCCCTAAAATTTATGACACCATCTATAAAACTGCATTTTAGTACGAAGGCCTAAGGGAAAATGAATATGTCATCCTAATGACACATCAACCAAATTTTTGAAGCATTCTAAAATAGATGTTTTCCTTGTCAGGCAAGACAGTGATTTACTTAATCTTTACTCCACATTGTGAGCCACAGAAGATTATATTCAGCAGTAGTGTTTAGTAAATCCCTCAAAATGCTTTGCATGCTTTGGTGAAAAACCACTAGTTTATGTTTTTCCAGAGTTTTTTGTTCATTTTGAATATTATCTGTGTATTCATAAATCTAATATTGGTATATAGTCTAATGTTTTCTTTGGAATTTATATTTGCACAGCCTAGCATTAAGCAACTGACAGACTTAGGTTAGGAGTCACAACTTAGGAAACAGGATTTGTAGATAATGCATGAGGACAGGTAGGCTCCTCTAAAAAATGCTTTGGAGCAAGTGGTAAAATCCTGCCTCTTGTCCTTGACTGAACAGCAAATCTGAAGTCAGATGGTACACAGTTCACACACTTGCCTTCATTTGTGTTGATTCTCTATTCGTTTTATCATACAGAATTAGTGTTTGGAATAATTAATGTGGATCTTTAAGATATTTCTCTGCTAGTGTTGCCTTGAGAATATAACCCCCATTTACGTAATTCTTGGGCTTTCCTTAGAACTTGTTCTCAAAGAATCTAGGGCACTGATGGATGAATGAAGTGAGTATCCCAACATGTACAGTATACACATAGTAAATATAGTAATATAGTAAATTCCATAGAGCATTCTTCTCTTCATTTCTGTACCTCTGCTTTGATGTTGGTGGGTTTTGTTTGTTTTTGAGTACTATGTAATTCTGACAGGTGGGAAGAGCTTAAGTAGAAGAATGGATCTTGAGATCTACTAGAAATCAGATTTTATTTATTTATTTATTTATTTATTTTCCTAAATAACTCTGCTGGCAAAATAAATCATTGATTGCAGAACAAGACAGCAGATAAGATGTCAGGTCCTTTTTAAAAATTCACATACTGCAGAAGTATAAAGTTCAAAAATACTTTGAGTGATTCTCTGCAATTATGTAGTATATGAATACATTAATCCCAGTTTGAGTACTGTGAATTACTTATTTCCTCCCCGTAGACTACATTTCCAAACATTAATAATTTCCTTTTTCTTCTCTTTTTGTTTGTTGTGTCTTGAAACGAGCTTGGTAGTTTTATGCAGAAAGTCAAATGTGTAGTGTAAATAGCCTAAAATCTGGGGAATCTCTCAGTAATCAGAAACGATAACTGCAGCTTTCACTGGAGATAGTTATGAACTATGTAGCCATTGGTTTGCTTATGATGGATTTCTAATTCCTATTCCTTCTCCCCTGTTGTGGCTTTGCTGCCACATCCAGATGATTGATGTTGCTGCCTGTCTCATCTGGGGAGCATACAGTCATTTTTCAGGTAATATAAGCCCAGGAAGTACCAAAACCCTTCGTGATTATTAGCACTATGACACTTTTCAGCCAAGTTCGAAGATCAAAGTTGTAAAAGTTGGCATACTTTCTGGATGCTTAACTAAAGCCTGCATGTCTTTGTCTTCTGGCCAGCAAAGATAGATGGTTATTAGTAGGCAACAGTTGGCCTTTTTTTTTTTTTTTGTTAAGGCTGTTAATGATAGATAAGCTATGCATAACATCACTAAATGTTCTACTTTGATATTCAAGAAGAGGGATCCTGATTTTGGTTGGACGTTGCATTACTAGGGAATAATGAGGCTGAATTTTGATTGTTTTTTCAAGCTTTGGATGGAAAGGCACATATGGCAAGCAAGTACATTTCAGTTTAAGCTTTGTTTCTTTCAATATAATTTCTAAGGACAATTCCTGTAAAAAATGTTGGCATAGTAAAGTTTTTTAATCTCTTTTCTAATTTAAAACTTTAAAGGCCAATTTTTCTGAAAACAAAGTAATACAATGAGCCTCTTTATGAAAGACAGGAATAAAACAATATGTTTACATTCTCTGTCTTTGCAAATACCTTGCAGAGTAGCGTGCCCTGATATTTTCCTTAATTTTGTGGGAAGGAGTGTTTTTCACTGAGATTAGGAAAAAATACTGTACTTACTATAATACTTCTCATTAGGTTTCTGGAAAAACAACAAAGCTTTCTCAGCAACCTTTATCTGAAATATAAATCTGTGCAGACAACCTATTTCAGCAGCAGATATCCATTGCTAAGCTTTACAAATTAAGGGGCTTCTGTGAGGAATCACTAGATCCAGTCTTCCGCTTGTTACAGTCAACAATTGTTATGGGCGACAAACTGTGCCTTTTATCTCTATTTTTCAGTAGCTGAACGTTCTGTTTCCTTTACTGAAAATAAATAATTTTGCATTTATTAATTTAAGTAAATGCTTTTCTCTTTTGACTGCCTGTTGTTTTCTTGTCATCATAAATAACTGGAATTTATTAACTGCAAACAATTGTAAATTTGTATACTCTTACCAAAGTTAAATGAGACATTTCTCTCTCTCTCTCTTTTTTTTTTTTCTTTTTCTTTTCTTAACATCAAGTTAGAAAGTATAAATCAGATTTTGCATGGATTGGCTTGCTGTACTCTTTTAGCAGAGTGAACAAATAGAAATACAAAATACTTTGCTTTCTGGCAGAACTCCATATCAATTTACAGCCTTATGCGTGCATGAAAATCCCCAAAGCATCTTAAATTTGACTTGGAAAGAGTTCCTTTAAATGTTGTTGTGCCCTTCATTGCCTCTTATTCACTTTCTTACAGTAAGAAAAATCTAAAGGTCTCTTTTTTTTCTTTTAACAGGACTGTTCTTTAAAGACTAAGATGATGTACTGGTTATTACTAAAAAGGAAATATTTAATCAAGCTATATTTTTACTTTGCTTGAGGACATCGGAAGTATGAACTTCCTTGTAACGGAAGCTGCATTGCTGTATCTAAGCCTATTAAAAGACAGTGGGTGAAATCTCCATGGAGGTCAGAGGTTTCTTAACTTTTATTTTAGGATCTGAACTCTGAATGCAGCTGTGCTCATTTTAGGTGGTCACCATAGGAAGACATTGTGGTTTGGCTTGTCTCTGATTTATTTTTTTGTCCCATGGACAGTAAGATCCTATCCTGAATTATTTCAGTATTCTCTGTCTGCCAAACTGTGTTTTGCTTTGCAAAATGTTGTCCTGCTAAATGGATACAAGAGTAGAAAATGTAGATCTCAACACTTGAATGAGTTAGCTCTGAAAAGAGATTGTTCATTAAAATTTAGAAAAGAAAAAAAAAAGAAAAAAAGAAAAAAAAAGAAAAAAAAGTATCAAATTCATTTCAGAGATAGTTCAGAAATACATCATCAAGAGATTTAAAAAGCCTGAATATAAATATTCTAATAGATTCTGTCCTGATAATGTCTCAGATGAAGTAATGTGCCTGGTCTAGGGTACCACATTTAAAATATAATAAAAACTGAAAAGGTTCCATGGAATGCAGGGGGTGGAAAAAGTTTGGAAAATGTGACCTTATAGAAAATTTTGAAACAGCTTGGGTTTTTTAGTCCAGGACAGAGAGGAATGAGGACAGCCTAATAATAAGAAGTACTTAACTGTTACAAGAGAGGGAGGGAGGGAAGACAGTAATTAATTGTTTTCAATGTCTGCTAGATTTACATTAAGACTGAGATGCTTAATTTTCTCTGGACATGAAAGTAACTGCAGATGCAGGAATAAGCTTTCAAATTAAGGTTTCAATTATTACTAAGTAGATAAGAGCAAGGGTTACATGACTCCTGCCATATAGCCCATTACTCAGTTGAGGCTGTTATTAGAATAGCTTGCTCTGGGAACCCTTCTGTTGGAAGGAAATCCTAGGTCTCTGAATGCCATGTTACAGCTTCCTTTTGCCCTTTTGGAGAGTGTTACTCAGCTGTTGTCCTCAAGTTTCTGGCCTATAAAACCCACCGACAATATTTTCAGCAAAGCAGGTTTAGGATAGATGCTGAGAAAAAAACCTGCAGACTACAAGCACAGTTGATTTCTGCATCAGCTGCCTAGACGGGTCTTTAATCCATGTCACTGGAGAGGTTTAAAAACACCTTAGAAAAATGTCTGTCACAAATAGTCCAGATATACT
This sequence comes from Anser brachyrhynchus, assembly GCF_964034855.1. Classification (NCBI taxonomy): domain Eukaryota; kingdom Metazoa; phylum Chordata; class Aves; order Anseriformes; family Anatidae; genus Anser; species Anser brachyrhynchus. The sequence goes on from NC_137705.1 coordinate 23,774,205, forward strand.
TCATCTAGTCTCAGAAAGGGTAGGTGGAGTAGCTGATCTCTCTTGGCTGTCTTGAAACTATTCTTTCTATCAATTATTTGAAAAATACTTCTGCATGTTCAAAATACTCTTTCTGTCCTAAATTTATGTTACTCTGTTTTGGCTTTGATTTCCTTTGATGGCAAAACCGTGCTACAGAAAGGGCGGATCCTTGAACAAATTCAGCTGAATGTTTTCTCTGTCAGAACTAGAACGTGTAAACATGCAGCTATATTATCCTTCCTGCTGAAGGGCAGCATTGTGATCAGGGCTGCCTCTGGAGTCCTGAAATTTTCAAAATGGAACAGGTGTGTGGATTTGGAATTAAGAAGCTTCAGAAATGTCTGTCGCAAGCATGTATACCACTAGGAGAATGGGTAGTGTCTCTTCATATATGCTATCTATGCTTATCTCAGTGCTTGTACCTGCAACATATTCCTTCCTCTTCCTTTGATGTCTTAGCTCTCTTCCTTCTTCCCTAGTAAGTACTTTAAAAATGAAATGTGATGCCTAACAAGGTACTTCCTGTTTTCTAAACTACATAATGGATGTAATGCTTATTTATTGTCTCCTAGGGCAGATTAGCAGGTAGAATGCATTTGGAAATGTTTTTAAAAATGTTCTAAGTTATCACTGGCAATGTATGGACTGCCCAGTTCTAAAACTGGCTATGGACTGTATTTTGGAATACATATCAGATAATCTAAGATCTCAAAATCTCTTCATTTATAGCTATTGTATTTGTCTTTGCAGAAGGCTCACTTGTGTTGGGTAGTGACTTGGCTACACCATAAGTTGTATATTGTACTAATATTACCTCAAGAGCTAGTCATGAAGAATGGAATACTTGGAAAGGGCTACATCAAAATTTCATTATCTCAAGCACTCAGCCTTACATAGAGGCTTCAGAATATACAGCAAAAACTATAGATACATTTGCGTTCTGCTACATAAAGTCCTTATATTTATTCCAAGGAATGAATATACATGTGTACATAAAATTTCTTCAATGTGAAAAAGGAAAGAAAAGCAGTCATAACTATTATATTCATTCTATTTAGATTCTGGGCTTTTTAACTGAAGTGAGGGCTCTTTATTTTGAAGAAACCAAAGACAAAAGTAACTCAAGCTAAGGAACTATCGAATGGCTCTTTTTCCTCAGGAGTCCCATGCTGTCTTGCTGGGGCCAAATGTTCTCTGTGGTATTTAGCAGTAATTGCCGCATAGGCGCAACCATAAACAGCAGCTGCCAACATCATTAGACAAACAATTCCACAGACAACTCCGGTTATTACTACAGTGGCGATTGCATGACGCAAACTAACAGGCCTTGGCTTTGGTTTGGATTCACAGTTTGACTGGCTGTTTTCCCCATGTTCGTTGTGATGAGCATGCTTCAGAGAACTTCGGTACTCGAAGTTGTGGTGATGAATGCTAGCCAGATGAACATGAGCTGTTGTAAGAGGGCATGCCCCAAACAGCTCATAAGGAACTTTGAGGAGGTCCTTGCCCTTCCGAATCCCTGGTGTTGAGCAGATAATGCCATCACTTATTCCTCCTTTAAAAAATAAATAAATCAATCAATAAATAAAATATGGTTTTATTATAATTTGTGAACTCTCTTCATGTAAAAATAACACATATGAATTACATTTATAGTTAGCTTTGACTTTATACTTTTGAAGGTTTATAGCTATATCTTTTTTCAGCTATATCAAAGATAAGATTATTACACTTTAATAGTAATAGAAGAAATAATTTGTAAGTACTAATTCATCAGGAATTCTAATCTGTGCTTTATGGATGCTAAAGAAAGAAACAACAGGAGTATAAAAGTAAGCAAGAAAGAAATCATAGATAAAAAGTAAGACATTGCTAACAGAAAATTCTTTGCATTCAAATTCCTACCATTACTTGTTTTTATAAGTAAAAATTGAAACAATATACTTAGTAAACATATCCCACTTGACTGAAATATCCCATTTCCATCATTCATTTCTCATGAATCATTCTTCTGGCATCATACAGTAATTACAGCAAAGCAAAGGGAAAGTTCAGTAAGTTGTATACCTGAGAAACCTTTTCAAGCGAAGTTCATGGTAAGAAAATATTCAGAGATCTAAAGGAGGTAAGATTAATCAGTCTATTAGCTTGTTCAAATGGTAGACTTCATGGTTGCTTTCAGCCAGCTTCTGCTCTCTCTCGAAGGATGTTCTTAGTATAACGGGAAATGAAGTAGTCCTGGTAAATCACGCTGTTTTTCCTCAGCATGTAGAGCAACACACACTGGGTGTAGCCTTCAGGGCTCAAATTAGTCTGTATATCACGGCTTTAGGGGTATAGTGTGTCGAGGAGTCAACAAGGCCAAAACCAATGTTTACATATTTTGAAAGTTTAACTCAATCAAGTCAGCTGAATTTTCTCCCTCCTCCCTGTCTGAAGTAAACCATCTTTTATTTAAAGGCGGGCACAGAAATTTTCATCTTGGAAAGGATTTTTTTGAGAAAGTATTGAATATAGATGAACTCAAGCTGAAATGTGGAGACTACTTTTCCACAAATATTGATGATGTTCTAAGACGTATAAGCATAGCAGCTTGTCACTTGGTTTTTAATAGCCAAATGTAAAGCCTGGTTCCAGAAACCTCCAACAAGTTAGTTTGAATGTGGATATAGATAAATTTCCAAATTCTACAACTGTGGTCCTTCTAAGATTATAAGAAACTAAAATTTTGATGCTTGGGATAGAAGACTGGAGTTCTGCCTGAATTGAAGAATTCTTTATAATTATTTAAGAGTGTGCATCAAATGTCAATTTCCTGAGCTGGATTCAGCTAAAAATACATCCTTCAGAGTTGTATCGGACAAATCACTTAATACTGCTAAATTCAGGCTGTATTTCATCTTTAGCAGTGCTTTGTTAGGACTTGCAATGTTTGTAGAGCCACAGTAATCTTTTGTTATAAGTACACTGTATAAGTAATAAGAATGTGAGATGCAAATGGTTTTTCTTCATGTGATTCACACAAGTAATTTCAGGGAAGGACAAATATAGAAGAGCACATAGTATGTTGGCTTCCTTTAAGATCTCTTGCTAAAATTAGTTTGTAAGTTCCATATCTCTTCATTTTACTTATCTGTGCAATGCTCAGAAAACTGGAAGGGCATCACTGAATTTCTAAATAATGTTGGTTTTTAAAATAATCTATGGAATTTATGCTGCTGGCAGAGTAATTAAAATAATCTGATATGTTTACTTGGATCATTAAATTCTTCTGCACAGAGAACTCAAAACCCCTTCTGAAATATGTTGTAGGGAATGGTTCCTGCATAATGCAACTTTAAGTTCTGGGATCATGTAATATTTTACCAATCCAAAATATTAAGATTTTAACCCTGAGAGGCATTTAGCCTTTTGTCTATTCTAAAAGATTACTTCTGGCAGTGGTTTTACCTCCCCCAGAAGACTGCTCCTTCATAGCTGCATAGACATTTCAGCTTTTCAGCTGGCCTGTAGACTTCTGATGCTTGAAGATGGCAGCCCAGTCACTTACAGGCAACAAGGACCATCTTCACACTGTGTGTCACCTTCATTTACAGATAGATAATCAGTATCTTATATCACATTCAAGCATCAAAGCCTAATTTAGAGAAAAGTAAATTACACTACTGTTTTGAATTCTCCATTTTCGAACATACCTCCCAGGGGAAAGAAAGAAATTTCTTTTAATGCTTAATTCCTTGTCTGCATACGTTGACTTCAGGCAAAATGGATATGAACAACGCTTTCGGAAGATGAACGCTCGTTTTCTTTATTTCAATCACCTTGAATTTTGAAGTTTCTCTGAACTCAGTAAGCAAAACAAATTCAGAGATATATAAAATAATTAAATCATATTCTTTTATATAGCATAACTCTTGAATATATTTAAAAGCAGGTGCGACCAAAAATTGAGGTGACTTTTATGTACAGAATTTCCTGTGTGATGGTATTGCACATATCTGTGAGGACAATGCCAGTAAATTTAGTACTACTCCTAGTTAACAACAAATTAGGAAGCAACACTAGACAAAAGTAAGCTTGTACAAGGTGTTACACACACTTTTAGGTAGAGCTAATTAAATTCAAAAAAAAAAAAAAAAAAGAGCTACCAAGTGAGAATTTAAAGAGAGTCTTTAAGAATTAGAATCTTGAGTTCTCTAAAGCTAAATTGGTATTGCTATCTATCTGTGTTGATGTTTATCCTCATGTACCAGCTAAAAAACATCTGAACAGTAGGCTGGTTTCTACCAAAAGAACTGTGGTAGAATTAAAACAAGTGCACATGTGCACAAATACACTTGTTATGCAGATAGATACAGAGTTAGATATACAGATTTAATGTAGAAATATAGAGATAGATGCAGATTTAATATAGAGATATGGATATATACGTGTATGCTTACTACTTAGATGTATTTTCAGAATGTATATATGCACACTGTGTATTCTTATTCTCTCTCTTTCTGCAAAGGTCCTCTATGATTCTGTTTTGCCACCTGTAATTGTGAAAGCACCCATATTCTGAGCTATGTATAAGCATGTATTTTAGTATGCTTATTTGAGGGGATGATGCGAGGTGTGAGGTAAATTGTTAAAACACAGCCGCAAAGATCAGTTAGATGCTGGTTAAGTGTCCTTATGTGCATTGTATGTAATGAGAAGAATTCCTTACCTCTGTATAAAAAACTTTCCAGCCACAGTTTCAGGCCAAAGACATTGCAGTTACATTGCCAGGGATTATCTTTGAAAAGAACAACTTTCAGGTTTGGAAGTGACTCCAGCAGAACTCTTTCCATTTTCTGAAGTTTGTTGTGTTTCACAGACAGCAATGTTATATTCCCTGTACTGTTTCCAAAAGTCTCAGGCAAACGTATAATGCTGTTGGATGACAAGTCCAGTTCTTTGAGGTGTGGGAGGAAACTGAAAGTCTTGTTTTCTATATAATGAATCAAATTTCTGGTTAGGTTTAGAACCTGTAGATATCGTAATTTTTGGAAAGCACCTGGTGCCAAACTTGAGAGAGAATTATTAGACAAGTCTAAGATTTTGAGCAGTGGTGTTCCAGTAAATGCATTTTCATTGATTCTCCAAATACGGTTGTTCTGCAACTGTAGTATCTGAATTCCAGGAGGTAAGTGGGCAGGAATTTCTGTAAGTCCTCTATTCTTGCAGTCTGCAGTCTTTGAAACCGTGTGGCATAGGCATTTTTCAGGACATCCATGAGCAACATATATTAGCAAGATGAAACTCAGCACCCAAAGCCAGTTACCTGTATCACAAATGAAAGAAGCAATAATGATTTGAAATTATTATAAAATGTTTGTCTTTTGGCAGTATAGGTCAATAACAAGAGCAAAGGACATACAGCTCCATCAAAAACTATAATGTAGGTAGCATAAATATAGATCATAATTTTTACAGTGCATTAGCAAGTTACAGATAGTACTGAAATAATTCTATAATGCAGAATGAAGCTGTGATATTTGAAGGGAATTCTACTGAATTTCTAAAATTACTAAATTCTAATGTTTCTCTTTTTTTGTGGTAGTAATAACTTAGAGACATCTTATGCTTTTAGTTTTTTTTGCATTTTTACTAGTTTCTACCTAAAAATCTACTAGTTTACTACCTAAAAAAAATAAGTTAATGTGCTGTCAAAAGAATAACAAGTTTGAAAGACATTGGTATAAAAACAGTTAACAGATTTTTTTTCAGAAATCTGGATCCTTTAAATTTGTTCTTTAAAATATCTATGTTTACACATATTGCTTAATTCCCATATCTGAATTCCAGCTGTACTTCCCAGAGATACAAGTTTCTACACACTCTGCAAACATTTGTCAAGGAGCTGTTAAAAAGATAAAATGAGGTCATAGGAGCACTTAATAATATTTATTATTTGTAATTATAATTTGCTCCCTGATGTTCAGGTCAGCTTTAACAGAAAAAATAATAGTTTTTACCTTTCATGTATTGCTAGTGATCTTCCTTTGTAAACAAGGTGCCATTTCATGCATAGTATGAAATTTATTTAAAAAAAAAACAAAAATCAGATGATGTTGAGTGATTTGAGTTTCTTTGACTCAGAGTGATAAATCCTTTTATAACATTGTTTGTGAGACATCTCAACTTTTTTTTTTTTTTTTACTATTTACTGTTTCAAAATGAAAAATATTTTAGTCAGTTACTGCTTGAAAACCATTGAAAATTAAAAGACATAATGTTTATTGGCTTACAGAGATCAAATGTTAATTAGTAACAAGGAATACCATATTGAAGGAACAACTGTATTATTCTAAGATTAAATATGATGAATGTATAAATAAAAGTTTTACTTTGAGGCTACAGTTTGACTTGCAAACTCCTAATGAATTTTCATTTTAAAATGAAATAGTATTTATATTAAAATTGCAAACATCTTCTGCATTTCTTTACTTCTGTATTGTAAAAATCATTTGAAAGAATACAGCATTCCTGCAAACAAGGTAAGCAATACATTCAGTTCATTATATTGTTCTGCAACAGTTGTCTTCAGAAGCCAACATACAGCTGCCAATGTAAAATTAAAAAATAAACACAGATTAAGGAAATGCCTAGAGAATAGAGTAATTATATTATTCATCTGAATGCTTCAGTATCTCACCTGTCATTCTGCTTTGCTTGTTCCCCACCTGGCAGAAGATTCAGTCCAGCTTTCTGAAGTAGAATAGTAACATACACTTTATTCTTATTCCTCCTTCAAATCTGTAACGGTTTTTTTTTTTTTAGATAGTATCTGTGGCTTCAGTGGAAGTGCAACTCTTCCTAGTGAGTTACTCCATCAGCCTTTGTATTTTTCTTTGTCACAATCTCCCCCCCCCCCCACCCCGCCCAATCCATTTATGACTCTCAGAGGCTTACTCTGCCTTTTAATCAGTCAACAGTCCATGCAAAGAGTGTCTGTCAACTCTAACTGGGCAGCTGTAACATACAAATCATGACCTGATAGCCCTGCCTTTTCAATTATTTAATCTACCTCAAATACAAGGCACAAAAATAAAGCTGCCTTTTAAAATCCAGTATAGTTTCTGAGTTGTGGTGGATTATTAGCTGTACCGTGTCAGTTTTTGCAAGATCAGATGACTCTGAACATGGATTCTGATTATCTTGAGCTGTGACTGGAGGCAGTGGAGTGTATAATGCTACAAATAGGCATGTGGGTTGATAATATGGTTTTGACAGTGCACTTGCTTGCTCTTCTAAGCTTATTCGTCTGACATCCATTAGTTGTGCTGACAGGATTTTCTTCCATGGGAACACAGAACTGGTGGCTTCTTCGATAAAATGGCATATGTACTGGTATGGTCACTGAGAATACTGCAGAAATTTATTTCCAAACATATTGGAAAGAAAGGGCAGGTGGTATGAAAATTGTACTTCCTGTGTTCTTAGGGTGCCTTGATTTGCCTTTTTGTTATTTCTTCAATATAACTCATTCATACTGTACCTGCTACAACAACAAAAGGATTAATGACCTGTGACGGTGAAATAACTCAAAGGTGTTTAAAGGAATTAGTGATCTGGTACAATGGTGTCTTTCAAGGTCATATGATCACTCCATCTGTTAGCTTTCCTATGAGGAGGGAAGTTGTGCAATCAGAAGCTTTCAGGACAGTTCTTACATGTAGCACTGCTTGCATGAGTCCAAATTCTTTTAGGTGCTTTTGAGAAGGTCAAATAAAGCTCATTTTCTGGAACAAAATGATGGAAGGTATCATGTACAAGTGAAGGTTGAAAGGGACATCTGGAGATCATCTGCTCCAAACTGCTGTTGAAAGCAAAGCCTTACATGAGATTATCCAGGGCCCTGTCAAGCTGAAACTTGGGTATTTCCAGCAAGGGAGCTCCAAAGGAGTTCTCATGTCTGCTACCTTCTACCAGATTTAGTCTTCTCTCTAACTTCCAGGTCAGCCTTTTGTCTCTGACCATGTCCCTGTCTCACCTGCCTGCCTGGTCTTTTGTATATACATATCTATATGTATATATATATCCCATTGTATCCCATTGTATCTGTATCCCATTTTATATGTATATATATCCCATTAGATCTGTTAACCCTCCCTTTCAGTCCTTTTGTCCTTTGGGTCTCCTCTCTCAACCTGCTGTCCAGCCCTCTTCAGTGGACATCTTTAATCCTCTTTTCTTGGCCTGGGAGAAGAGATGCAGTGTGCTACAATAGTTGTTTAGGAAGCATGTTCTAAAGGAAACTGTGTACAGAGCTCTAACTATTATTATTGCATGCTTTGCTGATTTGTTTCTGAAATCAGTCAACGTATCCAAAGGAACAGTGAATATTGTTGGGCAGTGCCAGAGAATGGAGAAGAAGAGACATTGTGTAAAGTAAATGTGACTGTTCTTCTCGAAGATACTAGAATATTGCTGCAAATGACAGACCATATTGTCCTTGACTCTCATGGGGAATGACACGTCATCCTGAAACAGGATGAAAGAAGACCGTAGTTTAGCATAGAGGTTAAAGCAAAGCACTTCTCTACTCTTGGTTGCACAATACATTTATCTTATTACATATATCATTTATTTCCCTTCCCAACCCATGTATGTGCACATACATACAAATACATAAACAAGCCTATCCTAAGTAGTACCAGTGAATCATTTTAGTAAAGACAGAGCTAAATGTAAAAAGGGTGATTATAAAATACCATAATCCTTAGAAATTGTAGCCTTTGTAGCTGCAGGTGTTCTGCTTTGTTCTTTAAAAGAACAAATTTACCTTAGGTACCTGTTGCTACAGATGACACTCCCCTGTCCTTGTAATAACCCATTCCTTGTAATAATGGTAACCCTTTTCATGACTTTTGGTTATATTACAGGAGGTGCTAGGTATTCTGCTTTTGTTTTCTGGTATGGTAATACTTTTTCACACTTCTAAATTCTCCTTGGAATCTAAAAGTTTATTTTAGCTCATGAATTTGAAGATGGTTTTTTGTTTGGTTGGTTTTGTTTTGCTTTGTTTTGAACTAGTTGTTGCTTTTTAACTCATGTTTGCTGACCAGGTAGGCTTGCAAGCTCCCGCAGCACTTTGTGTAATCTAATGGAAGCCGTAAAGAACATCTCTAATGTCTCTCTTATTTTAGGTAAGCCTGTACTGCTATAACTGTATTATTTTTAGCACTCATAATATTAAAGAGATGTTCGTAGGACAAGGTCACAGAAAGTTGAGCACTGTGGGAGGTTCAGTTCCAACAATAATGCAGAGGTTGTTTTATGTACTCTGAATTGTGGTGTGAGAAGTCATTACTCTTTTTTTTTAAATCTTCATGCCAGTTCAGATTTGGAAACATACGATTAAATCTGTCAATTTGCTTTTAATGTAGATGTGGCTATTTTTTCCTTATATCGAGAACTCTGAATACACATATTTTGTAAACAGAATTTTCCCTAACCTATAATCCATGTTCTATTCCCATTTATTAGTAATAATACTTTGGTTATGACAGAGAAGTCTGATGTGGGGAAAATTATAGTTGTGACACAGGTAGAGATTTGCCAGAAACAGAACAACCATGAAATCTACTCTGCTTCTGGCCTTTTGAAGAACCAGTAGGATTCTTTTCAGTTGTCTGATGTGGTGCAGCAACTGTGTTATTGTGACTGCTTAAATTAACTTGTGCCCTGTTGTAACAAGATACGTTTCCCATTGCAAATGGCAAGACAGCCCAGTCAACTACTGTCCTAGCCTGCCTACTGGTGGGGGCAATTCAGTGTTTGCTTTGCCAACATATACTTTGTTACAGTAGTTATTACTCTCTGTTTGAAAGGAGTAGTGTGTAGAAAAAAATAATCTCTTTTACACTAAAGAAAAACTAAAGAACTATGTGAATTAGACTCTAGCAGAAAAGAGACAAATAAATATAACAAATAGTTACAATCTAAAACATTTTGACTACATTGAGTATCAAGCCCAGGCAGACATGATTAAATGGAAGGAAAGAAAAAAAAACCTGCTAAAACCACAACAGACGATTTCTGTACATTCTCTCTATTAGACTTGCTTTCCTGCTGCTTTTGGGTGGGAAGGTATTAAAGCTGCAACACTTACAGGGAAATGGTATGAGCTTTTGCCTTTCTAATGTATGTCTTCAGATTAGTAAAACAGCTAAACTCTTGCTGAAAACCACAAAGGAAACTATGGGCAATGCAAACTCTTCTTCATTTTGGGTCTGTATTTGTTAGTCAACTATCATATGCCTTCGTTGTTAAATGTTTTTCTTTCTACAAAGGCAGTCTTTGCACTGAAACTGTTTAGGACCCTCACAACTTGTGCCTGTCAAGGAACTAGATATTCAAAAGCAGAAAAAAAATTAGAAGAAGGGATTGGAAGCTATTCTTGTCTGCCTTCCACCCGAGAAGTATAAGCCTGTGGACCAAACCAAATTAGGCTTGAGGAACACTGAGGAACCTTAAAAAGCTGGGAATAATTTCCAGAAGGTGTCTGTGTGTCTGCGTAGATTTATTCAGACATCTTAGTGGTTAGGGAGAGTAAGGGGAGAGTAATAACAACCAGAGGTTATTGACATCAAATCTTAGTTATCACAAAGGTAAGGAGGCATCATTTATATCCAAAGGTTGCTCATGCCTCTCTTTAGCCGTCATTATGAATTGTCTGTTAGTAACTCTTTAAGGTATGAACCAGTATTTTCTAATTACAGAAATGAGGAAACCAGCAGGAAGTTGTGATTTTTGTATTTTGGATCACTGACTGAGGGAAGAGCCCCATTTTCTTCTCTTTTCAGTGACTTGTTTTGCCTTACTTAGATACATCTGGTACTTGCTTATAAAATGCGTAATTAATCTATGGAACACATTGCTGGAAGTTATCCTTGGGCCAAAAATTAGTAGGATGCATATATAATCTGGAGCCATAGTTACCTCATGAGACAAAAAATAATAATTTAGAAGGGATATAAACTTCCACTCTTAAGGGCTTTAATCAACCACTAATGACACAAGTTATGGAGAAAAACCTTTCCCCAAACCTTTCCCCCTGGGCAATTTTTTTCCACCATAATTATTATTTATTGGAAATTTTACACCTTCCTCTGACACCTCTTGTTGGGGCCAGTGTATGAGATACAATAGTGGACTAGATGCGTGGGAGCACACTGCATTCCAGGTGCACATTTACAGTGGGGGAAGGAAGCTGGGTAGCTCGGGGGGACTTAGTCTGCTATTTGCAACAAACTGAAAGCCAGCGAGATGTTTGCTACAGCGTCAGTTGGTATCATTGGGGCTGCCTAGGTGAGCATCTTCTCAGTTTAGGCCAGAACTGCATTCATCCCCAAAGTGTTCTGGTTTTGACTGGAAAACTCTTATTAATATCCAGCTCTTTGCAGATAATCTGGAGACAGCTGTTTGGGTCAATCCTTTGTCTGCAGATTTTTTTTCAGTTTTTTAATTCTCTAATATGATGTGAGACTTTCAATCCAGTAAAAAGAATAGTCAGCAATTTGTTGTGATATTATAACTCTAATATAATTAGTTAGAAGCCAGCTTGGCTTGTACTCCTTTACCCATAACTAAATGAGCAGTATATGAATGTGGGAAGGGGTTACCTGGAAAATGCTCAAGCACCAGCCGTGTAGTAGGTATGCAGGTAGGTAGAAAGTAGAAAGTTTATTACAAGGGGTGCAAGGCCTTCAGAATGAGAAGTGCAAGGAAGAGAGATGTGAAGTTACTTTACCTTAATTACAAGCCAGATAAAGTTGTGGCTAGAGGCAGATTGTATGTATCAGCAGGGTATTTGTTCCGTCACTAATAGAATTGGTATGTGTGGGGCCGTTCAGGTATTTCCTGATGAATGGTAACTGCCTGTAGTACATGCTGAACATCTTTGTATGTATAAGTAAAGTGTACATGATTAGGCTTCATTAAAGAATTCATTTTGCTTTAACTGTAAGTAGAAACCTGCATTGTTTGACATAAGGTAACAGAAATGAAAGGAATAAAACCAGGACCTAGAAAAATACATGTAAGAATAAGGATGAGTGTACATGTTGTTTTGTCTAAACACCTTAGATCCTTTTTATCCTCTCTTAAACATGTTGAAATTGAGGTAATTTTCACTATAGTTCTGAATAGTTTATTCATTCTACACTGAAGGCAAAGTTATTTTCTAAGCTTTTCCTTAGTATTTTCATTTTCTTATTTTTATGTTTAGAAAGAATTACTCTTCATGGTCATATCTCACCCTGGGCTCAAACTTAGGAACAAAACATAAATTTCCTGTACATTCTGAATGGTCAATTTATTGAAAGAGTTGGAAGGATTTTTCTTGAGCAACTTCCTCTAAAAAGATTTTGAAATATTCTCAGTGTATGAAGAAATATAGTAAAAGGCAGTAGATGTTACTCTTTCTTAAGCTGCTGCTCACCATTGATGCTATGAAGTAGAACTCATACTTTATTAATTTCTTTCATGCTATTATGGCAAGATAGTAGTAGTTCACTAAAATTCACTGATTAAAGTTGGGAATGCCCATATTTACAAAAACAAACAAACAAAAACTAGCAGGCTTCTGGGTATGACGGATGAATAGAAATTGTAACATCAGTGTTCATTGTCAATGGGACTAATTCATAGGAAGAGTAAGAATATAGGAAACACTTTCCATATGACTCCAGTGAACAGGAATGAGCCGGATACATATACTTGCTGCTGATGTTCTTCATTTTAATAATAGATATATTTTATAAAGCAGTGCATAGCTGCTTTTCTTGTTTCCCCACTCTCTCTGGATATCCATATTATTCTGACTGCTCTAACTGCTATAGGAGCAGCACCAGAGGTCTTCTGTATACTACAAGATCCTAGGGATCACATGACATACTGTTATCCTCTTTATTTCTTTTTTTTCCTTTTTTGTTTTTAGCATCAAAGCAGATTTTAAATACTGTGTGTTTTAAAGTTCCTTTTCCCACAGAATGTTTTGAAGAAGTGACAGAGTAAGCCAGGTGTAAAGATACATTTCTTACCTTTCAAGTTTATTCAGTTGTGCTGTTTCCAGACATGATAAATTCTGGGCAACTTAGTATAAAGTATAATGATGTTTCTGTTCAGAATTTATAAAATTCTGAACCACTGAGAGGTTCTCTTTTCAAAGAAAAAAAGCAAGGAAAGAGAAAAATAAGTCTTCTTACAGAGTGCGTTTTATTAATAAGAATTACAATGCCGGAAAATCTGGTATAGATTAGCAAAGAACAGTAACAACAGGAACAGTGTATCCAAATGCAACTTGTTGGATAATTAAATTCCTTTAATAGGTACTGAAATTTAAACCTCTTGATCCCTCTGACGTAAGCAGAACTCTTAAAAGCCATGGAACTTGATTCTAAAAGTATAATGTGGGAGAGAAATATTGGGGTGATGATTAAGGATTTCAGATACCCTGGGAGGATATTTATGCAGGAGTAAAACAATATACATTTAAATAAAGTGAAACAAAACAACAACACCAAACAACAAACCAAACCAAGAAAAAAAAAAAGTAGCTATGAAATATAAAAAGAAGCTGTAATAAAAGCCTTTTTATAGAGGTGTGCAGTGTATACCAGCAGTAATGAATCTACTTCATTGGGATAATCTAATGTCAAGTAAAGGAAAGTAAAGATTGAAATCTTTAAGGAAAATTGCTTTTTCACTGTTCTTACTCTTTTTAACTTATTCATGATCATCTTGTCTGCTTTAGTTTGCTGTTTTTATCCTCAGAATCACAAAAGGGTCTCATTCTGGGCACTCTCTGGTTTCTTTTCTCATTACTAGAATATAGCGTATACAACAGTGGTTCCAATTTATAAATTATCTACAGTGTACAATATTTGCCATTTCTTAACGTATTAAAAATGAAAATCCTTTCATGAGATTTAATTATTAGAAGGATCGTACCAAATGGAAAATGCTGTAGTAAGATTGGCATAAATGATGAAGTCCTGACAGTCACAATACTGAGCCATGTCTAGGTGTGTTTTATTATTTTATTATTTTCTGTACAAACCAAAATTATCAGCAAGCTTGTAACTGTAGTCTCTACTTCACTATCCCTTAAGATGCTGAGGATGAACTTTCTGGGTTAAGCACCTGCATTAGTTGGTAGGATAACAATTTTATAATGGCAATTGGAAAGCCCATGGGCAAGTATAAAGAAAAAATATTGTATAAAAGTAGGTTATTACACCTGAAGCTGAGGAAAGATTTAAATGTTATTCTCATCTTTTTGTCTTCAGTGTTTGTGTTTGACTTCTATTTCATGACCACTGAGTAAAGCTATAAGTATGCAGGTAGTACATACTATCATTAATGCAATCCAGTACCCTCTTTTATATCCAAAGGCACTCGTATTTTAATACCATTTAAAATAGGACATGATCTCAAAAGTTCCCATCCTAGTTGAGCTTTGTCTGTCCAAACAGCTATAGCTGTCTTGGTCAAAAAGTGTGTATTCTGATCTTCCTTTATTTGCTTTCATTCTGTTTTGCGGGATGTTATTTTTGAACATAATGGTAGGGCTGACCTCATGTTTTGGCTGAGACTTTTTATCCATTTCCCTTTTCAAAATGACAGTACATTGCTTGGTGTCCATTTTCTCTCCATCTCTGTTTCAGCAGAGTTAGAATAGATAAGTTCAAAGAACGGTATGACTGGCTTCTCTGTTTCTGAAAGTACTTATTGGGAGAAAGTCGCCCACTGTTTTTAGAAGTTGAAGAAGTTATTTATCATATGCCTAGTTTAGAGAACTAATCATTTCCATACCTCTGTTTTTTGGTGTTAGTAAGATCTTAAATAGGTTTTCATTACTCCTACAAGCTGTCTTTCTCTAAACTCTCTAGGAAGAAGAAAAAAGCAGAGGGCTCTCTTTCTTTGTAATTGGTAGTTCTTGACGACTTCGGGATATAATGTTCCAAACATAGCTCTTAAGTGAAAATTTGTATTTTGTGAAACTGAAAGTGCTGTAGTGTGGAATAGAGGTTTTTCAAATCCTGCCATATTTTTCTCACCCAGAAATGCTTCATGCAAGTTGTTATACCTGTTTCCAGATCACACCCTAATGTGCAACGTATGATTATAATACTTAACTTTTACTGCTTTCGTTCATAAAATCACTTTTGATAGAACGTGAAGTGCTCTTCCTCCCAGTTTACTAACAAGGAATGGAGAGCTGAAAGGTAGGGTGAGTTGCGCAAGGTTGCACAACAGGTAAACAGCAGAGCAAGGAACAGAGCCGGTATTCAAACTCCGTTTCAGTGCTGAAGCCACTGGACCACCCAGACTTCATAGGCATGTGTTCTCTGATGGAAGTTTATCAGAAATTCAGATGTTATAGGATAATGTCTTTAAGTATGAAGATTGTAAAACAAGACCAACACTGTCATTTAATAAAAGAGATTATTTTATAAATATAAGACCAGTTAGCACATTTTAAGTGTGATAAGCAAAGGCAATGATGATGTTTCCTGTTTTTCAGAGATTAAGATGGGTTCACTGATGGAGGGTTTCCCATGCTAAAAACTACTGCTCTAAATGTTTCTTCTGGTAATGTAATTAGGAAATATTGGCCCCAGTAAATGTAACTTAAACAAAACATGTTGTCCTCATCAAACTTTTTCAAGTTGTTAAACAGGCATAGCCTTGTCTAGAAAGAAAACAGGCGCATATAGAGTTTCCATGGAAACTTAGTTAAAATGCTGATTTGTGGAAATAATCATAATCAGTACCATAATCTAATCTGATTTAATTAAATGAAAAAGAATCTTAGTTATGAAGTCAGCACAGTATGAGTATCTCTACACATACAGAAATCATAGTCTTCCACCCTTACAGATGCTTTCTAACTGCACTTAAAAGCAGGGAATAAAGCAGGAAAATCTGTGGGGGACCCTCTCTTTTTCTGTTATGGTTAGTTTTTATCATTTTTTATGTAAAAGTCAAGATGCAAATATAAAATAAATCTATGTAAGCATACTTCATTGATGGTGTTAATAGCTTACTGCATCTCTAATTTGTGTTAGGTTGTGGTTTTTTTAATGAAACGAAGAGAGCCTTTAATGAAAGAGTAGGGCAAATCGGCTCTGTACTATGAAAAAAATCGAGATAATCTTTGTTTCCCTTATAGACACACTGTGAAAGGTTTAATAATTCTGAAAAAGATTCTTGTATCCTTGTTTGTAAAATAGCAGTAAATTGCAAAGTTGATTGATTTGACCCTTTTAGAAAATTAAATATGTTTTTAGTAAATTGTAGTAACATTTTCAAGAGGGTCTCTGTCATTTATAAATGCCTCTGTCATGTACAAGTGCCTACTTTTTGCAAAATGGTATTTCAAAGTTATTTTATTGCCTGGTAGTATTGAAATGAGTACAATAGGGACTTCAGAAGAACCCCCTAACATTTACCGATTGCAATATGAGATGAGAGCTTCTGGAAATCCCATCGGTATCCCAGCCGTTAGTATGTGCCTTAACAACTATAGAAATTTGGCCTCTGCCAGGCTGACTTTCTAAGTCGATAAGATGTTAACCTCTATACAACAACATCATTTCTGTAAATTCTTACCAAAAGTCTTTTCTGAATTGATATTTGAAGACATTTTCTATTGTTATCATAGGCTGAGCATCCCTTAACTCTCACATATTTCAATGAGCGCTAGCAGTGCTCGACACCTTTTAGGCATAAGCCCCAATTGAATTTGCACCTAACTTGCAACTTAGTTGACAGAAAAGTTAATTTGTATGATAAATCTTTAGTTTAATGAAATGTCAAATACAACTACCCTTCAGCAAAACTTCCCCATTTATTTCAAAGCTATTCCATTAGAAAGGATTACAGCTGGTATCTATAGTATCAATTTACCTTAAGAAAAAAAGAATAAATAAAAATTATTCTTCTAAAAGATACTTTACAGCTGTATTGAAAGCTAAATCCTACTAATCATTAGGATATAAATCATAATATACTACTCGTTGAAGCGTCTGGATAATGGGTTATGTAATGTAAATCTGGCATGTTTGCCCTGTTATTGTGGAAGGCACGTCAGCACTTATACTATTTCCAGTAGTTAATAACTCACATAGAGTTACTAAGTTCATGGATGGTCATAACCTGGGACACTGATCTCAGGCAATGATGATGTTTTAGTAATAAATTTTAGAAATCTCTAAATGCCTTTTAATTTTATCCGTTTCAACATTTTTGATAAATTGTCTTTCTTGTTGTTTTCTGGGAGTATCCTTTCAAAAAATTTATGAACTTATGTATTTGGCCATATATAAGAATACATTGTTCTTTGTATTTTGCAACATCAAGGAGTTGCAAAATGCTTCACTTGTCTAATGAAGCAAGTAAGTTCTTGGTTGATTTTCAGTAATATGAAGATCTCTCTCAATTCATGAATATTCAGAAGATCAGACCTAAGCAGACTTTTGTGCTGAAGGGTCTGTAGGCTTGTGTAGCAATTCTGAAGATGTTAACTTGTTCTTTTTCCTGAAATCAGATAAGTAGACAAGTAGAAGGCTGTTATACTATCCCTGGTATAACAGGTCAGTACCTGACCTGTTGGTGGCACTATTTTCCAGTTTACACACCTAAAGAAAACAGAAGGTAAACTACTTTCTCCAATATAGTTAATTCCTAAAAGAAATAATTGATATATCTTGACAGAGTTTCAAACAGTGGTAATAAAGTATCAAATAAGTATAATATAAATAATAAAGTTAACTAAATGTGAAAATGTTCTGATATGGTGAATGTTAATCCATCGTTTTAGAAACTGACTAGCTTTTCAAGTGAGATGTTTATAAGTAATATACTGAGAATCAAAAAGCTACTAATATATCTTGAAAGGTAATATTTCTCTTCTTTAACGCATATAAATTAGGAGAATATGAAAAAGAAGAATGCTTGTGTTTCAGTATACTGGAAAATCTTTCAGTGCTATTAATCAGACTTTTCTTTCCTGACATGGTTTAAACTTTTAGTTCTGGATATTCCAGGAATGCTAGTTTATAGCTCAAATACGAAATTCTATTTTTGTTGAACAAATAGTCATCTGTTTTCTTTTCTACGCAGCACTTAAAAAACTTTTTATACCAAAAAAAAAAAAAAAGATAAACAAAGCTCATCTTGCAGCTAATACTGTTCAAGGCAATCTATAGTGTCTGTATCTTTTGACATTACTGCACCTTAAAATTGTTTAGTAAAGACATGGGAGAGATGCAAATCCACAAGCACTATTTTTCTTTATATTTGCAAATACAGAATACCTAATACAACAACTTCCAATATATTACTTGACCTCAGATAACATTACTTATATTTTTAGTAATTCAAAGTAATTTGGTAATCATGGTATAGAGCAATTTGTAGAGAATATCACTATTGTTATTATAAAGCAGTCATTAAGATATCCAAAACTTTTTTCCCAAATGATGTAATTTTGACAAAATTATCGTGTTTTCTCACCCAGTGTACTAAGTCTGTTTGACTAGTAATATTTCATATATTCACTGAATTCATGTGCATTCAAGTATCTATGGTGATAACTGGGTAGAGCAAGTAGTCAGTAGTCAGTGTGTTCTGCAGGTAGGAGGATTTGAATTATGAAGTCTCTTTCTCCTCTTCATGCCAAACTTTTGCCATGTTTGGTAGTAGAAGATCCATGTCTTGGCTTCTAGGTCAATGGTAGGCTAGAAGCCATTGAACTGACATGGGGGAAACTGGACAGAGACCTCATAGGTTCATTTTGCAGTGGAAACATCCACAAAATCTTCAATCCAAAAAAATTTGTGTCTAGTAGTAGGATACCTTGTAGCCATTCTTCTATTTTAGGATCCTGGTTTGGGAGGGATAAATCTCTTCGTAAATAAGAATAGAAGTTTTTCCCATTTCTGGAAAAAAGAAAATGCTATCAAGGTTTGAACACATATTTTTGTTAAAGTGGAAGCCAAGAGCCTGACATCTCCTAAGAGAATCTGGTCACAGCCTCCAAGAGTTCAGATAAGGATCCTAATTTCTGGATGTTTGTCTGAACTCTGAGTTTCTTGAGGTTCATTAATTGCAAACTTGAAACCACAGCCTGTTGGCTGAGATGTGAAAGAAATACTAGCCAAGCCACTCTAACTAGTAAGATTAGAACCTCAGCTGCAAGAAGTAAAGCTTTTTCTTCTGAGAACTTGGCATGGTATGGACCCTCCCTTAAGATTTATAAATGTGCTTACAAATATATACTGTTCTTACTTTTTTGTTTCAGTCATGGGATATACTTTAATACTGCCAAAAATGAGCAAGCAAGCCCTGTAAAACTAAGCAATAGTTAAGGAGTTATTAAAATACCAACACTGCTTCATTCTTTTAGTGATAATGTGGGCAGATTTGTCTCACATGCTCTCTGTACCATCAAAATTCAGAAAGTTGTCACACTACTGGCTTGCAGAGAAGACACTGGAAAAAAAGGTGAAGGTTCACAGGAGCTCCTTCTAAAAACTCTGCCACCAGCAGCTTTCCTGCTTTTGATGGTGCTTGCCTTCTCTTTGCATGCTACTGAAGCATTCCTGAGGCTAATAAAAATATTACTCAACCCACTTTTTTTTTTCTTTGGCTATTGCAATGAAGCAGGTGTCAGTAGGTGTCAGGTATATTCTAAAAATCACAGGGAGAATACTCCAGACACCAGATAGGGTTTAACCATGCCCCACCTCACCCCCTTCAAATTGTACAGTCTAAACCCCTATTTTATACCATCAATGTACTCCTTGTGCTTCTCAGGAACAAGGTATGTATCTTTCCAGCAAAGTGCACTTAGTGTAATTTTGTATGCCGAGTAGTTACCTCCCTCCAGGCTTATGGAATATTTTTTTATTGGAAAAAATTACAAATGGATTTCCTAGGAACTCCCCTGAGCTGTAGACTTGGTACCCAGAGTTTATCACGGGGTAAAAGATTAGAATTTTGTGGGAGCCCTTTGTTACAGTGTTGGCAGCACATCAGCTACTATCCTCTAAAGTTTGAAATATGGCATAACTGTCTGAATGATAATTTACAGATAACCTGTTTTCTTCCAAGCTCCTCAGTGAAGCCTCCTGAAAAGGCAATAGACTTTCAGTTAACAGCATCTATATATTTTTTTTAATGTTTTCACTCAATTTATATCCTTTTTGTGTTTTCTTCTGCTCCTGCTGCTACTTCATTAGTCCTCCATAAGGAAGATATGTGTCAGGGAGTCAACGGGAGTCTGGTTTATGATGATGTTCACAGACTGCCCTCCGCAGTTCAGTTTTTCAGGGATTGGCTGCAAACCAAGCCCTTCAGTTTTCCCTGGTGGTTTGAGTTTGGATGAACTTCGGCCTCCCAGCAATCGTCATCCTGCTCCCCTTTCAGCTTGGCCTCAGATCAAGTTCCCAGTATCTCCTCCCTTTCTGCTTAAACTTGACCTCCAGGAAATACCAGTTGCCACTGACTTCCCTGTATCTTGGGAGTTTCCACCCAGACACCTGCTTCCACCACCAATCCTAAACATCATCTGGGAGAAAGTAGTAGGTTTAAGGTCAGTGAATAAAGAGGGAGAGCATCTACTTTCCCTTGTCCATTTAAGAATTCACATATTTACATGTTGCGTCCCAATACACCTGATGAAGAAAGTGTTCTGTGTGTTAGCTAGGATCTTATGACATGTTATGAAAACTATTGTCTTGCATAACAAAGCTCTGACACTGATATATACTTACATAGTATGTATAAATTTGTGTGTAGTCATCCCACTTATTTGAAGATAAAAAGATAAAGGTAAAATACCAGTAACAACACAAGACTTTTTTTCAAATATTTTTAGAATCCAAAACAAATCAAACCTTGAGATTATTTGTATTTTAAATTGTACCTAGGTTAGTAAGAGACTTGTATTTGGGGAAATCAATCTGTAAATTTTAATGAGACACAGTAGCTCAAATTTAGTTAAAAACAACAAAAAAAAAAGGTATGTGCACATTTACATGGATTTTAAAAATAAAATTATTTAGGGGTATCTAAATATTCAGTACACACACATGAAAAATCTATTATTTTTGTTGGTTTGCTTGTCAAAAACTTTTCATTTTCAGCCCAACAGAGATTGACAGCATCTCTTCAGCTACGAAAAGTTATTGGCTGTCATTTTTTGATTGAGGAAAAAAATATTCTTATGCCATTTATCAGTGAAAACCAAGTGTCAGTACAGTATGAAAAATTCAGGGCAATAAAACAATGAGGAAATTCTCTATACTATTGTCTTGTGCTCTTTCAATCTGGTATACATTTATGAAGTATTTTAAAGCCATGTTTTGTACTGTTCTCTGAATTTCTTTTTTAGTATGGACTTTTCAGATGATATACTAATTCAGTGCTAAAGGTTTGTTAGGGTGATTACATTTGCATAATAAGTGAGATGGCTTATCCAGAGAGAGTTTCACACTGTGATTCATAGCTATTTATAACATTGACGCAATCTGGTGAGTTCACTCATGGAATGGCATTAGTACCAGGCACTACCTGAAACTCCCCGCAATATGGGGTTAAGCATGAAGGTATCATTTTGGAGAAACTACCAGAAAAGTAGTAAAGCACATTAGAAATCTTCACTAAGTTTTATGTATATTAAAAATCAAAACCAAAAAACAACAACAAAACCACAACAACCAACAATGACAAAAAAAAAAACCACTCCATCCTGATTTAAAAAAAAAAATAGTTTGTGAATAATATTAGTGTCTTAGCCAAATACATAAATGATATTTAGTTTTCCATGGGTAGGAACTGTTCTTCACTATAAGAAAAATAGAAGAAAGTACACAATTACTTAATATTTTGCACGATCTTTTTGCTAATTATATTCTTTTATCATGGGATACTTAGTTAATTACTGGGATGGCTGGCATCACCGCCAAGTATTAAGGTTGTCCAGTGCTTCCAGTTATAAGCTTCTGTCTTCAGTGTATTAAAGCTTAGCCAGACTTAAACTATTTAGGCTGAAATTTTCTTTGTTGGATGTCTGACATTCCTAAGCATAACACTAATATTTTTTTCATGTTAAAAGAAAATTCTGGGCATCTTCTGTTTGAAGAGAGAGAGTGAAGAAAATGGACTGGTTTGAGAAGAGGAAGGTATGGGTAGAATCAAAAACATCGCTGAGGTCAGGAAGGAAACTGAATGAAGTGTGAAGTTTGGAAGGGTGAAACTGGATTTTACTGTGCAAGTAAACTGAAACTGGGATTAGAAGCTGTCTAGGAAGTATACATTCAATAAGTGCTAATTCATATTTTCTTTTATGTATCCCACTGTGATGAAACAATGACTATTACTGGGAATATAGCTATGTTAGATGATACTGGACCATAATTATTTTACTATATACTGCTATACTCTGAATAGCTTTGATTTATTAGCTAAGACTTGTTTGTATTGAGTTAAAAGAAAATCTGTTATCTTTTTAATTACACTACCTATCACATGTTTTATACTGTAGCCGTTACATATATTGTGTAAGTATTTTGAAGGGCATCACCTTTGGAGGTGAGAATCTTCCAGGAATCTGTAATAGAGGTACTTTTTGGCAGTTATAATGTTTATTGCTCAGTATTATGTTTTGGAGTGTAAAATTTAACATCTCATTTTTTGGCTAAGCTAAAACCAAAGAGAGAGATATTTTGAACTGAAACAAAGATTTAGACTATAAACAAAAGAAGTGTAATTGATTTTTTTAAGTAGCTAAGGATTTGCTGGATTATTTCCCAGTTATTAGATGTTTTAACATTAGCAACAAGTAATAGGAGTAGTCAAAAAGGAGAGAATCTTAGGGAGTGTCAGATTAATGCCCAAAGGCAATAGAGGTAAAAAAAAAAAAATAATCCTGCTTCAATTCTGTCTCCAAGATTTCTTATTTTGAAGACAAATCTCACTTAAAATAATTCCATAGGATGGAAATAGGATGTTGAGCATCTTTAATATATGAGAAATTATTTTAGGTTAGCTACACTCTACTTTCTGTGGAAAAAGGGAACAGAGACTTAAAGATATTTCTCTAACTGTGCTGATCTAGTGCTTTTATACAGTGTTAAATTCTATAGGTATTCTACAGAATGGAAATGCTTTTAGGTTTTACTACTTCTTCCTTCAGTCTGTATTTGGAATCCCTATCCCAGGTTTATAGGGAGACTCGTCTCCTCTCTTTCCTGAAATAAATCAGTCTGATCTATTTTCTTCTCTTATTTTCAGTAGGAGTTGGTACTTTTTACTTAGAGCATAAGTGCTCTTATAATTCTGTGCACAGAACAGAAGTCATTTGTTGAGGAAGATTTTCTTATCTTTCTGTCCATTTGCTTAACCGTGGAGATCTTGAAATGAACACAAGCAATTGTGATCTATTCTGAGAAGTTATTTTCTTTCATTCAGATTTGCCTTTATGCTAAACAGCCCTGAGCTCTGTAGAAGCTGAGCACTTCTGAATAATTTTATCCTTACAGCATCCCACAGAAACAGTGAAATATTACCCTGAGCCATGGAATAGCTGCATAAGGAACTGGATTATTTAACAAAAGTTATCACTGAGCCAAGAATTTAACTGTAATTCTCAGCCACCTGGTATTTCATGGGATATGCGCTACAGAATACTGGTCACTATATCAAGCAGAGGAAAGAAGGCTCAGGGAGTTAATGTCTGCTATCCATAAGCAGTGTTAAAATTATTCAGTGGAGTTGTCTAAGTAAATTTGCTAGTATTGTTGACACAAATATTTGGATTTGCAATATTCATTTGAAATGGCACATTTTGTAGTACAGAAAATAGGTACATGAAGAAGGAGCCGTAATGTCCCTCCAGCAGCTGCCATTAGTTGGTCTCCTGTGTACCTCCAGCTCTAGCCCATTCTCCTCAGTGACAGTACAAAGGAAAGGCAGCAGTGAAGACAAAAACATTTCTCCTCATCTCGGAATGCTCATTTTTCCTGGCTGAAGAAGAGTAGTTTGTATCCCTTAGCCCTTTTCGTTGAACCAAGCCTACAAATGTTGAAGGAAATTTAAATACATATTCTGTGTAAAGATCAACTATAGCTTTTTTTTTTTTTTTTTTAACAAGTGTGGATACTATCTTGATACCATGCTGAACAATACCTATTCCTCTAACCCTCTTACCTTGAACAATACCTATTCCTCTAACCCTCTTACCTTGATGGTAGCTGTTACTTCCAAGAGACTAAACAAGGAATTAGTGACGTGGTGGTTTGTAATTTTGAAGTTTGTCTTCTTGTTGTTGTTGTTATTTTTTAAATTAACATGTTGCCAAGTCATAAAACAAGGATTTAAATATAAAGTAACTTGGAGCACCAGTATTTCATTCTGAAGTTCTGAAAGCTGAAGGACTAGAGATTGCTCAGAAGAATGTGTTGGCTCTAAAAACTTCTGAAGTGTATTTGAATAGTTCTTAAAGCATGCTAATATATATAGCCTGCGATGGCTACAATGTTCTTGAAAAGCGCAGGGACTTAATTTTTTAAAAATAAATACAAGGTTTTCAAAAGTCTGTTATGGGAAATATGTATTCTGTTCCATATTATACTTAAATGTTGCCATTATAACATTGTATGACCTTGACCAGAGTAGACTAAAGTCTAAGATGCATTGCTGTTTTACCCCATTAAATGATACTGTGCCTCATAGATTAGTGGTAGAGCTCCTCTAAATGAGGTAGAGAAATAAACTGAGTCATTTTTGAAAACGTAAGGGAGATGGTAACTGGTAATGTCCAGCCCTTCGGTTTCTACAAATCTAGACTAGTCTTGAAATCATGAGCAATCGTTTGAGTGGGAGCAGGCTCAGTTTTCATCCCTGATCATTTATTTCCCATTGCAGTCTGTCTAAGAAGCCTTCAAATTCATAGAGCTAAAACTATGAAAACAAAACTGCAGCTGCTTTTACCCTCTCATCTGCATGAAGAGGGATGCTCTTATGTTTTGTAGAAATTTCATTTTTTTTAAAGATTTTATGTTAGAAAAAGGCTTCTTATCTTCATCTTACTTCATGGATGAAATGACCCAGTAACAAATGATCACTTGAAATGTTGATCAATATTCTCCCGTTGCTTCAGCAAACGTTCGTGGGATTCAGCACAAAATACATAATGTATGTTCCTACAGCTGTTATATTGCTGTCAGTAAAATATGAATTTGAGATAGTTTTTAACATATATATGTCCAGGTTGTGCTTCTGCTGCTTAATATGGAGACATATGCAATCTGAATAATGGTTGCTCTGCTTATTATAATAGCAATATCTTCATATTTAAGCAAACTATAATTGATTTAAAATGTGACTATGTGGTCTCCAATTTAATTATTTGTGTCTTTTTATTGCAAGACTAGCTTTCTCTCTTTATTATAGGACTATTTCTCCTTCTGATTTATTTTAAATAAATGTATTATAACATATTGGTTTTATTTCTGTATTTCCCAGCTGTAGGTATCCAGATGAAACTTGAATTTTTCCAGCGGAAATTTTGGACTGCAAGCAGACAGGTATGTTTTAAATCGAAATTTTTCTTGCTATTGAATCCATAGCACCTCTCTAACTGTGCAATTGATTAGCTTTTTTTTTTTTTTCCACAAAACTCGGCATCTATAGTCTTTAATAAACTATACCTAAATTTTTAGTATATAGAATTTGTGTTCATTGAAGAGGCAATCATACATTTTCTAATTATTAGGAGATTTCATCCCTATTTTGAGAACAGATTAGAACCATACTATTTCAGAGAATGATTCCTAAAATGCTGGTCCTACCCTACCCCACGGGAAAATCACGTATTCTTGTTGACAAATGGTCTAAAGCTGCTTACACAAAGGAGATGAAAGTGTTTATAGCAGTTGAAAATGATACCTTGTGAATGCACCCTTTCTCTATGGATAGGAACAGAACAGGATTGGTGAACAGATTGAATACTTTCCTACTCTTGTTTTTAGAACAATTGCTGGCTTTGATAAAAATTTAATCAATGTCCAAATCTTTATAATTGTGCTCACCTTGATTTTGGAAATGTCATTTTTTGTTATTATAAAACTAAAACTGAAAATATTTTATTGATTTTTGGTATTGTCTCTAGTGTGCATCTCTTGATGGCAGATGTGCTATAAGTTGTGATGATGAAGTAAGTATTTAACAGAACTTTATTTTTCATTTATATATCTATTGCAGTAGAACATGAAGTTGATTATAATTTACATTGTGATGTTCAAACAAAATTAATCTCCTGGTATAATTAGGAATCACCTTCTAAATATAATGCAATTTATATTAGACATTTTATGACTACTTACAAACTTCCATTTATTTATGAGGTTGACAGTGATATCTCAAATATGCATTGGAGTAAATTTTGTTTTATTAATCCAGTTTTGGAAGTTACATGAAACTATTCAAAAGCATTTATTTTTTACTTCTTTATTGTCCACCTGAGGTAGAAGCTAGTCTCTGATGTTCACACGAGTATTAAACAAATTATTACCAGTATAATATGAATGCAGAATTGAATCTATGCAGTAGTAATACATGAACAGCACTTCAGAAATAGAAAAGAAATAACATAAGTCAGTAGTTCTTAATGAATTCACCTAAGTAACTTTTTACTTAATATTTAATTTGGTAGATAAAAATAATATTTTTAGTGTCTTATGCATAGGTTTTTGCAAACCATTTAATATCATACCATATGATATTTTGTTCAAGCAACCAATGTATCACAGATTGAGTGAATTAAAAAATGGTTAACAAAGTACGGGCTGTATTGATACATGGGGAGGAATTAGATATGCAAGGTTCTAGCAAATCAGAGTTGGGTTTTAGATATTATTTCAGTTATAGTTCTTATCAGTAATTTGGAAGAAAACATAAACCAGTTATTGATAACAACATTGCATGATCTCCAAACTGAATGAATTGTGTGAGGAAATCTGGGTCACCTGATAACTGTGCTTGAACAAACTGCCTGCATTAAAGTATCATGAAATATAAACTCATACAACTGGAAACAAAAACTTCAGGCTGTATTCACATAATTCAAGGGCACTATACTGAAAAATGGTAATTCTAGTAATATTCGAGAACCATAGCAAAAAAAACAGATGAATAGGAGATTCTCTTTTCATACAGTGGTCCAAAAGAACTGTTGCAAAACATACATTAAAAGGCAAGAATCTGCTTGCCTCTGTAATTCATGCCAATGTAATGTTTTTGCAATCTATTTAAAAAGTAGAATACCATTGTTTAATATAATTATAAAGTTTACATACAGTTTTATTCTGTTTTTATACATCTCAGTTGTTTTCAGAGAAGCTGCTGTCTGTATCGCCAGAAGTGAGCAGTCAGTGTGTTCTTAGCTTTTGCTGCCATTTACACCCTTTTCAACAAAGTGTTAAGAAGTATTTGTACAGCAAACTGAAAACTGTTTCCCCCCACCATTGCAAACTCTGGTATTTAAACAATCCCTCCTCATCTCTTCCGAAGATCTTCAAGTTCTCACAAGTTCCTGTCTCTTCTTTTTACAATAGAAACCAACATACATTATTTGTTGTATTCCATAAGTCTTAATTTTCTTTGTCTCTCTGTTGTCTTTTCTTATCTGTGTTCTAGTCTGGACGTAAAGAACTCTTTCTGACTGTCTCAGCATTTGAATTAGACACACCTGTTTTTTCACAGAGGTGCTGCATGTCCTGTATTAATATATTTCCAATGAAATCCCTACATTTTCCACCACCTGGACCACTGTTCTGACTGTATTCCTACCTGTTCAGTAGTTGATTCATTTGGAGTAGCCCAAAATTCATTAGGGGCTGTTCAGCACATTAAAAAAAATAATAATAACAGTAACAAAAGTAGTTACATAAAGTACTTTGTGATATTTCCTGTAATGAAAATTGCTTTCTGAAGGACATGTAATTCAAAATCCAAATAACTCTGGTCAAAAAAGTTCACAAATCTGCCTGAGAATTCTTTCTAACATTGATTGTTATTACATTGTATATGTTGTTCTTTAAGGCAAACAATGTTATTTTAATTTTTGGATTACTTTTGTATAAAATTATAAAGAGTTTTAAAGATACATCATCCATCTTAGCAATCACACTTCTAGTATTCTACTTCATAACCCCATATACTGTGACATTGAAATGTGTTTTATTGAAAAATGAGTCCAGGATGCACGTGCAGTGATATATATATATTTTAAGTATGTCTGCTCAGTATGAAATTCAGATCACAAAAACCATTCCAGAGACAAAGGCAAAACTTCAGACATCAGCAATTATAAGAGTAGAGCATTAACTTCTTCAGCAGAAGAAGCTATCTGAAGGACAGAGATAGTAATAAATAATAGACAAGAAAATTTGCAGTTAGCCAAAACACAGAATTGTGATGATCATGCCATCTTTGGCCATGAAATGGACCTTATGAGTCAACACGTCTTTAGCATTTCTAGTTGTAAAGACTTACAGACTTCTCCATTTACAGCTTGTATTATTTTAACCAAGTAAAGTAAACTTTTAATTTCCACATAAAAAAATATCAAAAAAAACAAAGCAGATTCCTCCCAGGTGGGTGTGTGTGAAAGTAGCTATTTAGCCCCAATTTCAGGCTGTCATTTGCATTAACGATGATTTTAAGGAGATCTCATAATGTTTATTGTCCCATTCTCCTAAAAGTGATCATGCACCCATTGACAAACCATGTCTGTGGAACTTTTCATTAGCTAAAGTTTCCTGACCTTGTTTTATTATAACTTGCTATAGATTTAAGGTGCATACTTTACCTTGAGTTGTTACCAGCACCTTTAAATATTCCTTGTCAATAGGTTTCCAGTCATAGCCAACCAGTTTGAGAGGTATAACCACACATAGTCTGCAGAGTGCTGTGTAAAATCTCATTTAGCATAAGGCACCACACTTGCAGGATTAAAGGCTGAGCAGAGATGACTTCCTTCGTTTGAGATAGCCTTTGTGACAGAATAGTTAACAGTACACAATTTCTTCTGTAAAGGACTCTCCTGGCTGCAACATGTTCAACTGCTTCATCCAGACAAGAATTGTTGACATATTATCATTACTGCAAAGATGCTTATGGTCTGTCCATGCGAAGAACTGAGTATACAATGATAAGGATTCCAAGAGGCCACAGCCATAACCAATCCACTTTTTCCTTTTTATCACATTGGCAGTTCATAAGAACTGGCATATACTTTGCTAAAAGTTCACGTGGAACTTCTTTTTATATTACATTCATATGCAAAGAAAATGCTGCTCAAAGGCTTTTCAGTTATTTTCAATTGACATCAGCAGGAGGATCAACACAGGGAGAAATTGTATGAACCTTGATAATTTAGAGGTTCCAAGCTTTTTTTTTTTTTTTGACAAAATACACTATCTGTTAATAGGACTCAATCAAATATTACAGGTCCCCAATAATATTCCACAGATGTCTTTTCTCAACAGTAACAAAATATCTAATGAACAATTACCATACAAATTAAAGCATTTAGAAGTATTAAGAAATGAAACTAATGGAAATAAAGTGTCACAGTAGTCATGCAAAGTATTAGTTGACAAATTTGATTCTGAAATGCAGTTGCATGACAGATTTGCAATTCCTCAGAAGTATTTTTTGCTTTCTTTTAGAGAGCTTTGAATTTGCTCATTTTTTTCTTGTTTTCGTAGTCTCACATTTTATTTTTTTATTTTATTTTTTTTGGTTTCTTAACCCTTATAACATTCCATTACTGTTGTTATATATTGGAGCTGTGACAAATACATAGAGGACTTGAACTTGATCAAAGTTACTGTACTCCAAATGTGTTGTCAGACCTCAGTCAACATTCTTGGTGTGTTTATTCTGGACTTCATGCCTGCTCTGTTTTACAAGCTCAGGGACTCTCCACCTACAGAATGCTCCCCTTGAAATCTGAAGTTCATTGAACTTGAACCTTTGGGCAAACCTGTGTGTAGTTCACTTCCAACACCTGTGAACCATTGTGAATTAAACCTTTTTCATACAGTTCTAGTCTATGCAAATATTATTACCCCATGTGTTAATTTTGCATTTGTCATTTTCTATTTGAGATTTGCTGATGTAGTGGACAAATAAATGCACCCCACTGTCCTTTTTCAATGCTAAATTTCATTTGCAAAATGTTCCTTTGGTGTAGTACCAAATAGTGAAAATTAGTTATCTTGCTGGCTGATAGGTGAATGAGTGGTCCTGAATGAACATCACCCCGTTGTTAAATGTTTCTAAAATCTATAGAAATAGAAACGTAGTTATCTTCAAACACCTCTAACAAGATGCAGATTCCACTTACTGCCTGTCTCTAATAGCAATTAGCTATCATTAGCATCACTTAAAATTTTGGACAGTACTAATGAATGACTACGGCTTAGAGATTTGACACACATCCACTTACTGTTGAGTCGCGTCAGTGTTTTCCCAGCTGTATGTAATCCATAAATTATGAAATGAAGCCTACACTCTCTCTTACCCAATGTAACTACTCTTAAGTATTTTCTATGCTGTGGAGAAATATTTTTTTCTAATGTACTGTCTTTAGATTAATCTTTCATGCATGAGGACTGCAAATAAGTATCCTCAAAAGAGCTCTTTGTTGGCTTAGCTCTTCTCTTAATAAAGTTTATGGGAGGTTTATGATAGACTTTGGGGATAGCAGTGTTCTGAAGTTACAGTCCAACTTCTGAAATTCCACTCTTTACACACCATTGAGGTTAAGTAGCTGCCTCTTCTGAATGCTTTAGCTCTGCTCAGTTGCTTGCCAGAATCATCAGCTTGTCATGTTGTATTTGACAGTTTTTGGCTTTCTAGCAGATCAAAGGTTGGAAATAATTAGTTGTTTCAACTTTCTTTTTGACGGGTTTTCTGCCACTAGGGGTGTCTGGAGCTTAGTTCACCTATTAGAAAGAATAGCCTTCATTTGCATTAGAGAATTACATTCATTTCAGACTTTTGCCTGGTTTGGGTATCTTTGCTTTTTCAAAACTAAACTTCATGCCAACATTTCTGCCAGTCCCTCTGACAGGAAGAAAAGACAGGAATCCGATGATTCCTGTATTGGAAGCCACCCTACAATTTATTTTTTTTTACACAAATGTCACTAAAAATTCAGGGAATTATGTTAAAATGTTCGCTGATTTAGACTAATGATAGAAATATGTTAAAGATTTAACGCTGAGGTAGGTATTTGGCAATAATGAAGAGAAACTGAGTTATACCCAGGTTTGAGGTGAACCTTATGTTTAAACTCTGAAGCACAGTAATTAAAACTTTGCCTGTAGCAAGTAATTCACTTAAGGTTAAAATAGCGCGTGCATGTATAGAGGGAAGCACTGATTTGAGTTTACCTAGTTTTATGCAATTTATAAGTCTGACCTATGAAAAGCTAACAGTCCTACCTCTGAATCCAGTTCCCAATTAAAAACACAATTTGAAAAGCTTTTAGGAGACCTGTGGGGCCTCTTTTACAGAAGTTTCTGTTCCCCTCCCCCAATGACCAAATTAAAAAATATTACCTGGTCCCCTGTTGGTCTTCCAGGCTGACACTGTGTTTTCATTAATACATCATTAGGGTAATGACATAGTGCTGATGTTTTTCTCCAAACACAGGATAAGCCATCAGGAGCAACAAAGTTCTATGCCTTTGCAAACTGCGTTACAAGGAAATACTGAGGAATACAAGGAATACAAGAATGAATTAGAAAAGCACTGATCCTGTTCTTTTAATGTTTGTTATAGTTATTTTATATATTTTATTTCTGTATACATCTTTGTTTTGTTTTGCATGAACTAACTGTATAAAAACTAAATCAGGTAACATCCCATGAGTTGAGACTACATCCACTTCAAGTTACGTAAACCATTAAAAGAACCTGAAAGAAAGTTTTATCTATTTAGAAGTCATTTGGAAGTAAACTAAGTTATTGCTGTATCATAAAACCAAAAATCTAAATTGTATTTTTTTTATTATTTTTCAGTCTATCAATTGCTACCTAATAGATAACAATGGATTTATTTTAGTGTCTGAAGACTATAGGCAGGTAAGTGAAAGATTTTTATTCAGTTATCTACTATTACTGATTTATATTATCTTATTTATTTATTTATTTAAAGTAGGCCACTGTCTTAAAATGTTAAGTAATTAGTAGCATGAAGTTAAAAACTTCCTTCAATAAATAATGTGAGCTGCCTCTCACAGGAGCTCAGTTTCTGTCTCCCAGTGGTGTAAAGTCATGAACTCATAACTGTTCTCTGAAAGGGCTTCTTTGCTGCAGAACTGTCTATCTTCCATGATAAATTTTTACCCCAAGAGGAAAGATTCACTATGGCATTTATGCCACCTGTGAAGGGTGGGGAGGAAGGGAGAAGGCTGGCTATGCAGAGCTCTTACATTCAAACTTCAGATAATGAAATTTTACACAGGTGTTTGCTGAAGAGTTTGTTTTCTGAATTGTATTACAGCCACTGAAGGACTAAAACTCAGCAATCAGCACCACAATAGAGAGGACAAGGATCGTGATTAATGGGGAGATCATTTAAAACATTAATTTGCTTTGCATTCATGGAAACTAACTGAAAAATGAATGTATAATTCTTCATTTCTGCAAACCTTATTAAGAACCCACCACTATCCTCACAAACATTTGCCTGAGAACTGATGGGATGCTGCCCCAGTTATGCCAGAGTTGTCTGAAATTGAATTTCTTGTGTGTGTGGGGACTGTGCATAGGAGTTATCCATACTCTTACTCAGCCCTTAGGAGAATTAAATTTGTCATGACTAGGCTGGTTACTGGGAAACAGCTATCAGAAGGAGCTCTGGGTGACTTAGAAGAGTGACTGGAGAGGAGGCTTTAAAAAAAAAGAAGAAAAAAAAAAATGCACTATAAGTGGATGGCAAAAAAGAAGCCAAACTGAACATTTCACTTCTAAATTAAAAGCTTGAATTACTGCAGCCTTAAATCTGAAACTTCTTAAAGTAAAAAGATACAGATGTTTATTTCATTGCTCAAAAGGAATTGGATAATCTTTCCCCACAATCCCTCTGTCCCTTGCTCCATTTTGGATGAGTCTGCTAGCAACTAATACACAAGGAAAATATATTTTTTCCTGAAAGTATTATCCTTCCAATACTGTTCTGGAGCATTAGCTGCTAAACAGATATTGTACTGAGCTGTGAAGTAGTCATTCTTCACAATATGCTATCTTATATTCAAAACTGAGGGCTGAAATTATTGTTTTACATGTATTGCTTCCACCCTTTAAAATGTCAAGCTTGTTATGAATATCATTCGAGGGTGTACCCATAAAATGACATGAACTAAAAATATGGTGTTGTTTAACATTAACTGCATTATGTTAGAAACATTTTTTTCCCCTACATCTATCAAATATATATTTTCTACTTAGTTGAGCAATGACCCAAGAATAACACTCATTGTAGAATAATGATGATACACTGAAAACATTTTGTCTGGTTTGTCCCCCTGTTGTTGTGCATGGTATTTGTGTAATTCATTTGCTAGTTGATAGTTGGCTACAGCCAATAAACATGATTGGGAAGAGATGTTTTCTTTGGTAGATTACCTGATACTAGTTATTACATATTCCTATGAGGAATATATTATGGACAGATGTTGGACCATAACTAGGCTAGAAATGTGTCAAATTTTAAGTTCTTTGGAGCAATGTCTATTCCTGCCCGTAACATCAAGCATATGTGAGTCTTGCCTATTTGTTTTCTGAGCTAGGAGACAAGCAGCTGAAAATCCATCGCTGATGGAAGGTCAGGGAGCAAGTGGTAAGATGCTGGTTTTACAAGAACCCCAAGCAAAGTCTATGGACTCTTGCTCCTTTGTCACTGCGTCCTAAAGTACATATATAGGGAGAAAGCCTTCCTATCGTTTCATGGAATAAGAAACAAGTGTTCATTCCTGAATGTGCTTCAGCACTGTTTTTCTTTGGACTTGCCAGAAATGACCTGAACCTATCTAAGAATCTTGTCCACACAAGATTGGCAGTGTAATTATGCTTGGCAGTGTAATTCTTCATCTGAGTTATCACCAAATCCAAATATATTAAAAATTACAATTATCTGGGTGTTACTGCATTGAAGAGAACTAGGATTTACAGACGAATCTTTTGTGGGGAGAACTGTCACTGAAATGTTTTTACAAGATGAAACACAACTTGAAAAATCAAGTTTATTACTATCTAAGGTTATATTAGTCATTTATGGTTTCGGCTTTTTGACGTTAACTGACTGCCTCTCCCATAGTTAGGATAATCTTCGTCAGTCAGCTAGGGCTACTGAAGCTAGTATTTTTAGTCATGTAAACCACAAATGTTCCTCTTGTTTCTAGGAGACTTTGCACACCTATATGTTTTGGAAAATATGCCAAGTTTCCCGAGTGTTTTTTGTTCTTCTTGTTGTTTTGTTTTGGGTTTGTTTGTTTTAAAGAAAAAAAAAAAAAGATAATTGCTTTTTTTGGTAGAGGAATGCCACTTTTGGCTAGGGCTGTAACTTCTCTGCCTGCAAACTCCCAGGTGCATACTTGAGGTCAAGTAGGTTCCTTGTAATGGAATTGAGGTTTAGTTCATACAAAACCTATGGAATCCATGTAATTTGAGAGTGTGGTGCCCTTTCCCCCCATAAATTGTGGTTTTCTCCCTTTAAACACTGCAGAGAACATACCCAATCCTTCTGGGAGTTGAGGTCCTAAGATAAAAAAAAAAAAGTCTTTCCAAAGTAGAAAGAATGCCGTACATGCAAGATTTTAGAATGCCATATGAATGGCTGCAGAAAATGGAGTCACTTCTGTATTACATACCAAATTCATCACATGAATGTTTGTTTTCTCAACAGAGATTTATTTTTATTCGTCCACATTTACTGAACAAGGACGACATGGGTAATTCATCAGGTTGAGTGGTTTTGAGTATAAAATGATTCTGAATGCAGTTAAAATTTATAGGATTGCTGAAATGTACTATTCCAGCTCCTTAAACAGGTCATGCAGGAATTATAAACAATGCTTTTTTATGACTGTTTATGAAATCCTCTCACAACCTGTTTATAGCTTTTTTGAGTAACATTTTAATCACAAGGATTTGTGATCAGATTAATGTGTTTCCTTTACAAGCTTTAGGTTGGGATGGCTTTTATTTCTGATATTAGATGTTATATAATGTCCCTCAATCTACTGTATAAGCTCTCACATCTGCTCAGGGGTAATAATATAATCCCTATAACTTGCCATGACTGTGAAGTCCTCTTCAGTTTTTATGCAGCAATAGTCCTGAAAACCTATCTATGTAGCTGTCAAAGCCACTCTTGCCAGAACCCAGAATATGCCAGTTTAAATTGCATCCAGTGTTATTTCGCATTTATCTACACGTCTGGTAATTTTTTGTATTTTTCCCTTGCAGACTGGTAACTTTTTTGGGGAGGTTGAAGGGGCTGTGATGAACAAATTACTAACAATGGGCTCCTTTAAGAGGTAAGAATTAAACTGATGTTGTATCTCTTATAAAATGTTGCAAAAAACAAAATAAAACTAAACAAAACTGAAGTCATATAAAAGAAGGTCAAGACTGACAGCATGGCTGGATTCTCATTATGCCTTTTTTTCTATATGATCTTAGTGCAAATTGGTGCCCTGCATGTTAAGAGTATTGGAGACAGCTTACTAGGAGTTTCTTGTTTATTGGACTGCGATGCTAAAATCGTGTGCCTCTCCTGTTCCCACTGTGCTCAAGTGGAAGTGGGATTTGACCATATCTACTACTGAATGGTTTTAAATGGCTCTAGAGCAAATCATTGATGCAACATTAAACATCTAGAGTTGGAGATTGCTCAAACTGGGCAATGAAAAGTGCCTTACTGTTATAAGAGTGTTCCGCCAGTAATTTTTCCAGTATTTTTTCCTCACACGTTAACTGACCTTGAACATTGCTGTGGCTATTAATCTGGTGACAATATCATGATGACAATAAAAATTAATGGTGATCTGATGTTGTCCTTTGAAATGAAGTATGAATCCTGGTGAAGAACATTTCCCTTTAACCCGTAACTCAGCACTGAAGTCTTCGTGGCTTTTACATTGCTAAGAACTGTTCCTTACCCCTACCCTGGAAGTGCAGTCCATGTGCATAGTACTTTTCCCTTTTACTTTCTTGTGCATTTATAGTATAAAAAAATAACACATCGCTGTTCCCATCAACCACTGAATTGAGTTATTGCATGCAAGGGTGTATACAGAGGCTCTCAAAACAGATGGTTGTGTGCTTCCTTGGTAAACCAGCTCTCTTAAAGGCAGAAAGCTTTCTGTGTGCATTAAAGGCAGAAAGCTTTTCCTCTGCGCATTATAGCTGAATACCACTCCCAGTAAATGACTGACCTGAAATGGAAAGATCTAGCACTCACTGAATCATCCCAAATCCTAGTTCTCTGAGGGTGGCAGATTTTGTGTGTTTAGCACTACGTTCTTAACATATGCTGTAAAAGGAAGTGAAGTAATACCTATTTATAGAGTGGGTTCTAGAATGAAAAGATCTGTTTATACATGAGATGAAGCATTTTATTTAATGCAAACAAAAAAAGTACAGTTAAAATCAAAGGATAGTGCTTTACTTTGTCCCACTTTGTTTTGTCCTGCCTAGCAAGGCATTTCAAACAAAATATCTGCTGAACAATTGATGGTAGTAGGTACCACAGTTGAGGAAACAAAGGCTGCATGGCTCAAGTATTCCATCTAAACTGTGGTGGGTGCCAACTTGGCATGGATCATTGGCTTATGATTTTTCTGGTCTTGAGCTGTGAGGGAGTTACAGATAATGAAGCCACCAGCTCAGTGCAACGGAGCTGCATGCTAAAGAAATGTAAACACAATAAGACGATTATTTAAACACAATAAACTGGTCACTGCCAATCAGTTAAAAATGGGAGAGAATCAAAGTGGTGTAATTGCACTAAATGAGCCACCTGCTTTTCCTGCTGTACAGCAGATAGCTCAGTGCAGCAACAAAAAACACTGTTTTTGAGCTGTGGTAGATGAGGCCTTTAAAATTAAATTATTCTATCAACATTAAGGAAGAATCTTTGCTTCTCTAGTGAAAAATACTCAGACATATTTACCATATTTTTACTATATTTATTATGAAGGTGTTATTTTTTTATCCACATTTTATTTTTATGTGGAATAAGAAAAAAGCAATGAATGGTGCAGTGAATGGTGGCAGAATCTATTATCCGTTGATTTCCCCGAGGGCACAATATATATATGCACGCATTACCCTTGTCATTTCTGCTCTTACCATGAAGACAAAATCAGAGACCAAGCTCTGATCTTTAGCCTTTTATTCTGATTTTCCAGAGCCATCCTTCCTCGCAGATTGTTTCTTATATGGCATCTGCCATTCAGCAGCTGAATTAAATAACATTGCTCTGTTAGAACTGGTCTTGCTCCTTTGTAATTTGTTTTAGAAGTAGAAGGTTCCACACTGCCTGATCTTCTCTACAGAAGAGTTTCCTGACATGCCCAGTAACTGTGGGGATGGGAGCCCTCTCTTCCTTTGGCACCATTGGGTAGCAGTGCAGACATGTGCTACTACCTCACTGGTTCATGCCTGCTTTCAGACTCTCTGTCCACAAAAGGAATGAAATAACCCTTTGTGAGTTCTCTCAACTGCCACTAATTTGGATGGATATAGAAGTTCTTTTTAGGATTGAGCTGGAAGTGTTAAACAAAAGGGGGTTGTTTGCTTCTGACTATATTTCTTTTCAACCTGCAGCAGGATGAAATTCAATTTTAGTGTTAGCTGTTTATTTTTTAAAGTGAACTTAAATACCTCCTTCCCTCCCTAATTTCTTTAAACTCAGTACTTCTTTTGAATACTATGTATGTACATAGGTATGTATATTTTCTTAGTTTATGGGTTTTATATTTGGAGGAAAAAACGATATCAGTGTCTCCACAGCAACGTGACATGTTCTGTGATTTCATTTAGGAAAATGATGTTTATCTTTATACCCTGAATATTGCATACAATTAAATAGTTAAAATATAATTTAAATTCATTATTAAATAAAGATGTGCTTCTGGAAAAGTGTCTGCTTTACATAACTCAGAAAAAAGGTTATTTATAGTTTCCTCAGCACTTTGTTTATGTAAAAACATCGGGGAAAATAAAGATTCTACTGCTCAAAGTATGAAAATCTAAAGAAAAAGTTTAGCATTAGAAAAAAAATCAAGGGCCGTCAAAGCAATGAGATCCCCAACAAAATGAAATTAATAAATCTGTAATAGAAAATTAAATGTATCTTGACTTGAAAACAGTTTGATCCTTTCCAGAACAAGGAAAACTAATCAGTTCTATAAGGCAAATATGGAAGTAGCATCATTTCCTCTTAACAGTTCTGTTTCCACTAAGCATCCTCTTGGCATCTGAAGACAAGTCTGTGCTTTGGTGTCTAGTCCTGTTTTCAGGATACAGTACTGAAATGGTGCATCTCTTAATTTCAGCTTTTCCAGGTGCTAGGCTCATTCTAACAAGTTCTTAATGCTTTGAGAGCTCTTCTCATCTCTTACTTTTTCACCCCTGTTCCTTTATCTTAACTCACATGCTTTTTAGTGAATAATACATGCTGTCTATGCCCTTATGGCACAGTACAGTCCAAATCCTTCACCTGTGTTCTTTAAATACATGCACATAGAGGTAGACTTTCGTCTCCCTGTCTTGATTTGCTTTGTGTGCCAAACCTAACAAGTGTTTTGCCTCTGGGTTATAAGATTATACAAAAATTCAGAACTCTTTGTGAAACTACTTGCAAGGAGCAAAACATTCTTAAAGACACATCATGAAAACAGTAACTGTTTGATCGCCAGCAGGTTGCTGATTCCCACTGAGGCAGCACAGCTTCCAAATGAAGGATATTTTTCTGTTTAGTTTAGGCTACTTTACCTTACTTAAGCATTCATTTAAATTAGATATTCTTGAAATTTTGTGAAGGTGTTAAATGGACACTGTTATATTTAGAAATTACATTTATTTTCATGTGAATTTTTACAGCCACTTATTTGACCTTTAGAAAATGTCATGACATTTGTTTTATATTAATTTGGCAATGTTTTGGAATGTAGATGTATACTTTGGAGAAGATCAGTGTTAGAGTGAAGGAACAATTCAAAATGGAGTTACTGGATTTGTTAGTGGATAAATGTAAGTGTGATGTTGCAGTTCTTAGATTATAAAAAAATCTATATTTTTATCTAATCACACTATCTTTACCAGTGAATTTATTTAGTAAAAGTAAGTTCAGGATATAGCCCATGTTTAGAGTATGTAGAGTCACAGAACCACAAAATGGTGTGGGTTGGAAAGAGCCTTTAAAGGTCATCTAGTCCAACCCCTTGGACATAGGCACATCTTTCACTAGATCAGGTTGCTCAAAGACCATCCAACCTCACTTTGAACATCTCCAATGATAAGGCAACAACATCTTGTCTGGGTAACCTGTTCCAGTGTCTCAGCACCCTCATTGTGTAAAGTTATTGCCATATATTCATTCCAAATCTTACACTCTTTCAGTGTAAAACTGTTGCCTCTTGTCCCATCATTACATGCCCTGGTTAAAAATTTAATGAACTTGCTTTGCAATTTATTTCCACTCAAGCATTATTATGAATCACATTCATTATTTATTATCTGCTATATTAAATGTCATGTGCAATGCAGAGCATGTATGAGGTGTGCGTCCTTATTCTTCAATTTCTAGATGAGTAATATATAATTATACTGCCTTGAAGAATGACTTTCCATTTTCATCAATGAAATAGCTGTCAGAAACAGAACTATATAGCAGACTGTCTAGTACAGGTTTACAAGTAGACCTTATTCCTAACTGCATGTTACCTGTAGGCAAAAAATGATATATGTCATTGTGCTCTTGTCATCACTAATGATAAGGACCCAGACAAGGACCCCCATCCTGATGTGCGGATGTTTTCTGCTCCTATCTTGTCCTCCCCACATCTAAAATTAATGTCTCAAAACTGACTTCGTGCACAGTGAGAATTTACATCTCTGTAAAT
This sequence comes from Anser brachyrhynchus, assembly GCF_964034855.1. Classification (NCBI taxonomy): domain Eukaryota; kingdom Metazoa; phylum Chordata; class Aves; order Anseriformes; family Anatidae; genus Anser; species Anser brachyrhynchus. The sequence continues at coordinate 23,814,475 of NC_137705.1, forward strand.
ATTACTACTGATTTCGTGAAATATATTAGTATTTTGGAATCCTTTTACACACTTAAGGAGAAACCTAGACATGTGTGCTATATAAATGAATTGTCATTCTGTATGCTGCAAATACATGTTGAGTTGTAGGTTTTGTACACCTTTCATTTTGCAGCACTTTGGCAGTTAGGAATAACTGAATGTTAAAAGCAAAGATATGCGATGACAAATCTGTTTTCTCAAAGTGCTCTAGTTTATTTTTCATCATGTTCTTGATTTCTTTGGTGAAAGGTGTTAGTCTGACAGCTTCTGGATATTGATAATCTGTCAGTGAAGGTGGGAGAACTAGGACAGAAACAGCACAGGATTCCATACAATGTCCTGCTATCTCCCTACAAAGACCCTCTCTAAACTTAAGACGCTAGTTTACTCTTCACATCAATACTGTCATTCCTCCTCCTCCTTGCAAGAATATTAGACAGGCTGAATATCTTCTGTCTGAGTTAATGAATGTCTTTCCACCAGAAGTGAGCTGTAATCTCTGTTAATTTTTACGTAGAACACTGAGTAAACAGTAGTGTCAAAAATTAGGGCTTCATTTATTGTTTGCATCCTATGCTTTTTTTTTTTTTAAAGCATTTTTTCTTTTTTTAATGTTTATTCCGTGGTAAGAAGCTTATTATTCCTACACATATGAACACCCCCCTCCCCCAACTATCTTAAACTGATGACAAAATTTTATGCATTGAAGATCTTTCAGCTGTTATAATTGTCAGTGATGATATTTCACACTACCAAGTAGAAATCCATAGTAATGCTGAAAATCTAGCTGAAAGAAATAGTGTACATCTGTTAGTATAGCCTGTACTGCTGGTAGGTCTTAGAAGCTTAATTTTCTTGAACCAGATTTGTATTTTATTGTAAGTACATTGCAAAGTACAAGACTGGAATTTACTGTATCAGAAAATTAACAATAAAAAGGTTTTCACTAAAATGTACATGGCTCCTGAAGTTACATACAACGGAGCTACACATTTCATTTTTGGAAAGTTATCTTTCATTAGTTCAAGATTATCACACGTAGTCCGTGTTTGTCCTATGGCTGACGTTGAAATCAATTGCTGTGTAGGCTTCAGTGATGAGGTGTGGAAATAGGGGCAGTTAGCAGCACGGTGATGTCAGAAAGTCCCAAGCATGTTGTTTGTAGCAAGAGGATAGATCTCCCATGAAGTGCTGTAATACACAGCATGGCACCTAGGTGGTCTTAAAATTAGATTGTGGGAAGCAGGCAATTAGGTTTGCTTAAGTATAGTCAGTTGAACAGGATACAGGTAGCTGCAAACGGTTATTTAAAACTGGAACACAATCACTTCAAAAAGGGTAATCTGGAAGCCTTTCTTTCTGCAACAGTGAATTAGGTCTGTCTGGATGAAGGAAAGCTTATTTTGTAAAATCTTGAGGACATTAGTAAGAAAATAACACTCTGGAAATGACATCTGAACACAAAAGCACCACAGTGTCTTAGGCTACTGTTCTGACTACAGATACTGTAGTAGCCTTTACAAGGAATGGGGCTGGAAGGCTCTTACCTTACTAGTATATTTACAAGAATAAAACCAAAACAAAGCAAAACTGTATTTGAATTTGTAAATGCCTTGGAACCCATTTCTACTGAGCTTCAGTACCATTCATAGAGACAGAGAATCCAGAATTGATTCAATATGTTGCAGCGTTCAGATTTCAACGTGATTATGGCCTTCATCTGCTGATCTTTGAAGCATAGTGTAAAATTCCTTTTTGTTTTTAGTGCGGAAGAATAAGGTCTTTATAAGATCATTTGGCAGTAATGCTTTCACGGGTATATTTTGCACGTTCTGTATTATAGTAGCTTGAGTGGTCTTTAGAAACTTTAAGATAGGTGTTGAGCCTGCCTGCTTGGAAAGTCACTGAGATGGGAATTCATGGTTCAAAAATCAGAACTCTTTCCAGGATGTTTTCAATGTCTGTCATGTACTTTTCTAAAGATTTGTTAAAGATTTTTCTAAAGATTTGATAAAGATTTTGCTAAAGGTTTTTTTTTTTTTTTTTTCCTCTGTAAACGTGGATACATTATCTATTTTCCAGGTTGTTCCTGAACCAGAATCTTCACACTGGCAACACCTTCAAATATATGTAGTAAAGCTAAGCTTATTGTATCATCCACAGATGATATTAAAACATTTCCAAACAACAACAATTTTGCAGTGTTCCACAATGATTTTGAGATTTTTTCTTTTACAACTCTTCCCGTCTTCCATCGCTGAAAATTTTAGTATTTTTTCCCTGTTAAATGAACTTTTATTTAACTACACATCTTTTAATGTTTTTCTTCTTCTTCCTCATAATACGATCCTAGATTGCTGTCTACTCCCTATAATACAGTAAGATAATATAAAAAAATATAGCATGTTTATATTAATATTAGACACAATATTAATTGTATTTCTGAGTACATATTTCAGTCCATTCATGACTCTTTATCTTTGAGCATTTAAAGAAACTATTTATTACATTTTAATTTAACACTAACAAGTATAAGTATGGGAGGAGAGGGGAGGCTTCTTCCAAATATTCAACCTGAAGTTCAAAACACATTCCAAATGGCACTCTGTAATAACATTTGATTAACCCTTCTTAGCAGGGTAACGAGTCCGCAGATTGAACAAGTGGTTCTGGTGTATGAAACTGAAAGTTGAGAAAATGATTGCATTTTCAAATACCAAATAAATGGTCATCAAAGTTGTATTGAAAAACCTTTTACAAAGAATATAGGCAAAACTGAATATTATTCAACTTGTAACACTAGATATTGAATCAAGTAGGATGAGACCATATCATCCATATCCTTGAATACTTTGCAGAGAGCACATTAAAATCCTTAAACTATCCTTGTACATGCATTTAATCACTTGCTACCATCCCTAGTAGGTCTGTGTGGGCATACAACGTGATCCTTAACTGTAGAGAAATAAAATAGTCAACCAAGACTGGAAAGGCTGAGCTGTAGAGATTACCTTACAAGGGCTGCATTCTGACCAAGGGGGAAAAAAATAAAGGAAAAACATGGTAGGGAAAGTGGTGTATTACTGCATGCCATACAGGCAGCACAGCTTACACCATGTACTGCTCTGTTTGTCTTGGCAGATCTGTGTGCGCGGATCTGGCTGTGGGCGTGATTCTGCCAAAGATGGTCAGTGTTCAACTTACACCCATGTTTAGGTCTCTAGTTATGCGTTTGTCTACCATGTACCTCTCTCTGCCAGTCCACAAAACAATGGCTTCCTAGCCATTTCTACTCTGAATATAAGAATGAATAATGTAAGCAGTGTGACCATGTACTAAATGCTTAGTTGAAGCTGCGTGATCCAATATATTTAGATATTTTGCCTGTAAGCCAAAAAGAAAATATAGTGCATAATAAAGAAGCTTTTAGTGATGGTTGCTGTCACAAAATTAGATCAGAAAAATTATATACAGTTTCTACCACAACGGATTAAAACATTCTAATGGTACAGGTTGCAATGTTTCATGGCATACAGTGCAGAATGCCTTGTGGTAATGCATTTCATGACCTGGTTTTGGCAGCTTCTGGGACATCCTTTCTGTGGCTGAATTTGTGTCTTCATTTAGAAGCAAGGCACACATTGCAAAATGTTGAAGTCCCATCTCATACATCTTTAAGATATCTATGTCCAGCTGTGATCCCTTGTCCCTCTGATGATGCAAAAGTCAAATTGATATGTTCAAATAAAGCTAGTAACATTTATATATTTACACTTGTTGAAACTTATTAGCTTATTCTTTACATCTGCTACAGATGTTAAATGTTTTTTATGTGGATGGATGTAGTCTGTTAATTGTTCTATGGACAGACAGATCTAGAGAAATAATCACAATTCCATATACTATCTCCGAGTTCTGGATTTTACATTTAGATCTCTGAAGTGTGTCAATGATGAGTAAAATCACAAGCAGAAAGAAATTTCCTGTTTACTATGCATCTGAGGAGGCTTCTAGCATATGTTGATTACAGCAGGTACCTGAAATGGACTATTTTGCCCTCATGAAAAAATCCAAAAGTAAATCCATGCTGCTTCAATTGTCTATACCATGAATACATGGAAATTCCACTTCTCTCTTTGGAAGCAATGCCATGTTTTTACAAATTACTTATGCACTGAGGTGCTCGTAACTGCAGAAGTGTCATTTTGCCTTTACTGGAGTTTGAGTGGACTGTTGTGAGAAGCCCCTCAAATGCATAGGTTCTTTCACTTTCTGGGGCTAAATGTACCAATCTCAGTCCAGAACCAATTGTTTAAGCATCATGTTGAATGTGTATTCTCCTCCTCCTTGCATTGTTTATCTCATTATGTGTTACACTACGTGTATCTTCCCTGTTTTCTCCCAGTTATGCTTTTGCTTTGTTCTGATGTCTGATAAAATCCTTACAAAGTTTTCACACTGTTTCTTACCTTTATTCTCCTTCATGTGACGTGTATTTTAATGATCCCTTTCCCTCTTTTCCTTGCTGCAGTTACTTTTTTTTTCCTGTCTACTTTGTGGGCAGAGTGTTCCATATCATCATGTTTATTCCACTGTGTTTTCTCCTTTTAGTCAAGGAGTTTTCTGTTCTTCTCTGTAGAATTACACTTTATGACTACCAGGCCATGTGTAGAACAAACAAAGAGAGTAGCGACAGTGCCCATAGCTTACTGGACGTAAGTACAGTGAATTTTCTGAGCACCTTTCCATGCAATCATCAAAGAAAATCGTTGCAAATATCTCATGGCCATTGTAAGTCCATTATTTTAATTTTTAATTAAACACTTGCGTTTATCATAATACATACAAGGAATGGTTCATTATAAAAAACAAACAAAAAAACAGTGTGTTAAGCATTTTCAAGTTCAAGTACTTATGCAATCTTTTTTACACTGTACCCCCATTTCTGAGGTTCTGAGGAATGCCCATTGCACCATGTGAGTCCTCCTTCTCAGGACTTTGTAAACGGCTAGAGTGTGCTTTGTATGAGTGCCTGGAATCACGCATGCCTTTTCTATATGTAAAGACATACATGCATGCAAAAATGTAATTCAAATTTTAAATTGATTTTTTTTTTTAATATAAGAAAGGATAGGTTCATTGGCAAAGCATATAAGTAAATGATTTTTACGTTATTTTTTCCTAGTATTTAAAGATAACTTTTAAAGTAAAATTTCAATGATTATTTAAACCCTTTTTCTAACAATCAGCTCTGAATACAAACCATGTCCCTCTGCAAGGCCTGATTAGAGTCAAGCTGGGTCTTGCAAGGGCAACACATCCTTCTTTCCAAATCATATGTCTAGTTAATAACTCCATGGGCATTTTATAATCATTTGTATGTTTTAATGATTACTATAGTAATCTATCATTTAGAACTGCCAAAGCGTTAAATAAACTGTAGCTCTTGCATATTAAAAAGATTTTTTTAATAGCTGTTTTAGCATTAAAAATTATGTAAAGGCTGCAGCAAAATACTGTAGTAGTTTTACCAGTCTGGAAAAGTTATCTGATAGTATTTTTAAATAAACAGGGATCCAGCTAGAAAAAATAAGCCTAGGCGTAGTTACTGAAATTGTTGAGGAAATATCAAAATTCTGGCAACTTCTAAATATCTGTAAATGTATAGTTTCTGTGGTTTGTTTAATAATCATTTGCACTTTGGGATGCTTTCATTTACATATTTACATGACCACATGTTTTTTAAATACCTGCAAAATTGGATTTATTGCACTTGCCAGTCTGTTATCTAGTAAAGCCTGAACTTAAAAAAAGATTGGTATAATAATAAGTACCAGGCTGTGCAATGAGACTTACACTGTTGGTGAAATAGTACTGGATGCTGTGAATCCCAGTTGCATGAGAAATTGTAATATATCAAAATTGTTAGCAGCATCTTTCCATCCGAAGGCATGGAGTTTCAGCTCAGTTTGCAAGTATTCACGGCATGATCTTTCTTTATATTTTTTAAAGATATACAAACTCTTTTTTTAAACCTCAGGTGAGTTTTGTAAGGTTCAATGAGAAAAGACTGGCATAGCTTTGGTTAGTTCCCTATTTTTCTGTTGATTCAATCATTTCTAATAACCATGACTACAGAGAAAGTACAAAGAGAACGTGCATTAAAACATAGAGCTAGAGTCCCCAGAAGTATTTTTTTTTCTATTTTAATGCCACAATTTTGCACATATAGATCAGGTTATTACGAAGCATTCAGTACATTTTCTACATATGCAATGTGTTTGTTCACAAATATTTATAATTCCATTTGAGAATTATGGTTGTATACATACAGGAATAGATACATGGAGAAAAGTGAGACTCTTTAAAAAGTTCTAAAACTAATATTTTTCTTCATACTTTAAACAGTAGAGAAGTGGAGCATAGGCATCAAAGACTGTGTGATGTTAAAGGAACTCACAACATTTTCTCACAATTGTGGAAAGCAGGAGTCAGGGCTGGACCCCTGTATCTAGCACAGGTTTTTTAGGATGTGTAACTAACATGATACATTAGAGATGGACAAGATTTACAGATCATTTGTTCCATTTCTTTACCAGCATGGGATTCGTTCTTGAAAGGTAACCAGTTACTTTGTTATTTAGCATATTTTCTTGTTTAAAATTTTCCAAGTTCTGGATAGGTCTCTGTAGAACCACTTTGTTCTTTGCTGAGATATAAAGAGAGAATAAATCCTGTTGTGTATTTTGAGGGAACAGTCTTTGAGTGGGAAAGACTGTCTTAGTAAAATCACATTTCATGAGAATGCCTTTATATTGATGTAATGAAATATTTTTCCCACTAAAATTCCGAAACATTTACTCATTTTATATTCGTTATATTGAAATCTATTATTTTCAGATACATTGAAAGATTTTTTTCATTTTCTCATAGCTTTCATATTAAAAGTAATAGCTTTTTTTAATTCATAATGTATTTTACATTAAATATATCTTATTTATAAATATTAAATAAATATTCTTTTCCACTATATCACTTGGCATTATCAAAAGGAAGGTATGCAACAAAATTTTTAATTGCTTGTGTGGAAAATTTCAAGTTTTCTGATTTGGAACAAAAATAAATAAGATATCCCACAGAGCTGATTTTTTCTTTTTTCCTCTACATCTCTAGGCAAGGCTTGTAGCTTTTTCATCTTCTCCTGTAAGACCTTAGTAGGTGAAACCTATTTTCACCTTAATAGGTGAAACCCTTGATGGTCTCGAGCTTTCTGCATTCTGCTAGTTTGCTCTTTCAGCTTTTCATACCAGTGAATGATGTTTGTTCATTGGCTCTGGGAGTTACAGCTCTGCACGGCTGTGCCTTCTGAAAACTGTCACTGGCCAGTTACTGCCCTGCCAAAGGGCACTGCTTCCATAAGGTGCTCATTCAGCCAAGTAAAACATGATTTTAGACATCTGAGGAGTTCTGTTAAAGTCAGTATGACTGCTTGCATGTACTAAAATGCTCTGTTGATACGGAATCTGAAAAACGAATCTGCCAATTTTTATGCAGTTGAGAGACCCTAACACAAATGTTTCAGAAGACAAGGTTCTCCTTTCCAGATGTCTGAAAACTGACTTTTTTCCCTGAGATTCTTTCATAAATAATTAATCTTCCTGATATTCTTTTTTAAACAATAAAATACCCTTATTCATCCATATTATCCCTAAAATGTAGAAGTATTGTAAACATGGGATTTTAAAAGTATTTGCTTTGTTACGATCCAGAAAAACAGAGGGTGGAGAAAGAATCTTAAAAATTACTTACACTGCTTACAAGTGGGCCTTCAGTATGACACAGATGACTTCATTTAGGTAATACCAAATTTCAGAAGCTTTTCCCAGTCTAATTAGACTGAGATAATGAATGAACATTTACATTAAAGAGAGGCAAGTCTGAACTGCAGTCTGAGTAAAGCCCTTATTATCTACCGGAGCTGTTCCTTCAGCAATAGCCTGGGAAATAGGAACCCCTAGAGGTTAAATATTTAACAATCACTTGCAAAACTTTCCTTTTCAAGCTGATAATCTATGTGTCTGACCAACCACATTAAAAGGAAATTTCATTACTATATATTTTAATATTTGTTGTAATATTTTCTTTCATAAAAAAGTTATTCTTTTTCTCATGCTATCCATGCATTTGAATATCCATAACATTGCTTTTATGTGAATAATTCAGTTAAGATATAAATACTGCATATTTTGCCTTTTTATTAAATGAGTTGCTTCTCTTCAGCCTTATAATGCCTTCTTTGCTGCGGTAAAATGGATTATGACTGAGCTTGTCTTGTAAGTAAATTTTATCAAGAACTTCACAAATATTTATACAAATTAATGAGTATTTATACTTTTAAATACTTAATGAACATTTGTACTTCTTGCCTTTTACATCTATTGTGCTGTTTTTCTTGTATTATTTTTAATTCAGTAATAGTTCTCAATGTTTGGCAGTCCAACTTAGCATTGTTAAAATCTGAAGAAATTCTAGCTATATGAATGCACAGTTGCACTTTTATTATGTTATTCATGGTCTTCACTTATATCTGTATGTCTTTGCTTAGTAAGTCTAGCAGATTGCAATATACAGACTAAATTTATTATTGTGGTTACTGTTAAATTTAACATAAATGCCTGGCTGTTTGTAATGCTGCTTGGGTGGGCTGTTGTCAATATAGCAAACTGTTAGAGTGATTCATTGTGGTGTTTGTCATTTCATGAATTTCTGTAAGATGGACCCTTTACAGCATATGCCACTTAAGGTGTACTCTGTAGATTATATTGATTTTTTTTTTATCTTGTATAATTCTTCTAGCAATTTAAGTTAATGCATAATGAGCCTTGCCTTTAAGAGAGTTTGTCTGAGAAATCACAGAGCAATATCATATGAGGAGGAAGCCTTAAATGCATTTTGTTATTAATCTATTTGTTTTATTATTGTGTTTACCAGAGAGCAGAGTTGCAGATTGAAGTGAATTTTATCTGCATTGAAATAGATATAATTTTTTTCTTGTAGTCATTTTGTTTTAATTGCAAATTAAATGATCTTTCTTCAGAATTTGTGATAAGAGTTAAGGTGAATTAACTGGCCAGAGTACAGAAATTGATCTTACATGCAGCTTTCAAAGTAAATATCAGGAAAAGAAATCACGTTAAAATCAGACTGATGCAAGCCATAACTACTTCAAAAATTTTAAGAAACTTTCTGTGATTACAAATACTGTCGTTTCATGTTCCTATGATAAACTGGATGTTGGTTTTATATTCTTTACACTCACACTGACTGACAGACTGGTATGTTTCAGTCCATGCTTCAGAGTAAATTGCAGTATTTTTAGTTGAGAAAATGCATTCTCTACACGTCTAGTTAGAGCTGGATAGACGCTGGTTAATCAGTCTTTGCCACTCCTAGGAATAAAAAGAGTTTTATTATTTTAAATCCAAAAGTAATGCTAGGAATTATTTTATGTGTACTCTTGTATGGTAGCCAGAACAGTTACAAACATATGGCATTTTACTGGACAGTCAAAATACACTGCATGCTGAAGAAGAGCTTTCAATAATGTTCAACAGTAAAAATGCTGTATGCTGCTGTGCACTGAGAATTTTAATGGAGACCAGATAAGAATAAGAATGCTGCTTAGTAGTAGATTAATCTGTGATTTATTGATTAATTTCAGAATGAATTCTCAATGGTAAGGTACAACACAGTGAAAATACGAGAGTAGCAGAAGTTGATTACCCCAGAATTATACTAGCCACATGAATTTCAGTTCTAAATTAACTTTTATTTAGAATAGGATTAATGGTATCAAACTACAGGCAATTTAGTGTTTCGAAAATATTCTGTGGGATAATTTGAAATATCTAATCATTTCTGTAGGTTCCTTGTGGAGTTTAATCTATGCAGTTGGTGGCACTCTGATCTAACAGCAAAAGGTAAGTGTAATATACATATATATATATATTTTTTTAATTTAGATGTAAATATTTTTTTAGATTAAATAATAGACTTCTGTTAAAATTGGTTTGTCTCTCATTTAAGCATCCTTTTCTTTTTTTAATGTTTTCCAAAATATAAGATAATTAAGATATTTGGATAACCAGAGTGCTTGTGTGCACTTTAGGAATACAGTACACTACTGTAATAGACAAGTTAAAATAGTAAATAATGATTTTTTCTACAATGTTTCCCTTCATTCCAAAGCAATCTTTATGAATAAAGCAATTACACTAGCCTTTTTCTGATTATACTATTTATTTTTTCCTGGGGCTATTATGACATGTAGGAAGTTCTTGTGCTGGAGAATACAATTTCAACTAAATTCCAAAGGAACATGGTCATTTCAGTATAATTTCATAAGGAGATAAGTTTTAAAACTTAAGATAGTAAATTTTTTACACTTTGATTTTTAAACAAGAGAGGTTAAAAGTATATATTTTTAATCTTCCTAATCAAAATATTTAAAAACAAAAAAATCTGGATTTATAAAAATTCAGTTTACTCAAACGATATTTTAAAATGTTGAGGCCTCATCTGAAATAATAATGATATTTTAGCCATAAATAATAAATCTTCTCCTAAGGAATGGAAGTTTTGAATTTCAGCTGCCTCCTATATTTTAGCTGAATTTTAATGACATTTTGGAAGTGTTGCTCAAAAGTAAGGGGCTAATATGCATCTGTGCTATTCAATTAGCTACTTCATAAGCCAGTTGTGCAGCATGCCCTTGACTGGTATAATGATTTAAAGTGAATTCTTCAGCTTCCTATTTGCAGTTTTCTATATTCTTCAACAAGGCAGGAGATAAAATTGTTACTTTAGATTTTAATTCCTATTTACATTGACTGGATACTAGGCTGTCTTTATGCCAGAATAAGATCCTGAAAAAAGTTAGAAGAGTTAGAGTATGGGGAAAATGGAACACCCTGATGCCCTGGAATATTCCAGTGTCCTCTATAGTAATAAAATGTTGGAACTCTTCTAGAAAAAAAAATAATAAAAAAAATTACATATATATATATGTAGATATATATAGATATATAAACTGTCCTAAGAGCAACTGGACAGTGTGGCAGTAAGTGGCAGAGCACTTGCAGCACTTGTCAGCTTCTGCCTAACATGTTTTAAATGCTATGTAGGGGGAAAGGGAGGCTGAGATGGGTGTCTGCTGGAGGTGAAGATTTGATAAGAGCCTTCTGGAAATTGACGTGCATCGACTTAGTGTAGTGTTTCCCCTGCTGATGGAAACTACACTGCATTGCAAAGCTGAAGCCATTTCTTCTGATACATGAACAGTCTGTTGTAGATTGGATGCACATATACAAACAGCTCTATGTGAACCAGCTAGTCACCATTTGCTTTTCGGGCTGCTTCATAATCAGAAGTTTCTACATGAGTCTTCTAAAAACCAAGAGTAACATCCCAGTGATGTCCCTAAAGGTGATGAAAAATGTCTCACACTTATGGCTGTGAAGGACGCTAAGGTTTGCTGTGCTAGCCCCAGGAAAGGCAGAACTGTCCCTTACATCTGAAGAGGAATGGCAGTTATGCCAGTCTTAGAGCCTGGTGCTTGTATAACAGTGCAAAGCAGCCTGAGTAGGAAATGGGTGACTTTTTTCAATGTTTTTTACAAGTGTACTGTACAAATATGCTGTGATATATCCTGACATGAATATCCAATGGCACTTGCATTGTATGCTAGGGAAAACATCCTTTAAGGGCAGCATCCCTCTTCGTCTCATAAAAATAAATGTCTGTTTAGAGCACTACACATTATGAAAATTCAAGAGCATCCCCACACAGCTGCCAATTTACCAAACCCCAGTAGGAAAAGCACTCCTGCACAAGGTCCTGTAATGTCAATCACATTTGTAAATGTGAGGAAGAAGCTGACATCCTACACCTTGGGCAACCCCACCATCTTCTGGACTCTAAAGAGGGTCTGAAAATCTGAGACTGGTGTCAGGCTGGTCTGCCATTTCTGACAGCCTCTTTGTTATATGAATCTTATGTTGATACAAGTGAGAGTAGACCCAAAATTACAGATGAGGTAAATTTTGGCCATTCTTAGCAACACAGAAAGAGAAAAGAAGAGAAGGAAGAAGGTACAGTAGAACTAGTCAGATAATTTTTACAAAAATGCTAACTTGTTAAAGTTAGTTCCATAACGGAAACATCAGAAATAACTTTTCTGACCAGCTTTAGTACTTTTCTTGAGGTACTATTTGGGGGAATATTTATTTTAATTATATACAAAAATAAGAATAGTTCGGAAATGTGCATCCTAGTGCTTGATTGCAGATGTGGTTTTGGTCATTCCCCTGCCACTGTGTAACAGATACACCACTGGCTCTCAAACAGATTGTCTCTAATGGAAGATCTGTGGAGTCCCAGAGCCTGTTTAGTGTAATCTATTTTTGTCATACTTGGTCTTGTTTTCTCACTTAGCAATTAGTTTAAGATAGCCTTAACATTTGTGCTGATGTGCAAGTGTGTTAAGGAAGACTGAAGCGTTGGAGAGGAAAAAGAAAGGGAATGAGAGAGAGACACTGCCCAACAGATACATCAGCGTGAGAGTCAGAAGAGCTGCCTTCAGTTCCCAGCTCTGCTACTGTCCTGTAGTTTGACCTTGAGCCAGTCACACTGTTTCCTTGTACCTTGATTTCCCAAGCTTTAAGGCATAAATAGTGTCACTTCCTTCTCCCTTGCACTGTTTCGGCAAAAGGGCTTTGGACAAAAAGCATTATGGAGCCTTTATTATTACTATTTTGGGAAGCAGATTACAAGCATTAGTTCTGGATAAGGTAATGCTTCTGTCCCCTACCCACAGAGTTATTTTAACTGCTGAAAGTCTCTAAAGATCCCCAAGTAGTAATCCAAAAAAGTATTTTGGCTTCAGTAAAATCTACTACAATTTAGTTATCAAATACATGTAAACACCCATAGTTAATAAGTTAGTGATGCACAACATCACTGAAATAAAAACAACAGTAAGTCCATCCCAAATCCACAGAAAAAAGAAAGAATAAAAAACTTGTGCATAAACATGAAAAAAAAAAAAAGGCTGGCAAAGGCTAAACCATGAATAACTACTTTAACAGTTATGTGTTACTAAATTACATTCCATGGATAAACTTTTTTTTTTCTTTTAATTGAAAAAAAATAGTGTTATGCACTGCCTAGGAAATCTCACAGGGTGGCAGAAGCTGAGTAACATTTCCATTCTCTGTGAGCTCTGTAATACAGCATCTCATCTTGTTCAGAATTTTGTATGCTGTTCTTCCCATGTTAACATCAAGATTTTTTTTTTTTTTGCTATGCCTATAGCGCAGAGATTGAAACAAACCCTAGAGCCCTGTGATACTGAATATCCAGCTTTTGTTTCCGAACGCACTATAAAGGAGACCACGGGGAATATTGCTTGCGATGACTGTTTCAAGTAAGCCCTTTCAATTTTTTTTATACAACTGTTTGTGACAAAGAAGTAAAACTGAATTATCCAAGGTTTATGTTAAAGAATGTACAAGTATGTTATGTTTTATCTTAAATAATGACCTCTGTCAGGGTGTCATTTCTCTTATTCTAGGGGTCATTTAGAAGTTTGATACTCTTAAATTAAAGCAGTGACTGTTGTTTTCTTTTAACAATGTAAAACCAGTAGAGACTTTTGCTAATTTCAAAGAATAGTGAAGTGTTCTCCTGGAAACAAGCAGCATTCTAAGGGCAAGTTCTGCAAAGGTTTAGATACAGAGAATGTTGTACTGTTAGTTCTCCTACACAGGAGTGAAACCCTGCTGGATAGGTTACAAGTTCCCCTGTGGTATGGTGAGATCTGGTTGTTTTGCTCGCATGCCAAACATGTTTCCTGCTTAGAACTGCTAGGCTGAAAGACTGGGAGAGGATTAAACCTATCCTGCAAACTTTCATTGCACGGAAGCTGAGTTAGTAGCAACAAATCTCACGTGTCAGTGCTGTAACCTTGTCAGTTCTGCCAGTGCTACTGTAAAGTCACTCCTCATAGGGTTAAAAGAAGACATATTTACAGTAATAATTTGTCTATTAATATAAATGTCCAGAAGAATTTATAAATCAATCAAAAATTGTTAAAACTGTCCCCTTCCAGACTAAATCAACATGCAATTAGCAAACAAAGGTGAAAACTTCTTCTCTTTGAAGTTAATAGGTACGCTTCTGGATTTGCTCCTAAATTTTCTCTTCAATATCTTGTTTTAGAACAGGAAATAAGAGTAAGTAGATTGGAGATATATTTTAAGTGCTAATAGTCACTTAATTTGCTGCTGAACAACTTCTAATTAAAAGGAAATTATTAATGTCTCATGTGAATAATTCTTCTTACATGGTCTTGTGAGATAGAAGCACAAGTGCTTTTTAAATTGATCCGAGGGAACCCTTTAAGTGTAACAATAGGTCCCACTAACTGAAAAAGGACAAACTCAACAAAATCAAGCTATGACTTTTCCACTTGACATATCAAATACAATGTATATTACACTGCTATGGATGCTTGTGCCAGCTTTGTAGAGTTCAAGCAGCTTTGTGATCATTTAGTGGGGGATTACTGAGAAGTTGTATAACAAATTATCATATCTCTCATGATTAAATATTGCAAACCGTCATGTCTCCATGAAAACAAGATTAATTTAACAGGACTAGGTTTTCTCAAAGGAATACAGATTTCAGTCTGTCTTCTTAGGTAACTTCAGGTCAAAGGAAATAACTTTCAAAAATAACACAATTCTGAAATGCTTGGACAGCGCTGAGTTGGAAACTGAGTTTAGTGAAAATTATAGTATTTCAAAATAATGCACTAAGATCTTTTTCATAGAAAAACATTTTGTGTTCCACAGTGGAACAAAAAAAAAAAAAAAGGAAAAAAAAAAGAAAACCCTGTAAGATACAAACTGATATCAAGGCACCCATTATTTTTCTCCACAAGCAATGACAAAACCTAAAGAAATAATCCAGAAGAACCATTAGATTCTCATGGGAAAGTTCTTCATTATACCATTTACCCACTGTCATTAACAATCTACAAATTGGATCTAAGATTGCAGACTGCATTAGATTCCAAATATTTTTGTTATAACCCAGGACACTTTCCCGCAGAACAGCTAAGGACTTTGACCCAAAAGTCCTTTGTAGACCTACATCTTCTGACACAGTTTTCTATTTCGTGGCCTCAGTATCAATAAATATTTTTACAAGCAAGTGTATTGCTTAATACTTATAATTCAAGAATGATGAGCTCAATGACTCAGAATTAGGGTTCAGCTTTATATGCAGAGTCTTAAACTGACGCTGTGTTCTGCTCATCATCTATTGCGTACTGGGGGCTCAATTCAGATCCCATTGAGACAGTGGAATTATTTTATGCGCCCTCTTTGGATTGTGTTATAGATTAATCTGTTTATGATGTATACCTGCAAATCTTGATTGCAAATAGAAGAAGAGGTATGTAAATATTTAGCTGAATATGCATGCACTCTAATATTGCAGGCTTACCATTTCGTTTCAAGGACACTCTAGAAAAAGTCAGTATTCTGTGAACAGGTTTGCAACCAAAAGTTGTGCAAATACTCTGCTGCAAGGAAGTTTGTGTCACAAGTTATTTGTTCAAGTCACTGTCTTTCTTTCCTACAGTGTCAGGCACAGTAGAGCCCTTGTCTGAGTAAGGAGTGTAAAAGCAGTTGCATAGTAGAAGTGAAAATTATGACTGCTGTTAATTGAAACCATATAATGTTACTTAGATAACATTTTGGAGTACAGATACTATGTTATTGCTAACAAAGTCACAGTCATAGTCAACAAGGTCACATGGTGAGAGTCAAAGGCTCAGTCTGATTCAGTACTGGATGTGCTGTTACTGGTCTTGTAGGAATACTCAGCACTTCACAGTGCTTAATCCAAGGGGAACAGTTACCAACTGTAGTTATGAAAACTAAACCTTGTTCATATAAATGTTTCCAATCCTAGCATTTCATGATGGGTGCTTAGATTTAAAATATCCTCACAAATAAATGACACTCAGTAAAAAGGACTGCATGTTAATTACTTCATAAATAGCTGGCTCACCTTTGCAAGCCATCTCTGAAAACTTATTCAGGCAATGGAAGAGAACCTATAAACTGAAGTGGACTTAAGTCAGGCACTAAATATATACAGACATATAAAATATACTCTGTATATGTAAACTTATCTCTTACTAGCAGAAAATAAATACTACTTTGAGATAATTGGCAATGTTTAAAACTGATTTTCAAAAATATAGGTTTTATTAAGAAAGCAGGAGCCTAAAAGAAAATAAGAATTAACGTAAGAATGTCATTAGGGTCAGGGTTTGGCTGTCCAACCCTGTAATTTTTTGTTATTCAATATCCCAACGATTATTAAATTAATCTGTTATTTAAACAGCAATCAAAAACAAGTCAACCCACATTTTCTAAGCACTGTCAACAAAAGAGAAAAACTAGGATTCTTTAAAAATCTGAAATGCTTTCATGTTTTCCAGTAAGCTATTCCCTTTTATAGGAAAAGAAGAAAAAAAAAAAAGAAAGGAGGGGGGAGGTACATCAGAAAACTCAGATGATAGACTGTTAAATGTTCCATGGCAGCTTCAGTACTCGAAATAGTTAATTGCCAAAGAGAAATTCTTTTTTATCAATGTTGACTGGCGCTCTTTCTGTTGAGTCAGAAAGATACTAATGCCAAAGACCCTTAGTGTAGGTTTTAAAGATGTTCTGCTGTTCAGAGATGTGTTTTTGATTAGGCATTAGATTTGAACTCTTTGGCTAAATAAGCATCTCAATGCTTTTGCAGTGTTGTGAGGTATTGCCCCAGTATGTTAGCCAATTTTTAATGCAAGTATGTCAACCAAAATTCTCCAGCGGCTCTCACCAGTTACATGACCAGTTTTTGCCGTTTGCTACTCTCAGTGTTGCAGAGTTTAAAAAGCACTAAAAATTATGTTTTGTTGTTATAAATTAGAATGGACGATAGCTGTTATGATATCTGACCAGAAAAAGATGCCTGATATTTTTAGTATATCTATTCATCCATTTTTAGAACAAACAGGAAGGAAAAAAAAAAGTTTTCTCTCATTGCAAATCTAATTTTCACATGAAAATTCTGATATTTTTGTTTAGTTTCATTCATATTTATAAATACCATTAATTTTACCATTAACTCAGGCAGCTATGAGAGTGGGTATAGATCATCTGTAAACACAGCAACTTACTCATCAAAATACTTGATGGATTTAAATATTAAGTATGTATTAGAATTTCAAAGTTGAATTGAGTGCATGGTGCCAAATTTGCATGTGCAACTCTAGAAACTATGGATATAGAAATCAGGCAGCAGTTGCAAAGTCAGATGTTTAAAAATCTGCCCTTTTAACTTCTCTTCATGTGTGATAATATACTGGACCTCAGTGCAGTTCAAGAATCTGGCAATACATCCATTGACCCCAAAACCAAAGCCCCCTTCTATTTCAGTTGCAGTAATTGTGGTTGCACAAGGTGAATACCATAAACTTGAAGAAGTAGTTTTGTTCCTAGTTGATTCTTTGTGCACAGACTTAAAACACAAAATAAAGAGAAAAGTAAATACCAGAAAGGTATATGCTCACTAGGGAAGCAAGGAAATATGTAGCTACAATCATCCTAACTCAGGGAAAGACTTTTGCACTTGTCTTAATTATGCAAGATGAAAAGTATTTCCTTTACTATGTTGTATACTTCATGAAAATTAATTGTTAAATTAGTAGGAATTGCTCAATTGATTAAACACTGTCCCATGTACTATATATTTGCCCCATTGCATTGTTAGTAAGCAGACAATTATCTGACAGGGAAGATGATCAATAAAACAGATGACTTGTCTTGCTTTCTTTAGAGGCTGAGAATTGTGTTCTGTTCATTGTCAATAAGAAGAGATAAATGATGGTGGAATTATAGTTCATGATGACGCTGAACCCTTTGTGTAGATTTCTAATGGCAAATTTAAGACTTGTCCACTGATTGCACTTATTTGGCAGTAACAGATAAATAACGATGCAAATTAGATTCAGATTGTTCAGGGCATGAGTATATCGGTGTCAGGAATAGTGTAATCTGTAGACATTAAAATGGTAATAGTTTTTAAAAACCACTTAATCTTGAGCTATGCCATCATTTGCTAAAATGTTTCTGCATTTTTTGATCGTAGAAGCTTGCCAAACTGCTGTACTTGATCGTGTTTAAAATGTGTAAATAAATATGCAGTTCAATTTCCCATGAAATAAATAATCATTTGCCTTTTCAGATGTAGTTAGTTTACTTCTAAACAAATCAGCTTGCCACATAAAACAAGCAAAGCATCAAGGGCCAATTTCTTCTCATTCAGAGCTCTATATACATGCATCAGAATATCCCTGTAGATTTCCTAGAGTAGTTTGGGCAGTAAATTATTATCAGTCTTCTACAAGACATTTTAGGTTGTATTCATTTTACCATATCCATCTTATATGACCCTGAAGCAAATGTTCCCTATATTTCGCCACACTTTATTTTTAGATTGTGTGTTTTATATGGCTGTTTTTTCAGCAACCATGTCAAGTTCACATGTGATACCATATAAATAAATGGTTTTGACCTATGCCCATGTTGAGCCAAAGGTATGCTATAGTCACACTGGTGATCTTGACGATGGTGAACAGATTTTAATCTCTAAGAGCTTTACTTATATGTTCATTGAAGTCAAGGAGCATCTTAAAGGGAAACAGCATTCCACATACTTCAGTAGCTAATTCTTGAAGTCTCAAGAGTCAAAATTGTGTCTATGGAGTCATCTTGCACCTCTGTTTTGAAATCAGGATCTTCCAGACTTTCAGAATATTTATCAATGTTAGAAAGTGTTTGGAGCAACATTAATATTGGAAGAACCTTGTAGTAGCCGAAGCCCCCAAACTCCATGAGATCCCGAAAGATCGGTTTCTGCTCTTCCCTAAAAAAAAATTAATAAAGTATCAAATTATGCAATCTGGTCTAGTGGAATTGTTTACTAAAGGTTTTTATACTTAGTGTAAAATCCTATATCATGTTACCAACACGTCTCCAATGTGTATGCTGACTAATTTCCTCTTTATTCCAAAAGCAACAGTGATTATACTGTTTGTCATGGAGGTGCAATTTAAAGTCACCATATGGGTAATTTTATCTTTACCCTTGATAATGTATATTTTGAATGACCAGTTCAGGAAACACTGTAAATTACTATTTTCATTTAAGAAAATAGGTGTATGAAATAATAGGACATGATATCCATGTTACCAGGAAGGTCTGTGCCTGACAGTCATTAGTTTAACAATCCTTTGGACAGTTGTCAACACTTTATTTTTTTTTAAGGCAAAGATTTTTAATATTCCTTCTTTGTTTTGGACCCTTTTTAATGTGTTAGTTGAATTCAGTGTTATAGCTGCATATACACGGAATAGCACCTAGCATTGGAGATAGCCTTTCATTATTATTCTCAATTTCTGTTTATATCAAAGTTTTCCAAAAGGAATCAAAACCTTGGAGTTTGCTTGTCTAGTTGACAAAGCCATGCACATCTCTATTTGCTAATTCAGACTCTGTCTCTCCATTTGTTTGGCATTGTAGTGGTCATGAAAAATCTAGAGAATAAAAAAAATCACTATGGATCAAAGGATAAAAAGTATATTTAATGTGAAAAAAATAAAATAATTAACCAGAGTAATCTCTTTTCAAACATCATTTTGATGGTAAGGAATATGTACTGAATGAAATGAGGATTCCACAGAAAGTAGAGAAAGATAAGGAAATGTACAGTGGTCTTTTCTTGCAGTTGTGTACAACTTTTTCATAAGGAAACTTCATAGCACTGACAATGTGGTCCATCTGTAAGTACTATAAAATCTTGGAGATGCATTGGGCAGCTTCCTAGCAATTCAGTCCATTGATGTTTTCATCTCCTATGAAGAAAGAATGAGAGAGCTGGGAATGTTCACCCTGAAGAAAAGGTGGCTCTGGGGGGACCTCATTGGAGCTTATCAATGTGTTTTTTTTTTTAAAAAAAAAGATGGAGAGCAACTTTTTGCTTGGGCAGATAACAATATGACAAGAGGGAATGGTTTTAAACTGAAAGAGGGGAGATTTTAATTAAATGTTAGGTGGATATTCTTCACTCAGAGAGTGGTGAGGCACAGGAACAGGTTGCCTAGAGAAGTTGTGGATGCCCGATCCCTGAAGGTGTTCAAGGCCAGGTTGGATGAGGCCCTTGGCAGCGTGATCTGTTGGGTGGTATCCCTGCCCATTGCAGAGGGGTTGGAACTAGATGATCTTTAAGGTCCCTTCCAACCCAAGCTGTTCTATGATTCTGTGATGATTCATAAGTTTCACTGTAGGGTTGTTTTGTTTTGTTTTGTTTTCTGACAAGTAGGATGAGTTGTGCTCCATCTCTTAGCTCCCCAGTTCCCCACTTACATCTTCCAAATAGCCCACAGCTGAACTGCTTGAGAAGTTTACATAGAAAATTTAAGCGTGGGAAAGTGGTGATCTCCACTCATTCAGTGTTCATAGTTAAGCTCAGTAGTGCTGTAAAACGTAAATATTACCACTGCTTAAAACTTAACATAATTTTACATTTTAAACAAGCCATAATAAATATTAACCAAATGATAGATAGTAGCTGACACAGTGAAAGGATGCTTTGTAATGACAAGAGATTTAAATTGTTGTATGAATGTCATAATATATTCATCCGAGTAGTAATATACATATCAAAAATTGTTTGGAACAGGAAAACTTATTAAAATTGGAAGACACTGAAGTGAATTTTTAAAGCCAGGCATACTTGTGAAGAATTGCTAATAGTTAGAAACCCATTTCAGTTTATAATATATTAACAATATAATACAGCCTGACTGATGACAAACAACACAAATATGACTTAGGCATCTGTACATTTAACACTTCTCTTTATAAAGGACTTGGGAGTTTAACAGATATTTAATAACCTTTGAGTTTGAAAAACAACGTGAATCTTCATATTTGAATGCCATGCAGGGGACATTTATATTTCCTTAAATAATACAGAGTTTTTAATAGCTGTGGAGATGATGACATGCAGTGTACTTAATTCTTTCAGATTTTGTATTCTCAGTCGTTGGTAAAGTTTATATCTACACAAATGAACAACATCCTTGTAAAGCACATTGTGGACACATACAATGAGCATTTTAGTTCTATATTTTATTACACTTTTTTTTTTTTTTTAATGCAACTCCTGATCATCCCTGCTGTTTATACATCAGTTTGTGTTTCATGGCAGTCCTGGACCATGCCAGCTTAATTTTCTGTATGAAATGAAATCAAAAGTTCAGTCCAGGGAGTTAGACAAGCTAATTTGAAATACATCCCCAGAGTATGAATAAGGTAGACATTAGATCTTTAGTATTGCCTTTTTTGGGTAGATCTGTTCTTATTTGTTCCTGAGGGGTTGGACTAGATGATCTCTCAAGGTTCCTACCAATCCCTAAACTTCCGTGATTCTCTGATTGTGCCACCCTAGGTACTGATGTACGGATAGTCTGTATTGATTGACATTGTAGTTTTCCTATGGATGTAATCTTAATCAAAATAGTATCGGAATTTCTTACTCCTGTTTATATACAAGTAGAAAAGATCAATGAACAAATATTTAAATAGCTGTGAACAAATAGTATTTAACTATCATTGATGTAATTATAGTCTATATTCCTAGAATTCCTGTTCTCCTAGTAGCTCTACAAAGAGTCTCTGTCTAAAAACAGTTCCAGAAATCTTTACATTGATGTGTTTATTCTTTGAAAAATAGACTTAGGAACTAGTTCAAAAAAATGCAATGCAGTTGGTATCACATAGCTTTGTTATCATAGTTATACTGATTATAAATGTTAAAAACCTGATAGAGATTTGTAAACCTAAACCTAAAACTAAAATAAATCAAAGAAGCACTACTTATGTATTTGTGGCTTTCTAATTTTTATACTGTAATCGAGCTCGCTTTATAATATAACTATACTGACACAATAACTGTTCGGCTGTTTAGGCAGGTGGCTTGTTGTACGAACTATACAAATTGCTTCTTTGCTATAGTTAGATCAGCTTTGTAGAGTAGACCTAAATAGTAGTTAGCCCTCATGCAGTTCAGAACTGACTTTTACAATGTCATGTGATATCTGTGAGCCTTCCTAAATCAGAGGAAATCATCTAGCTTCTTGATATTTAAATTATATTTAGAATTTAGCTTAGACATCGTCTAACATTTTAAAAAATATCTGAGATTTCTCTTAATACAAACCCCAACTACTTGAGTAGGACTCAAATGCTAAAAACACACATTGGCTAACGCCATAGTAGAACTGCATCTCTCTGTCTTCTGCTAACCTGTGACCAATGTCAGAAAGCAACGCCTGAGTTTTAAGATCCCTCTGATACACTGTTTTATGCCCATTACTGTATCCCCTCTGTTGTTTCTTGTAAGCAGTTTATCATAGAATTGGGTACTCACTGACTAGGGAGACCCGGTTATGCCAGTCTCAAAAGTGAGCTCAAATTTGTTCAGGAACATCAACCTTGACTAACATTTAACATTTGTGGGATTGCTGAGCTTGATTTCTTTGCAAAAGTTTTGCATTCCACTTTAACTCTAGTGATCCAAAATTCTCCATAATCTTACATCCTCATAAAGGTGGGCATCTGGACTAGAAATCCTCAGTACACAAGTACTTTTTTCATTCCAAATTCTATATACCCAAAACTTTTGGATGTTTGTAAAGTTTCTAAGATGTGTTTGGTAAGGTATTATTATCTGAGCTGTAGATTTATGAGAAAGCTTTCCCTGATTGATAATGAGAGACGAAGGGCACTTCTGGGGTTTACTGTATCAAACAAAGCAGTTCCCAACCATGCAACAGCTTTCCAAGGTTCCAGATCATTGGCAGGCACAGGGACAGTGAGGATGATATTGTTAAGTCCTTGAATCTAAACTTTGTTTTAAGTAGGTACATTTATACCAACACCAAATTGTGCTAGTCAGTGAGGCTATATGTGGTAGCAGTATGTTGCTTGCATGGGGTCACGTTACAGGCCTGAAGCTGAGAGCTTATCTGTGTCTTTTTATATGAGAGAATGACTAGCTGTTTTTTCATATAGTTTAACTTCACTAATAAATGTTACTATTGGCATATATATTATTTTTACAAATTGCGTTAAAGATATTCCATTCTCTACCATCGTTTATTTGGAAGAAAACAAAACAAAACAAAACAAAAACAAACAAAAAACCACACACAAGTAGCCCAATTTATGATTGTGATATAAACATTTAATTCATTCATTTAAAAATGCGATAAGTGAAAGAAATGTGGGTTGGAAATGTAGCTAGCAGCCTGGAAAGCACATGATAGGAGTTGGGTAAAGCACAGCAGATATCTGCACTTCAGTTGAATGGTTAAAGTTTGTTCCAGACCATTAGGGATGAACATTTGCAACCAACAGTTATGTTAGGAAGAGATATTTGAGTGCAGAGTGCACAACATTTTCCGTTTACTGTACCCTGGTGCTGGTATGTTTTTTCTTTCTCTAAAAAATAGGAAAGATCAAATTTGACAGATATGAAATGTAATCTCAAATTAAAAACTAATCTTAATCCAAAATACTCAAACTTCTATAATTCATGTTTGCACTCAAAAAAAATACAATGAAAGGCCTGGAGGGAAGTGGCCAGCTTTACATAGATGTTCAAACATCAGAGCTTCCAGTGGGGACTGAGTTGAATACCATAGAAATTCAGAATATTTTTTCAAGTCTTTGTGCCTGCATTTAGGTTGCCAATTTGAAAACATTGTCCTATTTTTTTTTTCCAGTTCAAACAATCATAGTGAAATTCTTCCATGTTTTGTAGGATTCTTCTTCATGGGCAAAACAACTGCTAGCTAAAAGGTCTCTTTTTTATTGCCTCCTAAAAGAGACTGATTACAGAAAAAAAAAAAAAAGGAAAAAAAAAAAACAGGAAAAAAAAGAATATACATATAATGGATTTTTTTCCTTGAATCGGGGTGTTAAAGCTTATGATCATGAAATCAAATATGAATCTAAACAGCTATTTAAATGTTTGTAGAATTAAAATCCTGCCTAAACTGTGTGTTTATTGCAACCATGTACTTGACTGCATAGCTAGCATCTGTCATCATGAGCATGGATATAATAGCATATTTTTGTAAAATTAAAAAAAAGAAAAAAAGAAATATTAGCTGTAAAATATGTCATATAGATCAAAATAATTCTTAGTCCTGAGATACATGGTTTAAAGCAAAGCACAACAGTGCAGTGTATCCGTGATAAAGCAAGAATTAAGTTTTAACTAGAAACACACAGCACTGTCTTTAAATAAATTGAATTGCTCTTAATGCTGGTGTCATACTCAAATCGTCTCCAAACTGCAAAGAAATATCTTCCATTCTGCAGGATAAGGAAAAGATATTTTCTCTAAATTTTTGGTTCGTCAAGCATAACCTTGTCCTGTATCTTCAGGGTTCCCCATTGCTTGTTATTCATTTTGTCCCCTAAAACACTTTGCAACCTTTGCTGTATGAAGAAGGAATGGGGAAATGGATCTGAAAGCCAGATACTGCTGAATGCTACTTAGAGGTTTACTGTCACTCTTTGTCATTGAAATGTGTCTTGTAGCAGTGTCATTGGCCACCAGCTAGTGGTTGTAAGCCAGGAAAAGGAAAATATTTCAGTGCAGGTGACCAATAAGTGATGGCATTTGGGATGCCCAGTCTGAATAGTATAATATGACTGTGTCCTCTCTACAAGCTGTCTGGCTCACTGTCAGTCCCATACAAAATACGCTGCACTCAACATATGTTCTTAAGATTAGGTATGTCTGAGGCTATGTAAAAGGCTGCTTATTAATAGGGAAACCTCAGGTCTGGGTTTAGTTTGCATTCTGTCCAAAAATGAATGCCAGTAGACAAAGAAATGGATTAGTTCTTCTGTGTGGAAATACAGAGACTAATCTGTTTAACAGTGATATCGATTTCCTTTAATAGCAGATGTTATAGTCAAATACTAGAAAGTAAACAACTTAAACGTTATGTTAGCTTAGCAGAATAAGACACATTTTACATATTTGAAGTTGAATTATTTCAGCTTTGCCTGTTATGGATGCGGTTATGTTAGGGAAATTTCATAGAGAAGATGCATATACAGAGTTTGTACCTTGTGACTCAGTCATGAAGCAATGTCCTGTATTAAGCAGTGATGGCAGTAAGTGGCTTACAGAAGGGTGTGATCTTCAAGTTGGCCATGCTCTTACTACAGGACTGCTTGTCCTATCATCCCTGCCCTTTTCCCCGAGATCTGAACATCCCCCTCCCTTCTAGGCATATTGGTCACTCTCCAGTTGTCTTACTGATACTTTGCCAGACCAGAGGTTCAGATGCTGCAAGATGAAAGAAAGAGAAAGAAGGACCTTCACTACAAGGACATCGAGGCCCTGGAGTGTGTCCAGAGAAGGGCTACGAAGCTGGTGAAGGGCCTGGAACACAAGTCCTGTGAGGAGCAGCTGAGGGAACTGGGGTTGTTTAGTCTGGAGAAGGGGAGGCTCAGGAGAGACCTTATTGCTCTCTACAACTACTTGAAAGGAAGGTGTGGGGAGCTGGAGGTCATCCTCTTCTCGCAGAGGACTAGAGGTAATGGCCCCAAGTTGTGCCAGGGGAGGTTCAGGTTGGAAATTAGGAGACATTTATTTTCAGAAAGAGTAGTCAGGCATTGGAACAGGTTGCCCAGGGAGGTGGTGGAGTCACCGCCCCTGGGGGTGTTCAAGGAAAGGTTGGACCTGGTGCTTAGGGACATGGTGGGTGATATTGGTAGTAAGGGAAAGGCTGGACCAGATGATCTTGGAGGTCTTTTCTAACCTTGATGATTCTATGAATAATAGTCTGTGGAAGAAACAATACATTTTATGTAACTGTATGAAAACTTTAATATATACAAACAAGATGAAGAGATTCAAGTTTAAAAAACAAAAACAAAAACAAAAAAAAACAGGTTTTAATGTAGTTTGATAGATTTTTTAGAACAGGTGTTGTGGTCTGCATTTAGCTCTAGGCATCAAATTTCACTGAGTTCGGATGCTTTTCCCAACAGGGTCACTATTCTGCCACTTAAGAGAAAGGAAGACAGGCAGAGGATTACTCAGATCACCAAAGACAAGCTCCTGGTCTGAATTATCTTTGAATAGTCTGTGTCTGCAGCATTAGTAGGCACCTAAGTTACATGAGTAAGGGTAGCCATTTTGACTGCCCTCCAAGATGTGTATTACAGTCCTTCTATTAAAGTTTCAAAATTCTAGGCTATCTTAAGAAATTAGAAATAACTGGTTCCCTGTGGGAAGAGTCATTCAGCCACCAGGCACATATAGTGTTGAAGCCTTAGAGAATGCAATAAGAACTCACTTCTTAAAAGCATGCTTTATTATCATGCCCGCATAAGCATGACTTTAGCAAATATAATTATGAATGCAGTGAGACCTGAATTCCAAATTTTCTGTGTTTTATTCCACAATGGAAAAATGATTCTGAAGGAACAGATTTAATAAATACTTGCATGCAAAACCATTACTATTTTCAGGTAAAGCATGAAGCTGATTTTTTTTCCAAATCATTTTGAATGATATTTATGCAGATGTTTTTATATGGTCTGATACAGAAATAGGTTAGAAAGGAATAGATAAGGGGTGTGCAACATGAGAAGTGTTATTAAATGCTCTGACTCAAAATACAGAGTTTCTGGAAGGTTTCTTCTCTGCTCTTAGTTTTTCTTGGTTAACAAAACAGTTTGGCATGACTAGCTTTTCTTTCTACCCCTTTCAAGTATTAAATTTCTTCCTTCCTCACCTTCTCTTTGAAAGCAAAATGAAGAAGCAGTTTGTGTTCAGGCCTGTTTTGAACCTCTGGACCAGCACTTTAAATAAACCAAGCCAGTTCCTCAGTGGATGAAAGATGGAGCAGAAATAATTACTAAGGTTCTTATTGACTCAGTGTGACTTCAACGTAACAGGAACCACAACCGCTTATTACATTTTATATATGGAGACATATGCAAGGCTTTTTCTATGCTTCAACTATCAAATACTGTTGTAAAGGAAAAAGGTTCAAATCAAAAGATTTACATTGCTTAACTTAAAAAGAGCTTTTAAACCAAACATTCTCCATCATTATTAAACACAGGCATTAAACATTTCTTATGTTTTTTAAACCAGCAATAAAGTTTGATAGAAATCTTTACTTTCTCACTGATAGTTCACTCCCATATTGCCAGTGACACAAAGGACAGCCTCAGCCAGCAGGTGTTCGTAAATGCTTATTGTAATATAAACTTTAGAGACTCACAGAGGAGCTTACTTGAAACGCAAGGCCATTTTCATTAGTTTGTCAGCAACTTTATTTATTTCCCACTGCAGTCATGCAAGCTGCTTTGCTAGAAACTCCTCTCCCTCGCAGCTAAATCTTGGTGTACACAATGAAATATTTTGGTGCAATATTTCAGTATTTAAAATATTTTGTTCCGACTGTGTTTATGCACCTTTTGTTACCTGTGAATGTTCAGTTCCTGAGACTTACTGGCATGTACATTCACTCAAAATTAGCTTCAAAGATGCATGTGCGTGTCACCATGGAAACTGAATGCTGAACTCAAAAAGAAGACCCACTGCTGGGATGACTGTGGGCTTTCCCCAGCTTGGGCATGGAAGCAGTGCCAGGTGAATTATCTGAATAGTCACAGAGCAACTGCAGAGGTTAATGACTGGCAGAAACTTCTTTGCTGATGACCTAGTGAGGGTAAGAATACCTTATGTCTATGAAATAATCTTAAATTGCAGCAGCTGAAAGAAGTATAATTTGCTTGTGCACGTTCTATTAATAGAAAAGAAAGCTAAAGTGGATTTTTTTTTTCCTAATTATTTGCTCAACTCAGACTGTCTTCAGTCCTCTGTCTTCACTTGATGATATCTTAATCCTTTGCCTGTGAACACACAAGTCAATGACTGGTGAGGACATACATTTGGATTCACAACTTCAGTTCAAGATTACATTCAATAATTGTAAAAGAGAAAACATTCATTTACTACTTGTGGAAGTTAATGCTCTTTTTTGAATTTACTTCTAATATGGTCAATAAGAAGCTAGTTGTTCCACTTTGCAATATATTGGTTAAGATAGATTTGCCCTATGGAATATAACTGCTGCAGCAAGCCAGAGGTTTCATATTTTTATGGCTGTTTATCTGACAGTCACATATTCCTTTGCAGTTACCTTAAGGCTAGGCACCTTACAAACATTTGTAATAGATAAACAGACTATAGATTTATAACAATATTCAGTGTTCAGTAAATGGAACCAGTGTAAATTGTAGATGTCTATCATATAATTCCAAAAGTACAGTGTTTTTTTTGACTTAATATATTGCTCACTGCAGCTTCTTTAACTGATAATTTCCATAAATGCAGGCATATACAGAGTAACCCAAATTACCATGTCTAGCAAAATTTTCTGTAGAACTTCATTCCTACCAACCTTCATAGCTTTTAACCATTTTGTGAGAGAATCCATGTAATCATCTACTCAACATCACAATTCCATAGTGAAAACTTTCTTCTGGGTTAATTTTTTTTTATTATTATTTTTTCCCCTTTCTTCTTTGGGGAAGGAGTACCCTATACTGTACAGTCCTTATGCCACACTACAGAAGTGGCTGAAAGAAGAAATAAAATGGGAAATGTGTCCACCTTTTGTGAAATGCCACCTTTAAGGCTGGCTGTACGGTACATGCTTTCTCACAGGCTTCAGTATTCATCTGGGGAGCACAAAAAGGGGTTATTACAAAAGCACTTTGAGCCAGACATACATTAGGTACAACAGAAGAGTGGTTATTCCCCACTCCTCAAAGAGGAATGAATCATTTAGCAAACAATTAATTGTGACAATATTTTTTGTCTTTCAGGTACTTTTCTTTAGTTTTAAAGATTCAATAAATATAAGTTTCTGAATGCTCAAAATCCAAATGAAATAAAATCACTTTTTTTTTTTTTTCTGTCCTTTGGGGTTTGATTTATTCATAACTGTTTTGTGAAATTCATGCACTACAATTTTGGTGTTACTGTCTGTTAAAGATTTTCCCTCCTTTCCTTTTATTGGCCCCATTTCTCCCACACACAAATCCACAAAGCCACAGATGCTCCATTACAATGATGTCAGTCTTGCTACATGCTCCAGCTGTTTGGTAGGTACATTTATAAAGTTCAGCCTCTTACATTATGCCATAAATGTATATTTCATGTATAAACATAAAGCTAACATATTGCAGATCACTCTAAGTGTAATTTTAATGGAGGTTTAGTAAGTTTAAAAAATACCAAAAAGTGTTTAATCTTTCCGTTGGCAACATTTTTATAGCGGGTTTTCCAATTATTTTTTTCTGAAGCTGGGTTCAAATATTCCCCACCCCTTCCACTGTTTCATCTTCTGTGATTTTTGGAAAATGCAGGGAGTTATTTTAGTAAGACAATATGTATTTTAAATAAAGGTATCTGAGGAAAAATATGTTTCTCTCCACATCATCTTGGTGCTCAAACCATCACTTAAGGTTCTGTGCATTTACTAGCATACCACACTGAAAAACACCTAATTCCTGGAACTGTCTGATTTCAACAATACTCAGTATGGCAGATATTCTGTAAATATGATATAGAAATTCTGACATAACATTAATATATATTTATATTTATAAAGAAATGGCTCTAAGTCTTAAAGCCTTTCTTTGTATCATGTCCTGAATTTCAAAGAAAGGTTTAAACAGTGCCTACTCTAGCTCTTCCTCCACCCTTTCTCTTTGGTACATGCTTAAGAGTTCAGCTTATTGAAACTATGTGGATCACTGAATTGTGTCCATAGATTCCTTCCCTGGTCTCTCCTGGGTGCTTTCCTTCTCACAAGCAATGCCTTTATTTCTCTCATGCCCTTTGAATTGCATACTTTGTCTTAATGTGGTGCTGATTTATCACCATTTTTAGTCGTCATCATTCTAAAATAAATCTCCTCACTTAGGAAGATTTTGAGGTTTAATCTCTCATTTGTTGTCTCAGTAATAAAATGACTCTCAACAGGCCAGGTGAAAGCTGAGATCTTTCTCAATAGTTCAAGTAGCTACACGCAAGGTCCAGAGTGAATAAACCCCTAATGTGATTCTAGAGGCTAAAGGAGGGACCAGGAGTTATTGCCATCTGGCTGCAGAAGAACCTTACTTATTTATGCAGATTAGTTTCATGTGTACTTAAAAATTCCAGATCATAAATAGATAGCTAAGTATTCATTATGTAGGAAAGATTCAGTGTTAAAGGAAGAAAAAAAAATGATAAACTCCTTGGTAATTCACTTGTGTCCCAGTTCAGGGTGACAGGCATTAGCATATCAGCAGTATAAGCCTATCCGTTCTGCTACACCTGTCTGCTAAGCATCATGAACATCTCAAAATGTGCAGCCATATTCTATGAGCTGAGGAAAGCATTGCCCAAGGCCTCTACAAGGTGTACAGATTTAGTATGATTATATATAAAGTTATAAAGTCAATGATGTTTGTGACTGTAATACAGATGTTGTTAAGAAGTTCAAAATACCTTAACAAAACTTGTTGCTAAGAAATACAGAATATTACCATTAATTGCTTTCTTTTTTATTTGCAGGTCTTTTGTCATCCAGCAAATCCCAAGCAGCAATCTTTTTATGGTGGTAGTGGACAATGAATGCTTCTGTGATTCTGTCCCGCCAATTACCATGGCACCTATAGAAATAAGGTATATCCTTTTATTTGCCAAGTTGTGAAGAAGAGATTCAAGATGCAAGTATTGAAAAATTTCTTCTTACATAAAAACTTGCATTACATGACTTAAGAATCTCAAATAATGCATCATTCTCCATTATAAAGTGCTGGGGCTGTAATTCACATTTTAGATATTTAGGATAACCAATACAAATTAAGAAACACACTTGCACACATCTTTAAGTATTGTAAGGTCACAGTCTGCTTTTTTAGATAGCTGAAAATCTTCCATGTTAGGCAGTAAGGATGTAAGTTCCTCCTGAGCTGCTGATATTAGAATTTATGAAACTTCTTACAGTATAGACTTTTTTAAAAATTATTTTACAGTTGTACTGGAGCATTGAAAATGTTTCAGAATGCTGCTTTCCATAAATATGAAAATTTAGTAAAGTAAATATTTCACTTGTATTTTTAGTTGCCATACTTTTTATTCTGTGCTGTTCCTTATATTTCTGGGTTTGTTTTCTCTCTTAAGATGGAATTTATCAAAATTCCAACAAGGAAAACAAAGGGCGGGCCACTGAGGAGGACTACAAGGATGTAGCGAGGCTGTGCAGGGAGAAAATTAGAAAGGCCAAAGCTCATCTGGAGCTCAATCTGGCTACTGCCGTTAAAGACAACAAAAAATCCTTTTACAAATACATCAACGCGAAACGGAGGACTAGGGAGAATCTCCATCCTTTACTGGATGCGAGGGGAAACCTAGTTACTAAGGATGAGGAAAAGGCTGAGGTGCTTAATGCCGCCTTTGCCTCAGTCTTTAGCGGCAATACCGGTTGTTCTCCGGACACCCAGTGCCCTGAGCTGGTGGAAGGGGATGGGGAGCTGGATGTGGCCTTCGCTATCCATGAGGAAATGGTTGGCGACCTGCTACGGAGCTTGGATGTGCGCAAGTCGATGGGGCCGGATGGGATCCACCCAAGGGTACTGAGAGAACTGGCGGAGGAGCTGGCTGAGCCGCTTTCCATCATTTATCGGCAGTCCTGGCTATCGGGGGAGGTCCCGGTTGACTGGCGGCTAGCCAATGTGACGCCTATCTATAAGAAAGGCCGGAGGGCAGACCCGGGGAACTATAGGCCTGTCAGTTTGACCTCAGTGCCCGGGAAGCTCATGGAGCAGATTATCTTGAGGGTCATCACGCGGCACTTGCAGGGCAAGCAGGCGATCAGGCCCAGTCAGCATGGGTTTATGAAAGGCAGGTCCTGCTTGACGAACCTGATCTCCTTCTATGACCAAGTGACGCGCTTGGTGGATGAGGGAAAGGCTGTGGACGTGGTCTACCTTGACCTCAGTAAGGCTTTTGACACCGTTCCCCACAACATTCTCCTCAAGAAACTGGCTGCTCGGGGCTTGGACTGGCGTACGCTTCGCTGGGTTAGAAACTGGCTGGATGGCCGGGCCCAGAGAGTTGTGGTGAATGGAGTCAAATCTGGTTGGAGGCCGGTCACTAGTGGAGTCCCCCAGGGCTCGGTACTGGGGCCGGTCCTCTTTAATATCTTTATTGATGATCTGGATGAGGGCGTCCAGTGCACCCTCAGTAAGTTTGCAGATGACACCAAGCTAAGTGCGTGTGTCGATCTGCTCGAGGGCAGGAAGGCTCTGCAGGAGGATCTGGATAGGCTGGAGCGATGGGCTGAGGTCAACTGCATGAAGTTCAACAAGGCCAAGTGCCGGGTCCTGCACCTGGGCTGCAACAACCCCAAGCAGAGCTACAGGCTGGGAGATGAGTGGCTGGAAAGCTGCCTGGCCGAGAAGGACCTGGGAGTATTGGTGGATAGTCGGCTGAATATGAGCCAGCAGTGTGCTCAGGTGGCCAAGAAGGCCAACGGCATCCTGGCCTGTATAAGAAGCAGTGTGGCCAGCAGGTCGAGGGAAGTGATTGTGCCCCTGTACTCGGCTCTGGTGAGGCCGCACCTCGAGTACTGTGTTCAGTTTTGGGCCCCTCGCTACAGGAAGGACATGGACGTGCTCGAGCGAGTCCAGAGAAGGGCGACCAAGCTGGTGAGGGGTCTGGAGAACAAGTCTTACGAGGAGCGGCTGAGGGAGCTGGGCTTGTTCAGCCTGGAGAAGAGGAGGCTCAGGGGCGACCTCATCGCTCTCTACAGTTACCTGAAAGGAGGCTGTAGAGAGGTGGGGGTTGGTCTATTCTCCCACGTGCCTAGTGACAGGACGAGGGGGAATGGGCTAAAGTTGCGACAGGGGAGTTTTAGGTTGGATGTTAGGAAGTACTTCTTTACCGAAAGGGTTATTAAGCATTGGAACGGGCTGCCCAGGGAGGTGGTGGAGTCACCATCCCTGGAGGTCTTTAAAAGACGTTTAGATGTAGAGCTTAGGGATATGGTTTAGTGGAGTACTTAGTGTTAGGTCGGAGGTTGGACTCGATGATCTTGAGGTCTCTTCCAACCTAGAGAAATCTGTGAATCTGTGAATCTGTGAAAAGTAGTTCGCTTTTATTGCAGACTTATTATTGAAAGACAGGTTAACAGTGTAAGTGCAAATGATACTGTCTAAGCAATGGATCACTGAGGCATTTAGAATTACCTTATTTTTCTTATGTTGACCACACATTTCTCCTTGGATATTTGAGAGGGAAAAGGAAGAAGCTAAAATAATTGCACTATATGCATTTCAAAACACTCAGATGAACTCAGGACATTTAAATGCAGTGCTCAGAAGATCTCTCCTTAACTACATCATACATAACGAATCTCTTAAATGTGAACGTTTAAAATCTCAGAAGATAAGAAGACGCCCAGAATCTTGTCATGGATTTCACCCTGAAGTAAGTTTTTACTTCTTTCGTTTGGACTCTGGTAGATGTTTTATTTCTATGAAAAAATAAAGAGGAGAGATATCTTCTAATATAAAACATCAGGAAATATTCAGATCACTCAGAACACATTACTAAGGGAAGTGAGTGACATTGTAAGTGCAGAAGAAAATTTTAGTACTCCTATAGACATTGTCTTGACTTGCTGCTTTTGTAGACTGTTTTATATCACATAATAGAAAGTGGTAGGATGTAAGCACAAGACTGGCAGCCAGGAATATTTGAGAGTTCATTCTGCCTCAGGCACTGACCGCAAGATTCCTCATTAGAGATGGTTGGGAACTTCGTGCTGTTAATGTTTTTTTCAGTGACTAACTTCACTATATCAACTGCCGTGGTATAGTCATTACATTTACACATAATATTGCTTGGGAGGGATCACTGCACATATTTACTAGCCTGTGTTCTCCACAATATTCATTTGTCTAGCAGCAAGAAGATAGAGACCAGGACATGACTACAGTCGTTCGTACAGCATATGTTCATAGACACCAATTTTACTCTAGAGTAACTATCTAGTAGTGCCTTTGGTGTTGTAATGGAATGCAGAATGAGACCTAAAATACGGCATGAAGGTCATCGTGTAATTCTTGTTGGTCCTGCTTAGTTTCAGTCTATAACCTAAACTTGTTCAAATGAAAATATGCACCTGTATTACTTTCTAAGTATATTTATTTCATGGTTTTCGTTTTGTTAGTGGTATCTTCTTTTGCCTCTGTAGTTTGATAAATGCTTATATATCACAATTGAGTGTAATGGCTTGTATTTTTTTTCCTTTTTTTTTTTCTCTCTTTAGGAAAATGCAAGAGAATGTGGTGGTGTCCCAGGCCTCACTGCTAAACCTCCTTTTGTTCTTCTTCCTTTGCTGTTGACAATTTTCTCAAGGTGACATTGATGGATGTGTTCAATTGGCATGCTAATACATGGATAAACTGTGAATTGGGAAATGGTGCAACACAGAGGACATGAAATATATTCAGAGCATCAGCATTTCATGATTTTAAACTGTTGGTGATATAAATTCTTAAAGATATGTTGAAAAAAAAGATTTATCTTTTTACTTTGCTAGTCATGCAGATGTGAATTTGGCATATGGTAGTCATGATTCATCAAAAAAGGACTTGGTAGATAGACAGAGGTGACCATTGCTTTGTCCCATTGAAAATAATTTAAAACTGTGTACTTTTTCAATAAAGTATATTAAAATCACAGTTTCAGAGTGCATTTTAAGTCCAGTAATGTATTTGTTCCATTAATTAATAATGGGAAGGAAATAAACTAAGTCAAAGATATTTTCTTATGCTCTTAGCCTATTTCTGAAAAGATTCAGAGAAGAAAATGAGTTAGCTTTTATAATAAGGGAGAATAGCTTTTATTAACAAGTCAAGAAAACGTGCATATATGAAGCTGAGCAGGTAATATGCTGTGTTGATTTATAGTGAAGTTTTGCTTTCTGGAAATAGCTATAAAACATCTCAGTCACATTTAGAAAGTGAGCCAAAGCCCGATTAAAGCCTTTTCCCTAACTTGGGCAAGCTTTAGATCAGATTGTTTGATTTGCTTGCAGATGGCAAAATTAAATACTTTTCATCTGTTACAATTTGTGGGAAGATACATAAGGTAATCTATATAAATGGATGATACTGTTTTGTTAGTGTTCTGGCCTATAGACAGTATGTCAGCTAGGACAAATTCCTCCTGAGGAAATTCATAAGCAGAGAAAGTGTGACTTAACAACACGTCTGCGTCAGCAGAACTCATTATGGTTTTCACTGAGAATTCATTGAGGCTCACCCTCAGTGGGCAAAGATCAAGACCAATATTTCTTAATTCTAGGCCTTACGTTCTTCTGTGTAAGGGAAATAAGATAAAGAAAATAAGTTTTTGGAGTCTTTTAAAGCTCTATACAAAAGGGCTATTTATCCTACCCTTAGTATAATGAGTTCCCTCTTGCAGTTAGTAGTAATGTCCCTGTTGTGGGCATGTTTACTGAGGATTTTTATTTTTCAAGCATGTTTTAATCTCCCAGTTTATCTTTGGATTTTTATATGAAGTAGAGTGCTACCAAGAGAATAACCTTGCTCTACCATAACCTTCTAACAATATAATACATTAGATACAAAATAAAATGCCACTATTCTAAATCTGGTGCTGGAAGACTGCAATTTCCTATCTGAGAGCAAGAATGCTTCTAGCATTAGATAATAACTAAGCAGATTTGCTCTGTATCCTAGGTGAGAATAGGGACCCAAAGCTGATGGGGCTTTGTCTTAAGCATGACTATGCAGGTTGTAAGAGGAAGACTAGTAAAATAAAATTTTCACTTAAATGCACCGTAAGTAGGTTCAAATGCACTGGTTCTTTCTCTGGTTCTGAAACCAAACAGATCTTTGAAATTTTTTTTTTCCCTCACCTTTTTTTGGTTGAGTATTTTCCTCCAGACCTCTCTGTCCTTCCTTGTTGGTCTCACAGTAACTCACCAAGGGAATAATTTTCCAGCTAACATTCAGTCAAGCTGTTGTCCTAGTGGCATGCTCTGTTTACTAAGGTAGTTGGGGATTCAAGGCATTTTCTGCACTTGGACGGACACAGATGTTGTGCAGTTCTTTGCTTTGTTTTTCTATGAGCACCAGTCCCCCCTACGGTCCAAAATTGATCCCAATACTTTGTTTATAAAGTATTTTAGTTTCTGATTTTCCTTATGATTTTCCAGAATGTACAACACTACAGCCTCATAATGCTTTTGTATGCAATGTTTGTTTTTTCTCAGTGCAACTTAAATGGGAAATGCTTATAAACCAGGTGTTTTTTCCTTGTTTGTTAGTAGAAAGTGGAAAAATAAACAACAACAAATACACCTTTCTCATTAGAGGCTTAGAAAAGCTCTGCATGAAAATGCTTATTCTGTCTATGTACAAATCATCATTGCTCTTACAAAGAGAAGAAATACATGAAAGGAGAAAATTGACTTCTACTGAACCATGATAATGGTAACCTAATAATAATTCATTGTTAATTTTGGAAAGGGTAGACAGTTTTGTAATTAGAAAGGAGCCAGGGAGTAACAAGAGACGTTAAAATACGACAGTGTAAATTAATATTGTTAAAGAGATTAGAATATGCATGTATAAATGAGTATTGCTCAGAAGAACTGACAGTTCATTCTCATGTATTAAGACAAAGTTTATAGGCAGAATGTACTGGTGTAAAAAAAAAGCTGTTGCTGTGTAAACAGAATAATCCAAATAAGTGTAAAGGCATATTTAATGAGTTGTCATTTCTTTGCTAATTAAGACATCTTTTTAATTTTATGTTCATTCTTGTAGAACTTTGTGATGTAAGTTAAATGCAGCTTCGTAAAGCCAGTGAGTGGTTTAGGAGAAACGGAGATTTCACCTTGGGTTCAGATTTATGGATTCTTGCCTGTTCAGGTTCTGCTCTTCAATTGAGTAGGTTGAATCAATGACAGTTGGGTTGCTCTTTTCTGAATTGCAACCATCAATCATGAGTGCACGAAACAGATCAACAGTAGGCTGGTGATAATGCTGTGAGATCTCTAATTATTTGAACTAATTGGCAGCGTCCATACTGGTAAATTAAATGTGTCTGGAAACATTTGGGGGCATTGAGGCCAACTGGCTCAGAGTGGCGTATGTATATGCTAGTGAGATCTCTTGGCCTCCGTATCAGAGCAGCTGCAATACAAACTGCCTATGTCCAAATGCAGAAACGATGACTGAGCTTTATGGGACAGAGTTAACTGACACAGGCTGAAAGCATGCCAAGAGCTATTCGAAACAGTTTTACAGAAAAGCTGATCTCATTCTAATGCATAGGAATGTTCCTGACTGTTTAGTTTACCAGTCTGTACGTCATCATTAGCTCTGAAACGTGGAGAAAGTGTGAAGATACAGTGAAGTGGCTCTGTGCTGTCATACCATAGCCTGTAGCAGCTCATAGAAGGTGGGAATAAATTTCATAATCTCACTAATCCTAATCATAACCTCACTAATCCACTAATGCTACTTAATTTAAATCCTAAAAATGTCCTGCAAGGTCTGATCCAAAGCCCAATGTAGTGAATAGAAAGACACAGATGTATATATATGTATATATATATTTACAAACATATGCATATATATAAACTATATGCATTTTTAATAAACAGGAAATTAAGACATCATCCATAGTTCTTATCTCCCTAAATCTGAGATCAAATCCAAGTAGAACCAGGAGAACTGTACAATATGTTTCTACACAGCAAGAGGCATAGCTGAAAGTTTCAGCTTCTGCAGGGCTTGGATTCATTTTTTCTTTTTTCTTTTTTTTTTTTTTTGCTGTTTTTGGTAATGGCATTGATTTTCAACTTATTAACCCCAGCTGCCTTGTCTTCCTTTAATCTTGATACAACAAAAGCTGTTTGGGAGCTCAGAACCAGGCATGGACACACCATTTTTTAATGGCTTTGTGTGGGAAAACTGTCTGCCCATAACTGTCAGTGCTGCAAACACGCCTTTAAAATCCTGTAAGCCAGAGAGCCTCAGGCAGGTTTTTGCAGCTGTGCTATCTCTTCTCATTGTTTCTGTGACACTGAGACTGCCTGACCCACTGCATTTTGCTGCCAGGGCTGATTCTGCAATATATATGCTAGGCAAAGCAGGTGGTTGCCTAGAGCAAGAAAATATTAAAAGCAGCAGTGATTGTTTCATTGTGTAAATGGCTTCAAGAGACTGTTTCAGTTTTTTTCTGATAGCAACAGCACCAGAACAAGGCACTGGCCCTTTGGGTTCAGAAGGCAAGATGGAAGTTTGACTCAGAAGGTTTGAGGCTAGAACAAGGCACTTATTTCCAATTGTCTCCTGGGCCCTTTCTGGCCTCCAAGGACTTTTACATACTGGCACTTTCTGTGCCTCACAAATTCCCACTCATGCAACTTTAAAGTAAATAGGCATTCACAATTGGAAAGTTTTCCAAAGGAGTGCTTCAAAATCCTGCAACTGTGGAAAATATTGTTTACTTGGTTTTCCTACTTGATTATTCTATTCCCTGAGCTGTCCAAGATACTTCCATTACTGTTTTGTTTTTGTTTTTGTTTTTGTTTTTGTTTTTTTTCTTCTAGTCCAAGTTCTTCCCCATGGTTCTGAAGTTTTCAAGTAAGTATTTAGCTGGCTTACTATTTATCTGTTTTACAACAATGTGCTCTTTCTGACAGGCCCAGCTCTCCCATGTACCTACTAAGAGTGAGTATATATGGTTCCCATATATAGCATCTACAGAAGATCTCACTGGAGTTTATCACTTACAGTCCAGTCTGAAGGCAGTTTTCTTTTCCTCTCATCTTTAGCTTTTGGCCATTAAGCTCAGAACCTATTTCTGCCAATATAATATACATATATATTTTGCTATAGCTCTTTGGGAGGATTTACCTCATCTTCCAAAGTCGGTTCTATGTTTCTTCCCTATGGTACTGTTGAAGCTGGATGTTATAACTTGGATATACTAAATCATATTGTGTTTTCTTGTGATGCTCTGAGTGAAGAGAGATGTTTCCAATGCTTTCAGACTTTTTTTGCTCCTTCTTCCCATAGTAACTGGTCGATGAAGTGAATGTTATTTTACTGTTTGTAATTCCAGTATAAATTATTTTAAAAGTCCATAGTTCTGCCTAGCAGATGCTTTGAAGAATTTCAGAGCACATTGTTAATCTGGGAAGAACCCATTGACTTTCCCATTGACATTGATTGGTTCAGAGGTGGAGTAAGAGGCACTTTGCATTATAGTTGACTTAGATCTAGGTTAAAGACAGTAAACAAAGCTATATTACCCTTCAGTATTAACAAAATGTATGCAGTGTAGTTTAAAACAAAAAAATATATCATTCATAATATTTGTTAAATGTTAGATGATTTGTTAAATGCTTAATAATCAGTTTTAAGAACCTGAAACTTCACTTTCAGAGTTAGATGTGATTGTAACTGAAGTGAGTGTAAACAAGGTATGCTCTTTCATATTTTCTTTAACATCTCTCATAGTATTGCATTACCAGGTTACAGATATTTAGAACATCTAATCACTGAGGCTTCCTTTAGTTCTTTAATTTAAAAAGAAGAAGAAGAAAAA
Source organism: Anser brachyrhynchus (assembly GCF_964034855.1). NCBI lineage: Eukaryota > Metazoa > Chordata > Aves > Anseriformes > Anatidae > Anser > Anser brachyrhynchus. The sequence goes on from NC_137705.1 coordinate 23,854,438, forward strand.
AAGACACCCTTAAGCAAACAGAGAAAAGTAATTAAAGGATGGTAATTCAATTTTTAATGGTTTTCTCCTAAGTGTGTAAGTGGCCTTATTAGGGAGCAACCAGTAGAGCTGTGAACTGATCCATCCATCCAAGTGCTGAGATGATGAAACCTTCAGAGGACAATTTCCATTTCAACATTGTTGAACAGATTTGATTGCTCATCGTTTTGGCAGAAAGAACCAGATAACTGTGTTTATGCCAAGTTACCCTATAACACCTCACCAAGTGTGAAAAGGTCACTTTTTCTCTCCTCTGCTGCTATCAGTTTCTGGCAGCATATGGGGGTGCCTTGTCTAAGCACAGATTTGTATCTATTTCACCCCAAGTTTGACAAAACAGCATTAAAAAAAAAATCTATGCTGTATCAAGATAAGTGACATAAAAGCTGCTGCATTCCTTTTGATAATATTTTAACTGCTAATTGAAAGTCCATTTTTTTTTGTTTACATTAAATGGAATTGAGGCTGAATCTCCAGTTAGTCATGTCAGGGCACTTCAGAATCCAAGCTCCTTATTGAAGAGTTCATTCAGGAATGGTTATCTCCTACTGAGTTCTTTTATCAAAGGTTTATAAGGAGTTGACAGTTATTTGGGCCTCTGTAAGACCAAACTCAAAAGCTGTTTTTGTTGTTCTTTTTTGTTTGTTTGTTAGTTTGTTTTTTTCCCTCCAGATGTGGTCTTGAACTGCACTTATATATGTTTAAAACAGCCTTGTAAAAAAGGGTTACCACTGACAATTCTGAGTCAAATTCGAACCTTAACACCAGAAGTTCAAGTGGTTAATGCTGGGTTTGTTTGACTGTGTTAGGATTTAGTTTGCAACTTTAACACACTGGGTATTTCACTTACAGGAGAAAGGGAAGATCAGATTTCAGTTCATAGCAAGAAGTGTTTTGAATCAACTATTTAAATGTCTTAGGAAAAGTGCTAAGTGCTTAACTGAGAATAGCTAGTTGGGACTAGTTGGGATAGCTGAACTAATCAAGAATGCTTTTGGCAGACATGCAAATGTGCAGATGGCTCCTGAGACAGGAAATAAAGAATTGTTTTGTTTCATTTCTTTGTTAGTGTTTTGGCACTGGTCAGTTGGGTTTCAATGGAAAATGAAAGATTATTTTTTCATTTGCCCATGTTGTTTGTGGGGGAAAAAAGGTAGAATTAATTTGTAAGCAGCCAGCTGCATTGCTGGATCTTGTAATACCACCTCTGAGACATTACTGTGATATATACAGTAGTTTAGATAGAATCCCAAGTTCCTGTCAATATTTTGTTATCAGTTATAGTTAATGAAGCTGTTTAGGTACATCTGTTTCCTGTATACACATGTGAGTGAAATGTTTTGGGGAAAAAGAAACCTGCTTATATTGCTAGTTTCTAAACATCAAAAACAAAACAGACCCACAATTAATTTGTAATTTCATTATCTCTAACAGACTTTAAAAAGCAGGACACCAAACCTAGTGATAAAGACTCTAATGAAGACTTTTGATTTCCCATCATCAGATCTTTGTGGTTTTCAGAAAGATGTTTTGTTTTAAAGCAGACATTCTTCCTGTTTTTTGTTCTTCAGTCTTTAAAAGTGCAAATACAGATAATTTCAAGAACTCAAAGGAAGTCTATCCTCTGGAGAAATGCTGAAGAAAATATTTTGAATTGCACTTAAAACCTGAAGTTAATGTGATACACTTAAATTTATACAAGTATGGATTCCATATGGGATATTTAATTATTGTCCTTTAGGTCCACTAGTAATGATATGAGTAGAGATCTCAGTAGGAAGATAAATATTCTGTGAGATATAAGAAGGTCAAGAATTGTTATTTTCCACTGATAAAACCTTTCTTGGCAGAAATCTTCCAGATTTTATTTAAAAGAAGAAGAAGAAGAAAAAAAAAAAACTTTTAAAACTTGGGTTTATGAGTACTTAGAGAGGCATTTTTTAACCATTAAATCCTTTTGACATATGGCAGTCATTATATATTTGCATCTGTCTATCTTGAAAGATTTTTTTTTTCTAATAGAAGATACTTAGAAGCTTCACATTTACCATATTTTTCAATAATCACTTGAGAACTTCTTAACAGTAAACAATGATCTTAAACTGCCTTGCCAAGCATGTAAATGATCTACAATGCCTAATGCACCAAAGATTTTTGCATATTTTCAGCTCTGCATTTGGGACCTCTAGGCAATGCTGTTTCAGATTAGGACAAACCATGAATTTCTTAACTGTTTCACTTGAGAGAGGGCTTTATCCTTCTGATATTCATGGCAGAAAACCTGGAAATTTGTCCTACCCTACTTGTCCAAATACAGCAACCCTATCTTCATTAGCATCTGATAGATTTAAAAGTAGTAGAGGGTATCCTATGCAGAAAATAAAATACTCCTAAGTAAAATAAACACACAAAAAACTTTGTGCTTAATACCCCGGGCCATCCAGCTCTTGCCTGAGTCTTACACAAGAAGCAACCTCCCTTGTAACATGGCAGACTTAGAAAAGGGAAAGTATGGCGTTTTGAAAGGTAAGAATGACATAATTTCCATTCTGTAAGAACCAGTAGAAATATCAATGCTATATTCTTGGAAATATTCTTTCTTTTATATAGACCATTTTATATGGTAAAACAACCTAAGAGCAGGTAAGGCATATAAAATTCAGCTTACCAGAACTCCCAGTCTCTCTCAAAGAGATCTTAAATGGTGCCTATAAGCTGAAGTGTAACATCTGAAAAGTCTACTTCCTGGAAGAAGAGGATATTAAACTATAGTAAAAGCCTTAACATAGTTAAGTAACTGTGTAACATTACAAAATACTCCCAACAAGCCTTCTGGCTCATTTGTTACTGAACTTCCAGAAACATGAATTTCTATTACCAACTGTATTCTGGAAGACATTTGCATCTCACCTAAATGAAAAAAACAGGTGCTTCTCAATCAGGCAACACTCTGACATATCAGTAGATCAGGCTTTGCCCTTTTTTAATAGCCAAATAATCATTGAAGAAACACAATCAAAGCATTCATGAAGAGGAAAAGAGAAAGCAAGTGGATATAAAATTGACATATTATTCTTTGTTTCAGTCTTTGGAGACTGCTATGCTCCACATCTGTTTCTTCTCCAAGGTTTTATCATGACAGATCTTTTCTGCTATGGCTTATAGGGCTCTAGGTTCTTTTAAATTCTTCCATTTTGTGTTTCTATTCATACTTACTTGTTTTACATGAGTTTTCAAAAGAAATTCAGAAAAAAAAAACACCCAACAACAAAAAAACACCCCCCAAAAAAACACCCAAAAGAAAAACACTCAACAAACCAACAAACCCTAGCATTGTATCCTAGAAGATAAATACCTTAATGAATCTTTTTTGGAGTTTTACATATAGTCTGCTACCATCAGATCTAAAAAAAAAAAATGGTTTCACAGTACTATAGAAGATATTTGTGTGTGTGTATGTATCTATACATGTATATATATTTAAATATACTATCATTCTGGAAAAAAAAGTCACAAAAGTCACATTATAAAGTGCATTCTTTTACTTACACAGATATTGATAAGCAGCATGTCATCCTAGAACATCCTTACTTTCTGGTTCTGATTACACCTTCTTAACCTAGTCTATACCTATGCACTGGAGTGCAATAATTCATGAAATATTATGGGCCATGGATATTTCAAGCTGGCCTCTCAAGTGACAGCATAACTCTTTCACAATCTCCTGGTCCAGTCTTCAACAGAGAATGTAAATCCTTGTCTCCTTTCCCTCCCTGATGAATTTAAAGAGTGCAGCAGTATTTTCTCTACCCATTCATTGCACAACAAGGTTCCCTACATTTCTTTACATCTGTCCTCCCTACATGGACTGCCTCTAAGATATCTAATGTATGGGCTGGTGTGTATGTGTTAAGAAAGAGCATCTATTGAAAAGCATCAGATGACAGTTTTCCATTTCTGTTTACTTTAACTTGGTATTTTTCAAGGATGTCTTGTAGGGATTGCGCTTCAGGTCCCATTTGAAGTTTCATGTTATGAGCTGTTTAGCACTGTAACTGTTTTGTGCCCCACTTGAAGTGGCCTGGCAGGACCATTCAAAGGTAATTGAATTCCATGGTGCACTTTAAAATTATGTTTGTAAACACTGTATAAAGTATAGTGCTTAAAGATTTACCTTCTCAATTCATCTTTCCTTTCCTTCAGAAAGAAATTGGATTTATCTCATGTTGTGGCCATAACAAAATTCTTTTCTTTTTTCCCTTCTATTTCCTATGAGTTTGCTGGAAGCTGTATTGGCAGGAAATTATGACACCTACTTAGACTGATTTCAGAAGGCAAAAAAGTATATACGGGCTTGATCCAGTATTCCTCAGCAAGTACTGGGTGTTTGAGGTGTTTACTGAATGTAGGGCTGGAACCTCACTTTTCCTGGGCTTTCTGCAATTTACAGCTTGTTTTTCTTAGCACAGTTTAAATTATGTTAGCCTCCTGGCTCGTTAAGATCTGCTGGTTCAAATTCACTCTTGTGGTAACTTCTTCAACTACAGTGAATTTAGCCTATTGGTTAACACAATTACAAGAAGAAACACTATTTATATCTGTGGTGCTTCTATGCTTTCTCATTTTTCTTTCACCAATACTGTCCTCAGAAAATGACTGTTCTTATAAAGGTTGGAGACCATGACTGTTGTTTTTTTTTTTCTTAATTATTATTATTATTCAGTTGTCTCAAGATAATATATGACCTTTTACCTTTACTGAGGAATTTCCCCATATGTCTGCTCAGAGAATTTTCTTAGATGATTCTCTGTGGATTTCATTCCATGTTTTGTAGAAGTGAATTATGATTGGATTAGAAAGGCGTAAATCTTCCTGAGTTTTCAGGAGATGATTTCCTGGATTTCCAAAGTTAGCAATATGTCATTCTATCTTCACCCATGCCATAGGCTCTCTATCCCTGTTCCAGGTGGAATTGGTTTCTGCCTGGTTGAAATTAATTTGCTCTACATCGGAGTTCTTAAATTTTAGCAATCAAAAGCAACTGAGACCATGCAAACATAAGCAAATGGCTTTTGAAGACAACAGCTAAAGTGCCTCAGAAAGCCTACTGCTGAGGAAACAATCAAGCTAATCTTCTGTCTGTAGAAGACAGCTTTCCAGCAGGTGAGATCTATTTGTACAAGAGAAACATTCAAAGAGCTAAAACTATATAAATAATTGACAACAAAATGACATACCATATTTTTTTCTTACTCTATGAAAGGCTTACAAGGTATTGCATATTGCTAGTTGGCTATAAAGACAAATATGTATTCTTCAGAATTCACTTAAAACTACTATCACATTTATGTTTCTGTTGAGAAACATATTAATGTGAAAAGCACAGTGGAATGTTAGACTAAACAAAATTAAAAATTTGAATTAATATTCTCATAAGTTTTTCAGTATTACATCAACACAGATTCCAATTTTTGTGTATCTCTGTCAATATGATGAAAAGCAAGATTGATTGTATATGGGTGGTCATGTCTGTATGTAAGAATCTGATATGCCAGGTACTTAAAGGGGAATGAAACAAGCAATAGAGGTGTTGGGTTTGCACTATATGTGCTTCCTAATTAGAGGAAGTAGAATATTGGAACTTCTTCCTAAGTACACCATATAACCATATATTTTTGCATGAGGGTCTCTCAAGGAGCACCGAGCATCCAGAATGCTTCTCTGCTTTGCGCCCGTATTGGTCAGCTATTACAGGTGCTACTTTTTCACTAAGAAGGGAATTGGGTTCCTGATCACTTTTGGTTATTGAATGCTGGCACCTGGCACAAGTCTAATTGCCAATTCAGAATATTTGTAGCTGACGCTACTTATATCAACCACTGTAATTTTTAATATTATCTTAAGTGTCAGTCTTTGTCCCCTGCTGCGCCATCTCAGTAAGTGATAAAGAGGACTTCTTTCCCAAGGAAACTGTCAGGTGGGGCTCCACCGGCTGCCTTCTGCTTTCTCATCTTCGTAACACATACATGAGCCTGCTAGGAAGGACTGTCTGCAGGGGAAAATTTGTTGGCTTGGTTATAGTGGTATAATCATATCAGTTATAATTACACCAGTTTGGCCAGTATAACTCCTCCTTTGGATATATTTAGTATGGAATAAAGATATCTTTTTCTCCATATACAGCTTTCAAAGTGACATAAGCTAAACCAGAGATAAGCACTCATATTACTTATTTGAGTACCCAAGTAGAGAGTTATATTTATAACCCAATTATAACAGTTATAATTAAGCCACTAAAACTATACTAGTAAATTTCCCAGTGTAGACAAGCCCTTAATTAAGAGGTATGATCTGAGAGGTATTCAGTTGGCTAATGCCACCCAGCTTTAAAACAACACTGTGTCCAATTCAGCCAGTAGCATTTTGTGCCTAGTTCAATGTGGGGTTAAGCCGGAGGTCAGAGGGAGACCTTTACCAGCTGCAACCTGTTCCTAATATAACTGAAAATATAGCTGTAGCATGGGGGAAGGAACAGGCCACATGGCCAGTCTGGTGTTTCCCACCTTTTTTAAGGATGCTTGGTCAGGATTCCTCTTAGGGTCAGATTTGTGTCTGGCAAAGAGATTAACTGTTTCCTTCTGATCTGGACCAGGGGCCTTTGCCACTTCCAGCCATGGCTGCTGCAAGTGCACCTTTGATTAGACCATAACTCCAGCAGAGCGGACTGGTAAAAAAGGCTGTCACCTACTTAACAGATGATGTTGTAAGAGTGCAAGGTCCTGCTGCTTTGTCATTTACAGGTATTAGCTCCCAGACTGAATTTAAGACCCTAGTTTTGATTTAGAGAGCTCCAAGCAGCTTTGGACTATCCTAGATGAGCAAATGACTTTTCAGTACGATACTTTTAAAGTTACAATGAGGAAAGGTATCCCCTTTCACTTTGAAGAAAGGAGGCAGGTGTCTAAGTTCTTTGTTAATGTCATCCCTTACTACGGAAGGTTTAGGGTGCTGCTCTTCAAAGCATGTTGCAAAATACATCCTTTTCTATGAATTTTGGAGCACGTGTGTTTTGATGGAAATTGGAGCTCTCTAAGGAGTAGGAGAGGGGACATTTTTGTTTGGGGTTAATCCTGATGGTTGTTAAGGAATGTTGTGGATATTCAGATCCTGTTTGGGAAGTTTGAAAGGTATAGAAAGGTACTGAGTACATGTTCATTCTTTGTTTGTGGCAATTTCTATAAATATTTAAATGCATATCGTCAGCTGTACTGATACTCTTTGACCTCAGAGTTGATTATATTTTAGTAGTAGGTAGAATATTCTAATGAACTGTATTTAGAGATTATATACACATAGAAAGTTAACTGTTACAGGAAACACCCTTTAATTTTTGAAAAGTATTTCATAGTTACAAATCAATCTGAGTTCAGAAATAAGCACAGTACTAAGCATGGAAAAATAGCTGGAGGACGTGTATTTTTGGAACTCCAACCCCAGTTTTCTAATACTAGATTTTAGCCAGTGAACAATAGTATGGAATATCAATAGAGCTTTGCAGTTTTCAGAAAAAAAGAAAAAAAAAGAAAAGAAATAGAAAAAAAAAGAAAAAAAGACCCCCAAAGTGAATAAATTTTCTAAATCATTGAACACATTCAGAAGAGAAGGGCATCTAATCACATTTCAGCTAGTGCTGCAGACAGTAAGTAATGAATTGGAGAAATCAGATAAAAATGCTAGCAACATTTGTGGGTAAGATCTAGAGCTGATAAATCAGGCCCATATCTTCTGCTGCTTCAAACACAGGAGAAGTGCACAGTTGATGAATTACAGAGACTGATGCTAATGCTTTAATTAACTCCCTCTCACTTTTCTCATAACACTTGAAATTAGAAATGCCTGGTAGTTGACAATCAGTGCCTGAGTGCCATTTCTACAACGAGAAATTTTCCACTCCTGTCAGCCCCGCATGTGATGCATAACCAGGCTCGGTAGCATTCTGAGGGGTAATGCATTTTATTTCATTCTGCAGTTGCAATTTGAGTTACTTTCTTACACTTTCATCTTTCCTCACTTACTTGTGGGGCCTGATTCTAACTGCCGTTGCACAGGCAAATCTCCAGCTGAAGGTAAGAGAAATCTGGCTGATGCAAGACAATCATGGAGTTAGTCTTATAGCTTTGTAAAGTGCTTCAGGATCCTTTGGGATAAGGTATGCTATATCATTTTCACTTATTATGTTTTAAAATATTCATCTAAAAATGCCTGCTTAGGCTTTGGGCACACAGCGGCAGGACTTCTTGAACCCAATTTGAAGGCACATGTAAAAGCAATAGTGAGTAGCTTTGAGGAAGTTCTCCTGAGGCTCTACAGCTTGAAGAGCTTCTTTGGGAAGTGTATACTGCCAGGCTGGTGTTTTTTTTTGCAAACTCTGCAACTCTAGTAATATGGTTTGAAATGAAAATAAAATACAGAAGCTTAGTTGATTTATGTCACTTGCTTAGCTGTGTTTAACACACAGACTGAGTCCTGAACTTATTTGGTCATTTTGATGATTGGCCAATTATGTATAATGAACTGTACACTTTGGCTTTTTATTTCCTGTTTGGCTCTGAAGAACAATTACAATACCTCTATGAGAAAATGTTGTAGACTTTTTAAATGCCATGGCGTATTAAATATGCTTGGATTTTGGCAGTTGTCACTATCCATTACTCTTAAAAAATTATTTGTGAACATTACAGATAAAAGACAATAGAGCTTGAGGAAAGACTGCTTGCCATAGAAGTAACACTGATGACAGTTGTACAACACTACAGATAGCTGTTAATTTGTTTTAAGCTGCGGTCAGCATTTTTGAACAGAAAATTTTACTATAATTTTGTTGTAACCTTTTTTCCTCCATGGAAAATATTATTTCCTTAGGGGATAAAAAGCAAATTTTCCTTAATATCCCCTCCTAGTTGTTACTTTAAAGTGATGTTATGAAACAAAATGAACAGTTTCTCTTCCACTAAAAGTGTGTCATTTTGAATTTCATGTCAAAACGTTTATGAGAATGGAAATTTTGTCCTTTTGTTGACTACCTGTTCTTTTTTTTTTCTTTTTTTTCCCTGAACTGAATACTGTAAAACACCATAAAATTTTAAGTGTTTATAAATAGCAGCATGTTTGGATAAGGAAATATAAATCAGATCTATCTGATTACCGACTTTGGGAAAAGCAGATGAGGAATGAGATACTTTCTGCAAAAAACATGCTGTTTCTATTCAAGACATTTTTCACCTTCATATTGCAGTATAACAGTCAGTGGCCTTGATCCAACATGCACTAAACAAGAGCGTTTGTTCATGCATATCTCCATCAGTGTTGGTAGAACAGCTTTTTTGCTAAAAATTAAGCATGTGCATAAATGTCTGCTGGAGTAGGGCCTAACTTAGCAAGAGACTTCCCCCCCTTGAAGCCCAGTGCTTCACAAACCCAGTTTGGTGAGATTATATGCACAATGCGTTCCAGAGCCGTGCTCAGCGTCTGATGCATCATTTGACTTCAATATGTGCTCGTTTTGGATTCTTTGCAAAATGTGGATTTGAATACAAATGAGTCTGAACACAAGCCAACAGAGGGACCTCCTTCTGTCTTAAACTATTAAATGCCTAAACATCTACAATTAAACAAACAAACAGAGAACCTGACACTAACTGTCCTGAGCTGTAACAGACATACTTATGTGGTTTTATTTTTTTCTCATGTGTGTAATTGAACACAACCAAGGCAAGCCCACAATAAATTACAATGGAACTTCAGCATTAACATCTGTCTGCCCCATGTTGAATGGAGGCAAAAAAAGTCCACTTTTAAATCAGTATCTCTTCCACTGTCCGTTCCCTATAAGGGAAGCAAGTGAGTATGCACCATGCCTTGCCCATCATTATGTTGGTTCAGGTAGGAAACAAAATGCTGGTGCTGGGAGTGTGCTTTCAGCTACTCTGCTCAAACAGACACCCCCGTGGCCCCTACATCTGATCTTGAATCACAGATCAAAGGAAAATGCAGGCTGGTAATCTCAAAGCACACAGCTCTCAGACCATGAAAGCAAAGAACTGCACCTTGTGCTGCAACCGTTAAGGGACTCTGCAATAAATCCTGTTGTGACACTACAGAAGGATAGGTGAAAGCCACCCCCTGTGTTTGACTTGTAGCTGCCACTGTGGACCTTACAAAGCCTGTTCACTTTTTCTTTTTTTTTTTTTTCTATTTTTTTGATAGTGTGAAGGTCTCTGTTATATGTCATGTAGTAGGGTAATCTTATAAGAGCAGTGACTTGCATGCTTTTTGCTAGGAGACAAGAATTTTTGAGGAAATACACATTTATGTCATACAAGTGACAGGCATTGATGGCAGCAGACTTCCCATTCAGCAAAGTGAGGGAGAAGCTCCTTTCCACTCCAAGGCCTGATGCACTATTTAAACCTTGTGTTTGGACCAAAACCCTGGCAAACTATAGGTAAGTGGCAAAACACTCAATAATCAGGATTAGGTAATAAAAATGAAATGGTTTATGGGATCTTTGCAGGTCCTGGGCATGGAGACAAATTTCCCTGATAATTTCCATTGAATTAAAGCATCTGGGGAAAGAGGCAGAGTGCCTGAGTGATGATAAAAGTGCGGAGAAAGATGTAAGTGGTGACCTGAGAGGAATCGAGTGCACCTGCATTGTCACATGGCACTTGCAGCAGGCACAGTGGTAAAACCCATCCTCAGAAACTGGAGATTTTGGCCACAAAAATTCAGCATGATGTAGGAAGAAGGTATAGGCTTACCTTGCTACAACCTCCATCAGGTTGCAAGAAGAGTTAGCCTGAAGCAGAGCTGAGGAGGAGGAGAGAGCAGAGTTAGCTGTGCTGGGGCTTTCCCACTCTTCTACACCTAGCCAGTATGATGCGACTGCTTAGGTTGGCAATGTTGGGAGGGTGGGGAGGAACCCTGCAGAGAGGAAAGGGTTAGGCATCTACCATCTGCCACAGAGAGGGCAGAAGATGCTGGGGAGGGGCTGAAGCAAGGACAAGCACACCTTTTGATTCTTTGGTTGAAGCCCTTTCAGCTTTGCATGAGGCACAAGGAGGAATGGTGGTGTTGAGCCATGCTCAGTGCTCATTCCCTGCAGTTCAGCGAATGAAGTCGTTGCCTGCTGCTTTGGGGAGACTCTTTCACGTTTTAGAGGCTTTGTTTGTGTGGTCATGACAGGTATTTTCTGTAACCCCAAGGATGAAGAAGAACTAGTAGAAATGAAGCAGGTTGCAAAAAGGAAACCTAATGCTGGAAGTTGTGGTGGTGGACTCCATCTCAGAGATGCTTCATCAGAAGCTCTTAGGGAAAGAGCTTGGTGGGGTTTGGTCCTTTCAGAAAAGAAATGCTTAAAGATAGTTCTTGGAGTAATTGCTACGCTGTAGTGACTGGTTAAATGATGGAAACAGATAGGCTTTTCTTCTGGGTGGTTTGTGACAGGTAATACCAAAATGATTAATGAGTTACTGGAGAACAAGTATAGACCTAACTATTAATCTGTGTGGTATTCATGAACTGCATGAGCATAGCTATTCGGCTGGAGAAAAACTCAGAAGTCAGAGCTTTGAAAAGCTTAAACACATAAAAATGTTGCACTGTTTTGTGCCTCCAGGAAGCATAGTAATGTGAAACATCCACCACATGTTTAAATTGTGTAGGATTATTTATATATGTGTGTGTGTGTATTTATAGGGATAGAGAGAGAGAGAAATAAAATGATGTGATATTAGTATTTTAAAGCTGTTTCCAGATATTCTGTCACAGCTTTAAATGCCTAGGATGAGAGAAATTAACACCCAATATTATCCCAATTTTTATTTTAAAGTAAATCAGGTTCTCAGATATCACAGTGGTCAAAAAATGAAATAACCTACAAGAATTAATGGAGGAACTGGATCATGAAAGCCAAAAAATGGTCTGAAAATAAACCTGATTAAGACGATAATGCTCAAGATGTACAAAGGAAGGCTGATTAGCATAGATGAGAACATCAGTGAACAAGCAGAGGAATAAATCTAACATAGACAGCTGCTCAGATCAGATCAGAACACATTTAAAAGATGAAAGACAACATAAGGAGCAATTTCTCATTTAGACTGGAGAGGAAGGCCTCCAGCTGATATGTTCCTTCTATAAATGGCTTTTGGCCAAGACACAAAGCTTCATCCACAAGAAATGTGGTAGTTGGTTTACTTTTATCCTGAAAATCTGTGGAAAGACCATGACAGGAATTCCATTATGAGAAAAGGACCCAAAATGATGAATAAAACAAACTTAATCAGCAATTACATTTAAAATCAGAAAAGCTAGTAGACTGGGGAGAGAACAAAGTTCTGACTGGTAGCTTATGCACATGTGAAGTAAATATTCCCCTTACCTCACAGTGGTTTTGGAAAAGCCCCATTGATATTTATTTATTTATTTTATTGAACGGTCTTCACCTGATTTAAACTGTGAAAACATTATTAAAGTGCAGATTGCCAGCTGTTGATTAATTATTGTGATAAGGGTTTAGGAGTGAGAGTAAGTCTCTGGATGATGAGCCATTCTGTGGAAAACTGAAATATATTATCTCTGCCCTGAAAGACAAAAAACAGAAGGGTAGAGGGCACACACACACTGCAAGCAAATATATGTGATACAGACAAAGTTAGCTACAAGAACTGGTAACTGGTTTGTTTGTTTGTTTGTTTGTTTGTTTGTTTTTAAATTGGAAATAGATGTTTAAAGGAAGGGAATAGAAAGAAGAAAGACCTGAACTTGTCATCTGTAGCTTACCCAGGTTAAGTAATTAGACATCTTTTTATCCCAAGAGAAATTAATAAGACAAAAAAAAATCTAATTTGGCTAATGTTCTGTTATCATTGGTGAGAATAATTCTGAGCTGACATTACCATGCAGTGGCCTTACCAGCCCGATGTGTCTGAAAGCACATAGGGTTGGGTATTTTCTGTAGGCACAGGCAGTCACGGCTGTTGCTATTTTTGTGTCGACTCCTCTAATCACTCAACACATTTTAAAACAAGATATAATGATAGACTGTGTTGCCAAGACAGAAAAATCAACAAAGTATCCAAGGGAATATGAAAAGAAATGAAAATTCAAAATGTATTATAGGAAGAGAAATATAACAGACAAAAATCTTTTGATAAAGTTGTTTCTATAAACTTGGCAATGTCTCTGCTATAAGTAAATATGACTGCCTGTCTTGCGTTGCGTTCAATATGTCCAAAATCAGGAGGGGAAATACAAGGAAGTCTGTTCTCTTGGTATTGCCAGCTGAGTTTTCAGGCCTAATCTGTTCTGAAATTAAAATTAGCTCAAATAGTTGGATTCCACCAGGAAATTCAAAATTGAGAATTTCCTTCATAAATATGGATAAGAAGGAGACAACTTTTTGGATGTCCTAGACAGTGATTTCCATTAGAAAACAAAATATTTTCCCACCAGTTAAACAATGCTATCTCTGAATTTCAGATATTATCCTATACATGACTTAGGATAGAAGTCCCAAATTCCAGTTCCTACTTATGAAGTATTTGTGGGTTTGTATTGGCATTTTTAATGGTAACAATTGAATCAGCTTACATGGAACCCTAGGACTGAGTTCCATCAGCTTTAGCACTGCTGCATCAAACACGAGAAGCTGTAAAAACACTTTGATTTAAATGAGATAGGAAACACCACAGTTTAGCACTCCCATCCTCAGCAGTAGAAGTCCCAATCCAAAACAAACTGACATAACTAGAACAACTTGTGTTTCTGATATCAAAGGATTTTGGTTGCAACCACATATCATGGTGAATTAGGCATAATCTTGCTAAGCTTCTCTTGTAAATGATCCCTTTCCATCTCCATTTTGTTTGGGGGTTGGGATATTTTTTGTTTTTGGTAAGTGGTATTACTTACAAAACCTAAAACACTTTCTGGCAAATATAGGAGAAATAAATTCCTATTTAATTAGGGCATTGTAATGGGAAAAACTAGCAGGTCTTCTTCTGAATCAGTTACTCCATTTATCCAGCAATGCAGAAGGATAACCTTTGTCAGCTGAAATATGTGACTTTCTGGAAATAGATCACTGGTAATTAGTAAAACTAAAACTATATTGTTTATTTTTGAAAAACATGCACTACATTTACATCTGCAAGCCCTGTGCTCAGCAGGAGAGAGTCTGTAACATGACACGGTTGGTGCACTGAGTTTGACATCCCAACACATAGATAAAGTGAGGAGTTTAACTCTGGGCAAGGTCTAGCCCAATCCCTTGGGCAGATCACCCATCATCAGCTGGAACACTTCACTGCAGCTTCTCAAATGCATCTTCCAGTTCAGCTTCATCCCGATCACAGGTTGATGCACAGCTTCATGGAGTGAACCACAGCCCAGTAAGGGGGAAAGAGCTGCTTCAACAGGTACGTACCTTATCCCTTCAAAATGCTAATGTAGGAGCACACAAAATAGCTTTTTCTTCCTGATTTTTTTTTTGTTAGACATTCTATAATAGTTTCTGAACTGAAAAATATATTTGTATCCACAAATAAATTTTATGCAAAACAAAGCAAAAAAGTGTGGCCAACAAAAATGACTAGAAGATTCATACTAAGTCAACAAGAAAGTTGCTCAATTTTACACGAGCTATTAAAACTAATATATCCTATGGTTTTGCATGATAGAATCAGATGTGTGCTTAAAACATGTCTGATTTACTGATGTCAACTAGTACAAGTCATGTACCTGATTGTATCTCAGACTGGATTTTTCATACAATGTTGATGTCAGATGCTATTCTAGGTACTCAAAAAATCTCCATGTCAGCAAAATACATTAACATATTCATCTTGAAATTGGCCAAATTTACTTTTTAGAATTGTATAAATATATCAGGTGAATTATGCTTTTTTCACTGCTTTGCTGATGCAGGATTAAAGTTTTGGTAGATTTCCTGGGATGTGTAATTAACACCCTCGCCTGCTGCACAAATGGCAATGGCCACATGCTCATCTCTGAGTATTCATTTAAAAAAAAAAAAAAAGCTTTTCTGGTGTATCATTGTAGTAGATAAGCTTTGGGTCTTTTTGTTTTGTTTCTAAGCAGATGAGACTAATTGCATTCAAATCCATAAACTAATATAAAGAAATAATTAGAACAATTATCACATAATCAATCTTAAAAACAAGCTTTTGGAGAGGAGGCTGTGATGACAATTTCAATAATTTACATTTTCCTGTTATTTTCTAATTTAAGTATTACTATTTTGCTACTATAAAAATAGGTCTTAATTTTAGTATTTTTTTTTAATTTTTTTTTTTAGTTAAACTTATCTTTAAATGCCCTTAGGAATAAATTTGTACTCTACACCAAATTAAAAGAAAATTTAATATATATAATTTTTGGTTTTAAACAGAATAATTTTAGCTATTTTTTAATTGATAATATTTGATTGCGGGCAGAACTGTCTCATTTATTGTATTTTAAATATACATATTTTCCCTTTTACAGCATGTAATTTATCTCTGAATACTTAAGGAAATCAAACCCCACTGTGAAAAACATGCCATAATACTTTATATAAACTATAATATGAATATGCAAACAAGGCAGAAGAAACAGAGCTCCACAGGAAAGATCATTACAGGTCCTCAGTATGAAATAAGACATTTCAGTGAAACCAGAAAATAACCAAATAACTGAAAGTTTGTTGTTTTTTTTCTTTTTTTTTCCTCTCAACTGGAGAAACACTTCTCACTTCTTCACTTCCTTATGGTTTATATCCTGAATCTGTTTCCTGAAAAATGGCATTGCCTGAGAAATACAGCTGCCTATCAGAATAAGACACACTTATCATCGCTTTTCTTTTGTTTTCCAGAATGAAAGCAATTTTGCAACTGTGTGTATAAAGTGTGTACTTGGAGTATTTTAACATACTGGTACTTTTTAGACTGCACCTTTGCTTTTGCTTGCAGAGGCAGCAGGACGGGTAACCCCTGAAGTCTCTGTGTTGGTCCTCCACTTGCCCAGATCATGAAAACTTAACATGTTCCCTAGATCCCTGCCTGACCCATGTGCCCAGGCTCTGTCCCAAGTCAACCAGGCTGTCCCCACGTCTGGAGTGGGGGTACAGCCAGGAACACACTCAAGGTCAGGACCCACTCAGTGCACTCTGCCAGCAACCAGAGAGTATCTTGACCCAAATGCTGCTCAGGCCAATGGAAAAGCCCCTACAGACTTCAGTGCAGACTTCAGACTTTAGGTCTGAATCCAAAGTATGGAGCTCAGATTTGGTTACTGAAGTTAATATACTTTGAATACTTACGCTAAGTATTCAAAGTATGGCAAGCATTGATATTTGACCTTGAATCAGTTTGGGCTGTAAATGCATTTATTGTGTGATCATGGAAGAGAAACATAAGCTGATCAGGTCACATAATGACTTAATTTATTTTGCAGGGTTGCAGAAGCAAATTCTATTTCAGTAGCTAGAGAGCCTTTTAGTTCTTGGAATTATATCCTAAAAATCTTTAAAAACTGTTACTAGAAAAGGCATAGCAAGTCCCATGTATGTACCCATGAACCTGGTGATATCCACTGTCACCACAGCAATATTATTACAAAATATCTCTAGACTTTAGTAATGCTGTTCAGAATAAACACAAGTATATTCTTTACATTGTTAACTGTGTCATATCTGCTGTTCTCCCCAGGTCTTCCACTAAATAGCTACAGAACAGAAGAATAATCTCCTGTACCACCTTTCCTTTGGGGATTTTTTATCTGTATTTTAGTTTGGCACACAGTACTGGGCATCTTGATCTCGACTCAGGAGGGTAGAATAAATTGGGCACACACAGAAAGTATTTTATAGGGTGGAAGATGAGTGCCTGATTCATCATAAAGCCTGTCCTGGTTCCAGTTAGGACAGAGTTAATTTTCCCTCATAGTAGCTGGTAGGGTGCTATGTTTTGGATTAGGATGAGAAGAGCGCTGATAACATGCTGATGTTTTAATTGTTGCAGAGCAGTGTTTACACCAGGCCAAGGACTTTTCGGCTTCTCGCTCTGTCCTGCCAGCGAGCAGGCTGGGGGTGCAGCAGGAGCTGGGAGGGGACAGACCCAGGACAGCTGACCCAAACTGGCCAAAGGGGTATTCCATACCATCTGACGTCATGCTAAACAATACATAGGGGTGGCTGGCCGGGGTGGGGGGACAGCTGCTCGGGAATAGGCTGGGCATCGGTCAGCGGGTGGTGAGCAATTGCATTGTGCATCACTTGTTTTCTTACACATTATTATTGTTAATACTATTACCATTATCACTATTATTATTATTATTATTATTATATTCCTGTCTTAATAAACTGTCTTTATCTCAACTCACCGGCTTCACTTTCCCGTTTCTCTCCCCCATCCCAGAGAGGGAGGGGGGAGGGTGAGCGAACGGCTGTGTGGTGTTTAGCTGCCAGCCGGGTTAAACCACAACAGTAAGGACCCACCCACCACTGGGACACCAAGTGCAACTATGAGGCTTCTGCAGACCTTACAGGTAAGGGGGACAAAAAAACAGAAATACTTAAAGTCAGATGTCCCTCCTTAAAAGTGAGATTTAAAGGAGTATTCACTGTGCTTGTTTATTTCAGTCAGTCTTGACACTAGATCTTGTGCTTCACTTCAATATCTAAATTGATTTTTAAAATGCCGTGTTAAAAATATTTTCATTCTGCCAAGTGTAGGGGGAAATACTTGCTAGATTAGTGTCTCTAAGTGCTTCATATGCTTGCTGCAACTTGAAACAAGAAAACTAAATGACTAAAATTCCAGTACCTAGTATACACCTATATCTTGTTGTGCAAAGTCACCCTCAGGTAATACCTATGCCCATATAAAATAATAAAAGTTAAGGCAAAAAGGAAAGGAGTATATAAAATAGCAACAGCATGTGATATCAATTATGTTACAGCCAAAAATAATACTTCTTGGCATGTTATGCTTAAACTGTGTTCTGTTAATGTTACTTGGATATAGGCAGTTTTCGATGTACACTTAGAAATATTTCTATTTGAGAACTATTAGGAAAATATTTTGAAATTACAATGTTTGAGCATGTGGAATGAGTTACCTCCCACAATTATGTGAACTACTGTATTGCAGAACTACATTAGCTTCCCTGTAACTAATGAACCATGTCATTAATTACAGACATCCAAAAGGGGAAAAAAAAAAGATTCCAAGGCAAGCCAAGTATTTACTATAAATAAAAGGGTCAAGAACTACAAAGTAGCCATTTCATTCTAAACCAATTGTGTTTAATTTTTACCTTCTTTCTCCTCAAATTTAATTTGGAGCAGATTAACTTGATTTTATATGTCAAATCTGACAGCTGTAGGTGTACCGCCAATGAGAATTCCATATGGAACTAGGATCATGGGAAGATTTTCAGTAAAAGTGTTAACTATTTTAAGGATGTGTTTATTGAGCTCATGTGACTTCTTCTCAAGATAGGTTTCCCTTGTATATAGCTAAGAAACAGATTTTTGCAGGTTCCCCTTTGATTGTCTCATGGGCAAAACTGCCTTCAGTTTTCCATCCCCGCATCAGACCAGTAAATGGCTGCACTCCCTCACCTCAGAGATGTCCTGTGGTTGGAGGGCAGAGCCCCGGTTCTGCACTGGGGCTGCAGTCAGAGTTCACCCACCACAGCAGTGGCAGGAGGAGCCTGTAACCCTATTTCTCCTCACCTGCTGAAGCAAATGGGATGCAGTGGGTGCCACGAACTTTCTGACATCTGTGTGTGTTCCTTGGCTTTTGGTAGGAGCCAGGTCCCACAAGGCTTTTTCACTGTTGTAATGTTAAGGTATGGCAAAATGCAGTGCAAATCCTAGAAATTCACGTAGAGCTAAAAGTCATCTGCTGCTAATGGGTTTGATTTATGGTGTTGGGATGGAGAGTGCCCAGATAGCTCTCTTTGGTGCATTAGAGATGTCTCGGTGCTGGTTGCTGCAACTGTTTAAAACCATCATACACATGCTGCCTGCAGGAAACATAGCACAAATGTTTGCTTCCTTCCTTATTTCAGGCAGTCACTCTGCTCCCCTCCTACATCCTGGCTGAGAGGCATAGTGGGACAAATGATTGTCATTTGCTTATAAACCTTTCTGTGGAGGAGAGTTTGCCTGTCATACAGCTAAGGGCAACTCTCACTGATGACTCCATCCTGTAAGGAGAGCAAGAGCTGTCGGTGGTGAGGGCACCCCATGCTTGTGCTGTGAGAACCGCACCTAATTTCCAAGGTTCTCTTCATTGCCATGATATAAATACTTTGCTCGCATATTTGCTATTTTGTCTCAGGTTAATTTTGCTTGGTTTGGGGGATTTATTTATTTTTATCAGGTGATATGCAGTCCTGAAAAATGTAATAGTGTTTTGTTCTGTGAATTCATTATAATGGCTTGCCTAAGTCATATTGTGTTGCATCATTGCAAGTTGCATTATTGAACATTTTGTATTCAGCAAACTTTTCTCTCTACTTTCTTCTTTTTCCTCTTTGAACCACATCATTTCTTTTCCAAAATTCAGGTGTGAGGGTAGACGGATACACTGACAATGTAGATAGCAAGAAAGAAATTTCCTCAATGAAGCAACTGCATAAAAGTTCCCTAGCCATCCACCCCTGTGTTTGTAACCTAAGTGTTGGGCATAATGAAGATAACAGCAGAAGATAAGTAGTTTATATAAATGTATTGCCAAGGACAAAGGCAGACAAAATTTTAACATATTACTGCTATCAGGAAGCCAGGAAGTGCCACAGTTCAACAAGGTTCCGTATTCTTTTCAGTTAGTTTCAGTTATGTTCACTGTGATTTGAACAAAAGTGAAAAGAACAAGAGGAATGGAGTGGAAGCAAACAGCTCAAGTAGGCTTTACTGGAATGTGGGAAAGTTGCTAAAAGTCATAATAAAATCAACAAAAGAATCCAATGCATGTCTTGACGAAGGAGGCTGTGTTTAAATAAAGGAAAGGGTCAGCTGTTAAAAAAAATATTTGGGCAATAAGAAAAATTACAAATCCTTTCATCAGGAGGTTGGGACTGATTGCATGAGGGTGTACAGGCTTAAAAGTGGCAACTTGTACAGCTGAACATTGCTTTCACAATGAAATCCTGGCTCCATTCAAATCAATGGCAAAATTCCCATCCACTTCAATGGAGCCAGGATTCATGTATATCTGTTTGTTTTTTTCATTCTTGCTTGGTATTTCTATCACAACTATCTGGCAGGCTATTGTCTGTACAGGTCAGCTTTCTATTCATATGTGTCAGGGTTACTGTCTGTTTTCTGAAATAAAAAAAAAAAGTGGAAAAGTGTTATGCATTCTTCTAGTGCTATATCATTCACTTCGTTGCTTAAAGTAAAGGGAAAAGAATTGTCTGCTGCATCTGGTAGAAGGAGGACAAAAATGCAAGTAAAAGGCCTAAATGCTGGCTGTGTGCAATTCTTAACTCCAAGGCTTTTAAAGAGCTCTTATTCTCAGCTCTACATGTATTAAGTTTCGGATATGGGTGTCACGGGATTTAAGTAGGGACAGAATTACTTCAGTGCTGTCTCCTCTTACAAATGCTTCCTGAATATGGAAAAGCATTGCATGGGCAGGAAGGAAGGTGACTTTCATCAAACAAATCTGTCATGCGGTGAGACTATTTAACTCATCAAACAAACCCTGGCATTTCTGCCTCTGAATATAAGCATTAACCTAGAAAAATGAGAGAGATTAATGAAAATTCAAATTGAAAGAATGAAAATAAGAGATAAACTACTACTTTGCAGATGAATGAATTTTTAAAAAAGCTTAAATACACAGAGCTTGTCAAAATGCACCAAGAAGTGCCCTGGTAAGTGAGAAATGACACGGAGAAGGTAATAAATGTGAATGGGGAGCTTTGTGTGCCCCCAGTGCATTGTTTGTACACTACAAAGCTTTAGAAGACTTGTAATTCTACACTCACTGTTGCTTATCTTGAGGAAAGCGCATGCAGTCTGCAAGTAGCTATTGCTATTTTCTTTTTAGAGTCCATCTGAGAGCACATGGACATTACAAACCAAAATGTTTCACATCCGTAATGGGGAGGGCTTTGAAAATTAAGGGAACTTTCAGACAAGTGAAAATCCTGTCGGCAAATAAAACTAGAAAAGAGGCAATACATAAGATGACTTTAGTTTATGGATGGTATGTATCTTGCTAAGTAAAAACAGTGCCCATGATAGATAGAATATACATGGTAGTACTTATATATATATATATGACCAAGGAACATGTCAACAGTGATTGAATCCCACATAAGCAAATGATAGTCACACAGTATTCATCTCCAGAAAGATTTCAGCTCCAGGCTAGATACAGAGTGAATCCAAGAAAAGAGCAGTAAATAAGAATACATTCACAGTTCTTCTAACTCATTTTATAGGCTCTTTTCACTCCTTGTTGCTATTATCCTGGCCAAATGAAGTTAATCAGAAACATTATTGTGTCATTAACTTACTGGAGAGCTGATCTGATCAAATGTATTTGACATTTAAATTAAATACACCTACAAACGTTCAGTTTGTTCATAGTTAAATCTTGCACAGTTCATGGTATAGAACATACACAGTCCTTTCCTTCTGGTGTAGTGTGTGAGCATAGTATTTGGTACGCAAGTGCTGTTAAAAATGTTAGTGAGTACATCATTAACATTCAGTACTGCAGTGGTCATTTCTGAAAGCCGTATCAGCAATTTTTTCTGCTAGCAGTATCTTTCTGCAGAATATTAGTACAGATTTAACACACTTGGGAAGTGCAAACAGCAGGGTTGATGAGCCTGGGATCAGTGCCAGGTTAATGGAGCTACACAGCTTTCGTACCAGCCAGCTCATACCCTACAAGCTTGGAAAGCAGCTAAGGGCGAATACATCCCTCCATGTAAGATGTACTTCAGCAGGGCCAAGACACCCAGGCAAACATCGTAATTACTGATGGAGAAAGAAGCCAAACATATCAACGCTCTTTTCAGCTGGCCATTGGAAGAGAAAAAGAAATATTTTCTGACTGGAAAAATTCATCCTGTATTTCCCTTTTCCAATTCTTCCAGGTTTCTTTCTCCTGATTTCGTTGTCTTTCTTGAAGAGATATTAAATGGTGTTTTTCTCATTGCTAATAAGGACATTGGGACTGGCACATGCACTAATTCATTGTTTTTGCTATTTTATATGTACTGGTAATGATGAGAACCCATGGCACATGCCAAAAAAAAAAAATTTAAGTAATGAGAAGTGGTTGAGGAAAATCGGGTTCTTCTCACTAGAGGAGGGGAGACATTGTAGTGATCTAATTGATGCTTTTCCTCATGTGCAGACTGATAAAATTGACCTACACAAACTTTTCCTATTGGAAAAAAAAAAAAAACAAGATGACATAATGCACAATCTAGGAAATTAGGAGCAGATAGGAACTTAACATGAAACTACTGTATTTCATTCAAAGGGAAATACACATATTGAACAGATTATCAGACAGGTCCACTAAGAGTGGCAAAATCAACTCATTCAAGAGATAGTTATAGAAAGTATAGACAGAAATGATTGAGGGGCATAGGAAAAAGCAGTATCTTCAAAGTGACAAAAAGGCCAAAGATTTCTTTTGGTTTCCATGTACGTTGAATTTCTTCATTTAGTTAAAAGTACAGAAGTAGTAAGTTATATACTGAGATATTCCAAGTCTAGCATCCCAACACTGAAATGCGCTGTCTTGCTCCTATTATATGTTGACCTTGAATGTATATTGAATGAGAATTATATGGTCCATTTGTGGGAAAAAGTCAACTTTCAATTTGAACAAAAACGTAGTTCTAACCACTTTCAGATGACAGTGTTTCTGCTTTCCCTGTCTTTCTTCAAACTCAAAACTATTGAGGTGTAACAAGTACCTTTAAAAGTAGTGTAAACCTGGCTCATGAAAATTGGTAATAAAATCCTTAATGTTTTAATATCACAGGATTATAATTTTGAACTTTTCATCAGCAAGATTGCCTCCTGAAGTCTCTCACAGCATCATCTGGGCAGCTTTGCTTACCATTGTCCTGAGAACATGTGCTGAGAAGCCATCACCCTAAATGTTTGACACGATAGTGTTTAGCCTCTGAACTGAGTAACACAAGTTAAATGATGGCAGCAATCTAATCTAAGACTAATGATATTGGTTGGTGAGAAGGAAGTTTCATTTGATTTTCCACAGTGGTCTGGTGAGAAAGCATTGTGCAGAAAGTGAAAGGGACTAAAGCTCTAGTTTAAGCAAAAATTTATTGAATATAAGGAAACTTGAAGGATACAAATGGATACCTATGATTTCTGTTGCTGAGTTGAGATCTTGTACTACTTTGTGAAGGTGCTTATCTGCATTTCTGTCTATTAGGAGTCCCTGAAAACGAGAACTGTTAAGTTTGTCTTTTGAACCAGGACCACTGGATATTCATTAGTTAGGGTAAGGCTAGGGGTAGGGAGAAGGCCAGCCAGTTCCTGAGACACAGGTCAGCAGATAGACAAGTCCCTTTTCCGAAAGGAACAGCAGAATACTTGTGTGAAGCATACCTGCCAGAGGTAAGAAAGGAAGGAGCACAACTGTTGCCTGTTCAGACCCAAAGAAGTAGTTTAGATACTGCCCAATGGGGCAGCCTTACCAGGGTTATTCCTATTCTAACACCTCTGAGTTTACTGGACATGAGGACTAAATTTACAAAGAGAAGTGTACAATTACCTGCCTCACTGGCTGAATTAGGGCTGAAGTATCTGAAGCAGTAGGATATGCAGGAAAGGCTATTTCTTGCCTTTTTTTCTAATATCTACTTGTAGATTCTGTTTGTTAATCCCTGAAATTAACTGCAGAGGAGAAGAAAAATGGGTCACACCTATGAGAAGAAAATATTTATCCTTCATATTCTAAGCATTAAGGCTTTCTGACAAGGAATTCTGTTTTTCTGTTGTCCTAGCAGATTGTTTGAAACTGAGGATCTGTATTAATGTTTGTGGGACAAGGAACAAGAGGAGGAGCTGAGAGCATGGAAAAGCATTATGGAGGCCTTCTTATCTGAAACACTTAAAAATGAAATACTTGAAGCTTTTAGAAATGTAGTGTAGAAAGTGTAGAAGATCAACACTCAACTAAAAGGTAAAGTTGATGGGAGTCATTTTTGAGTTGTGAAGTTTTGTCATTCTCTGTTACTTCATAGAGTATTTGGCTGATTTTTTCCCAGGCAAATCACTATGTCCTTGTTCCTACAGCAAGCCCCAAGCAAGAAATGAGAGGAAAATGAGGTAAACCAAAGCTCTCATAGGTCATGACTCAGTGAAGGAACCAGTTCAGTTGGTTCCTGGGGTAAGTGATCAGTGGAGAGCAGGACTCTAACTTGGGCTTTGAGTATTTAGGTATTTGTAGTAGCAGAAGCCAAAAGAGTCCAGCTTTGCCAAAACTGATAAAAATTGACACCCCCTCCTCCCCCCCTTTTTTTTAAATATTCTTATTATAGAAGGGGAAGCTGAAATAGAAAGAGTATCTACTTAATATGCTGCAGTGCAAAAGGAGTCAGCCCTGTGCAGGCTGCAGGGCCTAATGGGCTAGGCCGCAGCAGGTCAGGAGCTGGTGGGCTTTGGAGGTGAAGTCTCATTAGGAGGCAATGAAGATCAACTTATGTAAATTTCAAAAATAATCATTTAGAAGTTCTGGTGTCTTTTATAACTATATATTCAGACTATGGACATTTTTCATTATAGTTATATATCTAAGAGTGACAAGTAAAGCTTGCTATTTAGCCTCATCTACTGTGTCTTGCCATGTCTCGTCAATGCATCCCAGCCAACAATGAGGGAACTTTGTTTTCACCTTAAGCACGTGTTTTCTTCTTTCAACACCTAAGCTCACCTTTTGACTTCGGTTTGAAATTCTGTCCCTGTTGAAATTGGTGGAAGTTTTGGCACAGATTTCAATAGAGCAAGCATTTTGTTCCAGGTGCTTTGCTCAATACAGCATATAAAATTACAAACCATACGCCTTTCCTCTTTCTCAACTTCTCAGTCATCCTAGGTATCACTAAGTGATAAACACAAAAATCTTGAGGAAACAAAATGGCATCTTAAAAAATGACCCTACATGAATGATTAAAATACTTTTTAATATATATAATAGGTACACTTATGCACACACATACATAAGATGTCAATGGGATCAAAGCTTTTCTCCAGCACTTTAATAGGTGGCATGTGCCCTAACTTATCTGCTAGAATCAAAACTTATTCATGCACGTGCAGATGCTGGGAGTTGCTTTTTCATATTGTTGGCACAGGGCCACATTGCAGAGCTGTACACCTTTTTTTTTTTTTTATTACAAGCCCATGTTTTCTCAGGTGTTCATTTATCTCTGTGAAGAAGTTTCTCACACCTGTAACCTCAGGTTTAGTATGCTAATAGGAAGAGGTGCTCTTGTTGCATATAAACAGGTCTTAGTCTGTGTTAGATGCAAGAATATGACCATAGAAATATTTTTATATTATTTGAGAAGATTATTTGCCAATATAGCGATTATTCACACGGAATAGCAATAGTTAGCATTTGGAACAGACTAGCAAAGGATTTGGTAGGTTAGGTTTTCTACCATTGTGAGTTTTACTGTCAAAGTTGGATAGCTTTCTAAAATAAGTTTATGTTCAACCTCCAAGATTCGGGCCTAGAAGCATGAACCACTGTGTGAAATGTATACTTACAGAATGATAATGAAAATTAGCGTAATGACACTTTTGGGTTTTAAATATCCATGAGCCCATGATTGTTGTAGCAAGAGGAAGTTACCATGAACAAAGTGAATGAAGATGGAAGGCAAATAAAGCTTATCTTCTTCAAAAATAAAAATAAAATGCTTTGAATAGCTAATGTATTTCTTTAGGTGTATTACGTTCCATGGGATTAATATCACAGAATCGCAGAATGATTGAGGTTGGAAGGAACCTCCAGAGACCATCTACTCCAATCCCCCCTACTCAAGCAAGGTTACCAGGAGCACGTTACACAGGATCACATCCAGGTGAGCCTTAAAATATAAGGCAATCCTTATAATATAAGCCCTTTGTTCAGGTGGGACAGTCTGCTAATTCAATATTAAGTTTTAAAATTACAGAGTGGATTGATTGGAGAATTTCTCAGGATTTAAAAGAGTTCTGAGTTTATACTAAATATCTTTCAGGCAACTTAGGAAGTGACTCGGTTCTTGCCCCATTACAACAATTGTGGTTTTTCTGAAGGCAATATGGTCAGTTCCTATTTCCCTTAATACTCTGCATTTTGACATCAATGCAACTACGAGTCAAATTACTGTTTTTTCCATTGTCTGAGAGACTTGTTTTTCTGCAGTTGTCTACTTCAAGGGTTCATTTCTTCTCCTTTGCAGTCTGTAGAGTTTTATTGTTGCCTCTCAATGACTAGGGACAGGGCTCTGTTTTTTAATTTGTGCACTTATTTGATCCAAAGAGCTGGCTCTTGTTATCTAGACTGAAAGTCACTTTCTCATCCATTAGTCGGTGCATGTTAAAGATCAAAAGTTTGGGGGATTTGTTGATGATTCTAATCTCACAACATTTTTCTTTATTTACTGTTCTAAGAGATTCTGTATTTAGAAATCTGAAAAAATTGTTTTCAATGTCAACATCTAATTATGTCCCATAAATAAAAAAAGCTGGAGCCACTTAAAATAGTTTCAGAGACTTCCCCATGGAATGTCAGATGGAATAGTCTGTAGTTTCCTGGTTTTAATCTGTGCTTTTATTTTACATTGTGGTATTACATTGCCACTTGTTTTTTCTAGTCTTTTGGGACCACTGTTGAAATATATAAGGTTATAAAAGAAAACATATCTTTAAATAATGCTAAAACTTTTCTAATTTTGGCTCGTTTTTATGGCTACTCTGGAAGATGTGCTGTTTTCAAATCTTATCAGGATCAAAGCCTTTAACGCCTACTTATTTCAGAATTTCCTGAGTAAGCCAGAAAAGAAAAGAAAAGAAAAGAAAAGAAAAGAAAAGAAAAGAAAAGAAAAGAAAAGAAAAGAAAAGAAAAGAAAAGAAAAGAAAAGAAAAGAAAAGAAAAGAAAAGAAAAGAAAAGAAAAGAAAAGAAAAGAAAAGAAAAGAAAAGAAAAGAAAAGAAAAGAAAAAGAAAAGAAAAGAAAAGAAAAGAAAAATTATTAGTTAAAATTATATTTTTCCAGTTACTGAAGGAGGACCTATGACAGAAACTGGCTTTTGGGAATTCAGCATGTAGGAATATTCAGGTACCCAAGAGTAACCCAGCATTTTGCAGACAAGTTAATGTCCCACTTGTCCAATGCATGATGGAGCAGCAGGAGCCATCAGAAATATTCTGAAAATCAGCTAACATGGGCAGTGCAGGAGCTGCCTTGGTCAGTGCTTGTTCTGTACCTACAAATGTCCTCAAATGACATATGTAGCTCTGTTTCTGCCTTTGCTGAATCCTGGCATCATACTATTAATCACAGAGACACCGCTACATCATCTGACAGCAAGCGGTACCAAAAGCACAGGTAAATACTAAAGATATTATTTTCCAAAGCCATGCTACCACAGACATTGTATTGCCAGCAGATGACACATTACCTGACTGTACAGAGCCGTACAGAACTGCAGCCCACTGCACACAGTGGCATTGCAGCCTCCTGCTGAGGGTACGCCTCCAGATACTGCATGAGTAGGTTTGATGGGTACCCACAGCAGCTTTGCAAATGAAATCTAAATCAAAATATGTGATTGCTCTCAACTGGCTGTTTAAAATCTTCCCTTTTAAATAGCAGCGCTTTCCTCAAAACCACTGCCATACTTTAAGGAGTATCTCAGAGCAGCAGTGACATTGTCATGACACCCAGCCAGGCAGATTTAAGACCACCTGGGTCACATTGCTGTGTTCATTGCTCATCATAAAAGGTAGGAGCCATCACATTTCCCAGAGGAGCGGTCCTCCAGTCATTTCTTTTTCCTTCTGTTTTCAAGTTATTGTTTGTATTAATCTTTACACCTCCACTCCTGTTTTCAAAGGTCTTAGTAGATGGCTTGTTCTACAATTTCTGGTACAGATTGCTTTGGTCAAAGTACATTTTCTCTCAGTAAGCTCTTTCAATAAAGCTGGGTGAATAATGTCTGAGAGAGGGGTTGAATAACACTGTTGGTTTATTTTGGTATTTGCAACCATTTCATTTGCTTTCTTGAAACTTTCATAAATGGAATTTTAAATTGGTATTATTTATAGGCATAGAGATAGGAAGAATAAAGGCTCTACATGTGTACAGTTCTGGGCACCACAGTACAAAAAGGACATGAAACTACTGGAGAGTGTCCAGAGAAGGGCTACAAAGATGGTGAAGGGCCTAGAGGGGAAGATGTATGAGGAGTGGCTGAGGTCACTTGGCCTGTTCAGCCTGGAAGAGAGGAGGCTGAGGGGAGGCCTACAGCTTCCTCACAAGGAGGAGCGGAGGGGCAGGCACCGATCTGTTCTCTTTAGTGACCAGCGACAGGACCCAAGGGAATAGTGTCAAGCTGCGACAGGGGAGGTTCAGGCTGGATATCAGGAAGAGGCTCTTCACTGAGAGGGTTGTCGTGCACTGGAACAGGCTCCCCGGGGAAGGAGTCACTGCACCAAGCCTGTTGGAGTTTAAGAAGTGTTTGGACTGTGCTCTTTGTCATAGGGTCTGAATTTTTGGGTAGATGTGTGGTGCTAGGAGTTGTATTCGATGATCCTTATGGGTCCCTTCCAACTTGGGATATTCTATGATACATATGTACATGCACAATATTTAAACTGCAATTATGTGTTTATCTTGGAGAGCATATCTGAATTAGGTACTCTATACTCTGGGAAGGGAGTGATAGCATAGGGCTCAGGTGGATTATAATTATCACACACAATTATTCTGAAATATTGACTACTGCCAATGGCTTTTCAGCAATCCTTAAGGTTGAGGTAGTTTCATGGAGTCAACAGAAAAGAATTTTGAATTAATCCATTTGTAAAAAATGCTAAAGATGACGTGGAAATGGTTTGCTATCAAAAAAGAGGCTGTGACTGTCACAGGAAATATCAGACATGAATAACTAGCCAAGATCTAGTTTCAATGTCTTGCAAATTCGGATACACAAAAAATTTGTACAGAAGAATTTGCATATAACCCTCTTTAAATTTTAGCTTAATATTTTTTTCAAGGAATGACCATGAATTTGTGTTTTTCAGGTTCTGCCTTTCTAACACACTTTATTTTCTCACTGATGTGTGTCCCTCCCCAGTAAAAACCACAAGGCAAACAGAGTAGATTTCAAAATGCATGCCCTCCTAAGCTCTTTCCTAGGAATTTTGCTGAGCTTAAATGTCTTCATTATGTGTGAAAAAGTAAATACACGTATAACAAAGAGTTCTTCCTTCTTTGGGCAAGAATGTTATATAATGGGAGAAATATTATTCTTGGCATGATAATTAAAAAGAAATAACACATTTGAATACTACTAGCCTACAAAATGCAGGGCTTACAGCTGGCAAGCCATATAATTTTATTCAAAGATAATTTTTTTCCACTATGCTAGGAGTTATATGGGTGATATGTCAGGAGCCTTTGGCTTTTGTTAGTTTTTGTAGTAACAGTAATACAACTGCAACCATAAAATTTTATTTTACATATTAATTTTGAAGAAGTTATTTTCTTCTCATTTCAACTGTACAGTATTGAGTGAAGTCCATACATACAGAATCCAGAACTGTTTCATTTTCGTAATTTTTCTATGGGATTTCTTCTAACAGCCACAGAATATTAGAGGTTATATATTTATAGGTTCTGTCTTTCTCATTTTGTGCTGTAGTAAAGCTCATGTGATCCAGGCTCTTGCACTCCTCCCAGCATGTCTGCAATCAGCGTGACCTTCCCAGAGATGTGGCTCTGAGCACTGAACCATCTAGTACTTTTAGGGGTAATTTGCACTTTAATTAAAGGTCCATAGGGAAGTGTACCTGTAGCATGCTGCAGGTCAAGCATGGGGCCTTGGGGGCAATGTGAAGCTCTGAAACCAAATGCAACTTTTTTTCGCTGTTGTTTTTTTCTTCTGAAGGAGTTGATTCGTACAATGGTCTCAACACTGGGAGATGGGTAAACAGTACTATTTTGCCTTAAACAGCTATATTCCCTGAGTGAATGGTCAGTACTGAGGACCTTCTGCACGGGAATCTGTTGAGAAGATGGAGCAGTACCACTGCCAGGAAGAGCCAAGGATGTGCTGGCCTCTTTCTCCGTCTTTCCTTCAGTGTTCTCATGTTCCCCCAGTGCTGGTGTAAATACAATACCCCCCTCCCTCCCCAAGAAAACACATCTGTGGTAATATATGGCATCTGTAGCTGTATGCTTGCTTACTGCCAAGTGAGAGAAAACGAGTGGCTCTTGGGCCTACTGTCCCCTTCTCTCACCAGGTCCCAACTAGGCCCTCCAGCACAACTACAGGCCAAGGGCCAGGAGCTGTGCTGCCAGCGGGCATGCTGCAGAGCGGTTGCAACATCACCTTCTGGTGGGAAAATCTCCGTGTTTACCTTCAGTAGGATGATTTGATCCGCAGCCCGGGTGCTGTTGCTGCATGGCTGGCAAGGGCATTCCTTGCATGCTTCTGAGGAAATATTTGGAGGGAGGGAGGGAGGGAGGGTGAGTGGCAACACCTGCCAGCAGCAGGAGAGGCTTGCAGCTCCTACCTGTTAGAAAGGCAAGGGCTCTTCCTATGTTATATTGTCATTATCTCTTCCTCCAACATACTTTATTGTGATTACTCTAAAGAAGAAGGCCTCTCTACAAGAGGAATGCCAACATTATACCTTCCTCATGAGGTAAAAATCAGAAAAAATACCTTCCCTGCTCCATTTTAAAACAATGTAAAGCACTGCTGAAGGTGCCAGAAATACAGGGAGAGAGGAGGGAGAAAGAAAAGGCCGCTCTGGGCCATCTTTCTCCTCCTCCACCTTTGAGTGGCTGCACAAAATAAAAGCCCTTCCCTGTGAGCAGGGTGAGCCAGGCCCACACCAGCCCATGCAGGGGCTGGGGCCTTTCAAGCAGTGGAAATCTGGGGATGGACAGTTTGTGAGAGCACCAAGGGAGTCTTTCAAGCTGTACTCACATGAAGGACTATTGCATTCCCGGGTGCGTTTGCTTGGGCAAGACTGGTAGAAGTACTGATTGCCATTTCAAGGTTGCAGTGTATTCAAGAGGGTTTGCCTTTGGCATTGTGATGGCCAGAGTCCTTTGGAGCCTGATCGTGCACTAAAGAACCTGTCAGGAAACCACAAAACATAGTTTCGCTGTGTGGCGATAATCTGCAGGGAGCCTGGATAGCTGTAATGCTTCATTGCTGCTTCCTCCATGTCTGGCTTTGCATTAACTCTTCAATTTGCTTGCTTTGGCTTCCCTGACTGTTAAATGTATACACACAGGGTCACTTCGAAATAGGAGAAAATCGGCTGTCGCAGTCGGCTGCTCCTCAGCCTCCAAGCACCGGTGCTGGAGGTAAGTGCCTGCCTCCCCTGCGCCGGTGACCAGAACGGGGGATCAGGGTAATGCACGAGGGATTTTTCACACAAATAAAATTTACTATTAAATTTACAAAGACTACTTTTAACTGTTATCAAATGACAAATGGTTTTGAAAGGAGCTCTCTGTCTACTACTCCTGCCTTTGCTTTGCCAACCCCACTAAGCACGGGGAAGCTGTCTTCTTAACCCCTTTTTACAGTTTTCTGCTTTCTGATCTCCTCTTGTAACAATGCAGAAGTTTTGCCATTTTCACTAGGGATATTCCATTCCCATTTTCTCTAGTGCTTCTTTACTTTGATCATTTAGATTTAAAGAGACTGGTCAAAAGATGGTAGCTGGAACATCCCAGACCTCCCTTTGGGCAGGGATTGCCGTCGCCCTCTCCCCACAAATCAGGCCAGTGCTTGCAAGACTGCAGAAGCACCGCTTCCTCCCCCATGCACGATGCAGTCACAAAATGTGGTCTCTCAGGCCCGAGTGATGCAAAATGTTTTCACAGACCTGGGAACTGCTGGAATTTATGGGTAGGGGAGGAAACTTTGAATGTTTTTTGCCAGATCTAATTTTTTGTTGGTATTTACTGCTGCTTTTATTTAAGCAAATGTATTTTAAATATATGATATTTCTTGCTGGTCGCAACTGGTAAAAACAAACAAAATAACATTTGGTAAAAATAGACTTATTTGAAATATATATATTTATGAATGGCTATTATCAAAAGCAAATAAACTGAAAAAAAATAAAAACACATCTTTCTATACTGAAACCAACAAACTTCAGACTTATCCTGTTCGTGACTTTAAAATTAGACTGAAGAGACAGGCAAACAAGAATGAAATACGAACAGCAAAAAGAAGAGGCAAAATGTCTGACAGAAAGTACAACAGATGCCATCCTATGTAACTTGCTGCATCAATTTGACTCATAAAATGGGAACTGGCCTTACAGCTAGGTAAACTGCAGAAATAGAAAGATACAGATTGGGGGGGAAAAAAAAATCAGAGCAGCTATGTCGCTACATATACCAGAAAATATTTGGCTTGGCCGGAGTGTCAGTTTAATGTTTAAGCAGTTCTTACTTTTTTCAGGGTGGTTTATGCATCATTAATAAGGACTGAACTATAGTTAGCTCAGTCACACAGAAGCTGCTCCCATGATCTGAATATCTTGCGCTATGCTAACTGTACAAGTCAGAATAAATATATGATGTTTATAATTCATACTTAAAGTGAATAATGCTGGATTGTCAAATCTCAATTAGCCATGGTTGCTTATTTGGTCTAAGGATTATCTTTGCCACGGACCCTGAGTGCTTTAACCCGACAGATTGCTTAAAGGAGATAAAGCATTGTGCAACGGGGCTCTTCTGTCCCCGGGAACAGCTCAGCTCTGGGAACAGCCGGGGGGCAGAGCTCCCCTTAGCCAGCAAGTCGTGGGGGTGCTCAGACCATGGACCACGCTCCCGCAGCAGGGGGCACATGCTCTGCGCTGGCGCCCCACTCCTGACCCTGGCACCTCCGAGCCTCCGGGCCCGCAAGAGGCTGGCTGGGTCAGACCTGTGGCTGCATTGGCATCTCCTGCTGGGGCCCTTTGCCTGCCGAGGCTCCCAGCCCAGCCTTGGTGGGGACCAAGTCCCAGCTTGCTCTTGCTAAGCAGCTTGTGAGTCCCTGCATTGCTCCACTTCCCAGCAGAGCTTTGAGTTTAACAAGTTGGTTTTGTAAGTATTGGTATATCCAGGTCAAGTTAGCCCTGGCTCCTTGCAGGCACTCTTTCTTTGCAATTTTGGGTTGGATTCTTTGCAATTTTACTACTGAGAAGTTTTCTGCTGATCCTTCATGGAAAACCCAGTTAAGGACAAAATAATGATCTGTAATTATTGTTCTATTACTAGAGAAAGAGATAATGTAGCTCATCAGTAGGTGATTATCAGACAGGTGGTTATCATCCTTGTCATGAGTGTTCTTTTGGCAAGGATGATAATTCCCTGGCAGAGCTAGATGAGCCCCTTCAGGTGATGTGTAGATGACGGTACAGTCCTCTGGGAGGCATTGTGCTGTTCTTATTCACATAGCAGTGACCTCAGTTGTACTAGGAAGGCTTGTATTTAAATATAAAAGAAACATTTGAATATGTATTAGAAGTTCATATCATAGTATATGTGAGACAAAAGATTTTATCTTGTAAATAAAAACTTGAATTAGAAGTTAAAAATGGCTTCTATAAAATAACATTCAACTGTAATTGTTTTTCTCCAGATAATGTGGATGCCTTAAGACTGATTAAAAATACAAGCGAACAAAAGAAACTTTAAAAGCCTTTTCTAGAATTTTGTGGCTGGATTTAGTACTAAATTATGTTCCTGCAAAAGGGAGGGATTAAGCAGGCTCAGTTCTGATGACTATCTCTGATGATATCTTCCAGAGTATCTTGCTGAAGATGCTATAAATGTGAGTACAGAAAATCTAAGCTTTCTTTTTTTTTTTTTTTTTTTTTCCACAGGTAGGTCTTTTCCTTAAGCATAATTTTTTTTTTTTTTTTTGAGATAAAGGCTATATCGGTACCAGGCCAATGGCTGGAATTTCCTGTTGAAAAGGAATTCTTGTAAATACTGTTTCTCTTAAGACAAACATTCATGTCTTCCAGTGAAAATTTCTCTGATTAGTCCATTTAAAGAACAATTCACAGTAATTAGCATCTTTCAAAACTTCACACAAAGTTAATATTGCATGATGTTTAAAAGAAAAAGTCATAAGGCTACTTTTTGTTTAATTATTTTGGAGTTTTTATGCTTAAGAAGGTGTAAGTCCCTTCAAGATTTTTGAAATTATTCATGCACTTAAATCCCATTTAATTAAATGGAAGTTATAAATATAAATATATAAATATATATAAATATAGTGCTTTTTATTAATTACTGTTACTTTAATTCTGAGTTTCTTAGGCATTTTTAAAATTTCTTCAACCTTTTCTTTAAAGGAAAAAGAGAAAAATATATGCAAGTGATCATATTCCTCAAATATGCGCGTGAAATATGTGCGTGAAAACATATTCACTAGTTAAAGTTCTGTTAAAAGAAAGTCAGAAGTCTTGCATGTTATCAGCAAGAATAATGTACAAGAATGTCTTATAGTACTTTCAGGAGATTATTTTCAACCAGCTTTGAGCTCTGAACTACACATAAAAATAAAGATTTACATATTAATTTTGTTTAATCTGAATCGTTCTGATTTGTTTGTTTGAGGATGCTAGGCTTAATATAAAGCATTTTAAGATATTATTTGCCTTTTTTTTATGACAAGTAACATAAAAAATAAAAGATTTCCCCATATAACAGTAGCCGCTGGTGTCCTGTGTCAGGGTATTAACCTTTTTAACCCTGTCAGTTGACTGGGGCCAGGAAATATAGACTAGTCTTTTACTGCTCTTCTGTGTGTCACAACTTTATTACACATCACATTTTTACTCTTCTGAAGTGTCTATAGTACTAAAAAAAAATAGTCTTGTAAAGAGAATGCAGCGTTACATGGCTAAAAAGGTATGTAGGACTGAATACCATATATTTTATCAAAGCAATGTCCTTCATCCAAAGTGCATTATTGTTGCTTTGTAAAATCTTAACATCAAAGAAAGACTCAGGGCTCTGTTTCATATTTTGTAAAGGTGATCTCTGAGTGTTTCTAGTGGAATTATTCAATAGTTTGCTCTATATCATTTTGCTGATGACAGGAAAGCTGTCTCATGCCTTTAGTGGTATCTGTACAAAGTTGTCTTGTCTTTCAAGTTAGAATAAAGCCTTATATAGTTGATTAGCAATAAATATTTCAACTGCTATTAACAAAATATTAGTTCCTACAGGCAATAGTATTGTCCATTACTTATACATACAAAACTGTTCTCAGAGAGTTTGTGCACATCCTCCACTTAGAAGAGTAATGAAAATTATATGGGTGCTTAAAATGTCTTCACAGTAAGATGGCATCATATTACTAGGAGAATCAGACACCCTTTAATTTATAGAAGAGCATTGCTTTACCACTTAATTATAAATCTACAGAGACTTGCACATTATTTTCAGTAATCCAGATAGCAGCCCCTGGTAGAAGAATGTGACCTTCCAGTAAATATCATTTTGATAAATATACGGCAGCTTTGGGCATTACAAGGGAAGCTGCATCTGATTCTCTTCTCATTCCTGGGGTCACATGCAATAGCCTGGCTTCTTGCTGCTCACCCTTATGTCCTTCTCTTCCAGATGGTCACCCATAATTTACCATTCATGTTTGTGCAAAAAGTTCACCTCCAAGAACTATTTCTTGTGGCAACCAGGGCAGCAAGTGTGCAAAGTGGCTTGGAGCATACTCAAACCGTAGGGTACCCGCCTGCCAGGGGCAGGAGTGTTACAGGAATGCGAGTCCTTTCTCCTGTTTCTGCCCCAACTTCAGAGCCCTGCCCGGTGCAGGCAGGTGGCCCCAGCTGTCACCTTTGGCAGAGGGAGCTGCCTTGCTGCCTGTGCCCCTTGCCCCCACTTCTCTGGTGTCCCCTTCGCTTGCTCACACCTCCGCCACTACTCTCCTCTCCTGGAGCAGAGATGTGCATGTTTGATCCATCTCTGATGCAGAGTTTATGCCCTTTGGTGGCTGAACTTGCCCAGCCCTCGGGGCAGCAGACGGGCTCCCAGGTCACAGCCCAACCACTGTTACCTTTTTGCTGCTTTCTGTGCATGTGTGTGGTGTGCGTGTGCTTCCTTAGGTTCCTGCCTCAGCAGCCTCCTTTGATTGAACTCCTGGCCTTCAAGGAGGGTAATATCACACAGATAACCTGAGCAAACTCTGACATTTATTTCCCATAACTCTGTCATCCTCCACAGCAGGGTATTGCTTTGGGCAAACTTTAATATGATCTGGGGAATGTTCCAATGAGACTTCATCGCAACTAGATGGAATTTGGTCCCCACCATCACTTTATTTCTCCTTAGCAGTTTTGATCCTTTAGAAACAGCATCAAAGACTGTGACAACACTCTCTGTGAGGAGTTTTTTGCTTTTTTTCAGCTTTTTCCCAAACCCTCCGTGTGCCTCTGGCTGCCTTTGGTAGATGGCTTTTTGGGAGACAGATGTTTTGGGGATGAATTCAATCAGGAGAGCAGTAAGAAATAAGGTGAGGGGAAGTTTTTCCATTTGGTGAGATGATGCAACACTGCAATAATCTGGAAATAGATGGACTGAACAGCCTTTAACTTGACTGATTTATAAGTGAAGTAGACAAAATAAAGGAGAATATACTTTAAAGAATAATCCTACCCCAGACTTTTCATCTGAAACTAGTTTGATCTGGTCAATAGTCACATCTTCCATTTCTTAAGCTAATCAGTATTTGCAGTTTCCAGTCTCTCTCTCTCTCTTTTTTTTTTTAATACTCTGTATTGAAAATGTTCAATTCTTAACAAATGTTAACTCATTCTGATCTGCGATAAAAATGAGGTATTTTTGAAATTTTTCACAAAATCAAAATTCTGTGGAAAAAATGTTTTTCCATCATTTTTATTGCAGAATTATAAAATGTGTTCTCGACTCTTAGACATAATTCTGCAACATATTCATTGTTATAATCCAGTTTTGTTCCTCAAGAATTTGTAATATGTCAATAATAGTAGTAATCTGGTAATTAATAATCATGTGATTTGTTCATTTTTGATTAAAGAGAAGTGTTCATCTAATTAAAAAGACCTTCTCCTCTTTTAATCATCTTAACCACCCCTGACAGCACTTCACAGCACCAGAAGAAACTTTATAGTGACTGGGATGTCTGTATGGTCCAGAGTGATGCTGAGAGGTTAATTAGAGGTCCTAAACTCAACAGAGCTGTGCTGGCAAAGGTAGAGAGTGCTAAATGTGGCACCAGATAATGGATTTGCTCCACTTTACCATCTTTTTGGACCCTTTAAAAGTAGTACAAAGGCTCATGAAGAGACTACTGGAATTCAGGTTCATGTTTCTTATGTTTCTGTATAAATTATTTTTTTTAATATTTGGAAGTTAAAAATAACCCAGTAAAAATGTGTTCCTTTCAAAATATATTTCTCAATAAATTTTCCTACAAACATACAATTTTTCCAAACAATTTTATGAAGGAATATTTGACTAAAATCTCCTGAGCATCTCCATATAGTCCATGTTTAGTCCAGATCACAGAATCACAGAATAATTTGGGTTGGAAAGCACCTTAAAGGTCATAGAATTCCAACCCCCTGCCATAGGCAGGGACAAGAAGATAGACCTTACCTGGTCTATCTCCATATGGAGATATATATAGCTATTCAAATATATATCTACATATATTTATATAGATAAATGTGGAGATATATGTACAGAGATAGAACAGGTATATCTGGTCTAAATGAATTGCAGATAGAGATGTAATTTAACTAAAATTTCTGACCAAAGGAATGTTCCTTATTCATTAATTTGGTGGGAAGAACAATTTTTAAGCCTTCTTTTTTTTTTCTGTATCACAGAGCTCATTTACATGGGGAATGTTTTACATCTTCACTTTATGTTTTAAATGCAATTCTGTTGTGTTTTTTTTAAACATTATACATGCTATATAAGTATATACTGCCCTGTCTTAGTATGATTATCAATTTTACCCATGACAAAAATGGCATTTCCTGTTCAGCGTTTGTAGCTGAAATATTTTTTTTTTCAAGTTCCAAATTTTACTTTCACTTTTAAACCAAATGGGTATTGTGGGAAGGGTAATTAAAATTGCAAGACATCTGGTTCCAGCAGCCTGTTGAGATACATTTCATGTAAAGCATGCCCCTGCTTTGCCTGGCCCTGCCTTTCCCTCCCTCCATTTCCCTATTGTCTTTTTCCAGCACAACAAATACAATTACTTTATAGCAAATATCATACAAGACTCCTTCCTTCCTTCCTTCCTTCCTTCCTTCCTTCCTTCCTTCCTTCCTTCCTTCCTTCCTTCCTTCCTTCCTTCCTTCCTTCCTTCCTTCCTTCCTTCCTTCCTTCCTTCCTTCCTTCCTTCCTTCCTTCCTTCCTTCCTTCCTTCCTTCCTTCCTTCCTTCCTTCCTTCCTTCCTTCCTTCCTTCCTTCCTTCCTTCCTTCCTTCCTTCCTTCCTTCCTTCCTTCCTTCCTTCCTTCCTTCCTTCCTTCCTTCCTTCCTTCCTTCCTTCCTTCCTTCCTTCCTTCCTTCCTTCCTTCCTTCTCTCTCTCTCAAGTGAAGTTTATCCCTTTTTGGCATATTTTTATAATTCTCATTGCTGGAACAAGTAAGAGTTTGGAACTTGTTTTTAGATTTTAGTCTATATGCAATTAAATGCAATCAACTTCCATTAATAAGGTTTTGGTCACTTAGTTCAAAATGCTGAAACAACATAACCTGTTTTAGGGTTTTGGCTTTTCTTCTGTCACTAATATGGTGTTCATTATCAAAGGACAAAGGGCACTCTGAATTGTAATAAGGACTTTCTGGTTTTAAATTCCATTACTTGCATTAAAACCACTTACTGCCACTAAGAAAAATGAGTATAACTTTGTGCATTTTGTGGCAAATAGGCAGTCTTTTGATATCTTATAGCAGAATGTTTCAGTTAATAGGCCCCTACTTGAAAGTACCCTTTCACACCAATGGTTGCAAGTGCATTCTGCGTTTTTGTGCAAGTCTGACATCCATGAAAAGACAACCAAGATCTGTTTCTTATTGTGCATTAAAGAGGATTCTCTGGAAATTGCTGAATAACTTAGCAATATGTTCTGTATCATTTTTACTGATGACAAGAGAGATGTCATCTCTGGTGCATCTGTATAAAGTATCCTCTTGGATGACTTCTGTACATTGCAATCTGCTTCGTTTCTTCAAATAGGAAACTGTTTCAAAAGCCCTGTTAATTGGCAAGCACCAAAATATTTCACTTATTTGCAAGTAACAAAAATAGAGCGTACTGACTCTAGGGAATCAGTGTAACAAGTATTCCATTAAGAGAGGGGAAAGAAAAAAAAAAGTAAAAAAAAAAAAAGTACCCTTGCACTTAATTCAAGAGCAGGGCTATTTTTTTCAACACAAATATGTCATATCATTTTAGTCATTCAGGTCTTTGCCTTGGTGTGTTTAATCAGCACAGCTATACCAAGTTGGTTTGTCTTCCAGGCAGGGTCAGGACAGTTGGTCAGGCCTGGAAACAGACTTTTATTATATTTTGGTGTTTAGATTAATTTTATTCTGTTTATCACTTTTGTACTTGGAAAAAGAAAGGGGTCCTTTCCAAATAAAACCCTTTTGAAACAAGATGTAGGCTACCTCTCCTGATGGCCGGGGCCACCATCTCAGCAGGCTTCATCTGGAGGACCGATCAAGTGTGATGGAGCTGTCCTTCCCTCGGCTGCACTGCATCAGCCCAGGTGGGTGCTGGGGCAGCTTGGGGACATACAAGGTGTCTGTCCAGTGGACATGGCTCTGTGAACAGCACTTGCAGGACCAAGTCTGGAGGTTTTAGCCACTGATCTCCATTGCAGAGAAAACAGTAAGTCTGCCATGCAAACATGGCCCAATGGTGCTTGAGGCAGAATTAATGAATACTCCAGCTGCCTGCTGGTGTGGTTAGTGTAGCAGCTTAATTTTTTATTTATTTTGTTTTTTTTAAAAAGGGGGTGGGAGGGAAGTTACTTCACAAAATGAAGCTGAATAGTTTTTGAACAATACAAATTTCCTGTAGACATTTCACTTCTTTGAAAACAAAAGAGCAGAGGAATAGGGCACAAAGGAAGGAAAGGACGATGGGAGGGAGAGCAAACAGGGCGCACCTGCCAGCAGGGGGGGGTACAGCTGTGTCTTGTCCCACACTTCTGGTGAGACCAGTTCAGCAGCTAACCTGGGTTTTAAAAGGACACAGAAAGGATAATTGGGTGGTGAATAGTGGTAAGAAGCAACCTGCCATGGCTGAGAAAATGTTCTGTATGAAAAATGAAGTAATTTTCACCACATTTTACTCAATGCTGTTAGCCAAGGATGCTGAGGTAACATGTTTGTGTTGTTTTAAAGCCTGTAAATATTTGGGCTGCCCATTTACATTAGATCTCAGTGGAGACCCTTTTCTTCTAAATCCACAAGGCTCAGTTTTATGGTATCCCTGTTGCATCTGAGGGTGTGTGGGGAGGTGGGGGTTGCTGGAGGCTGCTTTAACATGAGTCGTAAATGAGCCTCTTTTTGCTGTGGCTTGGGCTCATGCCACAAAAATTCATCTTTGGGAAAGCTGCTCAGGATTTGTCACATTACTGTGACTGCAGCTTGGTAATTATTATTCCTAGATTGGGTGTTTTTTTTAAACCCTGAGGGTTTTGATTTAGCATATTGTGTCAGGTCATTAATTGATACCTAGATTGTTATAAATACAGTGAGTCAGCATTGGTCTTCAAATCTGGACCAAAACCTACCTGTAATTTGTCCTCCTGATACCCACAGATTTTGTGATCCCATCACTACTGCCTGCTACAGATGGCCAAGAAATTGGTAACCTGTAATTGTAAAATCCTCTTGAAAGAAGCAAATGTTTAGTGGGATGTGAAGAACCTTATTCTTATTGCTGTCTTCACAGCTTATTCCACCCAATACAAAATGTAAAAGCTAGGAAAAATATCACCATTTAAAACTATAAGGACCGTCTCTTTTACTTCTTACTATATTCATATACTTTTTTTTTTTTTCAACGGCAGTTCAGGCATCAGCCTGACTTACATTGTGATTTTAAGATGCCATCAGAAACATTTCTTTAAGTGACTGCCAATCACTAATTGCATCTCCTGTACGTCTCCATAGACATTACACATAGATATATCGGTATATAATATTCTTGTGGTTTATGTTTGTATAAACATACTGCTAATACTGTGTTTCTCCGATAGAGATGTCCATAAATCTGGATCTCCAGAGATACCTTTTAATGACTTAAACACTACACCAAACAAGAGATTCCAAGGGGACATGATCAGGATGTAATAATGGGCCAATGTCAAAAAGGATTTATGATTATTATTCATATGACTCAACCGTATGCTCCAGCTACTGCTGTAATCTTGCTAGTCTTGGTCTGACATCTGTAGTGATAATGAGTAAAATTGAATTACGCCACAGAAAAAAATCAAGACACTTAAAAAATAACTAGTGGGCTGCCAGAAGAAACATTGACCTCCTCTGTGGGGTCAAGAGATGGTTTTAAAATATGCTGGATGCTCCTGACAAAGTTGAAGCACTCAGAGGATCTGGCAACCAGCTGTTCTAGCTTTATTAGAGAAGAACTTAAGTATAATTGAATTCCTAAACCATATGTATTTATCACTGCAGTTAAAGAGCAT
Organism: Anser brachyrhynchus; assembly: GCF_964034855.1. Classification (NCBI taxonomy): domain Eukaryota; kingdom Metazoa; phylum Chordata; class Aves; order Anseriformes; family Anatidae; genus Anser; species Anser brachyrhynchus. The sequence continues at coordinate 23,896,535 of NC_137705.1, forward strand.
GCATGATCCTATCAAGTTGACCTTAAAAAAAGGAAGTTACCTATTTTGTTTTATATAGCAGGACAACTGGTGTCTGTTCTAAACAATGCAAGGTTGGGGAAGGTGCTTGAATAACATGTATTTTCAGGATCACCTGAGCAGTCATACTGCCTGTCTGTCTTTTCTAGTTAAGCATTAAGTTTCCAAGTGACTATGGTGTAAAGACAGATATTTCTGTTTTGTTTCCCCCTAACAGTCTTGGGTCTGTCTTGGTCTCTTACAGAGCAAGCCTCAGCTCTCTCTGCAGCTGGAGCTGGCACTGGCTGGGAAACAGCAGCTCATCTATGCCATTTCCAGGTTTCTCTGTTTAGTGGGAGGTTAGTAAACATGCAAATACCTCCTGTACTAGTGTGCAGATATGAGAACTCCTTTCTGCTTCTGGATGAACATATAGTGTTGTACAAGGTAAATTTGTGAGCATAGACTTCATTAGTTTCTGTCAAAATCCATCAATCTTCCATTACTGACCACAGCACTTAGGTGGAGGTGAAAACTCATTTGTTTCTCACTAAGAAAGAGAAAACTCAGGTGAAATGGCCTGATGTCAGCCCTGCTAATCCTGCAGTGGTGGTTAGCAAAAGGGCAGCAAGCAGAAGTCAAAGGAGCTCATGCATAAAGTGGGCTAAGTCACAAACCACCAAAGTTGCTATAAAATCGTAGCCAAACATAGCAGTAAAGGACAAATATTTAGGCAGTGTCAGTCAGTCAACTAATGTATGTGTCAGCATATTAGTGAGGAAATCCCCAGAACCTCTGTGGGAGGTTTTCCTTTTGATCTGCCACCGCCTGCCAGGCTGCTGGCATCACTGCTGCAGCCACGAGGCAGGCACGAGCAGCTCCTCTGGGATTTGAACAAGTTGCTCCTTAAGGCAAATATCCACTTCATTAATTTGAAGGCATGCTGAGCAACTGGCAGCAGGTGAGGAGCAAAAGAGAGGGAACCAGACTAAATGAGCATGTCAAATATTTGTTGGTAGTGAGGCAAGCTTGTCTGCCTGCTAGATTCTGGTGCCTCTCCTCATCCTCCCGAGTTCTTCAGCCAAAAGATGAGTTCAACATCTGCAAAGCCTGCAGTCTTGGCCTGCAGGAACACAAGCACTGGTAGATTCGAGATGTTGTCTTAAGCACCTGACATCCTCCATCTATCTTCCTTATTTTTAATTATTTCTAAGCTATAGGGTGACCTAATCAAACAAGCTCCTGTCTGATGTCAAGGCTCTTTCTTTGCTTTAATCTCTTCACATTTCTATACGCTTTCTTTTTCCTCTGGAACTATCAAAGTATTTTCTTAACAAGCACATTAACGAAAAACAAAGTCTGCATTCTTGAATTCTAAGTCACACATAAACCTTAAAGATGCTGTTTGCTCAGTGTTGACAGAAGCAGTCATCTGCCCTAATTTACCTTCATCGTATGTTTTTATTAGAACTGTGAGAGCATGCAAAAACTCACCAGGGGGACATGCGTGTTACAGGGCTCTTTTCTTAAACTCTCTAAGCTCTAATAAGAACATACTGGCTAAAGCACTGTCCTGTATTGAGAAAGTAATACCTCTCTGTCCTGTGTTCCTTCAGTGCTAGAACAAACCTCTCAGGGAATATTCACTCCCTTAAAGACATCACAACAGGAGTGAAGAAACAGGCTTTGAGGACTGGTCTCAAGGAATCGTCTCTTGTCTATTGACATTCTTCTGCTCAGTCCTACCAAAAAGGTTAGCAATGCTTTATCTCTAATTCAGGTGTCTAGTCAGGTACCCCAAGACTAACTCAATTATTTTTCAGGTGTACATGGGGAATGGTTGGTGCCATTGACTTGCATTAATGAGCCTTTAAAAGTAAGTGAAATGCCAACCTATTGTCTATAAGCTCACATTTTCTAAACAGCATTTCCATATCCACTGAGGAATTTTTAATGGTCAACCAGTTGACCAATATTAGATATGGATGTATAAAACCACATGCATAAAAATCAAAGACAGACAATATGAGCTCAACAGTAGAAGGGTTATCGTTGTGGCTGATTGGGGTGCTTCACATTTAACTTACAGAAATCACTTAGATTAGAGAAAGGTGTTATTTGATCTTCCGTTTTTCCGCAGATGCTGCCAAATAGTTTTCTAAATCAGTCCCAAATGTGGCCAGGTCTCTGTATTGGGCCAGTGTGAGTATAGTAGTGGTTTTGTTCCTTCTTGCTACTATTTCTTCTCCCCCCTATGCTTCCTCCCAGACTTTGGGGTGAGAACACGGAGCCCCAGAATATCACATGCATTAGACAAAACAAAGCTCCAATGTGCACTAGATGTAATAACCTGCAATGTCTCCCCTGTCATCCCAAATTACTGGAACATGCTGTGTTTCAGTCCTGCGCACCTACATGCCTGGTGCAGGGTCAGGCGCAGCTCCTCCTTGCTGAAGTGCTTGCATTGCTTTCTGCTTGCCTCGCTTTCTGCTTGCATCCGAGGTCATGGGCACTGTGCTTAGGCTGGTCACCTGGAGGGTGAGGAGGGGGTTTCATGCATTATGTGGCTTCTCAGAAATGTTTTGGGGTCTGCTGGCTGTCCCCGGTAGAACTGGGGAGATTTATCACAGCCAGCAAGCAAGTCAGGCACATGAGACTCCCCAGCACCTGGCTGGTGCCTTCAGCAATTGCATAAATCAGCCTCCCCATTTGGATTCAGGAGGGAATTTTTCCTTCCACGTCAAGGCTGGCAAGGCTGCACATTTGGGAGCTGTGCTTTCTCTTAAAAATTATAAGAATAATCTTCTATGACAGCATAGGTAATCCATTTCTAAAGCGATCCTGGATGTTCGTTAGTAAACTCTTCTATCAGGGGACATAGGTCTTTGGTCAGTAATGTCAGTAACTGCTTGCTTTCTTAATGAAGTTCATTATAATTGAGCTTTTACCTTACTACCTGGACTTTCTTAGTGGATGTTGAGAAACCACTGCAGCCACAGTAGGTGGGCTGTGTAGGGAAACACTCGCTGGGCTCTTTTGTGCTAGATACTTTTTCTGCAGTCTCAGGTGACTGGACTTTAAGACCTAATGTGCTGTTTCAGCCTGATGTTATTATAGTGCTAAAATAAGCCAGGTCCACTGAAACAGTTTGTCACAGTGCTTTGAAAATTCATCTCAATCAGGTAAAAGCAGGTTAGAAAGCTATTAAAATGTGCAGAAAGAGCTAACAGCCAAGTCACCATGAGTACTTGAAGGCAGTAGACTCTTCCTTTGTCTCAGGTGGGTCCAGAAGATGACATTTTCCAGAGCTGCATGGTGAGAGAATCCACACCTACCACTTCATGGCAGGCCTTTGTGCTTTAAAGAGTGTTGAGGCTACACAGAGACACATCTATAATGTCCTGATGTACTCATTGGCACAGGTGGAAGACAAAGATTTAAAACTGATATTTCAGGTAAATCAATGGAAATATGGCACAAAGTGGTAAAATAGATGTTTTCCCATAAATCAGTGAACTGTAATATAACCTAGGTATTTTTCTCTCTTACCCCTGCAAATACTGCATCCATCAGAGGACTGAGCCCCCAAATAGCATATGCTTCTTGCATGTGATATTTTTAATCACTGATACTTTGTGCTCTATTTCACTTACTGTTGCCTTGCATTTAGTTTGGTTGGTTGTTTTTTAGGAAGGTTAATGATGGAAAGGAGTTTGATTATTTTGCAGTTTGCTCGTGCCTTTCATGTACTTCTCTTTACCTGAAAAAGAAAACAGCAAGCATGGCAGAATCCCATACGTATGACCTGGTGCTGTGCCAGCAAAACCCCACCCATCCAGCAAATCAGATTTTTTTACAGTACTTTCTTGAAACATGAGTTTATGAATTTTGAGAAAACATTGTTGGAAGAGCTCTAAGGGTTTGAAAGGGCTTGCTTGGTTTTTATTTGGTTTGCACAATGCGATTCTTGCTTGCAGCAATATTATTTAGTGATGATCATGGCAGGAATAATTCCTAGTGTCAGACAGACTCTTGCTATTGAAGTTCTGTTTAATCTTGCACTTACTTTTAAACCTTTTTTAAAAGAGCGTCAGAGGAGCACTAAGTGCTCAGAACAGCTGGAAAGGCAAAGCTTGGGGCATCACATGCATTTCTATTCCACTTACAGGTGTGAGCTGACTAGCATGACTAAGGGTAAGGATATAAGTGGAAAAGAACATGTGCCATTCTCTGCCCATGTGTACTCAAGGTAAGGTACAGATAAGTCTAAGAGGATAGCCAATTTTTTTACAGTAATTGTTGCTTAATTCACTTCTCAGAGTTTGTATAGAGATCATACCTCATATAGAGTTCATACATCTAAATGAGCAATAAGGATGAAGACAGTTGGAGAATCAGACAAGAAAGTTGTATCATGTCCAATAGGACTGTGTGACGACAGAGAAGCAAAGTGGTTGTAGAAGTGGAAAATAGGGATACAGTAATTTGCTCTATGGATAGATTAATGAAGATAGAAACATGGAGGGATTAGGGTTAAGAAATAGGCAACACTTCTCTGTACATGGTGAAAACATAGCATTTGAATGTTGTGTGGTGGAAAATGAAAGATCAAATTACCAAAAGGACTGAATTCCCAAATGTGTTGAAGCCATTGCTTCCTTTTGATGATATGTACATTCCATGTTGAAGAAGGGGGATCATGGGTTATTTTTCAACTATACCAGAGTGTTTTGTTAGTCAGATGGTTCTAGCAGGTATGTAGAAAAACACATAGCTTAACAGCTACAATGGTTTGTATAAAAGAGATCCTCTTTTATAGTTTGCCATGCAGAAAGACTATCTAGTAAGTAATCAAGTCATGGCTGTCTGAATGGAAAAGAACAACTCAGCAACAGGCCCAGGGTTCTTCATGCTCAGTCTTATTGTCATCTTCTGCAGTATCAGCCTTTCCTGAGACTTTTATGTTGGAAATGGGCCTTATCCACTAAGGGTAAGTACTTGATACAAACACCAACAGGTTAATAGTGAAAAGCTGCTCTTTCCTCACTCCCTATAGTAACACATTAGAAGAGCCATGCAGGCAAAGTGCACTGGTAAGTGCTTTGCCATAGAGAGTAAAATACAGTAATGAGAAAAGAGAGAGTGGCAATATCCAAGCTACCTTCATCAGCAACTCAAACATGGGTCATAACTGTAGGAAATGTAACCAAGCTTATCGGATCCTCAGCAAATGTAACCAGCATAACTTTCTTTTTCAGAAAAATAAGGTTTCTTTTTCAGAAACCTTATTCAGATTTACAAGGATCTGGCTCTCTGGCTTTTGTCACAGCCAGACTAAAAAACAACAGCAACAACAAAAAACACATTCCCTCCCCAGCCCCCCCCCCCCCAAAAAAAAAAAAAACAACCAACAACCTGACACCAAAACATTAGGCCGTGTTATAGGTTTATCTTAAGATATTAACCAGCTCTAAGGTGCTTTGCTGGGCATGAAAGTGTGTAGGAATGCTCGAGTGTTCTCAAAGACAATGGCAAAAAGAAATCCCATACCTTAAATTGCATTTGCACACTGTTAACAAAGGTCTTTTGGTAGACTGCAACCTGTACTGCTGCTAAAATACCAAAGCTGTCAATCTAGGAGCACAGTGTCCAAAATCAACCCTGGGAAATTTCCTTCCAATAGTCACAGTGTGAGAATAATCACTGCCACCTTTGTATCATAGGGATTTCATATCTTTCAACAGACTTTTCTATCATCCTTGCAGTAGTGGTTTGTGAAATGAATGAAGTCCCATAAGTGAAAACATAAGTAGAGTAAGTGACCTTCATACATAGAGGTATAAAATAACAAATCAAGCATCGCAACAAGCCAGCAGCTCAGTGTGCACAGATGGAGACAGACAAAATAAATTAAACTGATTTTGATATCTGCTGTATTCCCCAGTATCTCAGAGGCTCTGATAAGTTGCACAGGTATTTTTTGCTTTTGTTTCTCAGTTGCTTATATTCAGATTTTTAAAAACCCAGAATCTGCTTTATGGATATTTTCTCAGCCATTAAATAAGGAATAAAGGATAAATTAGGAATAAGGAATAAGGAAAAGGAATAAGAATAAATTGAGGGAAAGACTACTATAAATTCAGTAACTAATTGGGCTGGTAATTTAATCATAAATTACGTGTCAATTTAATTTTTTTTATTATTTTCAGTAATAATGTTTACTCTGTTTTGTGCTCTTTAATTTGGATTAAAACCACTGCTTTAAACCACCATCTTAAAACTCAGAAGAAAAAAGGAACTTATAAAAGGAAGTAGCTCAATGCTAGTTTCAGGATGTTTTTATTAGAATACTTTTAGAAGAAATGGTTGGTGAAATATTGTTCTTGTAGCTCAGTTTTCCTTACTACCGAGGAAAATCAGAAGCAGAAAAGGAGGTGGTTTCTGGTCACACCACAAGTCTTAGAGAATTAGGGCTCGGTCTCTGCTTACTGTTTAAACTCATAAAATGTGTAGGCTCATTGCTCAGTTCAGCAGTGTTGCTTTGAGTGGCTGGAAGCCATACCAGCCCATTCACCCAGCCTGCTTCTAACCAGATGTACGAGCCTTTCCCTACCTTTTGCCTCAGTCCCAACAGGAAGGAGATGCCGCATCCTTCTGTAAGCAGAATATGGCCAATGTGGAATGTTGTGCCAGAAGAGATTTCTTTATTCCAGAGATTCATATGTTTTATAATGGTAACTGAAATGCTTTTCACACAAACTGTAGCTGTGTCAGCTGTAGCTGACACACTGAGCTCAAGAGATTTACACCAGGAAAGAATTTGAGCAATACATCTAGAATATAAAAATCATAAACAGAAAAAAATGGGTGTTTTTCATTGTTTGGATTCTTTTAGATTGAATGTTACTAGTTTATATGCTGAATTCCCTGAATTTCTGGGAGTTTGCACGCCTCTTCTGGGGGAAGAGGCCCCAGCAGAGGCATAAACTCAGAGGCACTATTTGGTACCTGGTCCCATGTTTTCATCTATCTAATTTCATGTATGACATTTAGCTAACTTAATACTCAGCTACATGACCAGCTGTCTGTGCATGCAGCACTGCATGAACATTTTTTCTTTCCATGTTTATCTGTGCTTTTTACACCCTTTCATTGTGTGGAGGGCTTAAAACAAAGTCATAAAAAGCACTGCTGTTGCATAAATATGACAAAGCTCTGAAACAGAGGAAAAAGTGGGTTATTGCCCTAACCATTCAACCAGCTGAAATGTTTTCTCCCTTTAATCAAATGTCGCTGTGTCATTAGCACGCTTAAGCAAAGAGCTTAATAGGTGGCTTAGTCCAAAGGTGTACAGCCCAATATCAGAAGAATCCTGCTTTGTAGTCTGTGTCATGAGAAGCAAACAGTAGGTCATGCTCTAGAAGCTGTTTACAAAAACTGATCTGGGTCTGACGTGAAGCAAAGGTTCGTTTTCAGCTCTGAGCCTCTTGGCTTAGTGGCCTGTTGTTTCTGTGCTGCCCAGAGTTCTGTTCTGCTGGAGACAACATGAGTGTCCTCTGGTGGCTGACAGCCTGCAGCAAGTCCCTCGGGTCTGTAGGCACTGTGAGCTGCTGAGCCAAAACATCCCTTAGTTTTATTTTTTGTAAATCAGATAGTCTTTCTTGCCATGCATGGCTTCAGTATCTCATTTTCTTTGCAAGTATCCTTATTCAAAATGCCCTGCAATGACTGAAAACACTGGAAGGGGCTGTGAAGCCTTGCCTCCCTCCCAGCTCCACGCCGTGGCCCTGCTGTTGTAGCGCTCCTGCCACTGCCAGGGCTGGGGGGAAAGCGACAGGAAGAGTTAAACGACTTTTACCGTGAGATTTTCGTAACGATAGGCTGTGTCTATGAAGGCTTGTAACTCAGCTTGCGTGCGCCCACATCACACAGTACTGTGGGAGCTGCTTTTGCCACGAGAGCTAAGATTACATAGCAGTTTCCGTCCCAGCCTCGTGATTCCACACATGCACATTTCCAAAATACTCTGGTCTCGGGGATGAGTGTTTTTTTATGGACTTGCTCTGTGCCAGAATATTCTGCAAAATCTGTTGAGCTTTTTGGGGGTTACAAGAGGATAGCAATAATTCCCTTCCTGTCAGTCAAAACATTCCAACCACCATTTATTTCAGCAAGAAACAAATAAAATTACTGCGGGTCCCACAGTGTGTCTCTTCACGCACCTTCTCTTCTACAGTCATTCTCCTCTTTCCAGGCAGCATTGCTTTCACTTTCCTCACTGAAATAATTAAAACTATCTCCCTCTGCTCTCTTTTCCTTCCAAGAAATCTGCTCTTCCTTTTCCTAGAACATATTTGCTTCTTGTTTTCCCCTCAGTCTTTATAGCAGCTGCTCCCCTGCTTGGACAGTAGCTGTTCCTTCTCCCAGGGAGAAGATCCCATAGTGTCACCATCTGTTGCTAAGACCACAAATGGGTGGAATTTGGCCCCATACTGACCACTTGGACAGGACCTTAGGCTCAGGGTTCACAGGAGTGCCCTGGGAGGATTTCAATGCAAAAAAAAAAAAAAAAAAAAAAAAAAAAGCAGTGTTTTATTTTATCCTACACCATTTTAAAGCAAAGGGCTGGGACAATATTTGAGCCGCAGTGGTCCCATGGTTTCCACGATGAGTTGGCTGGAATACCCCTGAGGACTGCACCTTCACTGCTTTTTATTTTCCGTCATGAGCATGATATTGCAATTTGGTCGAGTCAAACTCACCCTCCTCACTCTGCCTGTCACTCGAAGGAGCAGAGCTTACCTATCCAGAGCTCAGAGCAGAATCTGGCCCTGTTACTTTTTGGTATCTTTCTCTGTTTGTAAGTTCTGTCCTCTGTAGTTGAGCCTGAATGAAATGGTGGCATCTGACATTTTAAGCCAAGCTCTTTGTAGCATCTCAGAATTAAACACTCTCTCTTGTTTGGTTTATCTTTACTATCAACTATGATGGATCTACAAGCTCCAGGTCCTTTCAGAAAACAAACATGACTGACAGCAATCGTTATACAAAAAAGCTGAAGAAACCATGCTTTGATGGATTTTCTGTTAGGATTCATGATAGCATGGAGCTAAAAGAGAGAAAGTAGGTGCTTTGGAGCATAAGATCGTAAAATGCTAATGTCAGTGACACAGTGGTGGACTGAGTAAATATAGAAAGGATTTATTATGAAGTTCTTTAGTGTTGTTGGCACTGGCAGCAAATTGCTGGGCAACATTATATCACCAAAATCCAGGAAATAGCACAAACATTGAACCACTGTATTTTCAGTGACAATAATGAGAGAAGCTTTGGTATTGGTTGGCATCCCCACAAAAGGCACATGTTGGCATGTTCAGGAATGTAAATGATAGATTTGCTGCTTGAAGTTCATAATTATTTAATCAAACCCAGACTGCAGAACCTGGAGGGACATCGTGTATCCTTAAAGGAGAAGAAAGGGGGAGAGAGCAAGAAAGAAAAGATAGTCATACTTTGCAAATGATGGAAGGTATCAGTCCCCTGGGTGTGCCTACCACATATTTGTGATTTCTGCAGAATTTGTGGGTGATCTTTTCTGCTTTTCTACCACATCACCATATCTTTAAGTAGCTCTGCAGAAAACAAATTGCCAACAATCTCTTTTATGTGCTGATGGAAGTCAGATCAATTATTTCCATTTCCTTTCATGGAAGAAAGTAAATCTACAGATCAAGACAGGAAACCACTCATTTGATAAACTATTTCTACACTACTGTACATACACACACACACACACCCTCCCCCTTCTTTCCTGCAAACAGACACACACAACTGCAAACCCTCTCTCTTCTAGACACACAGAGAGGCACATTATTTTTAGCTCACATTTCACGTTTAGATTACTATTACAGAATTACAAGAAGACTTATTTTGTTTCCATTTTTTGGAAGAAAAAATAAAAAGAAAGAAAAGATAATGAACATTCCGTTTTCAGAAATAAATCTCCCAGCACTGTATGTTCTGGCTTGTAACAGGCCAAGCAGCAGAGGTCTGCTACTTTCCCAGCCTGGGCTTTGTAGCCGACTCAACTTTCAATTTAGTCCAAGCGTGATGGAAAAAGAAAAAAAAAAAAAAAAAAAGTCTTTCAAAAGCAGTAATTGTGTGTTTCTGAGGAGAGAGAACAAATTACTAAATCAAATTAGCATTACATTTCATTCCTAGACCCTAGGAGATTCAAGGATTTACATAAGATACTTTCTGAAATTATGTTGTTACTGTAAACATGAAGATTCTGCACAAAATCCCCAAGAAGTGATGTGTCCTTAGGTGATGTCACCATACAATACTTTAAAAAATTATGAAGTAAGAAATACTTTAACAGCACGCTATATACACAACCATACTATTTTTTTAAAAGAAAAATGTAGGCTTTTATTATATTCTGTAAGATTTAATACCATTAATCCATTCACTGTGTGTGCTAGGAATACTTGCACTGTTTTTTTCTGCAGTATCACTTATCTTTCATTTCTCTCCTTGTGGACAAAAATGTTTGACTCGTGGCTGTAGAAGATTATGTCCAGGCCCCACACAAGACTGTGGAAGTTACCACAGATTTCTAGGCAGGCATCATTTGATTCAAAAAGCTAAAAAAGGGTGCTCAACATTACTTCATTTCCCACCTATTTTTTTTTTCCTCTAGTGACCTCCTCCTTCTTTGCATCACCAAATTCTTTGTAATTCTATCTCACTTTATTGAATTATTTTTTTGCAAAACTGAGGTAGAGCAAAGTTTCCATGTGGGGCACTGCAGCTCATTTCATGAGTGCTCCTGCCCTGAGGGCATCTGTGCTCCTGCTCCCTCCCTGTGCCACAAGGCTTCTTCCAGCTCAAGTTTTAAAATTAATTCTAGTAAAAACAATGGTGCAGTAATGAAAATAAAAATAATAATTAAAAAGGCTTCTATGTCTAGGGCATGTGCAACCAATAATTAGTCATTTGAAAATTAATCAGAGTATAGTGTATAGAGTTTTATTGTAAATGTTATGAGTTTCAGGTCCTCCAATGAACTGCAAATGGTGACAGGAGAAATGAAGTTAAATTGTATTTATGTCTCAAGATCTATAAAGTATAGTTAGTATTATTGTACTTGTCAAGACAGGACTACTCTATCTGAGGAGCTAAACCACAATAGCAAAAAGAAAAATGGAACTTACGTTTAATTTTTTTTTAATTTAAAGATTGCTTTGACAGCGCTAGAAAACAAGGACAACAGTAAAACATATGTATGTCAAAAAAGCTTCATAACTGTAAAAAATATTTTGTGTTGTTTTTTAAAGTAGGACTAAACATTTCTATTTATCCTAGGACTCTATGTGTTTTCTGTGTTTCAGACAATAAATGCTCCCCACAAATTTATGTAATTATATGTAATATATTCAGGAAAACTAATTACTGAAGCAATTCATGTTTGGAAAGTTATTTCTAAAGCCAGAGGGGTAGAAACATTTTTATAATGAGAATTCACATCCCACACATAATTTCTTTTATTTAATCTACCTATTTATAGAAACCTATTATATATATAAAAGGTGGAAGAAATTCAACAGCTGAAAAGCATATGAAAAATATGCAAATTGTGTCATAAACGGCTGAAATACAGGTATTTTTATACTCCTTTATTAAAAATAATTATGAAGCTAAACATTGAGTTCATATCAGATACATATGCTACCACTCTCAATGCGTCCTTCCTCTACCTCACAAATAGACATGTATATTACTATAATATTGGGGAAAAATGAGCAATGACCCCTTCTTCTTATCTTTTGTTTGGTTGTTTCTTTTTTTTTTTTTTTTTGATAAGGAATGTGGACTTTACATTTAAATTTCCTGTTTTCTGTTTGTTTGCTGGCACCAAGACCACCTATGTGATTTACATTTTTTTTGTGCTTGGTGCTTTTCTAAAACAGAATAAGTAACTCTCTTTTTAGCTCTCTGTTGCAAACCTCTAAAACTGATAACAGCTTTTATATAAATTCTGTGATTAAAAAAGATGTGAATAGGCTTTACAGTTCTGAGTACGTTTTACATATATATAAATTACTAAAAACAAGCAGGATCACTCAGAAAAGTCTTCACTCACTGATCTGCAAGGATCAGCCAGAGAGGGGAAGGAATATGTACAATATCTAATTATATTCATATGAAAAACATAACCCACACAGAATTTTTTTTCTCTGTTTCACAAAAAGCTTCATTTCCTGCTAAAGTTTCTGGGTGTGCTGCTTAGCTGCTGGTCTTTCTCAAAGGCTGCAATTTTGAACGAGGCAGATCCATTATCCAAATACATATGCTCTCTGCAGCTGCAAATCCAGCAAAATCAAGGGGAGACTTCCCAAGGGGAAATCACACATGAAGATCAGGCAAACCAGCTGCACACAGGCACAGCTTCAATGAGACCAAATGAGCCACATCACTTCACACCAGGAGAAAAGTTGTACTGAAGTTGTTTTTAACTGATATTTTAAAATTGGCTCAATCTCTCTCTACAGATGAGTCTCAGTATTTGAAACAGGTAGAACATGTACATGTCAATAGGTCTATCACCAATAATATGTTATATTGTGTTGTGTCACAAGGTGTGTTGAAGAAAATCCCACTAATATAACTAGGAGTCATGAACTAATACAAAGAGAGAGAATTGGTTTTATTTATGAGAATTTACCTGTGCTCCAAAAATGTGTTGCCATCTCAAAGCTTTCTTTTTTTTCTTTCTTGTCAGAGATGCTTTCTATTTTCTTTCAGCTTTTCCTCATACTGCATACAATCATTTTAAGTCCTTGTGCACAGTCATCATTTCAAGTGCAATTTGGATTTTTAATACATTTTTGCTTATTTTCAAGAACTATGGAGAGAAAGATAGCATGAGCAATGGGTGCTGCTGTAGATGATCTGCACCTGAGCTGTCCCACCAAAATCACACATACTGGCCTTCATGGTTTTTGTTACAAAATACAATCAATGCAGCAGGTATGTGTTTATCCATACATTATACTCTCCAGTTTATATGACATATTTGTGATATTTTTTTCTAATATCATAATTGTGACTCTGTGAGCTTCCCAATCCTGCAGTTGGAAAGTCCGTCCAATTTCTTCCTGATTTCCCCAAGAGAGCTTGTGTGCACCAGCAGACTGTGTTTGAGGAATTAAGAAAATGTAATTATATGCTTAGATATCTTATGTCCCTAAATCGCTTGCTGATAAGTAGCTGCCAAATTTTAGCCCTGTATTCTTGGTTGTCTCCAGCACTGGGAGCTTTGTGGGTGTCAGAGGGACTTTTGGCACGTTCCCGGAAAGGTGCCAGCCGTGCTTGAGCCAGTTGTGCTTCTTGCTTCTGCCTCTGTATCAAACTGCACGTGTCTTTGAAAACTGAAGTTGTTGATGGTGAATATGTGCCTTAATTTGTACTTCAGCAGTTTCAGTTAAATTATAGCTCCTCTTTTACTAGCTGTATTCCTTCTGCAATATAGGATGAAATCAGTTCTTCAGAAGTTGCTGCTTGGTTAGAGTTCATGTACAATCGTTACCAATGTTTTTGTCTTAAAAGATCTTTCTTGACAGGCACATATAGAACACAAAATATTTAAGCATGGTGCATTTATGTCAGACATTCACATAGTAATTCATTCATATCTCTGTATATCATACAGTTTTGTGTACAATGTAAATAGCACATATTTTCCAAACAGCACTTATGCTTCAAGCCTAAATCTCCATTTATCCAACAAATAAATTTCTCCAACCCTTCAACCCAGAAAGCTAAACACTTGGTTGAAGTGGTGAACCCCTAAGTTAATGACATGGTCTATGCTGACGTCACTGGACGTGACAGTAATTCCACAGCATAAAACACAGCCAATATAATATCAACATGCCAAGCCTTAAGATAAAGTTTAAACTGAACCCCTTTCCGTAAAAAAAAAAAAACTGTTTTCACAGTTGAAGTAGTTTGCAGAAATTTGTTTATATAAACAGAAATGTCATTTTTTGTAGGAGAAAATGTACAAGAAACACCTACACTGGTTATTTATTTTTTAATGATATCTGTTTCAATAAGAAATATATTTAATCATTTTAATTACTCTAATTTGACTTTTATACTGTATTAGTGATTATACCTTTTTAACACTGTTATATAATACAATGACAAAGGGCATTCAAAATAGACTGTTTCAGTGGCTTTAAGTGACAATGTTTTGTAGCTTTTGGTTTAATGTTAATATTAATGTTTCAGTTCATTTTTCTACCTTGCAATACTTTATTTTCGATTCCAGAATAACTATTGAGTTGGAAATTCTGATTTCTGATCAGGAGGAAATCCTTTGCAAATCTGAAGAATTTGGAATTTATATGTTTTTATATCCTTTCTCTGTGTCTCAGTTTCCCCTTTTGTAAAAAGGAAAAAAATGGTCCTTCCATTGTGAAATACTTTGAGATTGACTTACAAAAAATTATTTATGTAAAATTGTTTTGTTTTGCTTATCGTGTTCTTATTCTATTTCATCAAGTCCTCTATGGACCAGATTCTCAAAAGCATGATGCTACCCAAAAGCTGACTCACCCATTTCTAACCTTCCTCCTCTCTAAAAAGTCTTTCCATCATGCCACCTCATCACAGCAGCTCCTACCCACTGCCTGCTGTGATTTTTCCCATTTCCTCCCCTAAGGCAGGATGCGGGCAGCAGCCCAGTGAAGACCCTGAGATTTCTGGTGCTGCCATAGCTGAGCCATGGGGCTGCTGCACTGGGCGACCGGAGCGGTCTGGTGCAGGCAGTTTCAGCCCATCCCCAGCTCTGGCCTCTCTGCCTCAAGCTGGTGTTCACTGCAGCCATGGCAAGCGAGTAGCAAAAGTTGTCTACAAGCTTGCAGGTCTGATTCCCTCTTTAGGAGAAAGACCAGAAAAAAAAGGAAGTCTTGAATATCACGATCGCTTGTTTTTTAATGTTTCAGTCACTAACTTGCCATGTTAGGTTCTAAAACTAGACCATGACCCTGCAGTGGCCACATCATTATTACCACACCCAAGATAATGGAGATATCACCCAGATCTCAGCTGGGTCCTGTCCTGTCATCCAAGCAACAGCTGTCCTGAATTAAACTCATAACCAGTCACTCTTGTAAGGCAGAATATTGTTCAGAATAGGAAATGTGTAAGGAAAATATTGCTGTATAGATCCATTTTTGAAAAGTTAGTATTTCTGTATGAAAAGAGTTTAATACACTTTAATAACACCAACCAAATATGTTGGAATATATTTGGATACAGTTATTAGCACTCAGGTAGACTAATGTAACTGTCTAGGAGATACTCTTCAAAATGAGCCTGGCAATACAGAGCATTTGCTTTCTATACTCTTTTGCATTCTGCCATCACATATCTATGCTGCAATTTGCAATGTATAATATTCACATTATTGCCTTAACTACCATGTGCTTTATGAGTGGCATGTGACAGGGACTTTGAGGGAAGAGGAGAGGGAAGGGTTTCCAGCTGCTCATGTATCATGCTTGCACCCACCTGACAGCTTCTCCAGACAGGGTTGTACGTCCCCTCATCAGTTGGAGTGAGAGGCAGGGCATGCAGCTGGCTTTGCTGTTTCCCAAATGCTATTGCAGAGTGCACCATGGGGCAGATCAGGATCATGGGGTGTTTTGAAACAAAATGGCTCTTGGCTGTGCAAAATAGAAGTAGCCGTTAGTAACAAAAGTGTGGGTATTGTGCAGCACACATAAACTCATTTACTTAAGCAAAACCATGCAGATGCACCTGAGGTTACCTATTGAACTCTCTGAAATACATAGCAGAAACTAACTGTGCAGTATGCTGATCTAATTGTGCATACACAAGGGAAAATGCTTTGCTACATTCTTAAATAAGCTCTGTAGATAAATTGGATGCTATCAAATTAATAAGTTTATACAATCAGAAAGCACAGGAGATATTGGCTATCCTTTTACTCCAGAAGATAGTTTTGTACAGCAATAAGCAGAAGACCCAACTATACAGTGCCAAGCGTATCTCACAGGTAACATCCAGAACCCTGGGAAAACAGGATGTATGAGAGGCATTTAAGAATACTATAAGGTTGCCGTTAAAGATAGAGAAATAGCAAAATTGCTGTTCAAGTCTTATTTAAATTCTACTCCCCACTGTTTTCCATTATGTTTGAAAACCTGGAAACAGTTCAGCAGCCTGTCAAAAAAAAAAAAATTACTTTTCTGTAAGTGGGAGAGCTGACAAAATTACAGCAGCTGGGTATCTATTCCTCTGCACTTCACTGTGCAGAGCTACAGTGGATCTTCCTGCAGAAAGCTAATCAAGGTGGAAGAGAAAAATTGGTTTCATTAACAGTCTCTATCACTGAAGAGTCAAATAATTTTTCACTCTTAAGTTGCTTTCAATTACAGAGATATTACTAGAAGTAGTTCTGTGACAGAGAGTTTTAACGGTGTTTTTTCTTTTTTAGCACTTTGCTTATTGTGCTCTCCTGTTGCACCCATTGGTGGGTGCAGATTAACACCTGCTACTGTTTTTACAGAAAATGATGAATGGTGCCATTACTGGCACAGCTTTATGTGAGCAAAATTATGCTTGTGCATTTTAACTTTTGTAGTTACAGTAATTACCACAATTACTTTCAAATTATAGTTTGCATGGACCCTGCACCAAAGCTGAAAAACTGCGAGCAACCATCTACCCACGGTTCTTGGAGAGGACTGTAGGCAAAATGTAAACTGCGGGCTTGCTCCATGCCTTCCTTGAGTCAAGAGAAAGCTATAAGGCACCCGACTTGTTTTGCCCTCAGCTAGCCATTTTCATAACACTCCTCTCTAAGACATGTATAAGGAACTCACATTTCAATTTATAGCTATATTTGATTCAAATATGAAGTGTGTAGTTCCAAAGCTTGAGTCAAATCACAAGTGCTTATCTGGATTTTTGCAATCTGACCCATGTGACTGAACTAATGGGCAAAGTTGTACTTTGGAGTTAACTGCACACATCAGTTGTACCAGCCATTATAGTTCATCTACCAGCCATTATAGTTCATCTCACCTGGTGTTGACTGTTGAATGTCTGAGCAATCTAAGCTGCTCATCATGGTTTCCTTGGCAGTTACTGGGGATCACTCCACCAAAGACAAACGAGTGGTATTGATAACAGTTGCCCTCCAGTAGTGTTGACTATAGAGGGAGCTAAGAAAACTGGCTTGGACCAGAAGCCCAGCTTTTACTTAGACATCTAGCTGAGCTGAAGGAAAACTGCCAACACCACGTAGTCAGATACTGCCCTTCATCCAGTTAAGCAGCTGTCACACAGTTGCATTTTCTTATAGGTAAAAGATGTTAAAACAAGGATGTTTCTGAATGCAAATCTTCTTTTGTTTTGTTTTGTTTTGTTTGTCAGGCTGAGTTTCCTACAGTGAGATGTACAGAAATCATAGCCCGTACTTTCTGAAAGGTGATAATTGAAAATGTAGTTGTTAAGAGATCTAATAATCTTTTAGATTGTTAAACCTATAGCTAATAAAAACATTAATGACCTATTTATCTGTTTGTTTGTTTCCTGGAGCTAACCATGAAACTAGTCATCCTTTCCTTGTTTTGTGGTGAGACCAGAAAAAGTATCTTTGTGGTTTAATCTGATATAAAATTTTCTCTAAAATACTTTGCATAAAAATTGTTCTTACAGAGAAATGTATTTTCAAAAAACAAAACAAAACACTATTCCTATATCATGTTTCTTGGAATTAATCATCTCCATTCATACAAACTGACCATTATATCTTTCTGTTGACAGCACTGTGTTTTCTTTTCTTTTTCTTTTTTTCCTAGTACATTTGTAGCATGTGGATCAAAGGTTTATGGATTCTTGTCTTTTCTTGAACCCAGAAGCAAAGTAGCAACACAGCCAAGTTTTGAAAGTTTGTAAATCATTAAGAAACAAAGCAGACAAAACATATAGTGTTCCCAAGAGACATGAAAGCATCTGTGTTGTGATCTACATACACAAATCTGTTGGGACTAAAGTTAGTTGTTCAGTAGGACTTGGAATGCATTATGATTCAGATCTTCTGTTGTAACTTTAAGGAATCAGTCTATATATTTTGTCTCAAATCCCTCAAATTCTATGTTTGTAATGGAGTTGAACCTGTCCACTACTCTGGATTGAACTTCAGATTTCAGGACACTCTGATCTCCATCCAGATTTCAAGTACATGTCTCATAATACATGTTCTCCTTGAAAGCAAACACTGTAGAGGTTTCCTAGGCTTTGGTTTCTTTACAAACCTGGTAAGAAAAGCTATCCCTATTGAAGTTAGTGGGGCTTTGTCACTACCTTCAGGATTTCATCCCTGTTTCTTACTGTTGTTTTCTTGCTGTGGATCCCTGGTGATAGTTTATCAGAGGTCTCCTTTTCTGCTTGCTTCACCTGACAATGTTTAGCCTTACTCCACACAGTCAGCAAGTTCAGTATCAGGCAGGAAAATGGCATGTGCTAGCACATACAGGTATTACTGTCGTTCACCTTTCTTTTCATAAACAGTTTTACTCAGTGCTAATGCTTTATTAGGGCTATCGTGAGGTTCCAAGCCAAATGCCTTATATAAGTTATACATCTGTGTTGTTACCTTCATCAGTTTGTTTGACAGGACTTATTTTTCCATAAAGTCTTCTTGACTGGCACCAATTATACTGTCATCCTTTAATTTTCTACTAATTGAATACCTTATCAGCTTTTCCATTACTTCGCTTGGGACTGTTGCCAGACTAACTGACCTATAATTACTGTGATCATTCTGCTTCCTCTTTTGGCAATGTTGCATACTTCTACTGTTCTCTGGCAACCTTTGGATTTATAGTGCATGAGCTCTCTGATTTAAAACATAATCATCTCTAATAAAACGATTTTAACAGTGACTTTCCTGAAATATGCAATGCAATATCCTACAAACTTATCTTTTTTCTTCAAATACTAAACAATAGTGTTTGTCTGCATGCATCTGTATACCATATATGTTGTTTCTGTCTTATCTGTAATATTAATAACAATGTTGATTTAAGCAATCCAGTAACATGTTCATACCATTTTAAGGAATTGTAGGTAAGTGGATATAGTTCTCAAACACATTCTTATTTTTCTTAGCAATGAATATTTCCTTAGCTTTCTTTATGATATTTCTGTGTTTTTTTCTATTTTTTTCTCATTTAAACAGACCACTGTCTGATTTGATATATTTTCATATATACAAGCAAGAGAAAGTTAGAGGTTTTCTGTTATGCAGCAAAGTTGTGTTATGTTTTAGTGTTTTCTGTCAAAAAAAAAAAGGAAAAAAGAGAGAGAGACATAATCACAAACACTGTTCAGATGTAATCAAATGATCAGAAAAGATGCCTTGATTGAGTTTAGTCCTTTCAGTGCTGAATGGTGTTATTTTACAGCCCAGCGCATTTATTGTATTATGTCCCAGTAAAGATCAAGATATCCTCAGCTCAGGCTCCTCTTTGTTTCCTTTTCCACTGTCCTTTTTTTTTTTTTTCCTTTGTTTAAACATGAGTTATTTAGAAATTCTACTTATTCTCCTAAACTCATTCACTCTTCCTTCAAATGACGAGTATACTTATGTCACTGCACCAATCCATACCAGCAGAGCAGTTTGAAGTTTACCAGTGACATTTTGACAGCTGAAGCCTGTATTTTCAATTTACTGGGTTCTGTATCTCTCCTGTTTACTGTTGCTTCGCAAGAGAATGATATTTTATAAACACCTAGTAATTTTGTTAAAATAAGGAGCTGGACTTTTAACAAGAGAGCACTTTTTTTAAGGTTTGGCATTCAGATATAAAACAGATGTTTATTGTACTTTTTAAGTGTCCAGAAGATCTTGTCAAAAGTGTCTGGCATGTACAGTTATTTTTATGTTATATAGAAGTGTATATTATTCTTTGTTTTCATGTATTAACTCACGTATATTATTTCATAAATGAATTTTGTTTTCTTATTATGGAATAATACTTTTGGTAATTGCCTACAGCTCTGCATATAAATGTGCTCTACAAAGGTGTTTGGATTAAAGATGTCTGGCTGCAGCTTTATTAAACAAACTGTTCATTAATCTCAAGTATTATCTAGCATGCCAAAGACTTTCCCTTTGTAGACATTATGGGTTTATCTATGGAATCTCTTCTCCAGTCACTTGGGCTTTCTTACCTCTAGTATGCCAAACCCATTTCAGTTGTTTCCCCATACAGAACACAGGGTGTAATAATGCAACTTCAGCCAAGAACTGAAGTCTTGATATGCAGCTTTGCATTGCCAAATCACATTAGCAGTCTGGATGGGACTATAGTCCTCCCATTGTGGAATGCAGATCTCACTTTTAAAGTTGCATCAAAGAAAAACAAAATAAGATCAGCTTGTTAATGGTATTTTTTCTTGAGACATCAGTCCTTTCCAGGTATTATTCTTAAAAGAGAACCTTCTTTGTTAAGAAAGTAATGCTCCAGGAATAGCAGCCATTCCGACTAAAATATTCACACTAGATTCTGCAGAGTCCACCAGTTCCTGAGCTCTTGGCTAAGTTCTTACCCCTGAATAAGGAAAGACAAAAACAGGAAGGCTTAGTTCTTAAAACCTCTCAGACAACAGAGTTTAGGGCCAGGCTAACCATGTTGCGTGCCAGTCTCAGCCTTAATCAGTCTCTGCCATTGTTTGTGCTAATTTAAATCTAGGGCAAGACTGTTGACTTCAGTAATGTTGACTTCAATAATTACAAGGAAAGAAAAATCTGAATTTTGACCTATTTTTCTTTATGACACCATTTCCATTCTCTTTCATCTTATTTCTTTTGTCTTAGTCTAGGCCCTCTCCTTTTCCATCAGCCAGTTAGTCACCTCTGCAGTTTCTTTCCTCTCTTTTTCAGTTTTTGTTTTCCTCTGATCTTTTCCTCATTCTTCTACTGAAAATACAGTTTTAGCAAATAACGGTAAAAAGGTATTTTTCCTGGACTAAGAATGAATTTATACAAGAGGGACTTAATACTACTCTCTGTGTAGTCTGATTCCCAAAAAAAATAAAAATAAAATGAAAGCTAATTATGCAGTGGTTAATTGAGCAAAAGGGACAACTATAAATAAGCCTAAATTTAGAGTTACAACTATTAAGTCAAAGCCTGCTGAAGACCATGAGAGTATTTTCACCAGCTTCAAAAGGATCTGAAGCACACCCAATCTTACCTTGCTATTTAGCACAACTTTAGGTTAGGACTGCAGTAACAACCTAGGGAAACTGCCTTGAAGGTTAAACTGGCCTTTAGTTTCAAAGGGAATGCTTGACAAATTTTGCCAGACTCTCGGGTTTTAATTAAAGCACTGGAAATTTTCAAAGTGACAACTACTTTAAGACTTCTTTTACTTCTTTTTCTTCTTGGGTGGATCAAGTAAAGTAACCGAAAAAAGAACATCTTTGCTTGGTGTTTTTTTCTTTCATTCAGATGCCCATCCAAACTCCATTTACTGAGAGGAAAAAATATTCCTTTGACCTTCTTGATATCTTGTGCAGAAACAAAGTTATTGGGGATTTATCCATGTTTGTGTGTTATTGCACCAAGAATGTCTGCTATCTTTAACCAAACCAAACCAACCAACCAAAAAAAAAAACATTACCAGTCATATTTCTTCCTGTGATGACCTTGTGTATCAGAAATATATTCAGGAGAGTACCATTAACTGAATGCAAGATCAGTCTGTAATTGCAGTACTTAAAACTTATTTATTGAAAAATTGGTCACTCAGATCCTCTATAGAAATTTCAGGCCTAAACATGTTCCACTTTTGACTCATTTGTTGTGCCATGTGTATGATGGTTTCCTGCTTGCACAAAACACCTATTTTATTTTTTTAATTTATTTTACTTTGGGCTTTGTTATCCAGAGCAGTAGCCGTTTTTTCAGTGTTCCAAAGGGAATGGACATTGTGAAAAAACATATAGTCTTGAAAGCAATGTCATGTGGTGCTACTGCCAAAGCACAACGTGTGCCTGAGGATCCAGAAGTTACCAAATGACACAAATCACACTGGCCGTGCTTTCTCTAGCATAAACAGATCTCCCGTCCGAAGTTATGTCTGTGCACATTATGTATGTGTACATGCTATTCTTTAAAAAAGCTGTGGTATGGTAGGCCTCCTAGGGAGCCATGGGGAGTTTTGGCTTCCCGCTCCTTCCTCCTTTAGCAGTCTGCGTGAGATGGTGGCACACAACTTTGAACTTTGTTGTAAGATGTGTATATGAATCTTGTATATAGAAATGTATGTAAATATTGTAAGATTTCTATGCAATAAAAAGTACTGGTGTATATATACATATATTTATGTATATTTTAATCTTTTTTTTCTATCATAGGTCTGATTTTTCAATCATTTTCACTGTTTAGATTTCCTTTATCCCATGGGCAGATTCACTATTTTCCTGAACCAGGAAGGCAAAAGCAAAATTGAGAATAAATTGTTTTCTCATCTGAGTTTACAGCGTCTGGTAATATGTAGGTTTCTTCTCCAGATAAACTGTACAAAAAATTAGCACTATGCCAAAATCCCTAGAGCGCCTGTTAAATACTTAAAAAAAGACTTGTTTTCACAAAGGACTATCACCCCTAATTGTCAAATCCATTCCAAACAAAACTAGGAGAAGATGAGTGGGTAATATTTTCAATCAGCAGTCAGGCCTTTAAAAACTTAACTGTGGGCAGTTAGAGCTAATGCTGCATTTTTGTCTTATCAGTCACCATTTCATGGATTTCATTATTTTCCTGGGTTTCTTTCTTTCAATACTTTAAATGTAATTTTTGACATGTGGGGAAGATGTATGTGACAGGACAGTGTTTGGAAAGAGAACTGCTGAGCTGATTTCCTCACGGTGTGGCCTGGTATGTGGAAGTGCAGGCCGCCCTGTCAGCTCGGGCTGGGAGGCGGGAGCTGGGCTGCTGCGGCCTACCTGCGAGGAAGGCCTAGGCCTGGGACCCCAGGTTACTTGGGTGCTTATGGAGTAACATCTGTTGAGAAAGAACTGAGTTTCTCCTCCATTTCTCACTGTCCTACAAGGATAACATCTAGTGGACTCTGTCTTGGCTCTTTTTTTACTTTGTTTTGTAATCCCTTTGAGGGCTGTTCTCCACCCTCTTTTCTTTCTCCAGTACTGTGTTGCTTAGAGGTATTGTCTTCCTCCAAGGTCTTTATGCTTTTAGCTAGAATTAATGACATTTGAGTCAGACAGCAAAAAGAAAACTGGATCTTTCCAGTTTGGGGACCAACTTTGTTGGCTTTGTAGAAGGACCAGCTCTGGAAATGGTTGAAATAAAGGGAAGTTGAACACTCATCTCTGCCCATATATATTAAAGGCTTTATTTTCAAAGAGGTCTCTGTTTTTGGAGAAAAGAAAAGCCGCAGGATACACTTATGAGGGAAATAATTTCTAAAGCCATGCCAGATACTCAACTCTTTCCTCTGGCCCGGCACTGAGAAGCAATCCTTAAGCTGCCTGCAGAGGACATCTGGTGATCCTGTGGTATAGGGGAGTCATCATGTTGCTTAGCCACTTTAGGACATCTGCTCTTTTTAGCTTTTGGAGAGTGATGGGACACAGCCAGAATTTGCAGTATTTTGAAATAGATCTGCCAGCAGAATAGTCCCTGAGGAGTTTTATCCCTGCTGGTGTAATTTCAGGTTCGTTCTCTCTTTGCTGTTTCCACATCAACCAGAAGAGACTCGGTACATCTCCAGAACAGAAATCAGAGAGGTATTTTAAAGCAGCTTTTGCCACATCTGTGGACTCTTCCCAAAAAGTAGGTTTCCAGACAGGAGAGATCTGTTCTGAACACTGAATATAAGTTTTTCCTGGAAATATCTTAGCCACTAATAAAGACAAGAAGTGCATAGCTTTGTAGAGTCAGCATGAATCAGGAGTTAGGGATCATATTAAGTTGTTGAGAGTACAAGGCAATCAGTACAGCTCTGAACTTCCCTGAACATGTCCTTGATGTGACACCCTAAGTGCCTGCTGCAGTGGTGATGTTTCTGTATGCCAGGAATGTTGAGGCTCAAACAGTCAACACCACCTACCATTTCATCCTCCCCTTGTACCACCTCCCACTCCACTATACTTGGATTCAAAACGTGAAAGAAAAAATGGTAGAGTAAATCATTCAGACATCTATCCCGATGGTAAGAGCAACTCTTAAGAGGTAAATCTGCTTAAAACATATGGGTCAATCATGGATCAGTAACCGTCTTCCACTCTCTGCTGCCTATTTTTTTGGTAAAAAGATGGCCCAACCTGCATCAAGTAAATAAGACTTAAAAAAAAAAAAAAAAGATTAAAAAAAATAAGATAAACTAATATGATATGAACTCAAAGAGGATGGTATATAAATTTCCATCTTCTCCCATGCTACTCTCTGTAGCTGAATGCATCATTACGTAGCTTGTTGTATCAGATTTCCAACACTTTATTCCATTTTTATAAAACAAGTTTCCTAAATGCTTAAAATGTTGTGTGTTTATCTGTATTGATCCTCTGAAAATTCTGACATTTTTGATTTCTAGATTTCTAGGTAAACACACATGAATATACACAGTAATTTCTGTATGGACAAGATGGACTGGGACCTGTGGAATTAATTTTATCATCCTTCTTAGCAGAAAGCTGAGCTGGTATGTACTAAATTATTTTTATTCTTCTTTAAATATGCACTTCTTTCATATTTCTAGGTAGAAAGCTACAGGAAAACTAAACTTATAGTCTAGAATGCCAACAATGAAGACCTAGGAAAATCTTTAGGAACATTGTGTTTAATGTATAAACTATCATGAATGGTACAGAAATTTTTAATCCTGTCCTGAACAGATACAAATTATGTGTTTGGTGTTTGATTTTTTTGTTTGTTTGTTTTTAAGTCATTATGCAAATGAGTGAATTATTCCAGTTAGGTATCAAGATGTTCTTGGCTCTCGTATGTTTGGATTAGTGAAAGTAAGACATTAAAACTGGAAGGAGTATCAGTGTTTATGTAAATATGAATTCTTCAAGCATCTTGAGCAGTGAGAGCTAAACTGACTTGTGAAATAAGCAGGTATAAACTCTATTGCCTTCAAAAAAGATTTGCATGGTTTATGCTGTCACTGATTCCAGTGCAGTCAGTTAATTGAATAGATCTTATCTTCTGAAATCATCTTTGAGATTTAAGCCTCTTCTGCAGGTTTTCTAGAGACAGATATGTTTCTAGAAACATGAACTTCAGAATTTTAATCACTTTTTAAGACTACTGGCACCAGTGATATGCATAATTCACAAGTTTCACATTGCAGGCATGTTAAGGCAAATGAACTATTGCAAACGTAGCAACTTACTGCGTATGTATAAATCCAGAAATAAATATTGTTCACAGTTCACTGCTCAATGCAAAATGACTTTTTTTTCTCTTGAAATACAGAGGCAGCATTTTATGACTTCTATGGTCACCAATAGGTATGAGAGTGAATAGGTGGATTTCAGTATTTTGGTCATGGTCGAGAATGACTATACATTTTACTTTCCACATGTATTATATACTAAAATGCATACATATAAATTAACAGCAATTAGAATTTTAATTAGAAAAGTATCTTGTAATTAATATTTTCCTCTGCTTTCCTTCTTCAGAATCTGAAAGTCCTTTTCTGAATTTATTCAGAAATACAGTAGAGGTTTTTAAAGTAGTTCATTTGCAAATCTCCACCACAAAAGAGAAGTAGTAACCTCTAAGATACCCAAACACCCTCGGGGAAAATGGCAATGCCAATGCCAGGAAATTTTTCTTTAGGGTGCCCTTAACTTTATTAAAAATCTCTTTGTGTCTTCATGAAGGGAGCTAAGATGCTGATTATTATTCTTTGTCTGCTCCTCAGTTTTTCATTCCCATTTATCTTCCACATAGCATTAGCCAATACACGAAGCAAAGCACCCTTCTAGTACTCTCCATATGCTTGACACATCATGAAAAGCCACCCATGCTTCTGAGAGTTGCTCCTGGCTTCTGTAGCAGTTCAGGGCAGGGAATGGAACAAAAGGGTTTGAATTAGGCAAATTAAGAATGATCTCTAAGATAAACAAGTATTATTCAGTAACCTTATTTAAATTCCAGGAAGTCTGAAGTCCATACCTCTTGCTTTGTATTGCCCAAAGCCTGCTCTTTGTCTGCTGTCAAATTTTCAATGTATGACTGGAGGTGACTGACTTTTCTGTTCATTACCAGGCATAACTATTTTCTCACTCTTCAGTAATGCCTTCACATGCCTCAGTTAAGCTTTGTGACTTTTGGCATGAATTCTACCAGATCTGAGAAGGAGGAGAAGGATGTAGCCCATTTTCTCTAAGAAAACTCAAGTCACTCTTTGTGCCCCACTCTATTGTCCCTGTCTAAAGTGATTGGAAAACTTTACCTCTTGCACCTGATTTTCTGTAGCTTCAGTGATACTTTAATAGACTAATTCTGATCTTTTTATTTTCATCTTTTTACATGTACTGTCTTTCAGTTTAACAAAGGAAAAAGAAGGGGAATAAAAACAAACTACCTTCAGTCTTTCTGCTGGGACTGAAGATGGGTAAGCTTTGAATTTCATATAGCAGTGGCATGGGAAGGGTGCAGGGAGCATGGAGATTTCATATCATTCTGCAGTTATTTGCTTTAGTGGAGCTCACTTTCTACAAAGCTCAGTGAGTGGAGTAGGGGAACAGTTGTTTACCCTTTGTTCTTTACATTCATAATAGAAAAAGATGCAATTTAGAGCTCTGTCAAACATAGGCGATCCATCTCATGCAAGGTCTTGAAGTATGGCATTGTTCCAATTTGGAACAAAGCTCCAAAATTTCCAAATGTTCACTGAAGGAAATTGTTAGAGGAAAAAGAAAAAAATCACCCTGGGTTATCCAAATCATTTTAATTTGTCAAAAGTGAAGTGTTTTATTTTGGCTTTGATTACTTTATATTTTTGATATGATGTATCTAACCTTATACAAAATTAAATACCTCCTTCAAAAGCTATTTTTTTAAACCCAACCTTTAAGTCCAACAATACCAAAAAGGACCATCTGCTAGGGATACCACTTTGAAAGTAGGTACCAAATTTTTCACAGATGCATACAGAGATTGTCGAGCAGTGCATTTCAGCCATTTATTCATTTGTAATAGCTTGTTTAGATTTGTTTGCAACCATTTATTCAACCATGTTGAATAAGTCAGTCATCACAGTAATGCCAAGATGCAAGGGAGTCCACCTAGCATACACTGAACTCTCTCCTCTAATTTCATCTAAGTATGGGCCCAGAGGCCCCTAGGGGAGCCCATGGAGATGTGTGAGATATCATGGCATAGGCTGAGCATCTGCCTCTGGCTAATTGCAGTAACCTGTTGCACAGGTCACAACCCTTTTTAGCTGGAGGATGAACTGTCCTGGCAGACAACATTAACAAATGTCCCTTTTAATTTAAGTAAAGATGGACTGCATTTTGGGTTTCCATAACCTTGAAAGATACTTCTGTGAATTACCCTTGATCTGGAACTAACAGGACCAATGTCAGCAGGTGTGCCCAGACCATACAGATGGATTTAATGTATCCTAGAATAGCAATTGGACATAATGAAATATTTAAGGGCTGCATTATCTTTTTATTATTATTATTATTTCCTATACCTGGACATATATGAAAGCAACCTGGGAGTGTAACTGGGAATAGATGTTTTGAAATGATTGAAGCTAACATTGAGAAAAGGACTGTCCTGCCATGTCTCCTTTCATCAGCTGCCAACGTGTTGATCCTGTGGGGCTTGTTTGTTTTTGTTTGTTTAGTAATCAAGTGGTGGCCTTTTTAGTCATTCTTTAATCATCAGGGCATAACATGTTCACATGTGGCCATGACGCATAACTCCATCACAATTCCTTCCTACTGACTATAAAAGGCCTGACCACAGCAGCACCTAGGAGGGCACATTCACTCCTCGTTTCATGCTGCACTCACAGCTTGATCACTGCAGTTTAGTCACTGGTATACAATTATGCATGGGCTCGAATCACCATATTTCTCAGAATAATTTGTTGGTAGAGAGTAGACCTCTAAAACACACAACATTAGTTTAGAGAAGTGATCAATTTCTGCCAT
Organism: Anser brachyrhynchus; assembly: GCF_964034855.1. Taxonomy (NCBI): domain Eukaryota; kingdom Metazoa; phylum Chordata; class Aves; order Anseriformes; family Anatidae; genus Anser; species Anser brachyrhynchus. The sequence continues at coordinate 23,924,789 of NC_137705.1, forward strand.
TTGTTTATGTCCTTATTGAGTATTAATGCAGTGAAACCCTGGTCACAAAGAGCTATCGTTAACTAGTGCACATTTATTTGCTTAAGGAGTCTGATAATCAATCATCAGATTTCTCCACTTGTTTCATGGCATTGTATTTCATCACTTGTTAGGGTATGAAACATTATCATTCTTTACATAAGTTTGTTAACGGAATATTTATTTGAAGAGATTTCAATATAAATAAAGATTTTCTACATATATTTCTTTAAAAAGATTTATTTTTATTCCAACTATTTGCTTTCCTGTGAAAACTCCAGAAGTGTAAATGGCATGAAAATGGAATTATCCATCAAAAAGAAGGGGTGATCTCTCCAAGTCAGGTTTGGGTGGGGTACAGCAAAGGGCTTGATGTGTTTGGGGGATTTTACTCTCTGTCCTTCTTCCCCCACTACTGTAGATCATTTATCCTTTCAGAAAGCAAAGGAGGGCTGGTATAAATTAGGAATGGTAATGTAAAAGCTTATACCCACTGCATAAAAGTCTTTCAAATTAATACAAGCATTAAATTGCCAAAGTTTTTTCCATATACTGCAAATATTAAACATGACATGCCCGCTAGGGTTGGTATAAAGTTTTGTCAACATTTTTGGCATACAAGTTCTCAGCCTGGGGTCAATATTTTCTTGACCAAATTTTGTTGTTTCAGTTGCCTTTTTACACTCAAATATTGTAACTCAAATATTTCAAAAAAAAAAAAAAGAAAGAAATTTGGCAGGCTATTAGTCCATAATGTGGTCTAATGCCTTCGGGTATTTTTTTTAAATGTAAATCATTGAGATATTTAAGGTTTGAGGTTTAAGAACTGTGCACACACTTTAACAACTTCTTTTAAAAATATTTAGTATGCATATTTACTACATATGTATCTTATAAGGTCTAGAGATTAAACTGGAGATTACTTGCTAAAATATGCAAACTGCTGTCCATGAATAAACATCCTCATGAACTGCTATTGAAAGTTTCTTATTTAAAAAATGTTGTTTAAAACTACAATAAAAGTGAAGGGAAGTAAGATGGGGGAAGGAAAAAGCAATGTTTAAGTAACTGTAATGGTTTATCTTGGCCACAGAAAATAAAGACGTTCATTTTTTTTCTCCTGGGATCTCATCCAAAGCCCACTGAGGTCAAAAGAAGATTTTCCACCTATTCCCATGTGCACTGAATCCAGTCTCTGCTCTGTTGCTCCATTACTGGGGTATGCTGATGTGCTACAGCAGCCGCCCACATAACACAGTAGCCCACCCATATGCCATATGCATTACATAGGTTTTGAGGTAAGTTACTGGTGGCAAAGGAACTCTCCTCTCGAGCTTCATTCCTGTCTCTGTAAATTTGAATCAGATTTCCACTTTTGCCTTGACATCAGTGCTTACAAGTTATTCATTCACACAGTCCTCACTTAGTAAAATATGGGAGGAAAATTGTTGAATCCTGCAAGGGTACAAATGTTCCACCAGGCACGTGCACATAACAGTGCTACATACTACACAGCATCCATTGGCCTGAGAGTTATCCTAGGTATAACTTCATTTCGAAGTTGATCGTAACATCAGCCTGGGAACACATTTTGTAATTTTTTTAGTTAGGAATGACAGGATTTGTGTAATCAATGAACTCTGGCACAATAGCATACAATGCTCTTAAGAATGCAATTCCTGCAGTTTGTAGACAATCCGTTCCTTATGGTGATTTCTGGGAGCTTGTAAACTCTCACTAAGATGCTGGCAACATCCACCAAACATCTCAGACACATTGTCTTTCTGAACCTGAACTTCTTAAATGGTGGTTAAACATGTTGTCTGCTTTAGTTTCCTGTCTATCTTCATCATAATCCAGCACCTGTTTCCAATAAATTATACACAGAGCTGTATCAGCAACACCTTGGCAGCAGCTGCCACCCTGAAAAGCAGAATGCCCTTGAGGACAATACACCTGTGAACACATACAGTGTTTATTTAGCTGAAAGCCAAAACTTTAAGTTACATAAAGCAATTATCTAAAGCCTAATGTATGCCCATTATTAACACAAAATAACCTTGTTCTTAAAAACCAATAAAAATTTATTTAAAGGATTTTTTCCAAATCCCAGGGAAACATGTACTAGCACTGTGGATCTATTAGCCTAGGACTTAAAAGTCTGATGGTGGGAAGACATGTGGGGGAGGCTGTGTGTGCAGAGTAACAAAGTAATAGGGCACAGATTTGGAATTCATTATACACTGAGATGAGAGAAAGAGCCAAGCAGTTTTCAGAGAGGCTGTCAAACAACAGACTTTTTTTCATTTTAGTTCTGCATTATAAAGTAGCATTTTGTTGCTGAAGCATACAACTATTGTGTTTAAGATGGTGTTTGATCTTTCCATCACTATGAGACAGTAGGAAAAAATGGTCCTGGGAAAAAGGTTTTCTTATTACTAGAGCGAAACTTTCATATCCAGTTCACTACCAGCACTGCCCTTTTATGTAACAGTGAGCCTTTTTTTGCAGCACTAAGTAAAGTTACTTGTTTGCAGCAGATCACAGGATAATGCAAATGAAAAAAAAAAAAAAAATCATATTATTAAAATAGAACAGAAATCTGAGATAAGTTCTCAAGTTTTGGTAAAGCAAGAAGTAACACAAGGAACACTGTAGTTCCAGTAATTTGCAAAATACATTTTCAGTTCAATATGTATACTTGTATGATTATCTGGCACATGAACCTTATAAATCACTTAAAGGGAAAGACATTTTCTACTTAGTGTTTCCAAAATTAACACTAAATATGGAAAATATATATATGTGTGTATGTGTATGTATATATTCCTGTATAAACATTCATGAAATGCTTACATTTTTTAACTCATAATTCACAATACTTTAATTCCCTATCTGATGCTTCCTGATGCTATTTAAGTGATCATCTTAAGTGCTTTTAGGTGAAAATGCGCTTTAACACTTCTGTTTGGCCAGACCTGAAAGCTGTGGAAGGACTTGCTAATGACTATTACAGTTTTCTTAGGTGTTGCTTTTTTAAACACTTAAAATGTTCAATGATAATACATGTGGAGTGATGATGCCAGAATGTAGATATTTTCCCATTGATAATTTTGTACGATTAGATCCAATGGGTTATATTAGGTTTTGTGAAGTGCAAAACAAAATTCTAAGAGAATAACATTAACGTAACTTCATGATACATGCTTTGTCTTTCAAATGTGATTCCAAATGTAGCTAATTAAAGTAACTTATTTTGTTTCATATTTTATTATCAGATAATTTAAACTTTAACAGCTGTATTTTTTTTTTTCCAACTGACTATCTCTAACTGCTCTATTGTCATCTCTGAATGAGAATGGTACGTTTCAGAGACCCAAGCTAAAACTTATGGAGTAAGTCAATGATTCCATTTCTAAACCTCCAAATGACTGTTCTGATTACTCATGCAAACCTATATTTTTGCCAGGTTTCCTTAAGAGTTTAATACAAGTAAAATTAATAAGAGCGTATTTTCTTCTCATAATGCACATGCCAATATGATAGAATGATTGTTGCCATATACAGATACAAACCTGCTTCTTTGGTTTCAATTTTCTTGGCTGTGTTTGATTATAATTGAATATAAATGCTAGAAGCACCCAGCTAAGATTCCAACTAAAAGGAAATTTAGTGACAGCCATGAAAAAAAAGAAAACTATTTATTTTCCCCTGGAGTGTTTAGCTTTTATTAAATGTCAACAAATCTAAAAACATGCTTTGCTAATCTATGGTGTGTATGGGAAATAAGTCACAAACACAAGTTACTGAAGATAATGTTTGCTTTGTTTTAGATAAACAGGATTCAGAGAACTGAAATCTCTCACAAGCATTTAAAACCTACCCCTTGTTTTCCTTTAACATTTGTCAGATCTCCCACTGGTGATCAAAGAATGCCAAGCTGCGGTATAGCATGGGGTCTGAAAGCAGACCTACATTTGTGATTGTTTGCTACCCTCTGTGATAAGTTTATCCATCAGTTTCTTTCCTGTTGACTTTCATGTGTGCTATTAACCCAGGATGTTATATTTTCTCAAACAGAAAATGGAATTACAAGCGGAAGATGCTGCTGCTTTGAAAGTCTGCTGCTGTGCTGCCCGTTGGAGACTTGCCTTGGGCATGAGGACCACAGACACAAAAACAGCTTGGCGCTGGGAGCCCCACTTTGCTGTGGCATAAGCTGGGTTCCTGCTGACCTCACATCTGTCTTTGCTTGGGTTTTGCTGAGGCTGAGATGTTAAAGTGGAAGTAAATGCTGTACATAAGAGAAACATGTCAGTCATAAATGAGAGCGCACAGCAACCATGCTTCATCTGGCACAGTATTTCATAGGGTTAAGGGGGGTGATGAGATTGTAGGGCTATGCAGGTCAGTATAGTCTCACCCAAGGGATCTCAGGTTTGGTTCAGTTTGGTGAAGAGGACTGCTAAGGCTTTATACACCTGGGTTGGCTTAGGAAGTGGTTGATAGAACAAACTATTGCTAGGATTTGACATTGCAGCCTATACGTCCAGGATGGAAGTGCTAAGACAACCAAAGGAGGAGGGTAGAACTGTGGACCACTGCTCCCCTGTCAACAATAACCTTGCTGCAGTGTGGTCTCTTCTATACATTAGCAGTCATCACTGGTTTCTCATGGAGTAATGTTTTGGCCAGGTAAATGTAAGGTTTGGGTTTGGTCTCCAGTCAGATGGTACCCAAAAATAAGTATCACATGACACCCGTCTCTTATTAAAAAGCTGAGCAGAAGAAAGCACAGATGCAAAGTAGTTTGGGCACCATAAACAAACCACCACCAGAAAAGCCAGGTATGTATCAGATCGTCTTTTTAGAGAACATTTTTTCTCAGGCGTAATGAGGTGGGAAGAGAGCCATTGGCAGAAGATTTTCCCTTACTGCAATGCCTCTTTTATTATTTTCATTAAATTTCTTTTCACTCCTGGTAATACACAGAACAATAAAATAAAGCAACATGAAAGTTCACAGTATGCAAGATTCATCTTGCATCCACAGAATTTGTGTAACCCATTTTAAACTGATGTTTGCTTGTTTAAGAAAGCACACCTGCACGTTACCACTTGTGGTAAATAAGTTTATTAGCCAAGGAATGTCTGCATACTTTCTGGAAATCCCATGTAAATGCAGTTATGTTTTCTGTTAAGATCCCCCTTTGTTAAAAAAAAAAAAAAAAAAAAAAAAAAAAAAGAACACATCTATCCCACTGCCACACTCCAGAAGGTAGGAAAACAAGCAGTGAATGATGTACAAACATGCAGGAAAGATGCAGGTGAAGAGATTCACAGAGATTAAAAACGTCAGTCCTGATGATTCAGTGTGTCTTTCCATGTAGAATTTAAGCATTCTGTTTCATATTATATTTATGTCAGATCAAATGCTCCAGTCAGAGACTGAGACTTTATTAGTGCCTCATTTGTATTTGTTTTTACTTTGAATTAAAACCTAAAGGTGATGACAGAAGAAATTCATATGCTTAGCATCCGATTAATAATTGAGAGCCACTCAACTTTACTAATCATCCATTTGAAGAGAATTTACTTATATGAAGAGATTGTTCCACTTAGGACAATTTTTTTTTACTTTTTTTTTTTTTTTTAAAGAGCAGAAGGGTGGAAAGAAAGTGAGGGGAGGCCAAGGAGCAAAGGGAGAAGGAGCAAAGTGGAAAGCTTTGATCGTTTCACCGAGGGGCTGAGGCAGTTCAAAATGAAAGAATCTCTCACCACCTTTAAAAAAAAAAATCTAAAAGAAAAGAAAAAAGAGGTGGTGGTGTGGAACAGAGAGAGCAGTGTGACAGGAGACAGAACATGAAGCAAGAGCCAAAGCCTCACAGTAAGGGCTGTTGTCAGGCTCCAAAGGAGAAGCTCCTTGCAAGACAGCAAGAAAACAGAAGAGAAGTAGCACCTTGGTTTCCTTAACAGACTCCCTAAAACCAACAAAATGCCAAGAGAAGTGAAGAAATCACAGGAAGAAAAATGCATTCAGGTGACTTTTCATTTTGCCTTTTTCATTACATCTCCTGTGCTATCTAGGTTATAAAATAATTGTGCCACAATGAGACTGAACAGCCTGGAGCTATGGAGAAGCCTGTGTCAAAGCTGCTGGGCAATCTGCAAGAGGAGCAGCAGGTCTGAGAATTTCCATTTCCACAATGGCCATGGCCTGCGTGTATGCTGGGGTTTGGAGAAGCTGGAGCCCACCTGGGTCAGGTGAACTTGAGACAAAAGGCATCTGTCAGCAGCTGGTTCACAATTCATGTGGGGCCTGCTAAAGCTGTGTCTGTTTTAAAATAAGCAGAAAGATAATGAATGTAGTATAAGGTTGTAATTTTGTCATAGCCAATTTGATTGGCACTTTTCTGCAGCCCAATGAAATGAGCAGGACTTTCTGCTGACCAATGTGCTATTACACTTGAGGCAGGATAGTCCTCGAATCTCCTACCCTTATACAGCCTAACTTTCTCTGTTTAAACCTTTTAAGCTACAATGCCTACAACACCTGTCAGTAAGCATCCTTTTGGCAGGCCAACAGAGGTGGATATACAAAAAGGCAAATCTGTGCCTGGATTGTTGACAGGGATCCTAATGGAGTACGTTTGTTTTAATAGGCATAACGTGATGGAAACCTCTACTATCATAATTTATTCTTAAAGAACTGCAGTTTATAAGTAATTATAAACAGTATATGAATTTAATGCCTGAATAACTGCCATCTTTTTTTTTTCTCACTAGCAGCAGTCACTGTTCAGATATTTGAATGACAGAAACAGAACCACACCTACCCAGTGTAATTTATTTTAGTGATTTTCAACAAGATGTCCTCTGTGATTCTGTGTGATTCTGTAAAAAAAAAAATTCCTTGAAAAATCCACATCAATCCTTCATCTCTCCTCTCCTCTGAGGAATGTATATTTTTATTATCCTTGAGCCAAGAATGGATCATCATTCACATATGCACAAGAAACATTAAATTGCCTCTAGAGTTTGCTCATTCTTACTCTGTTCTATTACTTCACTTGTGCGGCATTATACATTAAACCAGTTACTGTGCTGAGTATAATAGGACTACCTGGAACTTTACATAGCAGGTAGTGCTATTAGACTGGGTGAGCATTGCTGTTGGTTTGTTTTGTTTGTTTGTTTGTTTGTTTTCAGGAATCTGCTAATTTATTTGAAAAGAAATTGTACAAGTGGAGTTTTGGACAAGCTATAGCCAGATACCGGTCTTCTGAATCCTTCTGGAAATACTACTTACAAATGTAACAGTCCTTTTCTTTGTCTCATTCACTGTCCACGCTCAAAGAGAATTGTATTTCACATTAATTTAGTTGTACATGTTTGTTATTTCAACTAAAATTCTCAAAGCATCAAAAGGCATCAATAAAGCATCAATATATGAGGTATTTGAAGAAAGCAGACACAGGCACACCAGATCAAAGGTACAGAATACAGTCTGATTAAACTAATTTTTTAAAAATGCATCTGAATAAATTCTCTTTGATTCAGAGAACATGAAAACCAAACTACCTTTGAACAAAAAGTTCCAATGAAATCCAATTTTTTTTATAATTTAAGAAATTCAGGGTTTTTAATGTTTCTTTGCTTTTGCCTTTTTATATCTCAATTAGACTGAGACAGAGCTTTGTATGAAATATATATGGGGTCAAAGGCTAAAGTAGAGCCATCAGTAATGTCTGTAGAACATTTGAGTTTTCTTTGAATTTCATGCCACTTTAGAACAAACATGTTTGCAAAAGTCTCAGCAAGCAGCATCATTTTCAGTTGTTTACTAAAAATAAACAGAGACCAAACTTTTGAAAAGTACACTGTAGGTATATTTATATCAACTCCTGTTAATAAATTTGGTGAGTTCTTTTCAGTATTTATCCTGTTTAGTTATCACATAAGTGGTCTCACTCAATGCCACCCTGCCAGTTTCACAAGTAGTAATGCTTCCCTGATATCCAGGCCATGTGAAACACTATGGGAGAGTTTAGGGGCCTGTATACAGATTGTGACTCATGGAATTGGTTAGATACAACTTGTGGCTGCATCCTGGTTTAGGTAGAATTATAGTATCTACTCATTGTGTAATACAACTGAAAATTTTTGTTAGCTCCATCCCTACCTCTTCATTAGTTTGGATGATTTGGTAGCCAACCAACATGCTGCTATAGCTTCTTAGCCTATTTTAATTGAGAAAAATGAAGAAACATATCTCTGAAGATCTGAAGGTTTGGGATTTTTCTCATTTACATTGACAATTTCTAAAGCTAATGGCATACATCTGAAAGTAACCAGCCCTTGCAAGCTTTCTTGATGAGCTCTGCCAACAGCAGCATACTCTTGGTCACAGTTTCAATAGCCTGCAAGTGGGAGAATCTCCAATAGTATCTAGTTTCTAGTCAGGATTCAGAATCAATCTGGAAAGTAAATGCTGTCCTCCTAGTTTATCGTTTTTCCCCTTTCCTACAAGCAATTGTCTGCAAACTGGTTTTCTCTCCATCAGCATAGGTTTTCCGACTAGCTGGTTTTGTTTTCTTTTTTTTCTGTCTCTCTTTCTCTCTCTTTTTTTTTTTTTAATACCATTCAGTTGTCATCTTTCTCAATTCCACAACCTCTAGACCTTCATCTTCAAACCATCCTTCAGAAGCTCCTGAATTCTCTTATGCCAAACAGATGAGCCTTCTTTATGGAATTTGTACATTCCTGAATCTAACTCTTGCCAATGAGAGCCCCTTCTGTAGAAATTCTGCTTCTCTTCAATGAGAAGTTTGGTGCCTCTTAGAAGTACTGCAAAGTCACCAGCTCATATATTTTCTGCCTTTCTATGGATGCACAAATCTTGGTTTGAAAGCTGTTTGCCAAGACTACAAAAAACGTTCCCAGTAGAAATTAAACTTTACCAGTGATGATTATAAAGACATCATAACTATAACCTGCATGAAGGCTATAAGCCTTCAGCAATGGCAAACACAAAAGAATGCAGTAATAGTATTGGTGTAAATGGTATCAGTAGCTGCTAATGTATTGCCTTGCATAAAGACAGAAATAAGAAAATGCCTGTTTAAAAGTGTATTTTACCTATTTGATAGATATGTAATGACAGCCATCTTGACCAGCAGTTGCCTGGTTCTTGCCCGTTTGCAGGACATTTATGCAAACATAGGCTCTGGTACTGTGATTATAATAAACAAAGTCCTAAAGACTCATCAAGCTATTGAGTGCGAAGGGACTGAAGAAGCTGTCAGATATTCTCACGTGTTGTCTGTGCTGTAATTGTTTCCAGTGGTCAGCAAAGAAACAAAACAGAACCATAAGGTTTTAAAGATTAGGCTTCATGTCTCCCACATAGTCTAATACATGATATGGCCCTTTCCTGGAACTCTGTATGCACTGAAAGAGAATGATGAAGCAGAAGAATGGGCACTATGCCACTGCATCAGATGAAAGGGACATTGGTGGATATTTGCCATGGGAATACTTGACTGTTAAGCACTTGATCTACTGTCTGTTAGCTCATGGGAATGGAACTAGTAAACTTGGGAAACCTCAAATAAATTCCCATTGTATATATAATATAATCCAAAGCAGAATCTTCTTGGGAACAATTGCTAATGATACTGGAAGTCATCCTTGTTCAGTGCAAGAGACAATTTTCTACAATCCATTTCAGGACAGATATTTATGCTGAAAACTTTTACCCAGTAGTTATGAGATGGGAGGTCTGTCATTAGTGAAATCTCCATTTTGGCATCAGCCTACTATGATACTACAAAGAACAGTTTTTTGAAAAGGCTGCTTCTGCCACCCTTGCAATGACTTGAGGAACCTTTAGAATTACCTAGGTAATAAATTGCTGTTTCAGAAGAATGAGCTCATCTTTGTACCCTATCCACCATAGTCATGGTTTCTGTTATGAACCAGATGAGCTGAACATTTACCTTAGATCTTTTCTCTAATTTATGAAACAAATGTGTAATAAAGACAAAAAGTCATTTTCGCATACAAACAATTTCACTGACATATAAAACAATCCAATGGCTTTGTCACTGTGTGTTTGGAGATGAAACTAATTTTAAATTATTCCTTAGCCCAAAACTGCTAAGATTTTAAATCAATCATTTGCAGATACCTCACACTGAAAAAGTCATGCATTCTGTCTGGCTTCCCTACAGGGGTTTTAGTCATTATTTAATAGAAACCATTAAGCCATTGGAATCAGAATACACAACTAACATATTAACAGGCCCAGAAGAGAAGAACTGAAGTCAATAAATCATCTAAAGAATTTCTCTTTTAATTACCATACCCCAAAGAATGAACCAACACAGACTAATAAATGACATATCAAATATACCTGCTTTATAAGGTACATATACATACTGAAACACTGTGGCATTAGAGCTGGGGACATGAAATACAACAAAATCTTTTGATATCTTCTGATAGAAAGCAAATTTACTAGTGTAAGTTTAATGACAGTTAATACTTTTTTCTGCCTTGCCGACTAAGTCTTCTTCTCCAACCCATGAAAGCGTGTTTCTGTATCCATTGTCTCAATCATAATGTCTCTATTCAAATTTTGTCTCAAAACATCTTTCTTGCCTTCTCTTACTTTCATGAGACATAGCCAGAGAATAATGCAGCTCAGCTGCCACAGAATGCATTCCACCAGAAGAATGCACCCAAATTTGACCCAGGGAACAAGATATATCCCACAGTATATAAAAACCTTAATATTAAGTTGCCAGAAGGGTATCTGGTAAGCTTTAAATTAAACATCTTTTCAGTCAAATCTAGCTACTCTGTTACTCCATAACCTTCCCATGGCCCATTACATATATGGTATAAAAAAAAAAAAAAAAGTCAGCATCTGTTGGAAAGACAAGTCTTTTCACAATAACACCAAGGTGCAGGTGAAACTTGGTTCTCCTATTTAAACCATGCCTAGTTTTCATTCCCAACTTTGTCTATGTTCTTCTCCCTCTCCCCCTCTATTTCTGTCTATATTTCTGAATGGAATAAAATAAAATTAAATTCATTAGAAAAGAAAGGAGGAAAAGACATACACAGGCATGTCTTCTCAGCTGTTTTTTTAAACTCTCACGGCTCTAGTAAAAATACTATATACCTAGGCATTGCAAACCAACATTAGTTTTGCTGTAAAAACACCACATGCACGTTCTTAGACATGAGTCCTCTGTGCAAGATCTTTTCACATGTGCAAAACCAGCTGACATTTCACAACTTTCATGCAGGGATAAATAAAAGAATCATGGAAGAGAAATCCACTGCTGCTCTTGTCTATTTGTCTAGTTACAGATGCTGCTTCTTCAGCATCAGGACTGGGCATGTTGATATTAATTATGAAAGTCAGTTTCTTATGTACTGTCTACTGCAAGTGGCTGATACTGCAGTTTAAATTATTTCAGTGTGCCCCGAAGTTGTCTCAAACTCCTTGCAATATAAGGAAAAAAAAAAAAAACTAAAAAACTAATTCCCTGGACCAGTGTCCTGCTGAACCTAATACAAGTAGGATCCTGTTTCAGTCAGAGGTTGAAGGCACCTCTGGAGGTCATCTAGTCCAACTCCACACTCTGCCCATGCAGGGCCTCCTAGAGCTAGTTGCTGAGGACTATGTCCAGGCGGCTTTTGAATATCTCCAAGGATGGAGGCTCTAGAGACTTCTGGGCAACCAGTTTCTTAGCTCTGTGACCCTCACAGTAAAGTGTTTCCTTATATTCAGATGGAACCTCCTGTGTTTCAGTTTATGTCTTCTATCTCTTGTCCTGTCACTGGGCACCACTGAAAAGAGCCACGCTCCACCTTCTTCAGACATTTATTTATATTGTTAAGATCTCCCCTGAGCCTTCTCCTGTCTGAGCTAAACAGTTACCAGCTCTCCCAGCCTTTCCTCATTTGAGATGCTCCAGTCCCTTAATCATCTTTGTGGCCCTTCGTTGGACTCCCTCCAGTATGTTCATTATTTACAAGTAAGCAAGGGTTTAAAGCAAAGTAGAACCTAGGTTAAACATGCTTGAATTAGGCAGCAACATGGTCAGTGAAACAGAAAATGTGAAAACACTAGAAAAAGTCTGAGCAAATAAATAAAAAAAGAACTAGGAAAAGGGACTGAGCAAGAGCTGTTTACAGGTAATGTGTATGTGTGAAAGCATATGTCTGTGTGTCTGTCTGTGTGCATGCCTAAAGATACTGGCCTGATACTGCTAAGGCACTGTAACCTGATGCAAACTGTTTCATATATTAAAAAGCTACATTAGAAAAAAGATCTTTTCAGAAATAGACAGACATGGTATCTATGCCAAAAAATGACATTATGAAGGGATTAACTGTTTAAGTGGTCAAATTAAACCAGACAGAAATAGTCAGCTTCCCCTGGCCTGTAGCTCCTCTGCATGAGGCAGTGTGTCTCGAGCTGCCACTACCTCATTGCTACTAAGGCGAGTAGACAGTAACGTTAGGAATTGGGACTTTTTCTAATCTCTCACTGTCTGACCTTATGCCTTGCACTTTTACCTGTGCTAGGGCAGGATCTCCCAATTTCCCTGTGCCTAAACCTGTGCCACAGCAGAGAACTTTCTCGGTATAGCTATTTCTAGTGAACTGTCCTAGCACTTGGTGTAGACATGTCTGTTCTGGCAAAACTGCACTTTTTCTGCATAATATGCGTGAAATAAGCTACCCTGGTGAATGCACAGTGCTGTCATAACTAAGTCCACAGTAGGGACTTCTGCTGACACAACAAGGGATACTCTTTGACTGATATTATACTTTGTAGTGGTAGCATGACCTAATGCCAGGATTGAGACCTATAACCTGCGTATTGCTCTTCTTATTAGCAGTTTTATCTAGATTAGGGCACTGGCTTGATACTTGCTTCAAGGGATTAGGAACAGCAACATGCATATGGGAGAAAATCCCAGTGCATGCAGAGGTGCTCCGCCTAGACCAAGGGCTATTCCAACACAACTGCAATGTTTCTGGCACTCAGCTTTACTCCTTCAGAGCAAGCTCAGCTATCTTTGGACTAAGACTAATAGGTTTCTTAAATAAAAGAGTACTAGCTGGTGTGAGAGAGCGTCAGTCGTCTTGTCAGTTGCCCAGGAAGGAAGGAAGGAAAGAAGGAAGGATCACCTCATGTCACCGAAACATTTCTGATGCACTGGGTATGATCCTGGTGTCCCGTATTACAAAAACAGTAGAACCAGAAAAGATACAGAGGAGGGTACAAAATACAAGTTAGCCCTGCAGAGCAGCAGACACAGGAGGGTGGACTAGGTAGGGCACAATCCCTTCACTATCAGAGGTATCAGCTCTTAATGGACCTCTGGTCAGCCTCCACCTGTTGGGGTTTTTAACATGTTAATGCTTCACGGAGTTAAATCACTATGGCCTTGGAAGAAAACCTACTGAACAGGCCAAGTAGGGAGAAGAAAAGCAAGAAGAAGCATCAACAATCTCTGAAAGAGCCAGTCAACACAGCCAGAAAAAATGTTCTGGATTAATAACTGCAGCAAGCAGGAGTGGTGAGGTGCTGTTAGATTAAACTAGGGCAGTTCTGAGCAGCTGTCAAAAACGTGCTTACACAAACAGTATCTTCAGCACCACTTGCAAAGCTACTAGTGTCAGTGAAGCTGACTTAGTATCTAAAATAATTATGCATTTTTCTATTTTTAAGTGTCCTCTGGATTTACAAAAATAGCAGCAGCTCCAATCTTCTCACGCATCTGTCTGGAAGTCAGCTAGACATGCAGAATGGGGTTCACACCTGCAGCCCCCAGAGCAGCATGCCTAGGCCGGTGAGCTACAGCAAATGCAGCAGCTCCAGGGCATAAAGTGACCCAGAGGCTGCCCAAGGTGTCAGACGACCAAAGTCCTACTATTGCAAATTGCTGAAAAAATGCTGAGAGCAGTACATTGTATTAGTTGTGCTACATTTCTCATTTATGGTGTCATGTCTGACTATCACTACAGCTTTGATCAGAGAGGGACCTGTCAAGGAACCGTTCTAACTACTCTGCATCTTTCTTTCCATGAGCAGCCTCAGCGTGCTCAGTATCTCCCTATGCAGGTTGCCTGTTTGCCACATGTTATCTTTATATATACAGACATATGTACATGCCGATTAATAAGTTAATTTAGCACAAGAATTTGATGGTGAGACAGAAGACCCCAAGAGAAAAGTTCTTTCCTGTTGAGATAAAGCAGCAACTCTGTTAGCTTAAGCCAGCACAGATTTTTTTAAAGTTACACAGATTTGCTTAGACTGAGATTTTCTGAACATCTATGCATTTGAAAAAGACTAAACTATTTGAAAGGAGCTATTAGCATGCATGCTTTAACTTCACTTCTTTTTCATGTTTGGCTCTTAGAGAAAAAATACCAGATTTTGATATGAACATCTGTTTCATGTTTTTCTAAATGTGAGCTTAGTATGAAAATTAACCCCTGAATTTTCAGTTTGAGTAGCCTTCTAGCTGTTCAGTATGCATTCAGGAGCCTTGCCTTCCTAGTATTGCTATGGACCCAGCTCAGTCTATGGCTGCTTTGTACTCTGGAAATAACTGGTCAACACTGGATGTGTTGAAATGCTAAATGAAGACAGTATTCACATAGTCACCATTAGCAGTTGTCACTTCTTTTTGCTGAGGCACACCAACAACAGTAACTCAGCTTTCAGTCTCATGCAACCTCACTCAAGTTATATCCCAAGAAAATGTAGGGAAATAACACTCATATTTGCTCTTTTTAGAAATGTGTTTTAGTTACTAACTGGCCAGCAGATGTTTAGCAATGCTGAAACTGCACTACAGAGCACAGGTCTGAGCTTGATTTAGAGGGTAGTTTCTTCTCCTTCAACAGAGGACAAAGGCTTTAAACACTAACATATTTTTGCTTATCAAAACAAAAGTGATTCGGTTCCCTGTCAGTTTAGGGTACTTTAGCTGAAGGTAGTGACAACTGGCAAACCTCCCCAAATGCAGGATTTCCTTTCAGCATGGGTGAGCACCCAAAACACCAGAGGATTTTTCTGAGTTACCCAAACTCCCAAGCCAAGAGATATCCCAAGCTCAGGGTCACACAAACCATCTTGCTTTTTGACAGTTTGGCAAGACCTGTCACAGTTAAAGAGGGACTATCTGAGAAAGGAGAATGGATCTAAATAAAAACAAGCCTTTTATGCATTCTGAAGTTTTCACAATGCTTGCCCTTGACCTGGGGGAGTTTCACTTCAACTACAGGTCATCTCTCACCAGTTTGGTTATCTGTGAGCGTAACGAGGTTTTGCATCAGTTTATGGAAATGGTGGGTATTCTAGTTTATATATGTGTAAAGAAACAACTGTTTCTTTTACCACTGTGAGAAAGATTTGCACATATTTGCACTGAGAATTTAAAAACTCCAGCAGTAAAATCTTTCAGAGCTAACAAGATGCTGTCAATTTCTCCTTCAAATGTATAGATGATGTACAGATTTGTTGTTTTTTGTTTGTTTTTAATAGCTGCTTGTGTTTGCATTTACATACTAGCATTGTATTTCTGAGGCCATCAGTGACATCCAGTGGCCAACTAGATTAAGCCTAGACTTGTTTTATAGACATCTGCCATCTGCCTACTGCTTTCCTTAGTTTAAAAAAAAAAATCAATAAAAATGATAAGTATGCAGTTGGCTTGGTCAGCTTAATCTTCTCCCAGTTGCGACAAGAATCTCCCTGGAGAAAAGACTGATGGATTGAGCCCTAGTGCTATTCTTTCACTTTGAACTGGCAAAACCCAGATGTTTTATGGAAGGCACAAGGATGTGGTTTGGACTCTGCCTTCTGTGCCACTGTCACTGAGGTGAGTCAAAACTGTAGCTGCAATCTCTTAGTTTTTGAATTGGTGCAAAACCATAACTAGATTTTTTTTTTTAATTCTGATGCAAGCAGACATGACTCTCAGTATGTGTGCGCCCTGTTTTCCCTGTTTCATTGTTGAGAACTCATTTTTACTAATTTATTTTAAATGTGCTTCTCTAAAAGGAGTTAGTAGGAGAAGCAAGGGAAACAAATACAAACATTCATGCCACCCAAATCATACATGTAGATAAAAATGAAATGTGAAGCAATCTGGAATAGGTAAAACTCAGTACTACAAAAAATTTAGTTAGACTGTAGCTTACAGAGGTGTGAAAACAAAATGAGGTGTGAAAACAATGTTAGGTGTAGTAACAAATTCCCAAAGTTGAATTTTAAGGTTGCATGCAATGAGTTACCATGTTCTTAATTCTGTTAAAATCCTTCATTGGGTACAAAGAGAAAGTGGTTGACAATGGCCAACCCCTTCAGTGGTGGCCGCATGGTAGCACAGGGGAGCTGTATTGGGCCATCTCAGCACAGCCCTTGCTGCAGGAGGTGAAAGCGTGTCCTGTCCCCCCAGCACCACCTCCTGCTGTCTGTCCCTGGGGCCTCTGAAGCGCTGGGCTCAGCTGACTCTTGTTTTGCACAGGTACATAAGCTATATGTGGTGAAGGTGATGCGGTGATATTTGCCCTCATATGGTTAGGCCATACGAAGTAAAAAATATATATTTTTTTGCTTGTAAAAGAAATCTTTAAATAGAAAGGGTATGAAAAGAATAGACATTAGGGACCAAAACATTCTGTGTATAATTCCCAGGGCATAGCAACTTCAGTCTTTGATTTAGTGTGGGTAATAGCACCGACAGTTGCTATCATTGTAATCTAACAGCAGTAGTAGTCCCTGCACTACTACCACTTCTGTTTTGTGGTGCCTCTCATCTTTTACTAGAGAGTAAATTTTCCTGTGACCTGTGCCAATGAAGCATTACATCTGCACTTTGCAAGAACATGAAGAGCTGAACGCAGTGCATTGGAAAAGGCGACTCATGCCAGCTATTACCATTGTCATATTTGTGATTTATTTTTCCCCCATTATCCTTTCTCCATAGCTGGCACAAACTAAAGAAACACTGCTGCTTATGAAAAATAGTTGTGGCCATCAAAAACAAGAAGAAAAAATAATAAATTCCAGAACTCCAGTTTAGAATAAAGTGTTTTACCAGCAGGACACATAGTAGGACACAAGTATGGACACAAGTATGGAGAAGCAGTGAACAAGGACTAAATGTCTGTTGTTCGTTAACCCACCAGATAATGAATTAACAGTACTTCATGGATTATAGCATGTAAAGATGGAATCTATTCTCATGTATACTATTGATGAGGGGCAGAGCATCAATGAAACTGAGACTTATTCCACATATACACTGATACAGCCAGAGAAGGAACTGCCCCTTCAATTACAGTATTTTATATTCCTTTATATGCATAAATATACATTTACCTGGTCAAAAGAGGCCAAAACCAAACTCTGGTCTTCATAAGCTTACATTTGAAGGACTCTAAGTAGACTTTAAACTAAAAGGTAATGGATGTCTACTAAGCTTTCTTGTTCTTGACAAGTACAGACAGACTTACAGGGCAGACAGCTGCAGAAAATCAGCCATCTCTTCACTGCAGGCAGAAATTTTTCATTATCTCTTGGTACAAGCACAGGTCCACCTTTGTCCCAAAAAATTCTTCAGTAGCCAGCAGCCACTTAAACACCAGCCTTGTGCACTTGGCCACAAGAGAGCAATGGTGTGGAACATACAAGTACTTGTAGAGAATTACACACACGCACATACATACAACTATGTATGTGCATTTCCCTTCAAGCACTTTTCCAGAAACAGCACTTTAGGGAGTCTGAGGAAGGTGTCATTACGAATATCAGTGCTCAGATTCAGACCATGAATTTTCTACATGGTCTACATTTTCTTCAGTGTAAGACCAGCCGTTCCCTCTGCTTTCACAGCAAAGAGAAAAGGCAAATCTTGCAGAACTTCTACAAATTAAAAAAAAAATAATAAAAAAAAGTTGTTGTGGACCATTTCTGTAGCAATTCTGCCTGAAAGCCAGTAATGCATTTAGAAACTAGCAATTATATGTGCAAGGCATCGTCACTGGCAAGCAACACTGCAATGAAAGGCCATGCAGTTGGTATTGTGGTTACTGACATTTTGCTCTGTTCTGCTCCATGGTTTCCTTTCTGTGTACCATGTAAAGATATTTTGATGATATTTCACCACTCTAATATACAAATATCATTTTCTATGAGGCAGAAAATTAAAATCCAAGGTAGACACCCAAAGGCACTTATTTATGCAGTTATTTATATAGTCGTGTAGGAGACCAGGCATAGCTAAGCCAATAGTGCCATTTGGGCAGGATAGTTGAGCTCAAGAACTTCAGCTCATCAGCTGCACATTCAGCTCATTGACTGGAGCTCTTGCCATGTTTGCTTTGCACTCTGCTGTTAACAAAGAATTTAAAAATCCCACCCATGCCTTTGAAAATGTCCCACTGTGTGCAGGTGGTGTGTGGGGATGCTTATGAAGCTGGTCAGCAAGATCTGCCCCTCGTGCTTGGTCTGCCAGCATCCTACTCGAAAGCATCGTGAAGGTCTGAATCCAGGCAGGGGAAGGTTAGAACCGTGGACACTGCTGGCTTAAATGAGAGACATCCAGCTTCAGGCCGTTGCAAGAGACTATGGGTGTCATTGCTGGGATATGCGGTTTACAGCAATGAGAAGCACTTGTGCAGCTGGATCAGAAACCATGCACAAACCACCCGCTGACGTCGGCCCGACATTTGGCAGAAATGTCTAAAAAAAGAAGAAATACTGAAAAAAAGTACATCTGTTTCTTGGTGTCTGTGTCTAGGGGAAGTTCAATCTCAGTCGAGAGACTGGCAGCATCCAAGCAGTCACTGTGAAGGAAGCTTCCAAGTAGAAACTATGGAAAGAAGACATTTGTATTCTCCTCTAGGCTTCCAGATGCAAAGGACGGGCAATAGCTTCTCCCAGGGGTGGGGGAAGACACAGCTGTCAGTGTGCACTTCTGCCTTTCAGGGCTCCTTCACTCATTTTGGAGCATTTGCTAACTTTTGCAGGAAAATGGAGCATATTAGCGTTGTGGAAATATATTACTTTTAAAAGCCCCCCATTGTGCTTCTAATGATGGGGTTCAGGTCTGCTGAGCTCTTTCTTGATGTTGCAGGACCTATTTCATTAGCATTTCCTGGCTCCACAGACAGCTGATCACAGCACTGGCAGCACTGTGTTTCCGTTTAAGGTTTGTCTCAGCTTTGGTCTAGGTTAAAGCAATTATGGAATTAATTATTGGCTGTACAGCTGTTCTTCCCTGCACCCTGCCAAAAGTCAGCTTAGCATACATTCTTCCCTGTGCAAAATGCTAATGACACAAAGCAAATCCAGTGTGCTTAGTGCAGTATAGAAATAGCAATTTCCATCATATAGCCAAACCAGTGGATTACAAACAAATGCTTGCCAGGAGCACTGCCATGCATCTGGCATGTCTGTCTGCACAGCCTTTGGGCAGGCGTTGTGAACACGCCTCTGAGATCTGTAACACTCCCTTTGAAAATAATATATAAAAGCCAGAGATACTGAATGGTTTGCCCTTTAAAAACATTTCCCCCCTGCTTAGACTTCCAAATCCTCCACCAATCATACTGACCCTGTTTCATCAGATTGTTTTTGAAGTGCATTTTTTTGTACTGATTGTCCCTTACATGGTTCTGTGCATTTCGGCATTCCCACATATATTTATGTTTGGTGCATTTCCTTTAGTGACATGAGCACCTTTTTTTCTGCAAGAACTACAGGAAAAATCACTAATATTCAGCTCACCCAGACTAATCTGGACAAACCAACATCATCTACCTGGACTTCTGTAAGGCCTTTGACACAGTCCCATACGACATCCTTATCTCAACATTGGTGAGATACGGATTTGAAGGGTGGCCTATTTGGTGGATAAGGAATTGGCTGGATGGCTGCAGCCAGAGAGCTGTGGACAACAGCTCTAGGTCCAGGTGGAGGCTGGTGACTAGTGGTTTCCATCTTGGGCCTGGTACTGATCTTTATCAATTGATCTTTATCAATGACATAGACAGTGGGATTGAGTGTACCCTCAGCAAGTTTTCAGACTGTACCATGCCGAGTGGTGCAGCCGATATAACAGAAGGAAGGGATCATATGCTTCAGGCTATATGGAAACTGCAGAGAGGGGCTAATATGCACTTTTTTTTTTTTAATGTTAAGGATGCGCAAAAGTGCTGAATGACTTTGGTGCTCTAAAAGAAATTTAGGATTTGGGAGGAGGGACAAAAGGCAGCTGCAAAGAAGAAACAAATTCGGCTGAATTTAAAGCTGCAGCTTAACCAAATGTCATCAACAAGTGCTGCACTTCAGCCCAGCTCTACCTGATGGCTCACCAAAGACACTCTCTCATGCAATAGTCCCAGCCATATCTCAGCAGAAAAGCATATATCCTCCCAGTGTGCTGTGTGCTATTATCACCACTTGTAAATGCAGATCTCGAGGCGTACAGGGATGAGGAGGCAGACTTTCACAGCTACAGCTAATTCTCCATTGCTGTGTTTGCAATTTGCAATTCATTGGATTACATAACTCACCTGACTGGTGACCAGAAACAATACCACGTTGCTTCAGAAACTAACCTCCCTGAGACTTCAGATATTTGAATAGTGAACCCTTACAATTAATACTATTCAAAAGGCAACACAATATATTGAAGAAACTGGCAAGTGATTTTGAACAAATAGACTAACTTAAAAAAATGTGTGAACAATGAAAAACAACTTGTTAATTGTAGTTTAATGTAAGAGCCCTAACCACTGCAGAAACAAACCCCATCACACCCTGACTATCCCAGTCACGATAGCTTAACTCAACAGCTAGCAGAACTGTTGTTTGTTTGGTTGGTTTTTCTTTTGAAGATTATTTTCATCTAGAAGAATTATATTAGGTATAGGTATTTCTGAAACAAGAGGATATAGGGATCGTTTTGGACCAAGATATTTGTTTTCTAATGAAGTGTGTTTTAGTGTTATCCTCATTCTCCTTTGTAAGCAGAATCTGAATCAGCCTTGTAATATCTGTGAAATTGTGCTTCCATGTCTAGCTCTCACATCATTTCTAGCTTTCAGTGACTTTCAATAAATTGTCCAGTGGCTCTCTGCCAATCTGAAAATCTCTGTAAATGTAAAGCAACTCTCTGGGGGTCATTTTAGAAGCACAAATGCTTTTGGTTCATTCATAGACATAGCAGAATTTAAAAAAAAAAAAAAAAAAAAAGATATTTATTTACACAGCATGAATAGGCAAAACACTGAATATCATGCTGTTGGAGTTTTAATTCCCAAACTGCAGCTTATCAGAGCTTTTTCACTTCCTACAGTCAAGCCTGACTGTCGCAGAAGTAGCAAGAAATAAATGAGATTTTTCTAAAATGGCTTGAAAATTATCAATACCTACAAGATCAAATTTCACCCCTCTGGTACACAGAAATTTGAAAATACCTGGCTGGTTTCAGCTGAGTCATTTCCAGTTTGTGCCAATGTATCCAACAGTGGAATTTTGCTTCTTGGTGATATTCATTGACTCTGTTTTGTATCTGTGCTGGTCATTTTGGTCAGGCTGGCACGGCTTTCTCATTTGCTCAGGATCTGAGTCAGTTCCGAGCAATGGAGGGAGCAGCCATTAGAAATCTCCACAAATATCCATGCTCATATGTTGGCCAAACACCCAACTGAAGAATGCCCTGGAAAATCTGCTCCAGCCTGCACCCAGTATTGGCTCCAGGAGAAATGGTTTCAACCAATCAACCGTGAACACTGTTAGAGGGTATCTAAATGTACTTGGAATATTTCTCAGTCACAGAGAGGAGATCTGGAAACACAAATGCAGACCTTCCCTTCTACTCCATTTGACAGTAAGTGATGCCTTAAGACTAGATTGTAAACTGTAACATGTAAGTTCTAACGTGGGCCTTGAAATTATGTTATGTCTGCACAACAAGAAACTGAGATGCCTTTCCAGGAATGCATTTTCTGTATCATCTTTTCTGATAATACCAATTAAGGATATGTGAGCAATCATGATTGCTAAAGGTAGATTCATTAAAATTTGTTAACTGCCACAAAGGAGAAGACAATTATGTTTCCACTTCCCCACTGAACTCTGTTATTATGAGGAAAAGACATATGAAGCACAACTGATGACTAGCCCTAGGACCCTTTTAAGAGTTTCTAACTCCCTTACATTGGCATCTACTCAATGAAATGAATATGCAAGTATCTCCAAGGGATATAGCAAACAGTGGGATATTAAATAAATTTAAAACAAAATAAATTCACTGGTCTGGTGAATATGAGAAGTGCCTAGACCATGTATTGTCCAGCTCAGAAGCGGGGGAACTTTGTTCAGCTGAATTTACTCTCCAATATGTCACCACTTAGGAACTAAAGTGGGACTAACTAGAAAAGAAAGCAGTGGGAACAGATTAAAGATGGTGCCCAAAGGCATGTAGTAATTCTGCCACAGCAGCAGAAATTAAGCTTCTCCATGTCTATTGAAAACCAAACCCTACCCAAACTCCACCAAGGAGAATGACTATCAAGGTGATGATCACTGAGGAGAATCACCTCAGTGGTGATTCTTTTTGTTTTGCACTCCAAAATGACTGCAAAGCACTAATTATAATAAAATAAATATCAGTTGTGCAGTTGTGCTTGCCACACCATACGAGCTTGCAGATGCATTTTAAAAGTCACATAATTATAACCTTCCAAGATTACTAGATTAGATTAGCAACAATACAGCTGCAACACAAAGTAGACAAGAATTTAATTACCATACTAATTTTTTCTCAGTATGAGTAATAATGACTATACTCCTATAATTACTTTCTTTACACATTAAACCTTGCTAATACTGCCATTTAAGTTAATAAAGTACCTACTTACTTAAAAAGATTTAAACTGTATTGCAGTTGTGAAGTATCATGCTGAAGCAGTGAGTGAGTATTTTGCAGTTCTGAGATCCTAAAAATGAAAAATCTTTCAACTTTTTCAGGGGAAATATAACCTGGAACTGCTAAGCACTAGGGAAAATACAAATATGCTTGTCCAAAATATGTCCTCTTTTGAGGACAAATCTAATAATTGATTTGTTTTAGTTGATGAAATAATTTCAGGAAAAATCTTGGGATTTTTCTCCTTCCTAAAATTAGCATTTTAGCACTAATTATGAAAGAAGTCATTCTAATGAAAGGAAAGAAGGCCCAAGTGGGACATTCTCCCAGAAAATACTCAAATTGGGCCCAAACTCCTGAAGTTTCTGACAGCTGTGCACAGTCAGAAAAACAAAAAGCAGAACTAGCCACCAACACCCGTGTGATTTCTGTCAGACTCACTTTTACACTGAAACCCTACAGCCACCACTTCCACCTTCAGTTTCATGTCATCAAAGTTAAAAAAGTGCAAGAGTGTGTGTGCCAGATCTGCAGCCGGGTAGATGTAGGACACCTGCTATTATCATACAGAAATATAAAATTCATGCTATAATACTTCCCGGACCTCCGGTAGCAGCTAGTGGGTGTATCCAGCAAGGTGACAGCTCCTAGACAGAACAGTAGGGTTTTTGAGTTGCTCCTGTCCAGGGAAGTTTATTGCGCCAGTGCCCGAGGACTGGAGGCTTGTGCAGAAGGTGTTGAAGTCCTCTGGTGGTGGTGGTGTTGTAGCCAAATTTTTCTTCTTCTTTTTGGAGATCATTTTTTGTCCAGTTTATCATGACCTTAGATAGCAACAACTACCAGTTCTTCCATCTGGGAATATCCACTGTAGCTGATATTGGTTTACTTAGCAGAAAAGAACTGCGTAATATGAGCCTTCAGGAAACAATCTCTGCCCTCAGATGTTCATGGACAAGTCCCGTTGACCTTGGGGCATAATTTCACCTTATAAATTGTTTTTATCAGCAGTGTAATGTTTCTCTATAAACAGTTCAGGATTGCTAGAGCAAATGTAAAGTGCTATTTCTGAACAGTAAAGCTGTTTTCCCCCCAGAAGTAGAATATGTTTCCATTTTTGGCAAGAAACTTGCTCTCTACCCTGGGATAGCTTGAGTTAGTAAAAGGAACAAAACCAACTATGAACTGAATAGGAAAGAAAGAAATCTCTCCTCCTGCTTGCGAACAGAAGATTGGTTCATTTGTGCATGCTGTGTAAAACTCGCCACAGAGTCCTTTGTGTCATCAGCATGAAAAGAGTCCTTTGCCCAGGCGGGAGATTAGGGTGGCCAGTGGGAATCCCTGCACCCGAAATTCAGATCAGAATGGGCAAGTTCATGGGAAGTTGGGACTTTAAAGGGATTGTTCTGATGGTGCCAAAAAAGCAACAGGAATAACAGCCAACCCCACCAGCCCATCCAAATTTCTGTTTTCTCTCTCCACAAAGGTATGCTGAGGGGCCAGAGCGCATGGCGCTGGATGTTCCCACCTCGGAGGGTGCTGTGTGGGAGCAGCCCATAAATAAGGGATTGGGCACAGTGGACACCCCATCCACTGCCACTCTCCCTTTGTACCAATAAACTCTTAGGGATCAGTACTGGCGTTAAAACCCAGCGAGTAGGCAGGAACAGCAGCTGAGAAATACGGTCTCCCACAGCACAATCAATGCATCAATCTTCCTTACACCAGTGTCTTATCTTGGCTCCCGGAGCCATGGGCAGCTCCAGAAGGGACAAGGGCGCATGGGAGCAGCACTGAGCGTGGCGGGGCTGCGGCGCAGTAGGATGGGGGCAGCTGCCACTCCCCTCCTGTGCTGGCCATTGTGCAGCCCCCATGCCACCAGGGGACCGCTGAATTAACCTTCTCATGAGAAAAGAGATTGTGGCCCTATAGAAAAGTGGGGATTCAGAGCCTTTCCACGGGATTAGTCCATTAGAAGCAAAAAGGAGAAAGGGGTGTTTTGTTGTTTGGCAATATATAAGTGATTATGGGACTTAAAGGGGGGGAAAAATTGTCTGTTTGTGGTGGGGAACAATGGGCACTCTGACAGTCTGCCTAAGTCCTCGTCCTGCCCATGTCTCTATCCTCTCTGAGAGACCTCCTCCTGCCTCTCCTAAGGGAAACGGTGTGTGTGCGAGATGTAGATTTGGTTTGGAGAGGATCTTTTTAGGGAGGGGAAAGGTGTTGCTGAGATTTCATTAAAAAATGGGAAAAAAAAACACTTCCCTGAATGATTTATTTATTTTTTTGGGTATCCTTTTCATTTCCTCCCATATCTGAATATCTCCCTGTCAGTTATTTCTCCCATTAATAGTCTAAGTGCCCCCAACAGCTAATCTCCCCTTTGGGAGAAAAGCAAAAGACTGCAGATTGCAATACACAACACTCTCCACATCACCTTAGAAGCAAAGTACATTTTTGTATTTTTTTATTTTTAATAATGTATACATACACATCTGCTAAATTACAGAGGAATTTTTAAAAATCGACAATGTTTTGGGACGTGTTTCCAGTTTGATGACAAATTTAAACAATTTCAAAAGAGCTAGATTTTTTTCCAAGGGTTTGAGACTAGTATGCATTTACTATGAGAACCCATTCCCTATCTAATGTCTAAAAGCTGGTGGAGAGCACAGTGTGAGCACCTCTGTTTTAATGCAGAGTACAACCTTAAGTGCAGCTAGCAGTTCCTGAAGGCCCCAGAGTAACTAAGGGTAAAAGGCTTTTCAAATTTCAGATCATGCAGTCCTTATGTCAAAACTATTCAGAGCAGACCTTATGCCCCAACTTTCAAATAGATTCTGAACTTTGTTTAGAAACCATCTGGCCAAAGAAAAATAGCCAACTGTTTCATCTCTTTTCTTTCTTTCTTTCTTTTTTTTTTTTTCACCCCATCCCAAAAATACATTTTGAGATCAGCATTCCACTTTTCAGACCTTTTGTCAAATGTGATAAAGGACTTTTAAATATCCAGTGTATGTTCATTACACATAACGAAGTCTGTGCAATCCCGTGCTTGTAGCACTAAAATCCCATGTTCCTTCCCCTTACAGATGGTGCGGTAATTATAATTAACTCTCTGAAAATAGCTCAGGGTGTGGAAAAGATACATGATGTTTGCACACAGACTAGCCCACCCTTTTACAGATTTTCAAATGTAACCAGTTTTGGGTTGTATGGTCACATTAAAATTCCCCTTTTGCAACACTTTATGCAAAAAACAAACACCTGGATTCAGAGTTTCCTAAAGGAGTCATCTGAAAATAGGTACTTTCTGCCAAAATGTCACGAAGATTTATGTGCTTACATTCATGGATTAAATTGAGGACAGGTGGGAGAACATTCAAGTATGAGAAGGAATGATAGCAAATTTATGTGTAAAAACGGGGCAGGGGAGGGTAGTTAATACACGATTTCTAGTAGTTTAGATAAAACATGCATAGATTTTGTGAAAGGAAGGTACAGTGCCTGAGAAGCAATCCTTCAGCAGTGAAATAATTATCTGTCTGTAAGACTGTCTTGTGTTTAACTGCGGCGCTGAATAGCATTGGGGTGCCACACAGTGCATCAGAGCAGATGTTTATGGGGGGGACCGCAGCGTACCAGCATGACACAAGCAGGCACAGCAACACTGATACTTGTTTTCTTCCTTGGCCAGGAAAATTGCCCCTGTCCCAAGCACACCCCTTCTCATCACAAACCAGGGGACAGTGATGTCTGGACCACAGCACTGGTCACAAAACCCCTGTGCAGCGCCTTATGTCAGGGAGAGAGGGGACTCAAGCCAAAGAAGAGGAATTTAAATAAATGAGGACACAAAGATGTATGAGAAAACTTAGTTTTATGTCTGCTTTGTGTTTCAAACACTTGTTTTTTTAACACCTACTTAATCTAAAAATGTGACCATGGATGCTGGAGTCTGACCAATGCCCTCTTACCTGGATTTGTGGGGTGGGATTTTCCATTAAAAGTCCTGCTATGTCCAGACCCTACAAAAGACATTGTCAAACTAAATATTACACTGAAGCAAACTGTAATAATGCTCAATAGTCGGCCAAGCCAGCTGTAGCTTTAGCCTCTGTAATATACCATCCAATATACTATCAGCATCCATAGCTGATACATCACAGATCAAGCTGTTCAGTGGGCACTCAATTCCATTTGGCTTAAAATCAACATTATTACAGTCCATGTACTAAAAGCTGGCTGTGTATACACTCTGGTTCCTTTAAAACAGAGGTACAATGCAGGTCAACATATTCCCAGCTTTTACATCACACACACACAAAAAAAATTGCACTGAGGCAAATTGGAACTGAAGCACATTGACAACCTCCCCACCACACGCTCCGAGTAGGAAATAACTCTAGAGATAGGCAGGCTAGTGTTTCACAGGAGTTCTGTGTTTTAAGTAAATAAATACATAGTTAGGAACAGTCGTGAAGGTTAAAGGACGTCTGTAAAGAGAAAACAATGATTCATGGACTCTTTGTTAAGTTTATTTAGTAGAGGGACGAGAGAAAGTCTTCGATTGGATTGTAAGGTGCTAACAGTCTGACCAGATAAATGTTAGCTTCACAAGTCTCAGAGCCAGAAGAAACTGTAATATGGCTAAGAGCTGACACAAAATTCTTCTTTCCAAGAAAAACATGTTATTCTGCACAAAAAAATAGGGTATTATATCTCAGTATAACATTAATATATTATTCTTTTTCTAGCCTTCAGGACAGCACAGTATTATGGGTCTATATTAACCCTCCCATGCATAAATTTATTTTTAAATTTAAGTGGAAACCATCAACCTGTGCTTCACAATTTAAAATTTATTTGTATTCACTGTTGCTTATAATTGCTCTTCAGAAATTTGAACCTGAAAATTGGCGTTCTCTCTAAAAGTATCTTCCTATATCAAACGTAAAGATTTATCAACATAGGCCACTTTCATGAATTCTGAGCCACTGTGATTGCTGTTTTGTCCATACCTGAATTAAATGATTTTCACAGGCACAATGACTTCAGGCATAAGCCTTAAAGCAATATTTTTGCAAGCAACAAGTTTAACATCAATTACCATTAACAGCAATGCATCGGGTGAGCATTTTGCAATTAATATAATGACACACATCGTGTAATGCTCCAACACAAAATTTTTGACCGGTCAGTTGCTCTTTCCCTGCAGAGTTGATTGCTGGCCATGCTCAGGCTCAGGAATACCTTAGTTCACAACGTCCTTAACAGGAGGGCAATGCCGGGCTTTCTGGACCTGTATGTTGTTGCTGAAGGTTGAAAGGAGGGTTGTTTTTAAAACTACATCTGGGCAATTCCAGTACAAGCAAAACATCCAGGAAGTAATCCCTCAGATAACACAGGGTTTCCTGCCTAAGTATCACCGATTTAACACAGCCTGAGATGTTATAGCTCTGTCGTTTGCAAGCTCTTTGAAAAGTGGCAGATTCAAAGCATTCTGTCTCCCCAACAGGATGCTTTCTTAACCTATTTACATGTTGGGATCATTTTCACTTGCACAATCAAACTGAAACCAGTGGAAATAGGCAAATGAAAGCAAATGTAAAGTGAGGTCATTGTTCCCTTTTTCTCAAAGATAAGAGGCTTTCACATAGCAATGCCCTCTGGGAAACAATCCATATTAGACCAAATTAGTCCCAGTGGTAATGTTGATTTTTAGCAACTGTGCTACACCAGGGATACATTTAATCCCACTGTTCTTTGTTGTTTGCATTAATAAGCCAAATTTTGTCACTCAGTCTACATGCAGAAGTATCATTACTGTTATTTAATTACTTTGTTTTTGTAAGAAAAACTACCAGATTCAGCTGCATATAACCAGTAAATGTGGCCAAATCAAAGTTGTGCACTCCAACCTAAATATTTTTTACTTTGTTTCTGCACATATAATTGCATGTAATTTATAGTTGTGTACAGAATTTTTATGATAAAACCTCATTAATCATAAATTCATCAATGCAGCAAAAATACATCCAAGCAAACGTAGTATAACATTACAAACATAAGACATGTTTCAGGATGGAAAGAGGCCAGGATCCCCATCTTCATCTATCCCCTAATGTTACATAAATGATTAAGTCATCATATCAGTGGTTTTCACATGAAAATATAAACACCACTGAAATTCCATATGCTGTAAATGGCTATGACTCTGGAGTGCTCAGAATTACCAAGAGCACCATAAGAGTAGTGTACACAGCAGCTGTGCAAGGAGAACAGCCGGCGGTGCTGGCAGTGTGGTACAGTAGCTACGGGGCATGCATTGCTGCCCAGGCTCCCAGCGCATTACCACCTCCCCTTGAACACAGGTTGCTTCAGATCTCTTGGTTCCCTCCAGCTCCTAAAGTGGATTTTCTTATGCTTTTGTCATGCTGCATACTTA
Source organism: Anser brachyrhynchus (assembly GCF_964034855.1). Classification (NCBI taxonomy): domain Eukaryota; kingdom Metazoa; phylum Chordata; class Aves; order Anseriformes; family Anatidae; genus Anser; species Anser brachyrhynchus. Next base: position 23,954,230 of record NC_137705.1, read on the forward strand.
ACTCTGAAGGCCCAGTGTGTGTGCATACAGGTCCTGGTAGAATAGGGTCTTAAACTTCATTGGGCTCCTCAAGCCCGCGTCTAGCACTAATTAAAAATAACCTTTCTTGCAGGGTGCTTTGGACCCTGCTTCATGCTCTTCTGCAGTGCTGAAGAATTGAAATCAGCAGAGTTTTTCCTACTCTATAGCAGCATCCAGGTGAGAAGAAACATTGTTCTTTCTGTGCTTCTGCACTTAACCCAAAGCCTGGCTATACTCCGATCTAATCGCAGTCTTTGAATCAGCTCAGGGTCTTTATAACTCCAGTGTCTCAAGAAGACAATTCACAAACAATAGGTGGTTGTGAACTGCAGTTCAGGCGAGACATGCCTCTTATTTCAAGGCAGAAATCCATTGCGTGTCAATGGCACTGTTGGCTCAAATATCTTATTTACATTCTGTTTTTTAATGGCTTGCGGTTAGGAATCAGACAAGCTGTTTTGTAGGTGGTCTAAATTATATCCTGTGTGTGAGCTGCACGCTGAGGAGAGTTTGCTGATCTAACAGATGATAAAAGACCAAGCAATCACCCACTGTATGTCCAAATCTTTACCCTGGCAAACCTTATGCTGGTTTTTCACAGTTTTGCCTGAGTAACGGCTGTAGGATTTGGCCCATTTTGACCATACCAATGATTAACAGTCCAGCATCAGGACCTTGTCCCACAGGTCCACTTTAGGTATTTAAAACTGATCCCTGTTACGGCAATAGCCAAAAATCTGAGCATGTTCTCGTCTTTTTAACTTCAAATCTCTCTGTGATTAAGATATTCTCATTTACCATTTAACAGAGAGCTAATAGGTGGTTTTGGATATATTTGGTTACCTAAAAATGCAGATGGATGTCTTGTGGGATTTTCAGGAGTGCCTGTCTCACTAAGATCAATGAGAATTAAGTCCTAAATGTCTTTAATGAGTCACACAAAAGTGACAGATGAAAAGAATCACATTAGACAGGTATGACAAGCAGGAGATTTACTCTGCCACCCATATGCCAAACTATTACTCTGGTCCCTGCACTTGACTTCTGCTAAGATTGTCATCCTCCTTTCACTTCATTTCATGTTGTTTAAAATAGGAAGCTCAAAGACCTGACCTGGTCTTTCAATCTGCACTTAACTTGGTCTTAATCCTGACCAAGATGGAATTACTGACCTGAAACGATATAATTCAACTAAGTGGTAAAATCTTGAAATTATTGTGGCTACCACTTTCCATTTTTGTTTTTAATTTCATATTTGGAATAGAAATGCTCAGAAAAGGGCTTTCTCTTTTTTAGGGGGGAGGGGGGGAGAGGGGGTAAAAGTTAAACAGCAGTGCTATGACAAGCTCCTAAATGGTATTGACAAGCTGTGGGACAGCCCTGGGGCCTGGACTCATTGCCGTGATGGCAGCAGCGTGGGAGGTGTTTTGGAGCACACTTCCCCATGAGTCTGTGCTCTCAAAACATATTTTGGCTAGCAGGATCAATGGGGATATTTACAGCCTGATCCAAAGTAAAATGAGACATCATGTACAGATAAGATTAAAATGATTAATTTGAGGCAATTGCAGGAGATACAGATGTTCTTTATGTTACTTTTTCATAATTCCAAAATAACCCCTGAAAGAAGGCAAATTTCAGTTTCCTTCAGCACCCGCTAATAGGTTTGAGATGCACATTGTAACCCTTATTCCTCTTTCCTGTATCTTGCTGGACTTTGGCCTTTGGTGGAGAGATTTCCATAGCTAATTTCTGAAAGTCCTCACAGTATCTCATCAGGCTTAGGCACAATTTAAATAAGTTCTGCAGAGAAGGCCCTGGCTTGTTTCACCTCTTGGTCCCATCACCTTCCTATAGAACCAGTAAATAGCAGGGGATAGAATACCTGGGATACCTCTTCATTCTCAATATAACACCACTGCGCTTGTGAATAGCCACAGAAGGGTGCGAGGAAACGTTCCAGCAAGCCAGTGCTCATTGTCAAGGGAGAGGAGGGAGCTGGTAGGTCCCCCGGCCACAAACCCCACCTGAGCAGGGCATGGGCAAGGGCAGCAGGCAGCAAATGCTGGGCAGGTTTCACCCTGGGAGCTCTGATGCAGTTCATGGGCAGGCAGCGGAAGTGCAGCTCCTGCATGGTCTTGTAGTGTCTATTCTTATTAGTAAATATTAACCAAGTATGATATTATATTAATACTAAATATTAACCAAGAATAATAATAACAAGTATAACAAGTATTATGCTTGGTTAATATTTTCATCCTTATAGGCAAAAAGTGACTTTTGTTGTTGTTGTTTTGTATGAAGAACACATGAAAGCTCACTGGTGGTGTATTGATCCAGATATTTTCAATTTGGATGGATTAATTAACCCCCATTATTTTCCTGCCCAAGACCTTAGACAGGTTAACCAGGCACGTCTCAGCAAGACCCACACCATGCCGGTCCCAGTCAGCCATGTGTGACCTCAGAGCATGGAGAGTGGCAGCTCTAACTGTAGAAGAAAGAGTTTCTCCTTCCAGAAGTACTATCTTCATCTTCACGCCTCACGTCCTCAGCAGCAAAAGATGTAATCCTTCATGGCTGTGCTCTTCCCTCATCCTCCTGCCCTTCAGTACCACCTCCTCCCTGTGCCCCAGGCTGAACTGGTGAACCGGCAGACAGGCTTTCTGGTGGGTGTTTTTTCTGCTGTGCCCTCTCACTCGAGTTCATTTGTCTTGGTGTTTCTCACAGATGGTTGCAATAAGACAATAGATGTTTTTTCCACTTAAAAAAAAAAAAATCACTCTCCATTTTTGCTACTTAAGTGAAATTTAGATACCTTGAGAAGTGTATTCAGCACATTATGTTAAACTTCAGTAAAACCATTTTAGTTTCTCTCACCTGGATTTTTTTTAAATAAAGTGAAATCTCTTGGGGATGGAAATGTTCCCTCTGCAACCCAGGAAAGAATAAGAATCTTTTCCACAATGTCTTAGGTGGAAAAGTCTATTTAATATTAGTGAATGAACATAGTAATATTTTCAACACTATCCTCGATCATCACTTTAATCATCCCTATGCATAAAAAGTAGCAGGCTTTCTGATCGGCTTATATATTATTTTGCATATTTGTTTCACATTTATAGCTTTTGGTTTTTTTTCATCATCTAGCTTACTAGATCTTGATGGAACAATTTCAGGAAGCCTACAGCTATGCTCCCTTCTGCTTGCACTGACTGCTTTGAGCAACAGGTTATCTATTACACACTAATATAAGAAAAATAAGAACAATTTTTCACTGCAAGACTTTCCCTTTTTAATTCATTCAAATGCTCTGGGAGAAAGGATGAAAATGCCTTTTGAACTATAAAAGAATGTGATAGTTGGTTCTTTTCTCAGGTTTGTCATGTCCCATTTGCAGCAAGCTAGAAACGTCAGTGTCATAATGTGTTGGCAATGCACTCATCTTTACTAGTATCATATGAATGTCTGCTCATGTCAACTTACAAACTGTGGTTTGAACAGCTACAAAGGCATATTGTGTAACAGTAAAAAATTGCTAATGTACTTAGAATTTCATGTTCCCCATACGAGTAAAGGAATGATATGTTTTATCCTGTAGAGACTGTACCCATGTCAGTGCACACTAGACAAAAGAAATCATCCTCGCAGGTGCTTTCACCACATTTGCATATTTTATGTTTTAGATATTCCTTCAACTCCATTAAAATCCTTTGTAATACACGTAGTTCATGGCCACAGTGTTTGTTGCAGTGCAAATGTAAAATACATCTTACATAGCTCCTTACATTGCCCAATAGCATTACATTTTTTCATTTGTATTCAATTAGGCCCATTTTATTATAGGAAACCTCCAGGTTCAGCCACTGTAAGGAATTACTATTGCATATTCCTACAAATAATTGTTCACTTTAAGGATAAAGTGAGTAGGAATTTGCTTCCAAAGCATTTTCATCAATATACTGTCAGCTTACTGCTGATACCTTTTAATTACATGGACTTTTTTCTGGAGATTTATCCTTAAATCTCTTGATAATCCCAGCAAAATCTTGATGTCAAATAATGGACCACTCCCCTTACAGTGCAAATACATCAAGCAAAGAGAAGGATATAAATGGTTCCTTTCTTTTTTTTTTATTTTTTTTCCCTCAGTTTAAGCATAAAATTGTTAAATGGGCAGAGAATTTGAGAAACGCCAGACTACAAACACAAAAACTCCAGGAGAAGAGCCTGGGTTACACATCTTCCTCTGAAAAGAAAAAAAAAATCAACTGTAAAGCCATGGCATGCAATTTCATCTTTTAGGAATTTTATTCAGACTCACAAATGAATACGTATTATTCAGCTTTTGTCCACAAGTGAAAAACCAAGGTCAACTATGTCTGCAAGAGTTCAAAACAGAAAAGAGAGAGAAGCAAAGACTAGTCTGAGTTTGCTTGAATTTTGAGTTCAATTTAGATGTTAGGTGGCTTAGCTATTTGAAGCATAATTGCAGTTGCGAATATTTCAGGGTTGCTCAGTGAAATTTAATAAATAAATAAATAATTGGGTGCAAACATGAGGTTGATCTGGGCATTCGGCAAAGCGCCATCTCCTAAAGACCTGCGGAGGCTTTGTGCGCATTTTTTCTGATTGAATGTTGTTCCCCCAGTCACTCAGAACGCAGTACGAGTTGCCAGAAATCATTCATCAGCCCCTTGCAGAAAGGGCTGTCAGCTAAGGCTACAGGCCTAGCGCCAGGCTGTCAAGCTGTGGGCTTGCAGCCAGTCTGTCATGGTTTGAGGCTGGTAGCCAGGCAGTAACTTTGATGTTTAAGGGGTTAGCCAACTGGTATGCGAGGGTGGCCTATCAGCTCAGAAATAATATACCGCACTCAAAGGTCATGAGTTCTGAAACTAATCTGGCTGTTATAATATTTCTAATAAAAACTGAGGTAGACAATTTATATTGTAAAAAGTGTTCAAATTATTTCAGTATTTGTTTTGATTAAAATTTCCATTACACGTGCTTTTCATTATGCAACTCAATTAGTATATAAAAGATTTTCTGTTTAAAATGTTCAAATGAGCATAATTGTTCAATTTGGAAAGATTACAATGCTTTTATTTAATTAACACTGCAATAAATACTTCATTTTGTAATGAACCCCATACTTTTGGGCCATTAACCATTCAATAAATTTACAGTATGGAAGGTTCTTTATGGGGAAGAAGATAAATAAAGCTATTTAAATGAATGTGCAACAGCTATGATGCTAAGCAGCAAATTATAGCTTTTTGCTTCCCATCCACTAAAGTTGTACCTCGATTACAAACATATGGGAATGTAATAAACACTATACATTTCAATTACTATTTTGAACATGAGTTACACAACACCCTTGCAAATTTGCTACATAGAAATGCAGTGTGCATTCATGGCATCTTACCAGAAAAGGAAGATGAAATAAATGTTCATCTGCCTTTCGCCTTCCCCTTCTCCCTCCCCATCCACAGCATCTTTGGTTATGCAAACTTGTCATGCAATTTCCAGACTTAGATCCAGATCGCGTGTTTCTTCATGAGGGGAAAATGAATCAAAAAATTCCTGGGTACTCAGTAGTTTATGATTTACCATAGCAATATTGTAAAGGAAAAGCCCCTGATAGCAGTGCAGCATGATGCACTCCTATACACACTTAACGAATGGAATAATGGAGAGTACAGACACTAATAAAATAACAGGAATATAGTGCGAACTATTTATAGCATTCCAGTTGCATCATGTATTAAGATCATTTCATTCAGAGGATGACAACATGTGTGTCTAAATCTATGAACCAAAAGAGTCTCTTTCTGATAGAGGAAGCAGTGTTCAGAGCCGGGAGGAAGGCAAAGCCTGGAGTCCCCATAAGTGATATGAGCCCGCAGTGCCTGATGTGACTAGCTGCAAGGTGCCAAATCCCCCACCCCCCCCCCCCAAAAAAAAAAAAAAAACCAACAGTACTGGGACCTCCCACCACTTGCAGGAGCTGTTCAGCATTGCTTCATCCCAGACTGCCCAGGAACAGCCATGGGACCAAAGTGCCCATCCCAAGCACCACTGTCAGGTTGACTGTCCACCTACACCCATAGGTGTCTTGATAAAGGTGATCTTCCATCAACATTCTATTTCTTTTCATGGTTATATGCAAGGCTATAAAATGGGTGGGCAAAGCTATTTCACATTTACAGGGAGGCTTAGCCAAAAATGCTCATAAAACTCTCATTTGCCAAAAAATGGCAACACAACCAGTAACAAAATCTCATTTGTGAACTTAACTGGGCAAAAGGCTTCTTTGTAAAACTATGACATCATCTAGGAATATGAATTCAAAATAATTTATTGTGGTGTTGGCCAAACTAATATCCTTAGTCATCATTAAACATCCTTTGTCTAATCCAGATGTTACAACCTAGAACCTTTCAGTGAAAACAAAACAAAATACTTTGGGAATGTATTAGACTTTTTTTTCTTCACACTTCTAAAAACAGCCTTCTTCTTCTGTCCTGAAGTCCTTTCAGAAGTTGCACTGTATTTACAATATCTATTATTTGCAATAATTATGAAATTAAAATAAGCTACACAACCATACATTTAGGCATTCCTTATGAACTGCAGCCATTGAGCAAACTACTTGAAAAACATTAATGCATGCTGTATTTCTCAACTGCTATTTGAAGATTTTTTTCCTAATCTGAAAATGACATATAAACAGCACAGACGTAAAATAAAATAAGATGTAGATTTAGAGAACACTTTAAACTATAGGTGAAAAGGAAAAAAATACTACTGAAACTTGACTTAATAGCAAGTTTTGTTTCTAAGAGCATTTAAAATTCCTTATATATACCTTAATATATATTCCTTATATATACCTTAATATACCTTAAAACAAGTAAACATTGGATTTTTCTCAGAAAGTCTAGCCACCTGTTTTTGTATAATTTCTGGAAAGGAAAAAAGAGATAGACTCCTGTTGCGCAAAAATAAGTTGTGCAGTTTGTGGTGACTTTATTAAAGATGAGTAAATTTTAAAGCGAACAGTGAGACACAAATGTTTAGCACAAGAGACTTTCTTATGGAAGCTTTGAATAAGGACGTGCCTGTTTTAAACCGTAGATTTACAAGTAGAAAATTAGCAAAATATTTTGAAATATTAGCTGCATAGTCTGGTCAATGAAAGTGTTAAAACCAGATTAAAAACACAACAAGCCTTGTCCCGTCTTACACAAGCTTCTTAGTTCCTGTCCCTGGCACATCTGGTGAACTAGGACAGCAGCTCTCCAGACACGTGCCTCTATGTACGTCAGCAAGGCTGGTCTACCTTTAGTATGTGCAATAATACACTTAACAGCATCAGAAGACTATATCCCTTAAAGTATACTTTGAGGCCCTATCTCAAAGGCCTATTAATCAATACACTTAACTCTTTTTCAATTTCAAGGGCCTGATTACTAATAAATACACTTAGGCATGTGCTGTATTTCATGTTACTTAAACACAAGTCTATGAAGTAGTTTAGTTTAAACTTAAGTGTTTCTTCTCCAACAGTAAATAAGGGCTTTTCTTTCTAATTTCAGACAAGAACTGCTCTTTCCTTGCCTAACTGCATGAGCTAGTGTCAACTCAACGGAGAAATGATAAAAGATTCCTTTGTAGTTAGCTGATGTTATCAAGCACCAAACATAAATGTCATATACTGTGAAAAATCACATCCTCTAGTCAATTTTGCAATGTTGTTTCTGAACTCTCCACCCAGAGAGGGAGACACTTCTGCTTTAGAGCTCAGGTACCAAGGAAATATGACAGTCCTACCTTTCATCTACATAGCAAATGAGAAAAAAAAAATCAGCCGCAATAGTCTAAAGAAAAAAATATAAAAGTCCTGACTACCAGTGTTCTGTCAAAATAATTTCCATTTACTTAAACGAGGTTGATTTTGTTTTGAAACATTTTTTTTCTTTACCATTCCTAACCCAATCCTGCAAAACCCTTGACTGTCTTTTTTTTGCCAACCTAAACATTGAAGGCAATAATCAGTGTCTCCAATGCTGTCTTCCCTTATACCTGAATATTAATTTATTTACTTAGAGCATCTTAAGTAAGAAAATTGTTGAATGATCAGAGTGTGTTTTGTTGTTTTATTTTGTTTTCCAACTCATTCAGTATATGTTTATAAACCAAATATACTACTTCACTATTTCATGAAACGTGTTGTAGGATCATGGCACTGCTCTGAAAGGTCAGTGGAGAACATGGTCATGCATGGTAATTTTTTGATCAAGCTGTCTCATAACTGCAGTAGAAAGGGCTTTATTGTATTGTATTGTATTGTATTGTATTGTATTTTAATTTGTTTTGCATTGTAGCAGTCTGAAACTTTGCCATTAAGACACTTCTGAGTTACATGGCAGTCTTGTACTTTATTATGTAGACCAGAAGTTGAAATATCACACATCTCATATGCACTACACTTGGCAATCAGCACAATCTCTTCTGAGATCTTTATCTCTAGACCAGTGTTTTTTCAAAGCCATAGACATCTGGAAATTGCGCACTATTCTTGTTATAGAAACCAAACGTTCAAGTCCTTACTTGATCTCCCAGGGAACATTCCTATTGCTTTCTTCTGCTGTGTAGGTGTCACAGGATTTGGCTTTCTATTTGACAGCTTCTTTTCTTAGGTGACTGGGAACCCATTAGACAAGGATAAATTAGGTCTTTTTTTTTTTTTTTTTAACTAAATAATATAATGTTTAAGAGACAGAAGGAGGTTTTATATTGAGATAACCCTGTTATAAGAGGAAAGCTGGTTTCATTTGCCCTTACCAGGAAAAAAGTGCCTGGTGCCATCCAGGATTCACCTGTCCTAGAAATGGGGGGGCTGTATGAAATCCAAACTATTAAACATGCTTCCTGTTGTAGATGAAACCTTTGCATAGCATCATGTTTTGCCTTTGACTGGCTAAGGAAAAGAAATGTATAAAAGAAGCAGGTATACAGTGATTTCAAGACACCCTTACATGTTCTGACAGTATCAGGCTTTGGGACTTCCTAAGGCGTTTCCAAAGAAGTAACAGTCAATATGGTCACAAAATTGAGATGTGAACAGTTTCTTTTGTTTGTTTTTGTTTTTGTTTTTAAAAAAAACAGATCTTGCTTCATTTGAACATAGCAAGATTTGACCTTGGCCTGATCTTTAAAGATGGAAATTTCCATAGCCAGCAGCGTAAACAGTCTGCATAGAAAGCTCCCATTTGTGGCCGCAGCTCGGCTTTAAAGGGAAGAGATTTAAACATCACTATGTCATTGTGATTTTCCATTTTCTCTGTTACTACCACCAAATGATCTTGCCTTCATAAAGAATTGCATTTAGGATTTATTTTGTTTTAATTTGTCAAAAAAAAAAATCAGTGTGATATGTTACATCCCTGATTTGTCTCTAGAGCTAGGGGATACAGTTCCCCACAGCTGGGTGAGCTGACTGACCTCAAGAGTAAAATCCTGTTCCCATCAAAGTTCCCTAATAACATTTTACTTGATCCTTTTTACTCAGAGAGATTCCGTGTATGTCTCAGGAAGCAACTGAAAAACACAGTTTGAGTACAATATCATGAAAAAAGAAGTATGAACTGGATATTAGAAAAACAAATCTTCCATTTTTACATTAAACACTTCAATATAAAATTGAAAAAATTAAGCTGTGTTGTTCCCCAACCCCCTTTACCCTCCATAAAATAAATTTCCTTCCCTTACTGCTTTCATTTTTACTCTTATTTTCCATTAATGTTCCCTTCAGGAAAAGAACAATTCTGACTAGGCCTATTTTACTGAATGATCAAAAGTAAAATTTCCTTGGCATTTTTGTGTCTCCAGGATGTGGGCCCTTGCACGGAGCAGGAGTCACTGGAGGCACTGACCCATTGAGCATCTCATAAACAGGAGAGACCAAACATGCTACTTCTCATATCTGTTTATCTTTGTGCCCCAAATGCCGGAAGCTGTTTCATGTCTTCACTGTAAGGCTGCAAATAAGGTACACCACATTCCAAAATGGAAGCTCTGAAAAAATACATATTCTTTTTTTTTTTTTAAACAGGGTACTCCACACCATTAAACTTTCTGAAGGGCTGTATTTCTTAAATTTTTCTTTTTGCACTTTCCCTGACAAAATATTTAAGTCTTCAAACTCATTCAGAGGATATATATATAGTCATGATGGGGGATAATAAGTTTCATGTGGGCATCTGAATATACAGAATAAAAATAAACAAAAAAACAGCAAGTGAGATTGACTATATGCTGGTGAAACATCATATATGTATTTACTTTCATGAGTTCAGGTTGCTTAGGTAATTTATGAGCAGCTGAGTGAAATAAAGCCATAAGAGAGTTCAACTAAGTGGTCATCCCAGATAAGTTTAAAAAAAATACACTACTACCCTCACATTTAACCGCTGGTCTAAACTTTTGGCATGGTCTAAACTTTTGGGTAGACCTGTGCGGTGCCAGGAGTTGGACTTGATGATCCTTACGGGTCCCTTCCAACTCGGGATATTCTATGATTCTATGGTGATGTTGTCTGTCATGTTGGACCATGTATATTATCTGTGCAATAAGGAACAAGGGGAACTTAATGCTCTTCAAAGGGTCTAAAATGTACATTTAGAGGTATTAGTAAGCAATTGTGCTGCAGGAATCTTCATTGCTGGCTGTCTTGTTCTGGTCTGGGAATTGTCAATCTCTCTACAGCACGTGAGAATAACATGTTGGGATGCCACAAGTATGTGGGTAACATTTATGTAACCTTCAGCCTTTGTGGGAAAATAAAAGCCTTTGTTACTTGGATTTGACTCTGTACCAGATGGTATGAATAAATGTTTGCAATGCCAGTGTTGTTCAGCTTGGCTGATCGATTCTGTCATACTCCCAAGGAGGTAGAGAGGGCTTCAATAACTGATTCAGGATGCAGAAAATATTTTCCTTTTCCTGTTGCAGTAGTATTATGTAGAAGTGACGCTAGTCTGATTACCAGCTTCTTACTTCATGGGATGCCTGAATTATGTAAATATTGATCAGTTTTTTAGGAAAATTCACACAGTTCATTGCCAGACCTTTCACATATTTGTAATTCCCAAGGATGCTTTAGGCACAATCATCACTATCTTTTTCTTTTAAGTATTTTTTTTTTCTTGGACTAACCAGAGCTGATGCAAAACCTGTGATCAGTTCTTGATCAAATTCTCTTTCAACTCCAGCCTGGTCAGCAAATATACTCTTATGGCAGAATAATTTGGCAAAACTTTCTTTGGCCAGTACTAGCCTGATGACAGCAATCATCTTATTTCTTATGTGTGGAATATAGTGCCTAGCACACTGGCCTTAAGCTGACTCAGGGCTTCTAGGTGCACGCTATGAATAAAAACAACAAAGTGATTCATTTACAGAGTTGGCATAACATCTCCTTTCTTTCTTTAAATGTTCTCCCTTTCTTTTCAGAATCTAAGGTGGTAGATGTGTCTCACAAACACAAGCATCAGAGCTTTCTTTGAAAGCATTCGATCCCCTCTACCCTGCATCTCCAAAAGACTTCAGTCATTAAAGCCGGATCATGTGCCAAGCTCTAGGTCGACCTTGCTAAATCTGCACTACAGAGCCCAAGTTGCTTTTCATAAACAAAATTAACTGAAAAAAAATCACTAATATTTCATAATTACCAAAAGCATGTGCTACTTCAACTTCCGTGCTACATGCAAAAATAAGTTGAAACAGCTCATTGTGGTATCAGGTGGGAAAAGGAACTTCCTCTATGTTTCTGATGTGAAACCATTTTTTTATTTTTTGGTTTTCTTGGCAATGTCATGTAAACAGCTTTATGTTGGTTTTGTTCTTCAAATTTCTCGTTTATTTTAACCTATCTCCTCCATTTATGCTGCATTGTGTCATTTAGAAAGCTGTGAAACCTCCAAGGGTTTTTGCAGCCCTTTTTATCCTTACTGCAGTACTTAGATCTGCTCCTGCAGAGAATGCCTCAATGCTTTTATCAGACCATAGCGAAGTCTCAAGATAATCTTTCTCCATGTCTCAAAGCAGGGGAGATAGATACGTAAGTATTTAAATATTGGTGTCCACAAACCTATTATTGCAAGGAAAAAAAACACCTCTGGGACAAATTCACATGTGAATAATTTCATTGCAACCTATAGAGCAAAACTGTGTTTACAATATTGTATCTCAGAGAGAAATTCTCCTATCTCTATTCTACCTGAATTTATAACAGATGAGTAAGTACTCTTTGGGATATATACGTTATGAACACAGAACTGTCATCACACCACTCTGGACCACATTTTAACCTGTACATGTGGCTTACACCTGTGCTTTTTCTGACAATGCACTTGATTTGTGGTGTGGGAAACTCCCAGGTTCAAAGCTAATCTAGTGTCTTTGTTTTCTCTTATGAGATCTTTTTAAGCTTTCCTCTGCAATTCTTACAGAGCTTCTGGCGTAGCTGTATTTTTAGTTCCGCCTCCTTTAAGAATATGGAATTTATTTTCACTAATACAGAGTTAAGTACTAAGAAAAGAAGGACCCGTTGCAGAGCACGAAGGATTATGATGTGTCACAGCAATGTTGTTGTTCAAATGCTCTGCTCTATATATTTTCTCTCAAAGCCAATAATGTTCAGAAAGAAATCAATTTCACCAAATTCAAAAAAATGCCAGAAAGTCAAACCCCACACCTAAAGGTACAGCTTCTTCACTATTTCACTTCTAAAAAGATAATCACTGTCTCTGTTGTATTTACACTACAGCCAACCCTGGCATACCCATGTGATGAGCACTGTGGAGACATACAACTACATTTACTTATTCCAAAGAACAATCTCCTACCTCTTCTCTCAGGCCAGGCTGCTTATGGACCTAAACAGGGCCATCTACCTCTCTTCTCTTGTACTTCCCTCATCCTCCATCCACCCTCTGGTCCTTGCCCTAGCTCCATGCCAGGCCCCAGTAGTGGGGCTACCTTCTTTTTCAGAGCAAACTGGAAAAGGTTTGCTTTGAACAATTTAATAATTTAGATTTATTTTAAAAGAATGTGAAAGGAAAATGCACAAGACAAGAGTTTTCAATATTAAAAAAATAAAACACACCTTAGGTTATGAAATAGAAGAAACAGCTGAGACCCTGAACTGATTCTACATTTTGGGCCATCTCCTACAGGATGAGGCTATCTCATACATGAGACCCTATGAATGCGTATTTTGATGGGTACTCAATAAGAAACAGACCTTATATTTCTTGTTAATATAACTGACATAGCCAAAATAAATTACCCACAATTGCTAACTAGTTAAGTGCTTTACAGTAGGTGGGAAAACATTTGTGAAAACAAAGGCTGCATTAAGAACCTTGTTCTAATAATCTGATCTGATTTTTTGCAAAAAGATATTTACATTTATAGGCTACACTTAGCATAGTTGGGAATTACACCAGTTGCATTGTATTTTACAACATTAAGCCATTGCGACTAGCAAACAAGCTTCTTATGCCTCCAATATACAGGGGTTGAAGAGTGAAAAGTCCTGCAATAATTTTGTACCTAATTATATATGTTTTTGACAAGAAATTCATTAATGGCTACTCATATATTAAGTCAAGCTGGAGTGCTGTGTTCAAGGCAGCTGTTGCATCCTAAACCCAGCAATAACAGAAGTTGGCTATCCGGACTTTTACAGGCAGAACGGCCACATCCTATATACGCAGTATACTAGCCTCTTTGTAATTTAATGCTGGCATCTTTGACAAGGTAGCTGCATTCTGTCTCACAGCATGTTGTATATTTTAAATGCTGTTGTACAACTGCTGGCCAGACCGCACAGTATAAAGTAATGGCTGAACAAAAAAGAGATTCAGTACTAACAGGCAAACCACAAAAGTTTTGGCTGAGCATCCAAAACTGCTAATGCTTATCGGGACCTCCTGAGAGCCCCCCTCTTTCCTGCAGCCCAGAAACCTCCACCGCCAAGTGTCCTGATCCTCATTAACTTCACATCACTGTCATTTGCTAGTTTCTCTGCAGCAGCAGCCCCTGCAAGCTGCTTGGCACTTCCTAAACACAGTAAGAGACGTGTTTTGCTAGTGCTTTCTTCCCCCCTGCCTTTTTTTTTTTGGGGGGGGGGGGGGGGGGGGGAGGGAGTTGGGGGGTTAGAGGAGGGCAGAATGCGTGAGCTGTGTTGGGAAACTTATGGAATTAGCTCAATTTCTGTGAAGCAATGTGGTGCCCTTTGATGAGAGCTGGAGTCTGGCCTACCCAGCCCTTCAGGGGTCCTTTTGTTCTTTGTCATACCATCAGGCCTCCAGCCCTGCCAGCGTAGGCCAAAGCACAGAAACAGCCCTGTTAAGTTCGAAGAGACGTATTTTGAAAGTTCTGCTTGAGAGCTTACATCTTAGAGGGGACATGGACTTGATGCCAGTGTGCATCAAAGCGTAGTGCAGGACAATTTAAATATAGCTGTTTCCATAAATGCCTACGCCAAGTGTTTACCAGACAGCAGCCCCTCAAGCTTTTCCTTCCCCTCCCTGCTCCTCTCAGGCTGCATATGCCAGAGCTGGCCCACAGCTGCCATTTGTAGCACAGCTGTCAAAAGCGCTGCTAAAGACTCCATGCATATTTCTTGACAGAAATACCATCACCAATCCTTTTCTCCGTCAATAAGCATCACTGGAAGATAACTTTTTTTTTTTTGGTGGTGGTGGTAGATTTTTTTTTGCATTTTGTGAGAAATGGCCTGTGACCATCAGGAGGCACCATAGAATCATATCTTTATCTGAAAAGCACAATTACCCTCCCAAAGCACAGAAATTCAAGGAAATCAATGCAGATTCTATCACAGGAGCAACATTTTCTTCACTAATTCTCTTCTTTCCTTTCTCTTCCTCCTTATCCAGCTGTTCTTATTCCCCTATTGTTATTTCACCCATTTGGCTTGCTGTGACGGCCTGGCCTGCTTCCTGCCCCTCTGTCCTCTATGCTCTTCTCCTCATTTGCAGAGACATTACGAGTTACATCTGCAACCCCAAGACCAGTTTCTGAATGGCCAGTCAGGTATGATGGCGTATGCATGCCCAGCAGAAAGATTAGCAAGAATAATTTCTGTACAGATCATTAAGAATAACCGCTTTACAGAAAAACCACTAATCTTAGTCTTAACAAATCTGTGACCTGCCAGTACCCGGGGGAATATCTGTTAGGTGTCACAAATACGCAGATAAAAGAGCTTGCTAACATGATTTCATTCACTCAGAGCATAACAACATGATGTTATCCCTTGGCTCTGATCTACAGTGCTAAAAAGGGGGAGTGTGTATTGGGTTGGGTTTTGTTGTTGTTGTTTGCTTGTATTTAACAATAGCAAACATGGCTTCTGGCTTCCTCGTGGGTGGTATATTAAATGTGATTATTTTTTTCCCTCTAAATAGATTCAGCTATGAATTTATTTTCTCCCCACCCTGCTTGAACCATAATTTTGTGCTAATATTAGTTACACCTTGGGGTTGCTACAAATCAGATATGCTGACTTGGGGATTTTTTTCTAGTTTTGTGCCAAAAGTTAGAAAAATTCATTAGCATATGATATAGCACAAGGAAAATCCTGATTCCCAGGCTTTTCATAACATGCAATGTCTTCTTATAGACATAATCTTGAAGGAGATAATAAAATGGTACAGGCTCAGTAGTTGTGGTGCTATTCCTTACCAAAGGGCAGCAGTGAAGATTACAGAAGAAAGAACAAGTTGTCAGAGGTATCATTTGAAAATTCTCATGACCCACCCAGACACATCTCCATGGAAAATGCAGTGACACAGGTACCTGCAAAATGGCTCTGATTAAGAAAGAAGTGCTTGTTGGCAGTTGAAAAAATAAATAATCCTTTAGTTTAGAAAAGAATTTGAATCCAAATAATAATTATCTAAGGAAAAATAGCCTACAATCAAGTACACACTCCACTACCATTTCATTTCTCACTTTGATAAGTAAACATTTTTTTCTATCCCCTGTTAGGGAAGAAGAAAATAATGTACAAATTACTCTTTAAAAATGTATTTTAAAATTACCCAAATCATCTCACCTGCTGCATTATTAACAAGAAATTGAACTCATAGGTATTTCTTAGCAGGTGGGTTAAGAAAGAAGAAAAAAAAAATACCCTACCTGAAAATGTGCTATTAAAGGTTGGATATTTCTTCTGTCAGACCATGATCCTGCACTAACTGCTATCAGTGGACATGATAGTTTGGCCTGGGATTACACACTGACTGCTTATTTCTTAATTGCATATTGCTGTATATATACTTCATATCAGCTCCATTGCTTACAGGACATACTTCCCTCACTTGTGCCCCTCTGCTGTACAACTTTGGTGGAGAGGAACATGGTCTTTAGTCAGCATTTCACCAAAATTCTGTTCTACTGGAGTTAAAATTGTGTTCAAAGTGGCCAGTGAAGTTTCACGAGCAAGAAATCAGACACAGTGCTTTCTAATTCATCTCTCAGAACCATCAAAAACTTCCCCCAGTTTGGCTTTTAGATTAGCAGAGTAAAAGGGCTAAGGAATGCCTGGATTTGGAGGCTAAGCTACTTCACCAAGAAGTCCTCTCCAAGCACTTTGGCTTAATAGCTGGACAATGTAAAAGCAGTTTATATATACAGTGGATTATATACAATCTTTGTCTGGCTAAGTCCTTTGCTTTTAAGTTTGTTAATCCTGGTATCTTTGGGTTCTGACTCACAAGTCAGATAATTATCTTAGGAAGTCTGTAGTGATTCCCGCTCCTTGGTGCCGGGACCACCCGCCTCTTGGACATCTCCCTGCAGCCCCACCTTCTTCCCATGGCAATGTGATTCATTGCCTCATGGGCCAGCTGTCACAGTCTTGCGTCTTTGAGTAAGGAGAGCCATGACACCTCCAGCACAGTGCTCATCTGCAATGTGGGCAATATGGACTTGTATTCTCTGACACTGTAAAAAGGAGATAAATTCAGAAAATAGTAGAAGGACCTCTCCTTATACCCTTCCCAGAGGCTTCATCAGCACTTTTTTGCCCTGCTCTGTGTGAGGCTATCTTCTGACCAGATGATGATGCCGTGCCCCCACATGTCCTTTGAGGTCATTTTGAACAGCGATTTGCCTAGTGTGGGTCTGGCCACATTCAGAAGCAAATATTTGGTTGCTCAGAGATATTTACAACTAGAAACATACTCAACCAAACTGAAGTAGAAGCCATGGGGGAATTTTTCAGGATCTGCATTCTAGTTTTACGTGCCCAAGTCCCTGTAGGGAGCTTTACACACCAATTAGTCACCATTCTAGTTGTAATGAGGAAGGAAACAACAACTATGAAAAAACAAAGTTTGCTGAAACATGTATGTCTGTCACAGAGTTTGAAAGACTGTGGTAAACAACATAAGCAACAAGAGTAGAATTTCCTTTTTGACAGATGCAGATTTTGGGTTCATATGAAATGTAATTCCATTTTCATTATGATGGAAGCAAATGTAACTTTGTGTTATGTAGCTGATAGTGGACAATCCACTAGTTTTGAAGAGATGGGCAAATAACAAATTGGTATGAAACTGTCTCTGGCACCACTCCAATCAGGCTGTATCAAGCTATCCATCTGAAAAAAAATAAAAAATAAAATTCTGGGGAGCAGTGACCTCTCTGAAAACCTCTAAAAGCTGCCGGTGTTGATTTTGATCCCATGAGATAATAGAAATAATTATGTCATTTATACAAGCCTTCCCATTATTTTTGATTGGTACCAGAGTGAGTATTAATACAAAGTCTTCCATGATCCTGCCTGGAACAAACCATCCCTAGCACTGATTCTTTACCTAAGAAAATCAATTAGTACTTCACGTAGTACCTAGAGCTTTTTCAATCCTCAGTTTTTGACTGCAAACTTTCTTTCAGCTTTTCATGTCACGGCTTTCTGTCATGTGTCGAAGCAATACTGTTTAACAGGTTGGTTTTTTTTTATCCTCCGACAGTTCTTCACAATATTTTACCATCTGGCCATCATGGCCTGTTTTTCTGTACATCATCTGTTTCTGATTTAACAATTCTAGTTTGTGGTTTAGAAGCTCTTGTCTGTGACCTCTGTATCTTGAATATTCTCTGTGACTCACCTTCATCATTGCTGTCTTCTAATGCCTCTCCCTTATTCTGATCTCCACTTGTTACACCTAACTAAACAGATTTGTTTATTTTGGCCTTAGTCTTTGGCCTAGTTCTTCTGATCTTGTGTTTATTTAATCCTTAAGCCTCTTAACACCTCAGTTAAGATACATTTTTCTTCTTGGGCCCACTCTTCTTTCTAAATGAATTCTCAACTACCATAGTGTCTCAAGCACTCACTTAATATTTAGATCTTACCCTTTCTTCAACACTAAGCCCTCAAAATTTGTTACTGATGTCAGTAATGTAGTGTTCAAGCTGTAGGGGGAAGACAGAGCTCAGCTAAATCAGGAATCCTGTAATATTTTCATTACTCACATAACTGCAGCTAGAAACATAAGCTTTGTCTGTGAGACGGAAATTTCACCAACATAAATTTTGCAGCACACAAAAGGATATACAAGGCTACCTTTGGTTTGACCTCCTTTGCATCAGTAACACTATGTCCAGGTTTCCCTCTGTTGCTTGTGAAGAGGCAACACTGTAGTAGGCACAACTAACTTCTTCCAGTGCAGAACTCCGCAGACTGTGGGCCACCTTGGGTAGACTTTCCTGTTCCAAAAGGGATGAGTGATCCCTAATCTATTTCTTCATTATTCCTGGTGCAGGATTAAATTCATACAAGTTGTATGTACATCTGCTGGATTGCAAGAAACAGTGACTGAACTAATTTATGCATTGAGTCACTGATTTATCCAACTTCTTCCACAAGACTTGTGCTCAAGACAAAACTTAATTCAGCAATATATTCACCACAGCTACAGAAAATGTCATGCAGTGGACTCCAGTCTTCCCACAATGTTGACCTAGCTGGGTAAACAAGCCTTTAGCTATGCTGTAGAAGTTTGCTCTCTCCTACAAAGAGTTGCTCTTAGCGTCTTCTGCATTAGCCAGTGCAATTCTCCCAAAATGGGACTTTGTATAGCTCCCACAACTATCTGCATCTGTTGCTGGAAAGCATCTCTCTTTAAAGACTGTGAAGGCTGAGACAACTATGCAGTAGGCACAGGGAAGGACTGCATTTTGTGTTTCAGCTACACATCTTCTTTAGTTTATGATAAATCCACTTCTATAACAAGAACATTTCTTTAATAAAATTGACAAACCAGAATCTTCCAAATGTACTGCTTGGGGTGCCCTTCATTGACCCATGGTTCTTTTAGCAAGTCTAAAGAAAATACCTAAGTGCTTGCAACCAGAATATTTATTTGTTCTTCTAAATCAGTTAATGGCAGAATACATAGTCTTTGCTGAAACTACTGTAGTAGTTTTCAGTTTTTGTCTTGGCAAAAGAATCAGGCTGTCTGGTTTATTTGTAGCTATCTTAGAGGCTCTTTAAGTTATTCTTCAGAGAAAGATGCCTTAAACATTCAGCCTTAATCAAATGGAAGATACAGAGTTATAAAACTCAGTCTTTGACTACACTGACATTCATGACTTTTCTCAGTTTGGGGACATGTCTCAGTTTTGTTAACAGAACTCCCTTATTGGTTAGCCTTTGGTGTATCTCACCTGTGAGAGATCATGGTTAAGGAGACAAGGCACACTTTCTTTTGTATGTCTACTGGACAAATGACTCTGTACCAAGAGAGGAATGTACCAAGAGAGGAAAATACAATTCAGTGGTATTTAATGCAGGCAGTTGAATGGTTCAAGAACATAAGCTGACAGTAAATTGCTTTGTTAGAAAACACCTATGTTTTTGAATTCCTTTCCCTTTTTGTGCTTTTGTTGTTGTTTTCTGAAGTTGTCATATGAACATTTTCTACATGGCAGAACATGTAAAAGAATAGCAATGATTGACCTTAAAAAAAAAAAAAAATCTATGTAATATGGGAGAGATCTTTTGTTGCTCTGGCAATTTTAATCAAATTATTTGATCAAAAGAATAGCTCTGTAAGGCCATTAAAGGCACATCTGAAGTAACAAAAGTGTCATTTAGCAATTTCTGTCTAAATGATACACATTAAAGAAGTTTACTTAGCCTACAAACACTTTCCACCCTTAGATAAATGTTATTAGTGATTAGTAAGAGTTTGTGTTTCAAGCAGCAGCAGGTCACATTTTTGCCTTGAATTAAAGCTCCTTCCTGAAATGTGGCACTGGTGTTTTTGCTAATGTAGTGGTAAAAAGACATGGTCATACACAGACTAGTGAATGTAAGCAAACATGCCCTACCATACTGGGGCACTGTTGAGGACTGCATTTGCTGTGAAGTTGAAATATACAGACCCAGACCTTAGCTACAACTTGGCAAAGGGACAATGTTAAAAAGTGTGTGGATAACTTTATTCTTCAGGCATCTGTGGCTTGGTAATGGTGATATAAAATCAATGATAAATCACATCTCTGTGCAAAATTATCACTAGGCTCTCTTTTGACTGCTGTGGTTTTGGAGTCAGGCAACGTAAATCCCTTCATTACTTCGGCACAGACATAACATCTTTAGATAGAAAAGGACAAAACTGCTCCTGAAAAGCTCCCATTTCATACTTCATTTGGCACTTGAATTCTTTGTGAAAATGTGTTACTGAAACAGGTGTGTACAGCTTGATACTGCTTGGCTTTATCATATAGTATGAAATACACACAAGAAGCGTAAGTCTTGCTGGTCTCTTCTAGCATAATGGTAGTTTTATAGCAACCTGCTGGCAAATTTCACAACTTCTGCTTTGACTTAGGCTTTCCCCCAAGTAAGAACAATGATGCATAGATGCTTGTCTTTGGACTTTGGGGAATTTCCTGGAAATAAATAGAAACACATAACTACTCTGGCTTTGAGAAAGAAGATCCTCAACTTCTGTGTAGCTTTTCTAGAAGAGCTGCTGAAAAGTGGTGTGGTTTCTTCTTTCCAACAACTGGTTCATAACATTACAAATACTATCTCTGTTGTCATCTCCTTATTAGGTAATTTTAATATTTTTTTTTCAGACACGATAAACTTACCCTGTTTCTGAGAGCAACAAAAACAAGGCACATAGCTTTTAGTTCAAATGAGCCATATTTCAGAACATAAAAGCAAATATTTTCTTCAAAAAGATAATTTGTTATCTAAACAAATATAATTACAGGCAATCTGGTGAAATAACACTCATAGACCTAATTAGTGTATAAGAGACTAAGAGGGAAAAAAAAACAACTAAACGGTACCTACAACTTTTCTTGAGTGTTGCTGTGCAATTTATTTATTCTAATTTATCTATTACTCAAATTCTAGCAGTGAACAAACTAATGATCCTTTAGATTTCCAGCTAGAAGCTTGAAGAAATCTTTCTATACAAAATATGGACCAAGTTTGGATTGTAGTGAGTTCTCTTCCTTGGAATAATACAGTAAAAAAAAATAAAAAAAATAAAAAAAAATAGCAGTATGCCACTAGGAACGTCATTGGGCATGTTAATTTGTGTATACTTTATTATAGCCAGCTAAAAGGAAAAGCTTTACAAAAGTGAAAGATGGAGAAATAGCCCTTATCTGTATTTGTAATAGACAAATAAATGTACCAGTTTGTAGTAATAACAGATTCATCCTTCCAGAGAGCACTGAGCTTTTGTGAACTGTTCAAGCACTCATTAGCTGTTGACATTCTTTGGAAATGAATAATTTATTTGAATTTGGGAGAGTAGCACATGATCTAATAGAATAAACAAGTCATTGTCATCTGCAGGTAGTATGCCAGATATATGACTTAAGCCTTGGTGGAAGGAAAAGTACTGTTTGCATAGAATACTCATTTAGACCTAATGTTAGGAAAGCTCTGTTGACAGCTCTTGGCCTCTGCAGGGAGATATGAATCGTCACCTGCTGTCTGCTCCCACCTGCTGTTGAGGTCTCTCATAAACTTAAAGACAACGCTTGGCTAGTCTAAAATAAAAAATAAGCATTCTCTATATAACTATTCTACCCCAGTCATTTAAAACATAACTCAGCTTTTTTTTTTTTTTTTTTTAAATCAGTACTCTTATAAGCGTGCTAGACTGTTTCTTTTGTGAAAATAAATACAAGGGGAGTGATTTGTGATCGCTGCCTTCTGCTCTATCCAGACTGAGGACAAGGCTTGTACACAACATTCTATCCCCAGAAAGCTCTCCTGGCTCAGCAGACATAGCAAAGGGCTCCAACTGGCATGTTCAGCACTTGGTGTCCCACCCAACAGGCAGCCACTCCTAAATTTTCAATCCTTATCTCCAGAGACAACTGACTAGTCCTATGGAACTGAGTACAACTTGGCATAGATATATTTAATACCATCACGGAAAACTGCATCAAATCCCTCAAGCACATTACGTTTACTCAAATACTTGATATTTACCACACTGAAGGGTTTTGTTTTGCCCAAAGGACATTCACAGAGAACTAACCAGAAGGAATATTTTTTAAATTCATGGATTTGTAATAAAATTGCAGGTATCACTGACTGTTATACCATGGGAACTGATAAAATATACATCAATTAAATGGACTTGCTATCTGTCAAGCCAAAACAACAACAGCAACAACAAAAAAAAAATCGAACCAACTCACCCCCACACCCCCCCAAAAAAACAATGCATTAGCTTTTAAATGTTCAAAGCACCAGCTTATGGAACAGGAACTAATTAGGCATGCACTAATGAGGCATGATCTTATAAAACAAGAATTAATGAAACTTCAAAGAGCCACCTTTTGAAGTACAAAACTGGTGAAAATAGCTCCAGATAATTGCCTAATTACTCAGAGTCAAGTCCCAGTTCAGGCTCCGGGACTGGCCAAAAAAATCAGTCACCACCACCCCTCCCATAGCCACAAGGCAGTCAACGACCACTCTGGACTAACTTCTGATAGTGGCATTTAAGGACTTGCTCCCCAACATTTACATTTACATAATAGGGACGACCTCCAGCAGGAAGTGAGCAACACCATCACCTTGCCAAGAGGAAACAGCTGGGGGCTAAATTACACAAAGCTGTTCAGTCCTGTACAGGCTGCAGGAGACTGTTTTGAAGTTAACAGAAGACAAATTCCTGGTCTTGGCCACTGGTTCTTTACAGCTTCACTATCTGGAACTTTGTAAGCGAGTGTTTAGGAGTTTCTCCAGCTAATGTACCAAGGGAGTGACAAAAACAGGGGCTAGAATATCCAACTCTTGTTGCTTCCCTCCCCACCTAATGAAGAGTTAGTTAATACAAAGCAGGACAGCTACAAAATGAAAATCAGGGGCACATCCAGAAATAACAAATAGTCTGGTAGCTAAGGATGCTTGCCAGATATACAGAAAACTGCCTAGTAGGTCCTGGCTCTTCTCAGTTAAGGCCAAGCAAGGAGAGCTTTGGTATCTAGCACCTGGACCATCAGGTTACAGAGGTCATAGGAGCACTTATATTCTACATCAGCAAAATATCTTACTAGGCTAGAAAAACTGTGAAAAATCAGCCATTTGGGAATTTTTCAGAGCTTACCATTGCAAGATGGTAAAGCAAGAGCTTACCATTTCAAGATGATCAAAAAACCTGAGGGGTAAGACTACCTAGGGCAGAGACTGTGATACCTTTCCAATAAGTTCAGCTCAAGACCTATCTCATTTGAACTTTCAAAGCTTCAGTAACAACTAATAAACCATTATTTGCAGCTACGTAGACCCTTCCAATATGCAATTAATCCAAAAGGTGCTGTTGTGGATCCTTTACATTGATTACAAATTGTGCTTCACAAGAATTAGTCACTAACTGGCCTGTAGGACGATGGGAGGAACACATAACAAAACAGAAAATGTCTTATGCAAAAGTAAGTAAAATACAACTGGAAAATGACATGTTCTGACATTCTAGTTTATCTACCAAATACTTCCAAGTCACTGACATGAAAAATAATTCAATGCCATTCAATACGTTCCCTTCACCCAGAGTTCAGATTATTGACTTTAATTGGAAAGACACTAAATCCTTGTGTCAGGCATAAACTTTATAGGAACCATGGATTCTAACCACACTCACAAATATCTCTACAAATATGAGCAGTTTGCACACTACCAGTATTTAACATGTGCATTGAGCAAGAACCTCAAAGTTTAACATATTAAATGCACTTTCTTGCCCCTACTCACTGTAGGAGCACAAAAAATGACATTCCTAACCCCTGATCTGAAGCTTATTATTTAAATAGGTATCAGGTGACCATGTGTAAAGCACAAAAGGCATTGTGATTTCACTCTGGCTTCACTTCACACAGCAACAGAAAATGGTGCTGTGCAACAAAACAGTTCAAATGTCCCTAAGCAAATCTGTATACTGGATTTTATAGAGAGAAATCATTTTCACAATTCTGTAGTTTCACCCACCCCAAATGTAGATTCAGAATATTCCACAGTTGACCTACTCTGTCGTATTTTGCCATCAACTTTACTTATTTTGCTGAGGGAACTGCCGCCTCCCCACCTTTTGGTCTATGCCCACTGTATATTGTAAAAATTTTGACCACACCTGAAACATCTGGAACTTTAGTCTCTTCCAGATCAGTCTCTTCAACAGCTCTGGTTTTGACCTGATTTATTAGTGGTTGTCCCTTTCATTTTTACTACATTTTCAGTGAAGAAAACGAAAACTGGCATACAAATTTTCACTGTCACACATATACTGAAAGCCACACAAGGATATGGGATGTAGATTTAAAGACCCTTTCTTTGGTTTAAAAATTGGAGGTTAATTTTCATTACAACTTTTATTAAAGTTTGCTCAGCTTTTTTATAGATATGCTTTTACCATTTTTTTTTTCCAATGGAAAAATATTTTCCAAAGACATTTGGATATGTTTTAAACAGTCACAAAATATGTGGGATTATACCCTCAGCTGGTGTAAACTGATGACAATCTGTTTCTTTCAAAGCTAGTTTTGTGCAACATTTTTTTTTTATTTTTATTTTTTCCCCAGTTGTGGCTCAAAAACCATCTGGAAAACAACCACTTTGGAAATGTTTACATGCCTGGCTGGTCTTATTCTATCCTTTTTTGTTTATATCTTAAGTATTTTGGACCAGATATGTGATTAATTCAGTGGAAATCTTACCCTGGTTACTCACAAGTTGCTATAGAGCAATTTGATTCAATTTAAGGGCGTGGAAAGATTGTGTTTACTGATGGACAAAGAAACAGCAGTCATAAACGCCAAACTTTGACATTGCCGATGCACAGGAAAGCTGCATACCACCCTGTCAGCATTGCACCATACTTTCATACCTCCCCTTTCACAGTTTACCAGTGAGATTCAAGATTCCTATAATTCCCAAAGTACCCAAGTCTTCTAGACTGAGGCCAAAATCAAGTTACCACAGTAAACTTCAATGGACTGATGAAGCTTTTCAAACTGTATTTATAGACCAGAAGAAGGCTTTGTTCTGTTTTTCCCTCTTTGAAGCTTCAAAACATATACTTTTTAACAAGATTATCATCTTCTAATTAGAGAAGGAAAAAAAAAAAGGCTAAAAGGCTTTCTGGTCCTAAAACCTATGGTGTGCAAAATAAACACACAAGCTTTTTTCTTTCATGTTTTCCAGACCAGACATCTTTACACTCCTGGGAAGCTCCTACCTCCTGTTCCTATCAAAGGAAGACAGTGAGGAGGGGGATAGGGGAAGCTGTGGCTTTAAAAATTGGTTTATTGGGGCATCAGTTGTAGACTCCATGATTCTGTTTCTCCTTTACACAGACACCAGGACTCATGGCTTCCTCCCTCCCACAGAAACCAACCTCCCTTGTCCTCCCCATCACTTCTGTGGCTATCAAGAGCTCTCAGCTACACAGAAGCTGTAACAGGAACAGAGATCTAATCTCTGATACAGCCCAGCAAGGTAGGGAAATAACTCTCCTAAACAGCTAATTCAAGCACAAGACATTCTCCCAGCTCAGGCTGAAAACAACTGTGCCACTGCCTACTCTTTAAAGGCTGGCAAAAGTCACTTCCTTTGCCATTTTAATGAACAATGTTAATATCTCAATATTGAAATTGGAAATGATCTTAAGATGTATACTTTAAAATTGTATGAAACACAAGTTGAGAGAATATTCCACAGACAACATATTCCACATGGTAGGGTGAACCTGTGAATCCCCACTCCGACAATGTTGCTGAATAATGTTTCATGCACTGTAATTGCTTATAAGCAATAAGAATACAGTGAAAGCACGTCGAGTATTTTTGGCTGTCCACTAATGAGAAATAGCAGGTGGAAATAGGGAGAGGAGAGAAGTACCAGTTCACCACAAACCACGAGAGGTCCACAGACCACAGAGACCTTCTGTCAGGAGGGATTAATTCCGTAAAGCTGAACTAACTTCCTGGTATTCAGTATAGCCAGACTGACACACTCAGAAATTATGAATCAGACCAACAAAGTTATTAGGCTAGCTTTAAAATAGGATTTAAGAAAAGTATGACTGTTTTGTTTGCTTTCTGGATGTTTAGCCTGTAGAGTTGACATTTCCAAGCTTCTATTCATAATCACAAGGACTAGAAACCCACTATTTAAAAAATGGAAACTGAGATTTGTACATGCTTCTAGGACTAAGGTGTGAAGAAAAACCCTAAACCTTGTAAGAGATGTGATAAAGCCGTCATAGTTGGCAGTGCTGTGGATATTACATAGTTTGGCCTTGTCTGGGGGTAAAAATATTCTCTCCAGCTGCTGACCTTACAAAATATTCCTGCTGTCTACTAGCAATATCACTCAGTCACAGGCAGTTGCTACACCACCTCTCCACAACATTTCTGAATGCAGAAATGTTCAAAATTTGTTCCACAGTAAATTGAGCTCAACCCTGAACAGGCTGATCAGCCAACAAGCCAACATCAATAGCTTTGCACAGTTTGGTTGGCCCCAGGAGTGTCAAATATACCATAGCAAATAGAAATCTGAGACATTCTAATTCTTTTTTTTTTTTTTAAAAAAAAAAAGTTAATTTTCTCAACATCTAATTGAATTCTCTAATAGTTTCACTGAGAAGTCTTGTGCTGGTTTGAACTTGACATATAATGAAGACTGATTTTTTAAAGAAATTTATTTATTCGCATAAAAAATTTACTTCCCCACATTCCCCAATGTATCAAAAGAAATTCAGTGTTTGATTTATAATTAATGTGGTTTGGATTTAGAAAAAAAAAATACAGCAAAGAACATTTCCATAAATCATGTCCATGATTGAAAAAACATGGTCACAACTGAAGACAAAACTGCTTCATTTTGCATCTGTTTCACATATATAAATGTGTCAGGTTTAAATAAAATACACTGATAAAGATGAGGAATAAAGGAAGAAAATGATAAAAATAGCCTAGGTTGTGTTGGTAACACATCTTTTATTATAATTCTCTCTGATACTATTGTGATCAAATTCATTACTTTTCTTGCCTGCTTTAGTCACTTAAGCTATTAAGAAGTTAAAAGAAAGATAACTTTTATGGAATTAAGCTCTTAATTCAACCCTCAAAAAAAAAGCTGGCATGCATAATGTGTCATTACCTTATTTTCTTCTGACCACTTCACAGATTACAGCCCTAAATTAGTTCATCAGAAGTGATTTCTTTCTGCTAATACCAAACATGGTCTAAAGGATAGCTTTGATTTTATGGCCAGGCACCCACCTACAGTAAACTACCCCAATTCTGTCAGTGTCCACAGAGCAATGCCAGGTTGCACCAGAGAAAGATTTACCCAGTGCTCCCTTAATCCAGCAGAACTGAAGTAAAGCAGTTTGCCAACACAACCACTTATCACACACCATGTCCTACTTGTAGTATTACTCCACAGCATAACATATGTCTTCCAAATAAATAACACAGCTGCCTAGTTGGCCAACAATCTGCTATTAATAAAAAAAAGGAACACTAATATGTTTCTGCTAATATTTTTAATTAAAATATACATCTTTAATATATTTGACTTCTTTTTACCACAGAAGTTTGGCATGAAACATCAGAGAGAACAAGAGTATACAGCTAAAATAAATTAAGTATTTAACCTACCACCATCTTGATGGGAAAGCATATGTAGTAAAGTATTCAGAGGTGAGTAATGTGCTATGTATTTTTTTTCTCCTAAGAAGCGTGTAGCTGGGGTGCCTAACGCAAACTGTGTCTTCTCCTTCACACGTAAAACCCCTTTAAAGTTGTTTTGAGGCTCCTTCCACTTATAGTGGAATCTCCTTCAGTTTATTCAAATCGTAAGCATGCAACTGCTCTGTGTGCTTAAAATAAAATACACACTTTTAATCATTTATAGCTTAACAGCAATACATTATATAGGGGGAAAAAAAGTAAGAAGTTTCTGCCAACAAATTCCCATCTCTCAGGTAAAGGATACTTCTTTTTGTAACATTTCACAGAATCACAGAATTGTAGGGTTTGGAAGGGACCTCAAGAGATCATCAGGTCCAACCCTCGTGCCAAAGCAGGTTCCCTAGAGCAGGTTGCCCAGGTAGGCATCCAGATGGGCCTTGAATATCTCCAGAGAAGGAGACTCCACAACCTCCCTGGGCAACCTGTTCCAGTGCTCCGTTACCCTTAACATGAAGAAGTTCTTTCGCATATTGGTGCGGAACTTCCTGAGATCCATTTTTTGGCCATTGCCCCTTGTCCTGTCCCCACAAACCACTGAAAAGAGGTTGGCCAAATCCCTCTGTCTCCCACACTTAAGGTATTTGTAAACATTAATAAGATCCCCTCTCAGTCTTCCTTTCTCAAGGCTGAACAGACCCAGGTCTCTCAGCCTTTCCTCATAGGGAAGATGCTGCAGGCCCTATATCATCTTTGTGGCCCTCCACTGGACTCTTTAGAGGTGAAAAGAGTTTTCCACTGACTTACAAATTATCAGGAAAAAAATCCTTTAAGATTCTTTAAGAAATTATAGTTAGAAAATTAAACAATTACTCAGTTTTCATGTGTTTCAATTAGGCAAATTCATATATAATTTGCAAGCCAAGGATCTAACTGACCTGCCACTGTGTACATAGCATTTATCTATTCCTAACTTTGGCCAGCCACTGCCCTCTCTCTGTGTTATAGATACAGTGCCACAGCCTTTCCTTCCAGATGCTCACCCACCACTGCCTACATACACAGGTCGGCCATGGGGCCTTTGCTTCCCTCCAGGAGGCGGCAGCACACCCACAAACAAAGGTGGCCATGGGGAAGAAAGGCCCAGCAGTGGCCCAGTGGCTAGGGCACAGGATTCAGCCCTTAACTCTCAGCTCCCCCATCCAGCCTCAAGCATCTGCTGATGCTGCCATGCGGCAGGCCTCACTGTTCCTTCATGCTTTCTTTGTTTTAGTTGGCATTTATTTACTTGCTATGAGCAAGGAAGCCTCTGAACTAAGGCAAATTGCATTTTCAGGGGCACAGAATGAGAGAAGCATGCAATTTGTACCAACAAAATGGAAACTCAGTTTGCTTCCCTGTGGCTGCACCAATCCTCCACCATCAGGCCTCAACATGGCTGCCCAGCTGGAGCTGGGCCTGCACTGCAGCCCTCATGCTTAGCTCCCTGGTCTCACTGCCTTTCTGCTACCACCAAGCACAAACTTGTGGTAACACCATGGCCATTTGTGAAAAGCTCCCCAAACATCCTGATTTCCATCTAAAAGGGCTTTCAAAGATCCTGCCCCACCACAGACCCACTGTGGATAGGCCACGACTGGCATCAGCCAGAGGCTGCGCTGTCCACAAGATGCTCAAGAGCCTGCATCAGGGAACATCTGTGCCACTTTCCACTCCCCAGGGCCAGGAAGCAGCAAACCAAGAGCTAAAATACTGCTGCCCTTGCCAGCATAGGCCACCTCCTGCACAGCTCCATGTGGACCCACTGGCACAGCCCAGGCCCCATTCCACACACTGAAAAGCCAGACAAAAGAAGGAAGGGAGGGAAGCAGAAGAAGGTGGGACACAGGAAAAAGGCAAAGGTCAGAATAAATATAAATAAAACAATGAAGCAACAAAAACTGGAGAGTGAATCAGACAAATCTGACATCAAGACACGCACTGGAAAAAAAGAGCTTGCATGCACATGGTCTGGTGCATATTTCAAGAGAATCCTGGCTCCGTCCCCCCACCCCAAGCAGCCCTGCCTTCTGTGTCTACACAGAAGGCAAATTTGTCGTGACTTCAGCTGGCACAGACAGCACAGAGCGAGGAAGCAAGCAGGGAAGGGCATGAGGATCCCTTGCAGCTAGAGAAATATGCATAAACACAACAAACAAATGGTCCGATCATTATATTTTTCCCATAAAGTGAATAACCTGTATGAGAAAGCCTAAAGACTACCTTATGAAAATATTTCTTCTGATTTGGCTTTTATATTCCAAACCCTTGCATTAGCCAGTCTCCTAAACAGCAGCAATGCCAAATTTCCTTTTACTGAACTGCAGTCAGCAGGTTTTATATGTGCCAAGCCCAAGCCCAACACTGCCCCCCCACCCCCCCCCCAAAAAAAAAAAAAAGTGTGCTGCTATCTCCAGCTCCTAACAATATATTACTCAAAATGTGAAAATTTTAACTGTGACAAGTATTCTTTATCAAGGAGGTACCTGGACAGAAACTTTAATTTCTGACTGTTTCTGCAAAGAATAAACTACTGCAGGAACATTACCAGATGGATATCTTCTGGCTCTATGAATTTGAAGTCTGTGCTGATTTAACTCCATAAACAGAATGTAAGAACAGCCATACTGGTCCAGACTGGAGTGCATCTAACCAGACTGCAGCGGTCTCTTGGCTGGCACATAGGGAAGAATATGACCACCAAGGCAAGGGTGTTGAATGCTCCCTGGGACCATTCCTCTGGTCTCTAACTATATTAAACTCTGCTGATTTCCCAGCCCCAGTCTGATTTGCTCAGTAACTCTCAAGAGTTTCTCTCATGAGCCATTCTCCAGTCTGGACTGGAGCCTGTGTGAATGCCCAACACCCTAAACATCTGTCTTCCAGAGGTTCTTTGGCCCATCACATAGAGAAACTGGGCTTTTGGACCCAGCCCCTACAGCCGTCACCTTGAAACCCTCATTCTCCTGTTAGAGACAGGCAAGAATCAATTCCAGCCTACCTACTCACTACATTCTAAACTTAAAAGAGAAGTAAGCAATAAGGCACAGTGCTTTTAAGAGGTGAGGACAATTGAAGAGAAAGGCAATTAGGAGGCAATAGCACTATTTGGGAGCTATTGAAACACTTTGATTTCTCCACATTAAACCAGCAAAACTCTGATGTCTCCAAGTTCACTGGGATGTGTGTCCAAATTGACCTTTTATTGCATGTGGTCAAGTGCTGTGAAAAATCCCACCACTTAGCATCTCTCTGTTATCTCAACCACAGTCAGGGAAATTCTCCCCTTCAAAGAGAACCATAAAAACAGATAACAGAGACAGGGACTTCTGTGCCATCAGCATTTCAAACTCCACATCCCCTCAGGAACAGAGGGACTTTTTGTAAGGGAAAAAAGGGTTATTTGTAAGGGCAACATGATCAATGGTAGTTTCTCACCCACCAATGTTATGCAACACAGAAGAAATGCCTCTGGGCTCTCCACCTGGAAAATGCAGCACCAAACCAGTGTGGGTACAGTTCTTGGAGTACCAATATGACAGGTGGTATTGGTACATCACCTTACCAAACACACAAGCTTACAATTTTCACATACATTTGCAGCGCAAAGACCATTTTCTACCCAACTCTCACATGATCTAATTTTTGTGTCCTTTATATTGAGGAGCACAATCTTTCTTACAGTGAAAGATCCATAGTCAAAACTTCTGCTTTATACTGAATGCCAAAGTAGATGCTGTTGTATGTGGGTGGGAGGGGGAGGGAGTCTGCCAGTATAGCACATTTCATTCAGGGAACTGGTATAAACTACATACAGACAAAACACTAGCTTGCCAGTATAAGCTGTGGCTACAGTAGGAAAGTTTGCCAGAATAGCAATCTGCCAAATCTTTTCTAGCATGCTTCATCCATGCTATGCCGCAGATAAATGTCGCTTCAGACATTAACTCTCACTAGTCTCACTGCACTGCACGTAGAGGCTTATGCCACTGGTAGATGCTACCTCTCCCAGGGGAAGGTGCAAAGTGAAGAAGACTTTGTAGTCCAAGTTATACACTTAAATGCTCATGGTTACATAAAGTTTATACCCTTGAATGCCATGAGACAGATGCACAAGCACATATCCACCACCACATACAGAAAGAGAAGACCTGACTTTACTGCACTGTAGAAGGAAGAGAACTTCCATGTCATTTACTTAGCTGGAATAGTCACTAGTATCCTGTGTTCATCAAGTATCAGTATCAACTGCGTTCATCAAGTTGTCTTCTATCACAAAACATTAAGGAAAAGGATTTTACTCACAAGTGAGAGGATGAGACAACAGCTTGACAATGAGTTGGAATAAGAGCATGTTATTACAATAGGAAAAAAATCACCTGCTGTGGCAATACCATTTTACAGTGTTTCCCACATGCTTGCGCAGGACCTGTTCATGCTCCACCTGCAGCCATCTTTTCTGCATCTTTTCTCTCTAGTGTCAAAGCAATGATTGCCACAGTCCTTTGAAGACTTACACATTTTACAGCCTAAAAGTAGACACAGAAAAGCCAGAATGTCTGGCATGGTAGATATCACAGCCACAGAAGCAGCATTATCAGTCTAGCATGGCAAACAAAAGTTCATACTTTTTTTTTTTTTTTAAGATGGCTCTCCAAGTTAATATCAAGAACTTTCTAGGAGAACATATGTAATAACATGATCATATCTGAAAACACAACAAAAATATTTTAAAAGATCTTGATGTATCCAAAGCATTTATCATAGCCTGAGAAAATCATTTTTATTGTTCAAGGTAATTGGTTTACCTCATCATCTAAAAGCAGATAGAAGGGGTAAAGATGCCAGTCAGTCATTTAGCAAAGAAGAAATGGCTTTTTCTGTGCAGGTTGGTTTTTTTGTTTGTTTGTTTATTTTTAATGGAATTCCCCTTGCATTCACAAAATCTTGATGACTAACAACATTTTATGCAACATTTGATGCAACAAACATTTTAAACATTAAAGTTTACAGCATAGGAAATGATACCATTGAAATAACCAGAAATAACCTCACTTTACAAAATTTTGGAGGTGATGCCCCAAGGTCATCCAACAGTAGCTTATGCTTTTTGCCATGGTGAAATAATTTGATACACTTTTAATTTCCAATCCCCCTCCCTATTTTTTTAAGATTTTTTTTTTCTTCCTATTTGCAGGTAGGTGCTCTGTTTACTATTTATTTTAGTTTCCTCCCATATCATCCCATCTTTTATTAAACTGATTTCTGAGAAAAATGAGGTCTCTGGCTTTTCCTGCATTCTCAGACTGGCTGGAAATTGTCCTTACTGTTAAAGGTGAGATGACAGTTTATTAAGCATTAAGCTACAGGCTAATGAGTTCTTGCCAAAGCCTGTCAGAATTAATTCATTTCCCAATAAAGTGAAATGAAGGGCTGAGTGGATCGATAACATTGCCTGCAATCAGTGCCCCTCCACGATGAATGCAAGAAAGCACTCCACTAATATTCTGCTCTATTTGCAGAACACAGTCACTGACTGAAGTCTCAAGTTACCCAGCCTCTCTTCCGGCTGCTTTCACAAAAGTGGTTTGCCAGGGAGGGTGAGGAAATTCAGGCAAAGTAAATAATAATGTTATGTTATTAACTAATTTCTTATTCTCGTCCAGCTTTTTTCCCCATATTGCCCACATCTGCCAGCACTCAGATTTCACATCTCCTTCAGATTTCTGGAAGAAATATTTCAGTTTCTCGTAAGAACCAGACGTTGGCTATCTTAGCACCACTGCATGGGATATGACCAGAGATAGCCCCACAAATTTCTGGGAGGGAACCAGAGAAAGGACACTGTGGAGAAGGGGTTCAGTTCAGTGGAAACACAGGCTCCTGGGCTACACACCCCTCCCTGCAAGCCAAGGTGTTAGTGTGTTGCCACCAGGTTGTCTAGACTAGTTAATTTGAAACACCACTGTTTATTATTATTATTATTATTTTTTCACATCTCTTTCTGTTATTTCTGAGCTATTGAGTCAGTTTCTTGTGACTCGTCCTTCTGCATGCTCTTGCTCCATCTCCTCACAATTAAGGAAAATGAATAAATTCCCCTTCCTCTATGCCCCAGCCACCTTTCCTGGGGATAGGCTGACATAACTCACCCATAAGCTCTGGAAATGCAAAAGGCTCTGGGACCCCTTTAACATAGCCGCTGACTGATTTAAGAGGCAATTCTTATTTATTATACATTATGGTAATTCATTTTTCTTTGTTTGGGAGATTCAAGGGGCTTTGTGTTACCTTTAAAGAAAGTGCTGACAAACTACCACAAGTGTAAGGAGAGAGGCCACACAAGAGGAGGAAAAGAAAACCAGTGTTAATGGCTGTTTGCTCGAATGTGGCTGATGTTCTTCATTCAGCCTGTATTTACTTAGGAATTCAAAGAATATTACAATTGTGGCAACTGGCTGGGGGCTACTCTGATTTAAAACTTGGTTCCCTTGTGGTCAAAGCCAATCCATGTCCTGGTTTGGGATGCAGGACACCAAGGTGAAGAGCTGCTGAGGAAGGCAATGAGCACTCTCCTTTACTCCAGCACTCAGCACGTAGCAATCACTGGCCACTGCATGAATGTTGCACTGCATTACAATGTGCTAGGCACAGCCTTTTCTCTGCTCAGGCTCCTAGACCACTGCATTTGGCTCTGCACAGAAACAAGTTAGCTTTCTCTTTGGACTTGGACATACGAAGTTAAGGCAGTTTTCCTTTCCTGTGTTTACTTACTTGGTATTTCTTGTGCCTGGTTACTTTTAGACAGCCCAAATTTATTGTATTTCTAGGATCAAGAATGTAAAATGTTGATAAAAATCCCATCTCGGAGTATCTTCACAAGCAAACTCCCTGAGAGATAACAGTTGGTCTGTTAACAGCTGAGCCAGTAAAGCCTGCTTGCCTAAGAATTTGTGCCTCATACTGAGCTGCTGCATGGATGCACTGTTATCTGTAGTAAGGGATCAACATTCACTAGAAGCTGCCCTTCAGTAGGGACACAAGTTTGATCCCTTTTCTCTGCTGGGTTATTTTTATAAATCAAATGAAAACAGAATCTATTCTAGAATTTGCCCCTTCTGCGAAGTTTAGTTTAAATGTCATTGGAACAGAGAGGGGGAAAACTGACAGTCAAATATGACCAGAAAAAAATAAATCCCCTTCTAGAAAAAACTAAGTTCTGTGTAGAGCAAAGGTTGGGAACTCTACTCAATTGTATTTCATGTAAGACTACGGAATCTTTTTTTTTGGGACTACATAAATCTTTAGCATATTAATAACCCATTCAAGGCATTTATAGAATTCACACAAGGAAAAAAGTATTTTTAAAAGTCATATTAATAGCAAAATTACATCTGATACACTGCAAAGTGGATATAAATAGGAGATAAGTGATATTCTCAAATTTCTTTTATAGTATTTCTATATATCAGTATTTGCTAATTCTAGCTAATTCTGAGACAATTTTCTTTCCTTTAATTCTACATTCTGTAGACATAACATTATAGAAAAAAAATCTTCAAATCCCAAGCCTCATGTTTTCCTGTGCTCAACGTTAATATACACGCACATGCATATTGTGCACAACTTCAAGCTGAACTATAACAAACTGATCATAGAAAGTAATAAAAAAGGAGAAAAACAGCACATGTTGAAAAGGATAAATAAATCATAACTTTAAAGACACCATCTTAATAGTTAGTGGGAGATGGAGGGAGGGCAGAAAAGGGAAGATGCAGAGGACTGAGACACAGTTTTAGAGTTTTTACAAACACCGTTACATGGATCAGCCTGAAATAAATAGGCTGAATCCAACATATTCATTCAGCAAGAAAGATATCCACATTCAGAGAGCTCTCTTGATATCTGTGTTTACTGCTAAAGCTATTTCATTTTTTAATCCTGTGGGTTTTGCAATTTCAAATCAGAAATCTGCAACTTAGTTTTAAGTCTGTCAGATGTAAATTATTGGACTAAGTAACAGAGCTCCCTCTAATGGTGCTTCTATAGTTATACCAAGTTATAATACATTCTTACAAGTTGTTCTTTGTACTTCTTGTTAATAAAGTTGCATCAAGCTCAGGACAGCCTTTGTTGTGCATATTTGTGTTTCTTCGTTCCCATCCATTACAACATCTTTTCTGTCTGAGAAAAGAGCAGTTTATTGCAGTAGAATCTGAATATCAAAGGGAGTTTGTGCAGAAGAGGATCATTACTATGTATTAAGCAACCAAAAAAGGGAGCAGAAGCACTAGCATCTAGGTTGAGTTTCATAAAGCTTTTTTTCCTGTTTGTAAGTACTGGTTACTTTCTCAAAACAAAACAACCATACATTAACAAATAGAGTAATACTTTCCCTGCATTCTTGGAATTTCTTTATTGCTTGCTTTCTCACCCTGGCATGTTATCATGGGAGAGGTTGCTGCTACCATTGGGATACAGCCAGGCATTAAACTGTTGAGGTGGCTTGCAGACAATACAGGTTCAAAGAGAAAAAAGTGAGGAAAGAAGTGTAAGCACTTGACAAACCTTAAGTAAGATAATGTGAAAACTTGCTGATGCAGAACATTTGTTTGTTCACTTGCTTTTCATCTAGAACCTGGTCAAAGCCAGGCTTATTTCATATAATTCTCCCTGCTCCACCCTGTTTGTTGCAAGTTCAAATGAAACAAGACCCAAAGGCAAACCACTCCTAATTTTGATCTGGAAAAACAAAAACTACAGTCAAGGTTCCGTTTGTTTGCTTGACCCCCAAACCACTCTGATTTTGCCCCGCAGTACTTTGAATATTTCCAGTTTGACCACAAGTAGAAGTACACTGCATTGCCTCATCTTTCCCTTCATTTGTGCACATCACAGAGCTGAGTAAATCAGCAAAATTACCACTCTCAGTGAAGGAATAAGCATAGCGTGGGAGAGATATTGCCAGTATGAAATAAGAGGTATTGACATGGCTGTGTAAAGAAGTCAGCACCATTAATTTCCTCTTTAATATATAAGCATGAAACTCATGCACACATTTTAAACAAAAGACAGAATTGAACAGCAGCCTTAGTATGTAGTGTTGAAAGAAGAATAGAGAAAGGACAATCTTTCCAGAAAAAAAATAAAAAATAAAAAAGAGAGTGAACTGAACAGAAGCTACTGGAAAGAAACCCAGTTTCGCAAAACCATAACTGTGCACAGCTATGTTTATATGTATTTTGTACTTTATAAAAAAATTATGAGTATACACCATCCTGGTTTAAGAAATCAGGGCAGCAGAAGGACTGAGAGAAATAAAACACACCCTTGGCTCAGTATCTTGGTCTGTCTCCCAAGGGAGAGAAAGCATTTCTGGTGGTCAGGCAAAAAGGAAAGCAGGGATTCATTATTATTACTTTTGTAGAGCTATATTTTACATACAAAAGGCAAGAATATGGAAAGGGCACTTATTTTAACTTTCCCAGGCACTTAATTACTAGCACAGCTTTAAGTAACTGGTTCTCTTTCTTCATAGCACCTGCCTATGAAAGGGCTGGTCAGTATTCAGGTTGTCTTTTTTTGTTTGTTTTGTTTTTTAAGTTGATAGTGTTGAAAATCCATCTCCTCCAAAAACCATCACACAAGCTCAAAAACATGGAAATGAACAGTTAACAGAGGCAGCACTCAGCAGCTGGAGCACTGCAGGTGGACAGGTTGCAAGTCCCTTTTAGGTCGCAGTAGTGGGTGGCAGTGGCGGTGGCTTATTTGATCCTGAGCTATCATCTTATTTTAGTTTGAAAAAATGCCTCATCGTGGTTTTAAAATTACAGAATGAACTTAATTAAACTGTAAAACATTAAACAACACTAGGAAAGATGATATCCTTGTGGGAAAAAAAGAATAAATCAAGTGCCTTAGTGACTTGGAAAAAATAAATATAAACTGGTTGTAAAAATAAATCAACAGTTTCCAGTCCTACCCACTGCCTTTTAGTGGAGACAGCAAGGTAAGCTTGCCTTTTAAGAGAAAATTTTCTTCAAGAAAAAGAAAAGAAAAATCTGGTAAATAGATACAAGTCCTGGAAAATGAAACATCACCTCCTTTCTCTCTTTTTAATTTTAAATTTTATATTTTATGTCACTCTACCATGCTAAGAGCTGCACAATCCAAAGAGCTTACCGTGTTTCTTCAGCTTTAGAAAACACAAACTGTGGAATATTGCAACATTACCATTCTAATTTATCAGAAGTTTGGAATGCATGTGTGAGTGAAAAGGCAGAAAGAGGTTTTTCTGACATGTACCATCACATGACTGAAAAACTTTATATAAAGTACAAGCAAAGAAAGAAAAAAAAAAGAAAAAAGGAGAGCAAAGGAACAAAACAAGAAACGAGAAGGAGAAAAAACGGTAGCAGGGAAACAAATTCAAAACCATATCCAACATTACTTTTTCAAAAAATGAAAACTGTCATGAATGATAAAGATGTCTTGTATGGAAATTAAAAGAAAAAAGAATCAGATGAAGCCTTCTACAAATAAAAAATGTGTTTCTACCAGCTGTCACAAAAATATTGCACAATGACTGGCACAGAAAATTAACCCTCAGCCGCCTTTTTTTTTTTTTTTTTTGAATGTATAATCAATGCATCAGAAAAGCTAAACTGGAAAAAGAATTTACCACATTAGATTTTAACTTTCAAACAGCAAAAGCCCAAGTCTTCTCTCACTCTGTGAATTACAAAACTACTGAAGATGATGCGATTGATTCCACGAGGTGATTAACTGCGTGCCCGACTTCAAGTTGCAGCGGGTCAGTGGAATTCTCTGAGTTGGGGCTGCAGTAAAAATCAGGGACAACCTTAATATCTTCTGTATAAGAAACTGTCAGTAAGAAATGAAAGTCCTTGGTCTTTAGAGGACTCTTGGATCTGAGTAAATCACCAAGATTGACCAGGAATGTGAGGACAAAGACTGTCAAAGAGATAGGCCGGGACTATGTAACACCTTACAAACAAGGAGAGCAATTTCAAAACCAGTATGGTATTTGACTGGCAGCCAATACATTTTAAAAATAAATCAAATGTGCTCCTGTCGTCTCCTTTTCATAAGAAACCTGGCAGACACATTCTGTGCTAGTTGGAGTTTATGTAAAGTCCCTGGTTCCCTTAACATAGAGAAAACGCAGCCTACACTACAAGTATTTTCACTGTTCCTCTGAACCAGACGTGCATCCTCAAACAGCACTCTGCTTTCCTGTGATTTTTCATCATATTGCATTCATGAGGAGACTTTAAAAGGTTAGATTGCACTGATGAGGAAAAAAATAAAACTAATTTTACTTGCAGACTGTGATCTCAGGAGTCATTCTGCATGTATATTTGAATGCTAACACAGATTTGATCATTTTCAGAAACAAAATCAACTGACCTCATTAAAATTTTGAGTGATTTTTTAGATGACTTTGACGTCACTACATTATTTTTTTTTAATGTGGTAGTATCTTTTTCCATGCCCAATGTATTAATATTTACTACACCAGAAAAAATATTTTGGTTTCAGTTTACTTCTGAGTGATAACTGAGTATTTTGCAAAGATTAAGCAGAGCAGAAACTGGCATCAAGAGGGGATGGAAGGGTGGAAGGTAGTGCTAATCATTGAAAGAGAGGGAAATGATAAATATGTATGGGTCTTGTGCAATAAATCTACCTTTAGAAAACAGTGAAACAGGAAGAAGTAGAAGATGAAGAGTTTCACCACAATGATACAAAAGAACATGTAGCAACCAAATCCATAAGTGGGCAAAAACAGTTACACTGCTTTATACCAGCTAACAAAAACAACTTATGTCAGATTATACTTTTTCTTTTTTTAAATCCATTTATATATAAAAGGCCAAATTCTTAATAATGGACTCTTGAAAGTAATTCAGAGATTCCATTAGAAGCAGCCTGAATGATAGAGCAGAATTTTAGAAGGAGAGAGAAAAAATGCGATGGATGTAGTGTGTTGTCTGATGTTTTCAGAAAGGTGCTGAATATAACATCAGATATCTCACATGAAAGAGTAGTTTAGATGAGAAAGAATATGAGAAATGAAAACTGACCGCAGGGATGGAAGAATAAATGTAGTTACAAACAAATCTCTGGGTTTCAAGGGGGCACACAGCAAGTGACTGCTGGATGAACACTAGAACCAATTTTAATATCTTTATTAATAATCTCTAAGAGGGAGCACACAGCACCTTAACTAAATATGCACAGCACATTAATTAGTAAGTGCTACAAACATCAGGAACGACCTAGAGACATTTAAAACCCCAGAGAGGAAAAAACAAATGAAGTACTACCCAGACAAAAACATGCTAACATCCTGGGGAAAAGGGCATTTAAGTTCTGCCCTGAACTTGGAGTTCTAGTGGCCCTTGCAATAGATGCCAAAAGAAAATTAACTCTGCAACACTTGCTTTATTTAATGCTACACAGGGCAAACCCGTCTAAAATATTTTGTATGCCTCCTTTTAAAGGGGAAAAGGTATTCAAGCTTCACTGAGGCAGTGCTAGCTCTTCACAATAATGCTTCAAGGGAAGAATGCCACATTTGGCTAGGATTTATCTAGATAACCAGATGAATTATTATGCTTTTTCCTCTCTAATCCCTACAGCTTATATCTTCCCCCCTCTTTTAACCAGCAGAATCCTCCCTTCTGGTTCCAAAAATGAATTCTAATTAAAAAAGAGAGTGCAATGCAGTCTGATTACTATGTTTTACAAGTTATTTGTCTA
This sequence comes from Anser brachyrhynchus, assembly GCF_964034855.1. NCBI lineage: Eukaryota > Metazoa > Chordata > Aves > Anseriformes > Anatidae > Anser > Anser brachyrhynchus. Next base: position 23,995,360 of record NC_137705.1, read on the forward strand.
AATTACGTGGCCTATGTATGAATAATTGCTTTTTATCATTCAGTTTGCTCTCTGTAAAGATAGCTGAAAACTAATTAGAAATTGTTCTGTTGTTAGCCAATGCTGTCTTTGATCACTCCTTGCTTTTAAAGTTTGTGCCTGTGCCCATACTGCATTCCCAAGATGCTTTCATTTACCGTTGCAGATAGAATTAGATCATGTCACAGGAGAGGAGTGCTGAGAGGGTGAGTAAAATCAATGGGAAAAAAAAAATTCTTAAAAAGAAAAGCACTACCCTTCAGTCATTTAGGATTCTTTTAGGACATAAGGGGAACTTGTATAGTCTTTCCAACATGCTTATGATCAAACACACAATGTGGCAGCCAAATATCCAGCACTCATTTCTTCAATAGCTCCTTGTTAATTCACTTAACTCAAATATTGAAGTTATGTTTGGGAAGCCCCACTCAAAATTTACATGGCCAACTGACTCAGAAACATTCCCCTGCTTCCATTAACTCTTTTTATATCTTCCTTTCAAAGCCTCATCACTCACGGAAAATGAGCCACTAGTGGCAGGCTCTGATTTTGACGGGAACTCCATGGGAAAGGTGATTCACACACAGAGAGGACTGTTAATGTAGCACTCTCCAAAGCTCCTGTGGATACTCCTGTATTCAATATCACAGTAAACAAGGAAGCTATCAGGACAGTCTCCACACCATTGGCCATTTGATACCTGTTTATGCAGCAAGCTTGCCAGCAAGTTTGCTGAATAGGCTTTAAAATATCTTATATGGCTTAGTGCTCTCATAACCCCCCATTATATGAGACCTGGAACATCTCTTTTGGAATTCATCTCTGCTTCTCTCAGTGTAAGTCTAATTGTCTTCAACCTAAGTAGAACATATTGATCCCATTTGATTCTACAGTACATCTGCTTCAAAGAGGCTTCACCATTATAGCTTTTATTAGGAAGAAGCTTCACTACAAAGGCAGCCCTTCTGCCTGCCCAGCATTTATCAATACTTATCTTCAGGGAAAATGAGCTCATTAGCAATGTGCTATGCAGAACTCTGGAAACAGGGAAACTGCATAACAAATGACATCTCCCCCTGCCTTAGAAAGCAAAATGTCCTATAGCAACGATGGACAAATTTGACATCACAGGAATGTTCCTGCCCACACCCCATCAGTAAAGGAGGTCTGCACTGCATTTGAAGTTTATTCTAGAGAGTAAATAGCAAGTGCTTCTCTTGCACTCATCTTGCAGAATTAGCAATGTGGCTAGAAATTGCTTTACTGGGAAAACCTTTACATTTTATGTTCCACATCTTCTTGGGAATTGTTAGCACCTCTGTCCAAATCTTATCAGACAGCTTTGCTAGCTATCTCCTTCATCACTCCAATTAACATAGAGAGAAAAGAGCATTTATCTTTGTCTTCTTCAGGGGCTGAACAAGGTGAGAGGAGTTGCAGATAATACTAGATGTGTTACGGGAATTTTTAGACCCTGCAGTTGTGCACACTATGCCCTACAGCTCAGGTTTTGAGTTCCTGGTGCTCCCCAGTCTCTGAGGTCTTCTACAACACCAAGCCAGGAGAATGGTAAGCAGAGATGTATATTTCAGATAGCGTGAGCAGCCTCTCTGATTTTTTTTTGACAGAAACATGCTTACCTCCTTAAGTCAAGACCCAAGCTTTTATTAATAGTATCTATACTGGACTGGATCAGTGATTCACCCAGCTCTGACATCCTGCCTCTGACAGCAGCCCTTAGCAGACAGGGAGAGAAGGACAGTAAGAGTCATCAGGAGATACATTTATAGATACACACAGTGGTACTCACTCCAGCATCTGCCTTCCTGGCTTCCAGTCATCAGGTGGCATAGGGACATCCAAGGCTGCACCTGGAGCATAGGTTTTAACAGCCCCTGAAAGACTCAGCCCCTATTAAAGCATCTAATTGTTTGTTGTTTTATCTGACATGCTTTCAAAAACCCAGACCCATGCTTCACTTCTTTCCCTCAAGCAGGGGAAGGAGACGGTCAGACATGCAGCTGCTGTTCGCTGGCCACTTTGCTGTGCCTCTCATGGAAACGCCTCATGATTGCTGGGGTGACACTTGAGAAAGGGGTACACAGGACTTCTGTTTTCATCCCATTTAAAAACAAACTTCCAACACACCCAAGCAGTCCAGCTGCCTGCACAGGGAATTGTGTCCACTCTTGCAAGCCCTGTGTGGGAGCTTGGCGTGTTGGATGTGAAACAAGCAGTGCTGCAGAGCAGGCTCTGGGACATGAAAGACGAGACTCCTCACAGACTGTCTCTGCTATTGAAAATAAAGTGGAGTCTTTTTCTAAGAGATTAGAAGGTGCTGAAAACAAGTTCGCTGGTCTGCAAATTAGCTGTGCTGGATATGTTGGCATGTTTAATATGTTGCTCAAGGAAAATAAAGTGCTACAATACAAGATAGACAAAGTAGATAATGAGGCCAGAAATGGGAATTCTAAGAACAGTTCTGCACATCTGAGAAAACCGAAGCAGGGAAGGGAGTGTTTGCTCTGCACAGAGGATCTGTAGTACTGGGGGAGGACCAGGTGCTGATGGCTTTGACCTCTGCCAGAGGAGCACCACCAAAAGCAATGTGTTCTGCAGGGGTCTGGCTCCCAGCACAGGGGCCCTTCCATGCCAATGGGCAGCTCCCAGAGACTGGGCTCTCAAAGGTGGCTCAAGCTGGCAAATTAGCTCCCCCCGATGCTCACCACTTCTGCTCCCATAGTGAAACACAGGTTTTTGACCTTGGTTTCCCTAAGGGTTGTACATAAATTGCTGCCGTGGTGCAGCTGCTCACCCTTGGGACAGGAAGGGAGATGCCCCAGGGGCTGCCGTGCTTCACGCCTGAGCGGGAAGCACCCACAAAGTGACCAGGGATCCCCAAAGCCCCCCTTTCTTGCCCTGGTGCTTTATCCAGCTGGCTCCCCTTCCTGCTAAACACAGCACCCACTTGTGTGTTTCACACACAACTGTCCTGTTCCACTCGCATCAAATGTTCACCCTAAACTAGCTCAGCTGGACCAGTCCTCTTCTCAAAATGTTTCTCTCTCTGAGACAAACATTATATCAACCAGATGATAATAACCTAAAGTAGGCAGAAATTCTAAAAAATCTGTTTTCTTTTATACTCAGCACAATAGCGTGTTCCCCTTACGTCAGCCTGTTTTCCCCCCAAGTGCAATACCTATTAGGCGCAGTAATTTCAAGTCTGAGGGAATTATTCTGACTCAAGGGGAGCTCTGTCTATTTGCATGTGGGAGTAAGTATGCACAAATTTCTACCCTGTTTTTTTTTTCCTTCTAGTTTGTTGCTTCTTCCCCTCTCTACCCCCAACAGTATGATTAAGATCTAGTTCAGAAAGAATCTTGAGCATCTCCTGCTCCAGAACACCAGTGAAGCAGCTGTTTAATAGGTCCACATGGTTTCTGAATAGAGGCCAGCTGAAATGCATGTTAAGTCTTTCCAAATCAGGGTGTTAAACTTACCACACACCACTGTGCAAAGCCTTAGCTCATCAGCTTGTTGGAATAGGGACCGCTCACCTTTCCGTAATGCTAAAAGCACTGGGCTGCTAATCCTGTCTCGTTATAATGTTGCATAAACAAAGACCATTTGGTTTCTGCTGAACAAGAACAGTTTGGATGCATACAGCAGCTGCTCCACTCTTACAGCTCAAGTTCAGCTTGTTTGGGTACAAGTCGCACTCGAGGTTTGTTCCCATTCCCGTGCACATGCTCATCCCTTTTGCTGCTGAACACTGCTGCAGCAGCAGCAAACAGCTCCTGCACGAAAGCAAAGCTAAAGGTCACGCTGCTTCTTCATTACTAGGGCACAGCTACTCCACTTCGTCTGCTAAGAGAGAAGTCCCAGTTTTTGCTAAATCTGGATTACTTAGAGCTCAGTACAGAGGGTGGGAAGTGGGGGCATCACCTTGCACACCTGGCTTTACAGGCTGAGCCCTGGGCACAGCAGCTCTCACCAATGCCAGGCTTGGGGACCGCAGGGACGTTCTGTAAAGTTTAAGAATTGCTCGGGGGGAACGGGAGGGAAGGGATATTCAAAACTCAGAAACATCGGCTTTGATGTTGCATGCTTTCCCCGTGTCATTCAAACACATGTTTTTTTGTTTAAGGATGATTAATATATTTTTAATGGCTTTTTTCTGAGCTGAAGGGAAGCCTGTCCTATATATTAAAAGAGGCTAGAAAAACACCCCAAAAGCTGAGCTGGCATAAGTGTGTAGCCTGTATGTGATGTTTATTATGATTTTTCCTTAGGATCCTTGTCTCCTCATTTTTCACTGTTTCTTTTTGCATTTATCACTGTCCTGTTTGAGGCATCTTGTCTTCACTCCCGCATTAGCCCAAGTCCCAAGAAGAATTCGACCCAAAAGGCCCTTGGAGGAACCTTTAACAAGCACAGAACTGAGCCAGGCTCTGTGCAGAACTCTGTAATACACACAGACAGCTTTCCTGCCACTGCAGTTCAACCTGCCAAAAATCTGGGTTTGATAGTGCAGGTTGGAGGGTGTTTGTCAGGTGCCCAGCTTAGGGTACTGCCTGCCTGCGGGAGATCCTGGGCTGCTGCTCCGGCAGCGGAAAAGGGAGATTAACCCTGAGCCCAGGCAGATCCAGCATGTCTTACTGGAGGCAGGGAGTCATTCTTTCATGAAGATGTTTTTCAGCCTTAGCAGGGGTAACCGCAGGTGATGGCTGCGTGTGGCGGGGGGGGGGTGGGGGGGCGAACAGCAGGAGGGAAATGTTTGTCTGCAAACATTCAGATGTAAGCAGTTCCTTGAATCTGATCCACAGCACTCATTAAACACTGGAATGGTGCAGGCACCCGGTTGACTGGGACAGCTAAATTGTGCACTCAGGCTTACAGGTCAAGGGTCTGAAAGTCCAAGAGAAGGAGTACTCCCTGTGCATACGGCACAAGCTGTAACATCTAGCCAAAAGTAGCCCAGGAGGTACTCAGATTCACTCATTTCTATTTCTGTCATTTTCACCTTGTAGATAAGGTATGAAAACTTCATTACATTCCACTTCCTAAGTTTTATGGCTCTGACAATATATTCAGAAAGACTGCCTTTGCTACTATTAACTACCTGCTGGCACTCAGTGAGGTTCATTTAGGAACAATCTATTACCGAAAAGGAAAGGTCCAAGTTTCAAGAACAGATTATTTCAACCACAGCATGCCATTCTGCACAGAGAGGAAAGCAGCACCTTTCCTCTCCCAGCACCTTTCAGAGCCGCTCAGTGGGGGGAAGCAGCAGCCTATGGGCAGGTATATTGAATTTCCAGATGGGAAAGTAATGGCAGAAAACTCAGGCCACCACAAGATCACATCCTGAACAAGTCCAGAAGAAAAAAAATATTTCACTCTAGTATGAAGAGCTGTTAAAAAATAATATAGATCCTACACTGTCCCTTTACAGTTATCCAGAGGGATCATAAGAACAATTAAGAAAGCACGTGCTGTGTAATATTATTTGCATATACAATATTATTCCTATTTGCATTTATAAAACAGAGATACAAAAATAACTAATAAATTCTTGGAAAAAAATACAATCAGAAGCAGAATAGAAAGCAGAAGATTATTCTAAATTCCAGGTAATGATGCATATAACCCTTTTTCCTTTCTTTGATTTTAAAAACTCTAGAAACTCAGATGTATGCTTCAATCACAATTTAAAAATATTACAGTTTACATTACTAGCCAAGTACCTTTGATGGTTCTTTTTAAAATATTTCTCATTGAGTTTACTTTTTAAAATACATTCAAATATAAATATTTCAGGAAAAAGGGAAAAATGTTAATGGAGTAAGAGGAGGAAAAAAATCAAGTAATGTTGACTGACACATAAAAAGTAGGCTTTGTTAATGTTATATTCATTACCTTAGAAAACGTTTTACAGGAAGTGTAGTAAATCCACCACAGATGTGATAAAGATTAAAACCTCTTTTAAAGCAAATCTGTCCATTTAAAATAACCTAAAAGGCATGTGCAACATTTCTCAACAATTCTCCAAATAAATAGCTGATGAAACAAACTTAGTATTAAACTGAAGCTTTTCATAAATTCTACACAAATACAGTCCTGTTAATCAAGATGAAAATCACAAAATCCCATTTCCCCTTCATCTCCAAGAGATATTAAAAAGCACTTAGAAGCTAATTTGAAATGGCAGCCCCTTTGCTGTAGCACTGTGCTACCTACCACAACACCACATGGAGCCACACAGGAGAATATAAGCACTGCATTGCCCTTAGAGCACTAAGGGATTTATTCAAATACAGCTTTATTTTTTTTTTTTTTAAGTACATGCATCTAAGGAAGAAAATGTTACTACTTTATCCACTGTTTCATGTTTTCTATCTTTCTTTTTTTTTAATCATCTTTAGATGAACCAGGATTAAATATTTGCATTAGGCATACCTATAAATGCCATCGAACAGCTGGGTCCTATCAACCCAAACATCACAAATGGCTTGCAAGATTCTGATTACTACATGCATATTAAATCAGCATTAACATTTTTTCCTAAAGAATATATGCCAGAGCAGGAGAGTTAAATGAGAGTTTAAAAATAAAGAATTAAGGCAGCCACTTCATCATGATAGCATGTTGTATTTCATTCTTCTCCAAAGTGTGTCCGAGTCCTGCAATTTTCATTTAGGATTTCTACCATTCTCCATATATTTAACCAATATTTTAAAGCAGCTGAATTAAAAGAAGTATATATATATAAATATTATTAACAATAGACACCCAGAAGAAAAATAACCACTTCTGCTACATAAGAAAATATTTTGCTATTGCTTTTTAAGATAAGGTATAACCTGACCACTACATACTACTCTCACATGTGAGGTCTATAATAGAATGTAAGAAAGCTGAAATGCTACAGCTGAAGGGGAAAACAGCCCTGGGACCCAAACCTGCAAACATTTTTTCCCATGATTAACTACTCTGCCATGAGGAATCTCATTTGAATCATTAAGAGTACTCAAAATACCAAAGTTAAATACATACATAAGTATTTACAGGTTTGGACTTTGATATGACCCGAGGAAGCAGCAAAGAAATTCTGCCCCTAATTTTCTTTGTTCTCAGCTGTGCTAATTCCCATCTCTACAGGAAGGATTTCTTCAGGGAAAAGAACAGTCATTGGCTAGCAGCCTCCCCTGGGCACCCAGAATTTCAATTCAGATTTTTAATTAGAAAAAAATGTTATCTCTCTTCCAACAAAAGCAGTATAATAAGAAGATGTGTGCAGATTGCCGCCCATAAAACAACTACATATAACATTAAATATTTGCATATCTTCTTATGTTAGCTTGGCAAGAATTAAATTTGCTACTCACGAGTACTGCTGACATTCCAAGTTCATGCCAAGAAATGTATTTACTACCACACACTGCCATCTTTTATATAACATAACATGTGCGTGTTTATATACATATACGCACACAGTCAGAAAGAGCTGTGCACCATAAATAATAATAATAAATCAAGTGAAAATACTATTTTTCCTCACACACCAAATTCACTAATAAACATAAGCAAGGTACAGATAAAAACTAAGCCCAATTTTCTTCATGATGTAATCACTATTCTCAAACTGAGAAAATTAACATGCTAGCCAAACTAACGTGAGGTAGACTAACTTGGCCAAATCACTCAGTCCCTCCTGCAGGATCTGGCCGAGGCTCAGTGCTCCCCAGGACTAGGTCTCCCTGGCCCCAAGAGCTGGGGGCTCTCGCTCTGCTGTAGCTGCTGCTGCTGCGCACCGCTCCCTGTTCTGCATGTGAAGGCCTTAGAGTTTGACCTAATTTTAACTCAAGTTGGGGAATCACAACCACTCTTAACATCTGCCTGTACAGACACGAGGCAGCTTCATCTTCAGGAAGAAAATGGAGGCTACTAAGAAAATTCTTATGATATTACAGAACACAGATAAAAGAAATATGGGGAGCAAGCAGCAACTCTTATAGCAGGAACTCAAAATTCAGCAGTCCAAAACAGGATTTATAAGAAGCATCCATCTATTTAATAAGGGAAATGTTTTGTGAATTTCATTTAATTTATCTGTCTTAACATCCAGATAGTTTATCAGCTCCTGAGAGATATTAGGATCATATTTAGTGATGTTTCTCTTCCATCAAGTTACACAGGAGCTTGTTTAAGCAGCTGCTGGAGAAGCTTTACCTAATGTTTCAGGGTCCTTGGGCTCTACAGAGACACCAAAGCATCGCTCAAGCCATGCTGACCTTTGCAGCAGGATAAATAGCAAAGGGGAAGGGATGTGTCCCTCCCCGATGGCCCAAGCATCCCTTGAGCACAGCCAGGGCTGGCTGCTGATGTGGGCAGAGGAGCAGGAGCCCCAAACCCATCCAGAGGTGCCTTCTGACGTGTGCTGTCTCCCAGGAGCAGGTATCAGCACTGCAGGAAGGGATGCAAAAGAGCTGCAGCAAGCAGCTACAGAGCAAATCTTCTTGTGAGAACAAACGCTTCCAAGCCCTTAGTCTAGGATCTGAGCATCAGCACTTGCATCCGTTCGAAACTTTTAAGTGGATTTGGCTATATTTTAATATATGATAAAATTTAACTGTGATAGCTGTCTTTGAGATGTGCTTTTTGTATGAATAAGTTTGAGACAAGGTGTGGTCATCTGGGGGGATTTAATTAATAATTCCTGGGAAATTCTCGCTTGAAAACTTACAAAATTGCTGAGTGTGCAGGTGACTGTCACCAACAGGGCAGCGAGAGAATCACCAAAACCATCTGTGAAGCTTGAAAAAAAAGTCTTCCCCCACCTGGTTTCAAGCTGATGAATGACATGTGAGTGTGCCCTTCAACAAATGAACAAACAAAGGTTTCCTGATTAAATAATGAGCTATTGCCTGCATCAGAAAAAAAAAAAACGTAAACAAATACAGAACTACTGAGAGCTAAACTGAGGAGTTAAAGCAGTTTCAGTAAAGACCAAGAGTTTCTCCAGAGCATGAGCTGTGAATAGCAAGCTGAGCCCATGTCACCAGCTTGGCTGGCACTGGCTGAGGCCATTACTTATTAAAATTTGTTGAATTTAGCTCCTTCCATCTCCTGGAGTGCTTTTTTTCTTCCTCCAAGTAGCAGTGGAAAGTAAAGGGCTGGAACTTGTTGATATGGTGATGGCATTAATTTTTGATCTCTTTCTTCAAACAAAAGATGCACACCCAGCTATCAAAATAATGTGAACATTGTTTAATGCTACTTGCCTGACTTTCCCTTGCCATTTAACTTGCCTAGGCACATAGATCTGAGCCAACAGGATGTAAAATATTACCCAACCAGAACTACCCACAATGCAAATATTTGATCCCCATGTTGCCTCTTCTTGTTTCTGAAGTCCTTTTTATAAATGTTCCTTTTACCTTAGTCCTCTTTTAAATCATTTTCAAAAGAATGACAAACTCCTATCAAACATACTGTGTCAGAAAGGAAAAGTCATTTCTCCAGGACAGTTCTCCTTCCTCTCTTTCAAAGAACAGCAGGAAACTATAGGTCCCAGAGAGGGTGACTGATGTGCAGATATGCTGTGCACAACTGGGAACCCCTTCTCTGTTGAGCAAGAATAACTGCAGCTGCTGCAATGGTATCAACAGCATTGTATGCAACATTCTTGTAAAGGGCATAGCTATAATATTAATATGTGATTAGGAGCTTCCATGCTGTTATTTTCATATTGTCCAACCAGAAATACGTCAATATATATATTATCTAAAAGCTTGGAATCCTTATGAATGTCTCTAGTTGGGAAAAAAAACCACTTCCCCCAACCCAACCCCCTTGACCCTCCCATTTCCTATTCCTGCAATGCAATAAAAATGCTTGCAAAAGTTTTGGACAGTCTCCTATCTTTTCTCTTGCTTGAGGAGAAAAGTAAATGCTCCTCAGATTCCTTGTAACAGGGAGAGGTTTAAAATAATTTCTAAAACATTTTATAGCATCTTAAAATATTCTCTTTTATCTTTTATATTTTTCTTACAGTGTCTGTAGATTATGGGCTGAGTTTAAAAAACCCTTGGGTGCTACTTTTGGAGTTGAGAGTATGCATATGGTGCACACATTTCCAACTAAGTGATGACTTCCATGAGACATAGTACTATATGTGGGTGGGATGCTGGCAAGTTACAGATTTTAATGTACAATTCAAATAAGGGCATGAAAATCCAAGTTTTGCAATAAAAGAAACATGCTGAAATTCAATGGGAGAAATTTAAAGTTATTTATTCTCTGCCTTCAAAAGAGCTGAGATTTTTGGTTGTGTCCTGAGGCTGTACAAAATGGCTACATGGAAAATCTGTCTCCAAGAAAATCTGCTCAGGACGGCAGGCATTAGGCTGTTTTTGTGATGTCATCTAGAGTATTGTTTCACAGAAAATATGGAATTGATTGCATTTTGCTAACTGAAGTGGAAACAAAAAGATTTCTCATGCTCAGTTGTAATCACTTCAAAATTAGGTTTAATACATCTTTCTGCCCTCAACAGAGACCTCATTAGCCGCAAGCAACTTCAGCAACCCCTAAGGATACGCACTGATACCACGATGCCCTGTAAGAAGCAGACTCTTGATGGCAATAGCTGTGGCTGCCTTAGGACATGTACAGCATGGTCCTTTATGCTGGAGTAGCGACACTATAAAAATGCTTTGCCCAAGGCACTAGCATAATTAGGGATGGCTCTGATCATTAGTACTGGAGAAGCAGTTATATTGTTTTGCAATTTATCCAGTACCAGTAAAATTCTCAGCTCTGTGCAGTACATAGTTTTCATTTGTTTCTTTCCCCAAGGAAAGTATAGATTGACCACACCACAAAATGTACTGAGACAGTGTGTCCCCAGTATGTTATAACACGCTCTGCTCTTTGTTGTGTAGACACCATTACTGAATTGTGTTATAATACATTATAGCCCTACATCAATAAAATATTTTTAGGTCTTTAAATGTGCTGACAGCATAGTACATAACAGATAACCATCAGATTCTTGAAAGTCTAGCATCAAATTTGTACGGATTCCAGTAATTTACCAAAAAAAAGTCCTAAAGAAGGATTTGTTACAAAGAAAGTACCTGGAGAAAGAAAAATTTTGTGCCTATTTACTACAAAAATGGGAAGATATTCTAGCAAATGGAAGGGGTGAGTGGTGACAGCCCAAGGCACAGGAATGTTAGTGGGAGAAGGACGAAAAGTTTGGGGGATGCGCTATCAGGAAAGTGCAAGAGGTTATGTAAAACTAATGAGACATGCAGAGCCCTAAAACCACACACTATTACACAAGGATCAAATCCCACAAACATCCCCATGTCATTTAAAAAAATCATTTTTTCTCATCAGATCTAAGACATACAATACAGTAGGATTTTTTTTTATTTTTGTTATTTTTAACAAAAAAAGCCCGGCACATCATCAAAGTCTCCTATGAAGTCAAAGAAAAGCACCTCCACCCTAAACTGAAGCTTCCACAGACTTATAGATGGGGGGGAAAAAAGCACGCTCCCTTCACTGGCTGTTCCTACCAGTGGAAGGAAAAAGTAGATGGGAGATGCACAGAGCTGTCAGCTCTTCCCATTCTATCTAAACAAAGCTGAAGTTCAGCCAGGACACTACTTTTACGAAAATGCCCTTGAAACCTGTAAAAAACAAGTCCCTCCCTTCAAAAAGCTGGCACCTTTGGAACTTCCCCCCTACCTTAAGCCTAATCCATTGCTGGCTCACAAGGGCTCTACATGCCTGTAACCCACCCGGGGCTTCGGTGCCTCTCCAAACAACAGCAGAGCTCACGCCCGCGCACTGCTGACTCCCCAGACCAATGGGGAATGACTGCAGACTTGAAAGACACGCTGCTTAAAAGGCTCTCTCATGTTTCAGCTGACCATGTGTTTTCTCTTAGTACCCTGCGAGTTCAAATACCTTCGTATAACAGAAGTCAGATTGAAAAGGCATTGTGCATAAAATAATTCTTATCCGCATTGGTACGAGCCTTTGTGCTTTTTAAAAGCATATACGAGCGGGCAGTGCAGTGCACTATTAATGCTACTTGGTGCAGAGATTGCATCTTGTTCAAATTCAGTGATAAAAAAACAGTTTGTAAAGGTTTTCTTTTAAACCTGATCCATAGCAGCACAGAAATATTTAACAACATCCACATCATTCATGGGTAACTATCTTTTGAGAAAGACCAGATTTCTCTCCTCGCATGTAACACTGCTAACTCAAGCTCATGTGCCAACTGCAGGGTCAAGCTCATGGTAATTACACAGTTTGCAACAGCATCCTGCTAAAGTCTATCCCAGATCATACAGCTGTTGTTTTTTATTATTATTTATTTTTAAAAAATAGCGGTAGTTCTTCATATTGAAAGATACGAGTATGCCAGTGGGAAGAAATCCAAAATGTACCAACAAGCTGTTCAGTGAACACTCCCCGGTTCAGACAATTCATTATCTCCAATTTTTATTACTTAACGCTATAGATTTTAGAACAAATTCAAGTCACTTAGAATGCCACTGAAGTAATACTTGAATGGAGAATGAGTATTCGCTATCACAAAATAAGGTGGTATCGACTATACTCAGAAACTACTCAGAAATTTGAGGACAGCAGCTTAAGAAAGAACTTAAATTGTGAGGCCCATATTTTACTATAGCTTGGTTTCAATTCATTGTCTGTGAGCAAACATTTCAGCAGCATTCTTCAAAGCCTTTGCATTTATACTGCAAACTTTGGCACTTGCCCATAGACATCATTTAGGATGATAGGACGGACTCTGCACATTTGATCTCACCATCTACTTTACAAGCTAAGCCAGTTGCTCACTAGTTGGCATGGGAGTTAGGAAGCAGCTGAGGTGTCTTGATTGATGGCGTTAGGTACTAACACATGGAAAAAATTATCTCTTGGTGGTGATTTTCCAGCCTTGCAGATATATAGACTAAATTTGGACAAATTTAAACCTGAAATCAGATGCAAATTCCTAGCTGGCCCCAGCACAGCCTGCCTTGCTTTCAGGGCTCAGGAGAGCCTCTTGGTGCTGTGCTACACAGCCCCATCCTCACCCAGCTCCCGGACACAAACAAGTACACCATGCTGCAGCAGCTGGCAACAACCAACACTCCTGGGAAGGGTGACACTGGAACTCCTTATCCTCTATGAGCAGTTGAATTTCCTAGCTTCCCTTAATCAGCTAGTGTGGAGCACCTCACACTACAACTGTATTATTATGGGTACTGAACTCATTCTCTGGGTTGTTCTGGGCAGGCTCTGGGACCCAATGCTCTCTTATGGACTTCAGGTAACCAGGAATGCTTCTAAAACATGGGTTAACATACTGAATCCTGTTGTCATGAAAATGTTTATTGCTACTGAAAAAAGCTAGGGCTGTGAGAGTATTTACGGTAACCATTTCTATGTCAGAAACTGTGCTTTACAAAAGCCATTTTAATTTGGTAAAGATGAACATACCATGTTAAATAAAATGTTCCTAAGACTAGAGCTTGTAATTACTTGTATTTAAGCCAGAAACAGTCAGTAGTAAGTTGCTTACTAACATATACCTTTACTAGTATGTTGACTCAGCTGTCCATGTGTCTGTTTTCCTTGTACCCCACTTTACACCACCCATCACAGAAAGCTGAGACTGGCAGCCTGTAAGAAGCACAGTGGCTGGAAGAGCCAGAGGTATAGTCCTGATTTTATGTACTACATTCCTTCAGCCCACCAATCTGCTGTCTACTTGGGGAAATGCAGGCCGTGTCCCTGGGAGGGACTTCAAAATGACTGGGGACAAGGACTAGACAGCGCCAGAGTAGTCGTGATGGAGACTGTCTTTCCTTAAGAAAATCTACAAGTCTCATGCTTTGGTTTGCATTTGCAGTCTTTCTGGAGCATGTGTTCTGATGTGCTATGGGTTATGAACATGTATCATGGAAATGAACTAAGCACCTAATCCCAGCACCACTCAGTTAATTAATACTTTGCTGTTAGCAGCACTATAACTGCATGAATTTCATGAGAATTAACAAGATTTGTTTGCATTAATGAGCTTTCACATCTCCCAGGTGACAGCAGGGGCTATGCCACAGGGACCTGCGCTCAGCTGCAGCCTCTGCCACCAGTCCCCAAGGGGCTACAGGGACTCCAGCACCAGAGCACAGGGCTCTGACCTCCCACCTCCAGCGCCTTGCTCCCCACTTCTGTGACTGGCTGCACAGTGCAGAGAGGGATTACTGGTGGCTCGGAGTGGGGAGAGGGAAGGCAACCCTCTGGCCTACTGATTAAATGGACTAGAATTGAACTTGCAACAAAAATAAACACAGCAAGTACACAAATCAGCAACACTTGCGTGACTTATGGAAGACAAAAATCAAATTACTTCAAGATGATCTTCGCAATTACGTTAGCAAGTTCAATAGAGCATCAAAGATGACAGCTGTAGCTTTCTGCGGCAAGGATCCCACAGAAAGCGGTGACAGAGCTCCTCCAGGCTTCGGCAGCGGCAGAGCCGAGCCCCTCTTCCCTCCCATTCCTAAGGCATTACTCACCCAAGTACCATGAAGATCTTCATCAATCAGTATCGAGACAAAAAAGTTAGGGTGGCCAATGACAGAACTGCAATGTGTTTGACACCATTAGCTGAGACTTCTCCCATTTTCAGTCTATGATTTGCACCCCTCCAGATGCCCATTTCCCCCCCGTGCAAACCCCTACATCCACACAGGAGATGCAACACCTTCTTCATCCCCAACCACACGCTGACAACAGCGGTGCCCAAAGCCTTAGCGGTGGGCCCAGGGTGCTGACAGCAAAACTGAGGACATGATCCTGTGATAAGAGATGGTTTTTTCTGGCTGTCTGCATGGCTGTACATTATTAAAAGAAATGATATTGCTTGCTTTTATAAATTTCAACTGTAACAACATTTTGCATTAAATCATTTACCTCCAAACACCAGATTTGCCTCAGTTACTGAGTTAAGTTTATCAATTTTCATGAGCAAGGAGGAGAGTAGGACCCACAGCAAATTAATAGATGAACACCAGAACAAATACATGGCTTATACCCTTGAAAGGTCAGTATTACCTTTGCTGTGAACTACATAAGATTTAACCAAGTGGTACAGGCCATGTTTTGGGACAGGTTTCTGTAGATCTGAGTTCTGCATATTCTGTTAGTTTGCTCATTTGCAAACATCTGTAGCTTAACACACTGATCTTCCACTAAAAACAAAACAAAAAAACCCACACACAAAAATGGAGTTAGTTCCATTTGTTTTCCATATATGGGAATAACTGTCTCTAAACAAAGTTAATTCTTGAGTCCAAGTGGGATTGAAGATGCTTTTCAGATAAGAAGTGGTAAAATAAAATCACAACAGATCACAGAAAATGATGTTGTTATTCCCTTCCTGCAGCATTCATCTAATTTTATGTTTCACATTGGGGCAGTTTGGCCTTTTCAGAAGACCAGAAAGACGGCAGACAAACAGCAGTTGAGCAGTGGTTAGACTGCACTCACGTAAACCAGCAATCATAATTCTGGGGAGAAAATGATTTCCTGTCAGAAATATAGACTGAAACTGCCAGGAAAGTATCTCCAAAGCTACAAACTTATCACCATTAGACTTGTGATGAGAAGAAAAATCAGAATTGTACCACTTAGTAAAAGAACAGAAAAAACATGGATGAAATGTCATGCAGAGAGGAAGAAAAGATGACATAGCCATGAAGTCAGCTTTAGTTCTGAATAATTTGTTTTGAAATTGCAATTCTAAAAATAAATAAATAAATAAATAAAAATCAGAGTAAGAGGAATAGGTAAAAATACAGTTGCATTTACAGCCTACCCACTGCGATATTTTCTTTCCAGACAACTGGCAAGATTCTTCACTAGCTATGAAGCAATGTCTTAACAGTCTTGGGGATTTACTCATCTCTCCATCTTTTGTACCAGAACTATCAAGTGGGATGAACAACATGCAAATGATGTGAAAACAAGTTCTTGGCTACCTATTTGAACCACCCCAGCTGCAACTTGGTGTTCAAAGCTGGCACCAGGATTATAGCCTTTTCTTAACCAAGAAAGGAATGTTTGAGAGGTGCCTTTCCTTGAGCTTTTTCAAAAGTATTCACCTAACAAAATTATCTCCCCAGTGCGGGGGGAGACGAGATGTTCTGCTCTTTTAGCATCAACAGTACGAAAAGGCAAGAAACGCTGCACGGTGTGATTTCCTGATCATGCTACTTGTAACCTGTAGCCTTCTGGCCCATTTCATCTGCTTTTCTGCAGTTTTAATTGCTGAGCTCAAAGGAGATGCATGCTAGAAATAGATGGCTGGTTCATAGCAACATTATCTCATGCAGCATCAGAAATTTTCACATGTGAAAAGCTTGTCCAGGTTGGTTTTTTGTTGTTGTTTGTTTTTAAAAAACACCAGTGACTACAGCAGATAAAGCATTACCACTAGTGAGTGCATCAGCCGACTTATTATTTCAACCTCCCAGAGAAAAACAGACTGGAAATTCAAATATCAACTGCCACATGTCACTTGTGTTATGCCATGAAACCAAAACCCAGAGCAAACTGATTTTTATTTTTTTTTCATAGAGCCCCAGAACATAAAACTTATCAAGAAATGAGAAACACAGTAGGAGCTGAATCTAACTGTAAATTCTGACATATCTCCACTAATAATGATTAATGACTAAGAAACAGAAAAGGGAGGCTGCATACACAAATGCCAACCTGAGCTGACACTAAGACACAGAGCTATTTTAAATATTTTTCCTTCTAATTACATATTTCTTACTACTGTAAAATACCCAATATACAGAAATAGATTGGCTCTATTGCTTGTCTCAAAAGCAGCAGGCAGTCAAATAAGCTCTGAAAAGCTAATTCAAATGCCACTAGTAAAACAGCACTGCTGTTCCTTCCACCAAAAATCCAAATAAAGCTCATTTACTTCTCTTGTGAGTGTATGACAGGGCTCTTACCACCAAAGCAGTAATTCTACAGTAATATATGAACACAGAGACCAAAGGCCCAAATCCACCATCCGTGCTACAACCTCCAGTTTTTTTGCTGGCATTTCAGTGGGAGCATAACTCACTTTACCTGCAGGGAGGACTGTGGCCCCAGAAGCTCAGCTTGTTCACCATTATGGAGGTGATCTCCAAAAGAGTGAGTAAATCCAGAGCATGCTAATAAATAGTACTTAGGATATGCCACTCTGTTCACTACTTTCCCAGGACCAAATCTACTTTTCCTGGGCACACCACCTCTTTTCAAGGGAAAACTTCACAACTAATATGTGGGCCTTCACTTTCTACATGGCCTGAGTTTCACCATTCACATGAAAATAAACGTAAGTTTCATTACTCTCCTGTTTCACTGACAGGTGAAAAAGAGGTTTGCATGCCAGAGGGCATGTCTGGAGACAGCTAAGTATGCAGCAGTAAAGTCTGTCAGATCTCTGGGGGTCCACACAGCAGCAGGTGTGGTTTCAACACCATGACAGCAGGGGCAGGTAAATTCTTGTGGTATAAAACATAGCAGTGCCATCAGCGTAATGCCCCTCTCCACACAGCATTACCTCCACCCTCCCACAGGACAACGTCTGTGTGGAGGTGGGGGGGCCTACGCCGTGCCAGGGGTCCCAGCCACGAGGGGGTTCAGCAAGGCCACATCTGGCACAAAGCAGGTGACAAGTGACAGAGAACAAACCCCATCCCTTAACACCACTGACCCCTCATCCAAAATTTTTAGCAGCGCGTTGATATTTGGGGGTATCAAGGTGCCCTCCTTGCTGCCAATCGTCATGAAAGACTGCAATAGCATCCTCCGTCACTGGTTCAATGCCACGTAAGACATCTGGAAGCAGGGTGTTGGCGGTATTTGTGCTATGCTCCCAGCAGGAAGCTATTTACTGGTAGAGATCATGACAGCACTGCTGGAGATGAAAACACCCCAAAAAAGTGTCCATGACTGGCAACTTTTATTTTGCAACACATGTCAAACTCTTGTGTGTGATGTGGCACAACTAGCTATCACATGACGTAAGTGCAACAGCAGATATTTTAACATACAATACAATTGTTTGGGAGAAGTTAATGCAACTCCCTGCTGCGAGACATATAAAGTGATGGCCAAGTCCTGACAAGTGCTCTAAGTCCACTCAAACCAGCACTGCAAGCTGAAAGGCTTTCTAATAGGGCAGGATGCACTGGGCAGAAACTTCCAGAAGCAAATGGCACGTGGAAATCCTTCACGCACACAGAAATATTAACCAAACGAGAAGCAGAATTACTAGCTTGGGTTGGGCTTCCTCAGAGCAATGAAGCAATTCCCTTAGAAATGCCTCTATACATTCAGAGCCTGCACTTACGGCAGATTAGCCATGCTGTCATCTTATGTGAATACCAGTCTTTGCTTGGGAAAATGAATTAAGACCACACCAAAATTACCCCAGCAAAGCGTTCTCAACGGGCACTTGTAACCTCAGGGATGCCATTTTAACAGCAGAAGGAACCAGCAAAATACAGGCTGGTTTACCAGTGGTGTTTTACTGCAGAACAAAACACAGTTTACAGAAGTAAGACACAGCAAGGAAACATGTCGCTCAGCCCCCTGCGTGATGGTGCAGCTCTTCAAGACAAGCAAGTCCTTCTTCATCCCTTCTAACACAGGCCTTAGGAAAAAATCACATCTGACATGAGTGAGTCATCTTCTCATTCAGACATGAATTCACTTTATCCTTGTTGGAAGGATGACCTAACCCCTACCTTCTCCAGACTTCCTCAGCAGGGATCCAGGCACAGGGGTGGAAAGGGGCTCAGCAACAGAGGTGAAAAGAGGAAGGCAAAACATATACAAATGCATGGAAAAGTGATAATTCTGGAGCTTTCCTCTAGGAAACCATGTGCACGGCAACAAAAATAACCCAGGGGGTTCCCTCTCTGCTCTGGCTCCCTGTGAGGAGCCACTTTAAAGCTTTTAGAACATTTGCAGAGTTTGAGAGAAATGGTTTTTGTTTAACTTTAGCTACTTCAGAAATGCCTGGGGCCTGAAGAAACATATTTTTGGATTGCTCTTAAAGAACAGTCTGAACTTTGAAGCTCAGGGAATTTTTTTCAGATCAAATGTTAAATTAATAAACACCAAAATGACAAATCAGTCCGAGTACTGGGGAAAAAAATTAATCACTAAAAAAGTCTTCTTGGATTAATTAATTGTGGCACGTTGTTACTTATTCTAATATTTTGATGGTCTTGGAATGTCAAGTCCTGTGAACTACATTGCATAGCGTGCTTTTGCCCTAACTCATTTGATGCAAGTGCTTACTTTTCCCCCTACAAAATAAAAAAGGCTCATCAAAACCATTGAAGAAGCTTCAGTTTGGGTAACAATGAGATCATAACTAGCTTACGTACGGATCCTTTAAGTTTAAGAAACATGCATAGAAATTCAAAGCATCTGGAACCTAAATCACTTCTTTGTACGCAGCTGCTTTATAGCAGAAGTTTCATCCACAGTGTTGAACTGACTCTTCACTTTCTTGTTAATTGAGGTGCATGACTGGAGTGCCCCATGTGACTCATTTATTCCTCACTGCATTGCAAGAGATGGCTGGATAAGGAAACCTTGACTTCATGGGAAGTCCTGGGTCAGTCAGCTGCCCAGCGAGCTACACACAGACTATTAACTACAGATGCGTGGCTGCGGAATTATCTACAAGAACATATAAACAGGAACTGTATCATGCCAGTATTGCCACATCCACATTTTTGTACACTCGTCTTTATTTTCCTCACCCCATTTTCGGAAGCAAAGACATGATTCATTCTTAATGGGTGCCCTATTAAGCACTTAAAAAGCAATAACATAAAAACAACCTTCCCCCATAAGTACTGGTAAACAACGAAAAAACCAACTCACCAGTGTAGTTCCGTAACATCCTAGGGAAGTACAAAGGGGGGACCTAATCAGCACACTTTTCTGTAGATTTTGGGGATATATTTTTCAGGAATCTGAGAACTGTGAACTTTGGAAGCCCAGAAGTATACCTACCAAGGACCTTTTTGAAAGACAGACACATGCAGAGAGTGCAGAGAGAGAGAGGGACGGGGGGGGGGGGGGGCGACAGAGAGAGAGAGAGAGAAGAGGGAGGAATACAGATTCCAGTATTCCAGTCTATTGTTACTAATGGAAGCCAAGCTAATTGTACTAGGACACCCCTACTGTGGGATGGAGCTGAGATACGAGAGTTCCTGCTGATTTTATCCCTTTGGAATCTTGCACCAGCATTACCACCCCAAAAACCTCAGTCCCATAAGAGGGACAGATCCTGAGCTGGCACTGATGGACAGTGTGCTTTGATTAACACCACAAGCTCCTGACCCAGAACATCAGTGCCCTGAGGAGGATTCCAACAAACATCTGTTACCATTAAAGATCTCTGGTTGAGATCTACACCCAGAGAGGGCCAGGACTGAGGGATTGCATAGTTCCTCTGAGGCTTAAAGAGCACACAGAATTGAGTGTTAGCAGAGCAACATTTAAGAAACTCAGCTTTAGAATCAGAAATGAGGAATGTGAAGCTATTGATTTAGTGGTTTCTCTAATGCTTCTCTATTTAACATTTGCAAATTTAATATTTAGATATGCAAGCCTTACAAAAATTATGTCTCGAGAAACAGCTTCTGTACTTCTCATAATAAACAATATTTCCAAAAATACATAGTATGTGTAACAGAGGTTTACAGCTGGGATCCTACATTACTTCTTAGAGCCACTTATCTAAGATGGAGTATCTGTAAAAAGCCTCTCTGTTTGATATTTACACAGGTGTCCTGGAGCATTTTATAATCATGAAGCAGATCAGCATAGCCTTAGGATCTCAATCTATAATAAAAGTACAGTAGGATCATGACAGAGAAAGAGCTGGCTACCATTTGACACTGATCTTTTATTCCTTCCAGAAGATCATCTAAGAATGGAGGATGATGTCTTCAGTTCTTCATGAGAGAAAGATGAAGAGAACCTGTGTCTTTTCCTAACTTTGCTCATCTAGGCTTTTTAAAGATAAAGTCAAGCTGGCAACTCACATAAACGTTTAAATTTTGCCACTCTTAGTTATACTAAGTAGTTCATCTGAACTTGGCAATAGATCTTGTACAGTAAGGTCCACAAGCCAGGGATCTTTCAAGATCTCTACTTCCAAAAGTCAAGCATTAAACTAGAAAAGCCATAGTAACTTAAAGTATTCAAAATATACACCACCAAGGAGGACAATCAGATATGAGAGATGACAGAGTCTACACAAGGCATAGATGTTTCCACATATTCTCTAACCACAGAGAGCATCAGAAACTAAGTTACAAATTAAAGCAGATTCTGTGATAAAAATGGCCTCCAGAAAAGGCATATATCATCCTCTCAAAAAGAATGTGATGTGTTATCCGCAGAATCCTCCACAATGACTAATCTGTCATTTCAGCCAGCCAAATCCTGAAGACATTTGAATCTTAACAAGGTAACAACAAAATCCACTAGAATATAAGAACAAGGCACATATTCAGTTCTTATTACATCTGGTCTCTTTAGAGTTATTCTGCTTTTAATCTGCTGTAATAGAGACCTTACATTTGAGTTAAGATCTTGGAATTTGACATGTTCATATAGAAATATATATTGCATGCAAATGGCATTACAAAGGCAACACTAGTAGATCAGGCCTTGTGCTTAGTATGAATGAATTATGCCCTCCATTGAAGCAGTCCTCCTGTCATCCTTTTCCAAAGCATCTGTCATGCAGGATCTATATGTACTTCCTTGCTACAGGAGACAAAATCAGGGTGAAAAAGATTTCACCTCATATTGCCTAGGCTGTGTACAGTATTTCTCACTGCCTTTTACACCAAAGTGTTGCAGTCTCCCCCTAAGTTTTGTCATTCATTCAGATTCCCACATATACCAGAAGGGCATAGACAAAAAAAAAAGTAATTATGTATAATGCAACGCAAATCATGACACACAATACTTCTGAAAAGATTAAAAAAAAAAAGTATCATGTATTTTCAGGTACAAGCACATCATCATGCATACTGAGGATTGCGGGTATTTGTAACTATCCAGCATTCCACATAATGTATATAACTACCTGGGAATTGTTCCCAGACTACTATCATTAGCATTTGTCTCATTGTACATGTATAAATCAAATGGCACCGTGGCCTAAAAATGGACATATTATCTTTGACACAAGTAACCATTTGCCTGCTTAAGAGCTGTAGCAACACTAACTTTTAAAGTATTGATTTGACACATCTTGCATTATTCATTTACTTTATAGTGTTTTTGGAGATGTTTCTTTGGCTATGGTTTTACTTTCAGTTCATTAAGTCTTCAGACTTGATTCACATACAGGCTTTTTACCCACAAATGTACTACGTGGAGATAAGCATATCATCAAGGGAATACTTCTGTCTAGAAATAGGCAAACCTGCAGTTTTCTGTGACTATCAAGTAACTCCAACAATGTCTGCTAACAATGCATTTGCCCACCATAACTTGGTCTTTTCCCTATTTTTTCTTCTGATGTTCACCAGTTCACGTCTTGCTGAGTAACAACTCCCTTCATGCCGTGAAACCTATCACCAAAGAAAAACATAAAAACATAGCTGAAGAGTATTTTACAGCATTAATGCTCTGAATCTCCCTGCTCCAAGCAATGGCCAGTTCCAGTTTGCTTAGAGATTACTGTTTACTACTCTAAGGTTGCTGATTTACAAAGCGAAGAGGTTACTTGAGAAGTCCTTCTTTAAGGACTTAGAAGTCCTAAGTCCTTTAAAAAAAAAAAAAAAGGAAAAAAGGAAAAAAAAAGCACTTACCAAGCATAGCTCTTCTGAAATCAACAGCCAAGGAAAACAAATCCTAGCCCTTACTTAAGAAAAGTTGTGTAAAGATTGCAGTTCTTTTATGAAGAACAACAGGAACCCTCCCAGGAGCTGGGCTTGTTTCCCTTATAGAGGAGACAGCAGGCAGCAGCCAACACTGTAAAGCCAGCTGCTGCACTGCTATCGGCCAGGGGAGCAGAGGGCACCGGTGAGGGTGCTGCATTCTGCAAGGTGCCCTCGCAATGCCAGCTGGCACTGGGACCAGGGGTCACCTGAGGAACTGCACAGAGGTCATCATCTTGTGTTCCTTCACTCAGGCTGTGCTTCCAGAGAAGGACTTTCAAAAAGTAATTATTTAAAAAAAAAAGAAATTGTGGAATGGGCTGCCTTATAAAAACAAAAACCAAAAAAGAACTGTGAGACACACTATAAACTCTACGCTTTGGTTTGCATTTTTTGAATTCCTTGCAATGGATCTGGAATAAATCAGCAATGGGTCAAACCAGTTCAGAAAGTGTTTGAATAGCTGCCTATGGAGTGTTCAGGGGTCCTCCGTCAGCTGAGTATTTTGACCTGCTGCTGTTCAATTACCATTTGAGAAAGCGAGAAAGCAGGACTGCTGGGAAAGACAGCACAATGTAAACCAACATTGGCTATAAAAGCATACGGTGTACCAATATTCACACTGCACATCCTGTGTTTCAGAGCCATTACCAAAAGCAACTTTGCATCACACCACTCAGCGATGCTCCTAGCTAGCGATGTTCAATATAGTCACAGATACAAGGTCCTTAAAAAAACACCATGAAAGCCCAAACTACCTGATTGTATCTCTATAATAGAAACACTAATTGACAACAAATTATTATTTTGCGCTTATAAATTGTATAATGACGAACATACCACATGCATTCTAGGCTTTCTGTCTGCACTGGAAATCAACCGGGAAATTAGGAGGTATGGCGTAGAAACATCACTACAAATATACTGTATTACTGCTTTTGCAGCTGCAGTCCCAGAATTTGTTTCACAATAATTCAGTTAGCCATGTTTAAATAACCAGCCAGCAGAAGAAAGGCTGATATATTTCATACGCATTCTGTTTGAGCAGGGGGGGCCTTCATGTCTGGTCGAAAATATCAGGCTCATATGACACCACCAAAGTCAGGAGAGATGCCTAACCATAACTAAAAGCAGAATTTGGCCAAGACAATTGGAAAATACCAGCAGAGCATATACAAATGCACACACGCAACCTCATATAATAGCAGCAAATAAGAGATTGATTTTATAATCACACCTTTTAAAAAAACAAAGTTCACGTACAAACCCCTCACTGCACTGCTCCATGGTTAGTTTCTCCCACTGCAACATCAACAGATACATATGAGCCTTTAGTAGGGGAGAATGTTTTCCTATCTTTTCTTTTTCTTTTTCTTTTTCTTTTTCTTTTTCTTTTTCTTTTTCTTTTTCTTTTTCTTTTCTTTTTCTTTTTCTTTTTCTTTTTCTTTTTCTTTTTCTTTCTTTTTTCTTTTTTCCTTTCCTTTCCTTTCCTTTCCTTTCCTTTCCTTTCCTTTCCTTTCCTTTCCTTTCCTTTCCTTTCCTTTCCTTTCCTTTCCTTTCCTTTCTTTCCTTTCCTTTCCTTTCCTTTCCTTTCCTTTCCTTTCCTTTCCTTTCCTTTCCTTTCCTTTCCTTTCCTTTCCTTTCCCTTTCCTTTCCCTTCCCTTCCCTTCCCTTCCCTTCCCTTCCCTTCCCTTCCCTTCCCTTCCCTTCCCTTCCCTTCTCCTTTCCTTTCCTTTCCTTTCCTTTCCTTTCCTTTCCTTTCCTTTCCTTTCCTTTCCTTTCCTTTCCTTTCCTTTCCTTTCCTTTCCTTCCTTTCCTTTCCTTTCCTTTCCTTTCCTTTCCTTTCCTTTCCTTTCCTTTCCTTTCCTTTCCTTTCCTTTCCTTTCCTTTCCTTTCCTTTCCTTTCCTTTCCTTTCCTTTCCTTTCCTTTCCTTCCTTTCCTTTCCTTTCCTTTCCTTTCCTTTCCTTTCCTTTCCTTTCCTTTCCTTTCCTTTCCTTTCCTTTCCTTTCCTTTCCTTTCCTTTCCTTTCCTTTCCTTTCCTTTCCTTTCCTTTCCTTTCCTTTCCTTTCCTTTCCTTTCCTTTCCTTTCCTTTCCTTTCCTTTCTTTTTTTCTTTTTTTCTCTCCTCTCCTCTCCTCTCCTCTCCTCTGGCTGTTGAGGATCTTAAACACAGTTTGAAGAGTGAAAGAGCAGATCTGGACTGCCTTCCAAACTGACTTAAATTATAGATAAGCAATTTTAGGACTGACACAGTCAACAAGTATAATATATATATTAATATATATATAAAAGAGACTTTTATTTTTCCCCTTTTTTCTTACAGTTTCCTCTAGAATATATTTCAGAAAGAAAAGAAAAAAAAAAAAGTGTCCTTCCTGATTCAGCAAAAGCACTCTTTTACAAAGAACATCTTAATGGTTTAGAAATTATTTCTCAAGAACCCTTACCCAAAAGGAAAGCAGTCTTTCTGCCAGCTTCAGTGACAATTTCTACAAGTTCTGTATCATCTTTGTCAGGTCATGAAACATGTAAACATGAAACATGTCCTTAAGAAAAGGAATGGGTTTGATGCTCTTTTCTGCATGTAGTGCCTGACTCGAGGCTGCCATTCACTTCTTCATGTTCACCCCCTGTCCTGGTTTTCTTCCTGCTAACACCTGTGGCTTCAATATTTTGCAAAGACGGGGTGAGTATTCGTATTGGCAAATCCATAACCGGACACAAAGGTTTGAGAAGATCACTAAAAATACAAGATTCAAATCCAGGGGTAACAGCATTTTTAACAAAATTAAACAGATAAACTTTGCTGCAAATTAAAAACAATTCTCTTGTATCTGAGCCCATAATGACTATTTTGAATACAGTTATTTACTGCTGCCAATAAAGAAATTTTTGGTAACTTTTCTGTTATTGGGAAGAGTTTGAATACAATCCAGTCCAAAAAAATGCTGACTTTCCTAAATAGGGGCTGTGTTTTTGCAATAAAGAATACTGGTCAATATACAAGTGAAGGAAAACTGAACCAGATGTCAGTAATAGGACCACAGAATGTTGCATTTGCCCAGAATCGCTATTTTAAACACACGATGTTGGTCTACTGGTTTGTGGGATAATACATTCTTGGCAGCCAGAAGGAGTTTCGATACATTAGAAGGTTATCCTTGGGAGAAAAAAAGAAAAAAAAAAGAAAAAAAAAAGGAAAAGGAAAAGGAAAAAGAGAAAGAGAAAGCGAAAAGGAAGAAAAGCAGCAGAAGAGTGGTAGAAAAGGCCACTAATTCATGATGCTCTCTACAGCACAAAAAATAAATAAGTAAATAAATAGAGATTTATTTAGGAAATCAGTTCAAAGAAAAATCAGTCTCAAAACAGAAGGCTTGGTTTTTATATTAATTTTCGTTTTCTGTTTTACTTCCTTGCTACCAATACTTTGCATTTTTTAGGGACTCGCTGCTTTCTGCCCACACACTCCATTTCTGAGCAAGTCTGAGGACAAACAGGTGAGCTTCCCTTGTGTCAGCCTCTGTGCATCAGGCTGGGGGAACCTCACCCCCAGAAACCACGCACACAGCCCAAACCAGACAAAACCCAGTCCTGAAATCTTATTCGCCTTGGAAACCACAGGAGGATCCTGCTGCCACCACGGGGATTACGTGAGGAAGTTGTCTGCAGCATCAGGTCATGCTGCCCCAGAGTTGCTACAGCAAGCCCTGGACGCCATTTCCACACAAGCAGCATTAGCCCCAGCCCCTACCCACTGCCAACAAAGCCCTTAACCCATCTAACCCATCCCTAAAATGCTTTCTAGCTCACATTCACAGGGATTTGGGCTGGGATTTTTTGTTGTTGTTGTTTTTTTCCCTCCACTTAAAAAGTAGTTATATCTGTATTCCTTAATATAGAAATAAATTTTTGAGATGTACTTTGTTTGTTTGGCAAACAATCACTTCCTTGCTTTACCATGTAGTAAATTTAAAAATCATCTCTGTTCATTGTTTTAACAAATCCTCCTCTGAAAGATAATTAAAACCACTTCCCAATATACAACCAAAGTTTTATTTTATAGTCTATCTTCCATTATGGCATAATCCTTTCTTTAAAAAAAAAAAAAAAGTGAAATATACAAATCACGCAAGACAGAAATATGTACATTAAATGTACAGAACAAAGGAAAGGACATAGAAGATTTACATATCTGAATGACAAGTAAAATATTTTACATTAAATAGTGTTTTAATAGCTAGGATCATGAGATTCAGTTCTGCTCAGACAAAAGTCACTAAAAAGGAACAAGAGAGAGGTGATTCAGCAAATGAAAAAAATGATCATGGTTTTTGTATAATAAAAACCAAAAGTGACATATTCAATGAATTAGTGCTTTATTTATCTTACTTTAAAGATATTCTTTGCAAACATCTGAAGATGAGGGGTAAATATGTCCTTGTACAGTAAATTAAGAGCAATAAAGCGCCATTTAAGAAGCTGATAAATGATCAAGATGAACTTAATGATACAGCTTATAGGCTGGTGAAAAGTTAAGGCTTTAGTACAACTAGGCTAAAGTGAAAGATTTTCCTCACTTGGTATCTGCAAAACCAATTTCTTGAACTTGTTGGATGGCACTGAGCTGGAATGAGGCCTCTGAACCAATAAGGAAATCCTGTGTAAATACATATTGTTCAACAAATAATTCCCATTTCAAAAACTAAAAACCAAGGGCCAAATGCAGCACATTTTGGAGTTTTAAGTTGTCTCCTTTCAGCAACTAATGATGCCTCTACAGTGTAAGTGGAATAGAAGTATCTCCAGACCAGTATCAATGCAAGTGCAGGGTGCTGCCTCTAACAACTGACCAAGAAAGTCCTGAAGCTGGAAAAAGGCTTACTTCTTCGTGATAATCCTTAAAACTCAAATTATAAAGGCTCTTAAAAATAATAATAATTAAAAAAAAAAAAGTTAGATTCATCAACAAACCTGAAGAGATCTGGAAAAGAAAATGGGGGATGAACTGCCCCTGTAATTTAGAAGTTTTATTATTTCTTAAATCATTAAAATATATATGTACAAAGAGCTTTGAAATATCAGACACCAGCAGACCACAGTTTTCCCATACATATGTAACTGCTCACGTATAGTCTGAACAGTTGTAGTGTATATCTGCAATATATTACCTAAAGCATGTGTATTAAAGACATAGAATGATAAATTTGGTATTGCTGCAACATTTCATTGAACTATAATAGCCAGTTAATGTTATTACAGTATGAAACTATTGTCTCTTTAAGTGAAAGCGTTCCCAAAATCTGCAAAAAAAAAAAATAAAAATTAATCATTCCAAGAGTGGCTACCTAATGATTTATTTTCTCTCATAAAATTAGAGAAGTTATTTGTCAAGCTGTGTTTCGAAAGATAGCCAGCTATTACACCATTTTTAAGGCATTTTCAAATTTGGGGAATTCTGTTTTCAAAGGGCTTTCCAGGCTGGGAGACTGCAACTTTGCAAGCTTGCAACTTCGCTGCCTGCAAGTACGCAGCCACCCTCCCACCAGGCTGCAGTGCCCCACACAACCAGCACCTCGTTGGCTCTTGATACGCTGCTCTGTGGGATGAGATACTTGAATGCCACAATTAGCTAATAAGGTCAAATTCTCCCTTGCGGAATATTTATGCTATACATCAAGGCAGACTTTTTGTGTCTTTTTGCTTTTTTGGTCTTGGTAGGTTCTGGAGCCAAATTCAGTGAGTCAGGAATAACGCAGTTGAAGCCTTTATGATCCTTTGCTCTTTACCCTCCAATGACATTGCATACTTAAGCAGGCACATTCAGATATGCAACTGATACTGCACTTCATGATGAATATACCACCCCTTATTTACAGAGCCCTAATTGTACTGAATAGCTCTATAAACCCTATTTTGATAACTACTAGTGTCTGAAATCAGAAGTCACGGACAGGTCTGTATGTTCCTCACATCCATAAGGATTGTTCTAACATCCCAAGCACATTACATGGTTGCTCTGCCGACTGCACATGTATTATGTCCCATGGGACTAAATTAGGATATGTTGGATTTTCCCCTCAAACTACTCTATAATTTTAAAGAAAAGTCAAATTTTTTGTTTTACTTTGTAAAATAAATATCCTCAGGTTCTCCCCCATTATTGCCAAAAATATAAGCCGCACACAGTTCTGGGATGGACACAGAGAGGGTTCCAGGCACTTCTCTTTGCAACCTTTGCATTTTTCTTTTTTTTTAAATTTTTTTTAATTTCTCCTTCCCCCTGCCCTTTTTTTTTTTCTTTTTTCTTTTCCTTAAAAGAAGACAACAACTCATTGGACTCTATAAATAAAGCGGAGATAGTCCTGTGGAAGGGGAGAGGGGTCTGCACCCCTTGTGGGCAGGTGGCCACAGTTCCTCCCACCTCGTCCGTCTCCTATTTGCACACAAACTGGTCCACAATCTCTGTGCACAACTTGCATTTAACGTAGCAGCACCAGTGGAACTTGCAGTGGCAGCGCTCTCGCTGTACTGTTTTGAACTGGTCATACCCCCGGCCGCAGCACATGAGTTCACAGCCATCCATGCCCTCCGAGGTCTTATTGCAAAGGCGGCCCTGGGTACCCAGGGACCCGGTGCTCTCATTGCGCACACAGTAGTCGGGGCTGGGATCGATGTAGACAAGGTCGTGGATAGTGGGTGCGTTGAAGCGACTGTTCACCTGCACTAGCTTGCCCCGGCTGTTGAGTTTCATGGCAGCAGCACTATCGTATTTCTCCTTCAGGGCATCGCCTACCTTGCGGAAATCGGCAAGCTGCAGCCAACAGGTCTTCAGGCTACAGGAGCCAGAGACACCGTGGCATTTACAGGCCACGTCAGCCAGGTTGTACACAGTCTGGAGAAGGCAGGGCGAGAAAGGAGAAAAGATGGTGAAAGATTAGCATAACTGTGACAGCATTTATGCACCTCATTTCTCTGTCCCCTTCCCCCTTCTCCTAGCATCCTCCTCCCTCCTGCAATACAGTGGGAGGGCAGAGTGCAAGCTCACCCCATGCACCCTTGTTAACCCAGACAAGGGGGCAAGGGAGAGGGGAGAGTTTTTGCCAGCCTCTCCCCACCACACAGACAGCCATAGCAGCACACACACAGACCAGACAGCAGCATCAGTCATGCTGCATTCAAATTTTAGGAATTTGCTCTCATGCCAGCAAAGGATTTTGCTGTTTCATTGAGAAATGTAAAACATCCCTTTAGTTTCTATTCGAGTTACTCTCTCTATTGATCTCAGCTTGAGGCTTCAACTAGGGAAAGAGTTAAGATTCCTCTTGTTCCTGGCTCAGTTGCAGCTGATTGTCTACTCCTGGCTCAGCATTCCCCTCCTATCCCAAATACTGCTCTACAATAGAGACTTCATCCAAGAAGAAACCCCCAAACACCTATGGGTGGAAGACAGAGCTACACAGCAATATCCTCTTTACAAAGCTTTGGCAGGGAAATATCTCTCATTTGCCCTGTACAAATAGAAATGAGAGTCAGTGTTGACAGTGCCCCAAAAATCCTGGGGTCTGACACATTAGATGATACCGTAGACAACTTCCACCCAGCAGTTACAGAAAGTCTCAGCGCTGCCAAATGGCACTGCAAAGATGAGGCTGAGGAAGGAAAAAGCTGCTAGTCTCCATAAGCAACCGTGAAAGTGTCATTTTTCTTCTCACTAATGGTAAATTGGCCTGTCCACTGCTTTCAGACACCCTCCTCTCACATTTAAATACTATTAATTTTCAATTATCTTTCATCCTTCTTCACCTTAAAACACAAGTGTAAAGTCTCCAGCCGACTATTTCTGGCACATCAAGCTCTAGGAAAATAATGATTTTGGCTCTTCATATTCAGACTATTAAAAAAAAGTTTACACCAGTTCATTTAAGGCATTCTTGAGATTAAAGAAACCATAAAGACATATTTAACCATAGAAGATGATGTTTTCTAATAACATGGAGGAGCTTTTCGCATCCTCAAAGCAGGAAAAAAAAAAGTGGGAACAATCCTACAACACTATTCCAGATGATGAGGCTCAGTGCATCCCTCTTCCCCCTAGCACACACGGCGCCAGCTGGAAACACAAACTAATAAAATTGTACAGAAAGTGTGCAGCGTGCTAGGCACTTCTACTGAACCAGCGTGGAGGAAAACGCAACCCACTCTGGTCCTGGTCCTTCCATGGGAAAGGCAACCAAGAGCAGCACAAATTTATACGCTCTTCACCCACCTATACCTGCATTTTCTATTTTCTTGTCTTGCCTATTGAAACGGAGACAAGCTTGGTGGCAGATGACCTCCCAGGCTTTCCCCAAAGGGAGGGACGTGTGGGGGCAGAGGGACTTACTCTCCTCCCGGCCTCGTTGTTGTGCAGGTTCATCATGATCCGGGCGCTCTCATAGGAACCTCTCTGGTAAACTCTCTCCCGCTCCCGGGCGTCAACGAACTCCTTGGCGAAGCGGTATCCATACTCAATGTTGTCCCCGCAGCCACCCCACAGCCAGTCCCGGGGCAGGTCCTTGGGCCGCGCAGCCCGGCTGCAGCCGCAGGAGGAGAGCTCACCCTCCCTGCAGGCGCGGCTCATGGCGTTGACCACCCCAGCTGCGCTCACCGCGTAGGTGAACGCTGTCTCCCGGCTGCCTGCACGGAAAGATGAGCAGTGTTACGGGAGGACCTTCATCCACCACCCCAGCCCACCCAGGTGACCAAACCCTCCAGGAGCCTCCAAAACTCATTCTCCTACTGAAGGGCAGAGTAACCCTGAACAGTGCTCCTCCAAAAATCTCTACTCCAAAAACAACCCCACCAAATGAACCCCACCCTCAATCCCACAGGAGCACATGAGGTGTTTGTGAGGAGCAGTTGCCTCTTGTTGGTAGTGGGGAAGGCATGGAGCTGGAAGGAAGGATGTGGCAGGGCAGCGGCCCCGAGCAGGCCACCAGCCAGGCCATGGCAGCCCTGCCTGCTGGGGTAGGGAGGGGAGAGGAGAGGAATGAAGTAGGCTCCCTGCCCTTCAGAAGAGAGAGATGGTAAATGCAACTTTTAAAAGGCCTGGTTCTTAAATTACTACTTCTCAAAGATGATTTATGCACTTCTCCCCCTTGCTCCGATTTACTTAAAGTTATAGCGTTTTACAAAGCCTTCTGGTATCAAAAGAAACGCACAGCAGAATTCCACACCACTTCTCACTCTGCACACAAGCCACTTCTCTAGGAGGCTAATGAACCTAACAAACAACCCGAGCTGCTCAGTGCCCAGCACTCCAGCTCCTGTCGATGTGGCAGGTAGGCGAATCTATGGACAATTGTTTCTACCAATTACAGGGAAGAAAAAACCCATGGCACAAGCAGGCCTTGAAAGTTTTATTCTGTATCTGGTGCCCTTAAATGCCTTTAAAACCTCAAGTTTCAAATTTGGGGAAGAAAAAGTTACAATCCCAACAATGCAAGACTTGGCTAAGTAGCACCCTCTTGATGGTATCTAAAAACACCTTTACGTAGAGCTTGAATTTCCCTCTTTTCCAAGAATGCCACAAGTTTTGAATGAAAGTAGAAGGGCTTTCAAAAACAAGCCAAAATAACAAACAAACAACAACAAAAAACAACACCCTACAAAACTTGTACCAGAGATCCCACTTGCAGTTTGCTTTTCATCTTAAGATACAGCATCCCACTCGGTCTTTTCCAAGAAAGATTCCCAGAATAACTAAGAATAGACTAACTATAATCTTGTTATTTTCAATTTATATGAGTTAAATTCTATTCCTAATCTTTATTCTAATCAATAGATCAAGCTAGTTTCCAATCTTGATTTTACAAGTTTCTCAGGGAACAGCATGGGCCTTCGTAAAATTAGGGCTCTAAGAGGCTGCATTTTGGACATATCCTATGTATTTAGGCAGCAATATTTTGAGGCAGAAGCTGTTTGTACAAGGCCTACCATAACAGGCCAAATCTAATAGGAGCTTTTGAGCACTTTTGGAACATAAATAATTCACAGTCTGGTCCATATTTAACATCAAGATGACACTACACTCAGAGCAGCTTTGTTAATATAACAGCTGTCATCCACTGGATTAATTCTAGTAATAGATGCTGTTTCTAAATGGGAAAAAATCAGAAGTCTCATGTTGGGAAAGATCACATTTAAGGAAGATGAGAAGCACTTTGCCCCCTACTTACAATGCTCCATTCTCCCTGACACCTGCTTGGGAAAGTACTTACATGAATTATGGGTATAAAGGGTTACAGGAGCAGCCTTTTTTGGTTAAAAAAAAAGACTTGGCTTTATGTGCTGACTTATGCCTTGCATTTAACGCAAACTATAGCGGGGGGAACCTCATACAGATTTTAACGTTCCCGTTTGTTCTGTAACACACATTTCTGGATTAATTCCTTAAGCAAAATTTCCACTAGATTTAGAGGAAAGAAACATGGTCTGCTTTGGACCACAGGACTCACCTCTTCCGTTCCATTTTATTCTTTTTCTTGTTTAATTAGTTTGTGCTTTCGCATGGTTAACAATACTGTTTATTGCAGGATTTAATCCCATAAAGCTAACTTTTTTATTATTATTAATATGAATTATTATCTCAGAGTGTATTTTAAAGAACTTGTTTTTAGTGGGACAGAGAAGAAAATGCTGGGGTACAGAAAAGAGAGTTGCCCCCAAGCTCCCTCCGTGAGCATTTAAGCAAATTATAAAATAACATCAAGTGCTGAAGCAGACTTCAAGCCCACACAGGCTGCAAGTCATCACTGCCTGAAGTCATCGACCCCAGCAATGCATGAAGGGTGACAGTTCCACATGGACAAGTCACTCTAAATTTTCTATTATTTATTTATTTTTAAGTCTTTAGGCACAACTGTGCTTTCCTTCACTGTCCGATCTATCTTTTCCCACAGGCCAGCATTTCCCTCCATTGTAGCCATGGCAAGGAAACACACATTCCAAACACATTTGAGTCCCTTCTCTCCCATATACAAAACATAGAAATGGAACTGTTCAACATCCATACTCTGTAGGAAGCCACCCACAGAGCAAGGAGCTGAGCCTTGATATATCACTTGATATGAATAGTTCTGCAATAACAGAACTTTTTTTTTTTATATACCTGACCATAAGATACAAAATGTTCTTTGTCCTGTATTTTAAAAGCATTCAGCATCAGGCAGCAGGCATGAATAGACTGGACCCCAACTCCAGCAAGCTGCTGGGGGAGGATCCAGTTATTTTACTTCATGTTAGCACTTTGCTGTTTGAAAGCCCAACCGCTGCCAGCCCCGGGCCTGCCACAGAGCCAGGAGATGGCGCAAGGCGGGGAAGGCAGCGAGGACCACAGCCTGACCTGGGAACCATCAGCAAAGAACAAAAGCCCTGAAACTCTGCAGTTCAATAAGCCACAGAGCAAGTTTCCAAACCCAGTGCTGGGTTTATTTGTACAGCTTTAGCTAACTTTGCCAGATAAATCCTGGAAGAAAGACTGTCCATTTATGTGCTGCAGTAATTACTGCGTTGTCAGTCAGTGCTTTGCTTAGGCGCTCCTCTGTGCACAACCAGCAAGAGAGTTAGCTCAGATGACAAAATCCTCCCAAACTACGTGCATTCAGTCCCCGGCTACAATCTTCTCACATTGGTGAGAGTAAGGAAATGCTGACAGCCTTCGACAAGTCAGCATAAGGCAGGCTGAAGTTAAAATGGATGAGGCTCTAAAAGTACCAATTTTTCCTTCCACTCAGAGGACGAGCAGCTGGTCATTACCGAAAGGTCAGCATGAAATAATACAACTGGTACCGACAACACCTTTCTTGTTCTCAATGAATACACTCTTTAGGATCTTTAACTCTTGAATATGGCCATTAACCTTGCTTCCATCTGCAATTAGAGTAAGTGGCTTAATTACATGATAAATTGCTGTGTAGACATCAGCTAACGCAGTCATATTCAGGAGAAGGGTGCGGCAAAGTTATTTAACTTGAAAGAAACCAACTTTAAATAGATCTGTCATACTTCGGGAGGGCAGAAACTTCTATTCTGGAGACAGACACCACAACTCATGGGCCTGATCCTATACATTTCTTCACACCAGTAGTCCCCTTGAGCTAATTTTTACTTGCTTGAATAATAAATAAGGGATGAAAGGTGAAGGCCCAAATTTCAAACAGATTATTTTGCTGGCATTTGTTAGATTATTAGAACAGGAAGGTCTACAGAAAGAGTTTTCTTTCATGTTTCATATGCTAGTAGACTTCTGCTCAGGTAGGGCAAAAAGTAAACTCTACAGGGGGGTGTTAATACTGTGCTTGGAAAAAGTCTAAGGAAGATTGTTTGTCTGAAACCAGCTGTTTCAATTAGATACTTTTATGCAATAGATTTTATTTGGAGATTGTCAGACAAATAAAAACAAACTCCTTTTTACAAACACTGAGAACAAATATGAATTGATGGTATTCCTTCAACTTTTACTGGAGTTCATGCATTTACTGATAAACCTAGCTTGGATTTGATTTTAAAACCCTCCTTTTTAAAGCAGGCCAGAAAAAAAGCTGAAATAAAAACTTTTCTTTAGATCTCCAGGTAAAAAGCAATGCTGAGTTTGTTAGTCACTGATCACTAACATAGAAGTTCAAAACTGTCACACAGAGAAACAGCTTTTCCAGTTGCTTGCACAGGATC
Source organism: Anser brachyrhynchus (assembly GCF_964034855.1). Classification (NCBI taxonomy): domain Eukaryota; kingdom Metazoa; phylum Chordata; class Aves; order Anseriformes; family Anatidae; genus Anser; species Anser brachyrhynchus. The sequence goes on from NC_137705.1 coordinate 24,031,119, forward strand.
AGCAATCCAACCTGGGGAAGTCTGAGGAAGGTTTCACCATGGACCCAGTTCAGTAGCACTAGTTAAAATTTTGCCAAGGACTTTAAAACACAACGAGTTCCTTAAATGACAGGAAAAGCAGGCAGCACGTGAACACTGGAGAAGCACATTTCAAAGACAATCTGATAGGGAAAGGGTTGGGTGCCCACCAAATTGCGATAAGAAGTTAAACAGGAATCTGTATCTCCTACCAGCTACGTGATTACATCAAATGCAAGTTGCAAGGACAATCACACGTTCTGCCCTGACAGAACTGATTTCAAAGAGATTACCCTGCCGTGCTATTTTTAACACAAACCTAGCTTCCTCAGAAAGAGAAAAAAGTTACCATACCTGGAAATAAGCAAGAAGGAATTGCCTATAAACACTAACAGACAGACCAGCAATTTTCAGTTAACCTCCAGACCAATGCAGCCACTAACTTTGGAACTAGATAGGGACATCTTTAATTTTACAAGACGCTGCTGTTTTTAATTCTCTTAGATTGCCTTTATTTTGTCTCAGGTTTTCTAAAAGGAGATGCCAGGGACACATTTTCCTTTCTAGTGTATTCCCATATGCAGATGTATATTCCTACTTTGTTTTCCAACAGACATGGCTGGACAGTGGTGGGAAATCACCTCCAGCTAAAAATAATTCAACTCCTTTGCCAACTTTTAAAAACACTTGATCGTATACAGTGTGCAGTAAGAACCTGGCAAGAGCTTCAAGTGCAGAACATTATGTGCCATACATACCCTTAGACAAGAGTTTAATCATAAAGATGTTGCTTCCTACCTATCTGCATGACTCTGCCAAAAACAGAGTTGTTGTCCACAGTGCTGCAATTCCATCTTCTATGTCTGAACTGATACTGGCATTCCTTAATGCCGGTCTTTGCACCCTCTCCAATGAACTGCATATGGTCCTGATACAACTGGCAGAGTTTCTTCTGTCCTTGGGAAAGCCCTGCTAGCTGGCTACATAGTGGCTGGGCTCCTATTATGTATACCTCTGACATCTGAACAGGGTTCATGGGGTTCATAGGGTTCATCCCTAAAGACCTGCATAAAGAAAAATTTCGATTAATAAAGAGAAGACAAAAACGTCTATAAATCCCAAACAGAACTGTATTGTATATAAGCATTGAGCCTCCTGTTTTTGCTATCAAGATGAGGAAAAAAATAACAAAAAAAAACTAACAACAAAAACACATAAATATGAAACTTACTTTAAAGACAGCACAAAAGTTATTATATCCCATCCATGTGGTTATCACCATACATTAGGGACTGAAGTAAGACACAGACTTGGAAGACTTGCACTAGGCAATCTTTCACTAGCTCAAATGGACGTAGTAAAAATAACAGAAGCCACAAACAACGGCAAGGCCAGAAAATACATAAAGTGAAAACAAAAAAAGCCCCCCAAACCCACTCTATATTAACACACATTTTAGATTTAGGTCTGGATTTTCAATCTGTTCTATCATAAACAAACAGGGAAACCTTTAACATGCCAGAAGTTGGAAACTTGCTATAGACTACTTCCAGCTTCTTCCGAATGACACAGAAAAACAGAGGCAAGTATAATCACCGTAAACAAAATCAACTTTGTTTTCTTAATTCTTGAAGTACTTTTCACACAATATTTCAATTAGAAAGTGGCTATTAATCTCAACAGGATCAATTGAAACAGCGGAGAAACACCTATTTCAAGAACTCCCCACATCGTACCCTGTAGAGAAACAGATAATTTGCCAAAACAGAAACAAAAATGTACTTTTTTGGTAACAAAATATATTTATAAGCATTTAAGCCTTAAGCTTATTGGAAAACTTCAAACCTAAATTTTAATCTAATAGAGGTTTTCAGTGGTAATTCCATATTTTCTTTTATACATAAAAAAAATCTAGTCTACAGGAGTTGAAATGACTCCTTTAAAAGAATGCAATTCTAGAAATTTAAAGATGGTCAAACCCAAAGAGAATCTACTTTAAACCATTCTAAAAACTCTGAGTTTTACAACACAAGATCCTACACAATTCTGCTTGCTCCAGAAACACGTTCATTTTACTACACAACGTATTACAGCTAAAACACGACTCCCCTGCTGTCTCCTTCATGCACTGCTCCCCCAGAAACAAAGCACATACGAAGTAAATAGACATTTAATCAAGCAAAACTTGACTCCCCCTTTTAAAATCAAGTCGATACGAGATGCTTACCACCAAGAGCTGGCTTCTATTACAACTTGGGTAAAAGAGGAGAAAATGGCCAGAGCCACTATGAGGTACTGAGAAGCCATTGTACTGCCAACTGTCCCCAAAGCACCTCCTTGGATTAATACTGCAGTGGATTTCTAGAGGGGGGAGAAAAAGGATCAGATTGTTTATTGCTTCTCAGACCATTTTCGAGCATTCAAGTTTAAACAACGGAAGTATCCGGGCCCCTTTTAACTTGACGCTGACTCGCCTGCCCTTCTCCCCGCCGGGGCTTCGGTGCCAGGTCGCGGCTGCCGCGCCAGCGGGCACACCACCACCCCCGGCCAGAACCCACCCACGCCCCCCCAAACCCGGACACCGCCTTCCCGGGGCGGCCGCACGGCGACCCGTGCCGCCTGGCCCCTGCCCCGCCGCCCCCCGCACCCTGCCCGGGACGGGACGGGACGGGACGGGGCGGGGCGGCAATGGGGGGGTCCCGGGGGTCCCGTCCCTGCTCCCCTCTTTGCCCCAGTGCCGGGCATTACCCCATTGCTTCCCGCTCCGGAGTCAGCATCCGAGCGGGACGGGGGAAGCAGGTCCCCGCAGCCCCCGCTCTGTGCTGGCGCTGCGGTGACAGCCCCGACGGCAGCGCCCGAACCGGTTGGGGTCAGGGTTGGGGTCGGCGCTGGCCCGGGGAGGCGGAGGGGACAGGAGCCCCAAGCGGCGGCCCCACAGTGAGTAGGAGGCCGGCTGGGGAGCCAAACGCTTCCCCCGACAGGTCCCGCGATCTCCGTCTGCGTCCTCACACGGGACTCTTTAACTCGCTAACCAGTCCCATTCAAGTTTTTTTATTTCCCCTCCCCTTGGAAGGGAGGAAAAAAAAAAAAAAAAAAGACATTTCGACACTTGGGGGCTCCCTATTCATTCTCAAAAAGCCCTTAATGCCGAAGCCAAGGTGTTCTTAATTCTAATTTCTTTCTGTTTGTGAAGGGTCGGGAGAAGACCGGGGCTGCCACGGAACCTGCCTGGATACGCGTGGGGAAGGGCAGCCGGCAGCACGCGTAGCCCTGGGCGAAGCCTCCCCGGCCCTGGCCGCCCCCTGGGGGGCTGCACAGCCCGGGGGGGGGTCCCAGCTCCCCGGTGCCCGAGGCGGGGCCTGGGGTCCGGCAGCAGGACCCCGGCGGTGCCGGGAGAGGTGCGAGAGCCGGGGCTGGGCAAAGTGTGGCTGGAGCTCGCTGCGGCTCCCAAACGCCAAGGTGTGGTGGTGCTTTGGGGGTTTTCTCGGTTTGCTTTGCTGTTTTTGAACCAGGAGCTATGCAGCTAACACCACAGAAGTGCCACGGTTCGGAGACCCCCAGCTCGGTGCCTGCGGGGGGCGGCGGGGCCGGGACGTTGGGGCCAAAGCCGCGCTGCCTCGGCCCTCCCCTTCTAAGAGACCTGGGTGTCCCCTTGGGCCCTGCCGCAGCCCCGAGCCCCCAGCCCCGGCCCGGCGGCCCCCGGGGAGCCCTGGCGCCCCGCTCCCAACAGGGGGCGGCCTCGCCCCGGGAGGCGTTGGGGCCGGGCGGCTGCTGCCCCTCCGACGGCACCTCCCGGCCCGCAGCGGGCCGCTGTCGCCTTCCTCGTCCTCCCGAGGCAGCGAGGCCAGGCGGGAGGAGGCACCTGCGCCCGGGGGCCCGGCCCCTCCGGCTGACAAGCTGCCATCAAAAACAAAAAGGGAAAAAAAAAAAAAGTAGGGGGGAATTCGCCGGCAGTATTGGCTATCAGGAGTGTGAGGCACCGTTTTCAACTTTGTAGGGCCACCGAGATTGGTTTCGGGTATTTAATGCACCCCATGCGGAGCCCTTGCTCTTTGCTGAGATGAAAAGGGAGGCTTTTACAGATCCTGCAGCCGCGGGCTCGCCTGTGATCCTGTTTTACACGGGGTGTCTGGAAAGCCTGCGAAGGCATCTGGTTTTCTGGGAGCACTACCTGCGGGAAGGCGGCATCCAGAGCCCCGGCTCCGGGGGGCTGTAAACCGCGGGCCGGCTCCGCGGTGAAGCCCCCGGTCGCCCCCTGCTCCCGGCCGCGGCTTTGGCAGCCCCTCCAGGCGGTCGGGAAGCCGGGCGCCTCCCGGCTCCCGGCCGCGGCTCCCCGGGGCCGGTCGCGCACCCCCGGCCCGGGGGGCAGCCTCGTTCCCCGGCCCTGCTGAACTCTCCGTGACCCTCCGAGTGCAACCGATTTAGCATCCAACTGACAATTAAAAACAAACAAACAACAAAAAGCCAACAGGCTTTCCAACATGGAGTCCTCGCAGCGCCGAGGGGACCCGAGGAGCCTCGCTCCTCCGCTCTGCCCCAGGCGGGACCCTCTGCAGATGCAGAGTGATAATCTCCAGAAACTTAGAATAAAATTAAAAGGGGGGGAAGAAGGGGGGGTGACTCTGGGTCCTCCGCTGGCCCCCAGCCAGCTCTCCTTAAAGGTACAGGCCACCATTAGCGCCGACGTTGAGCTCCTCCATAGCGATCCTCCTCGGGAAAGTTTGGGAAGTTTGGAAAGATGTCTTTAACTCGCCCTGGGAGCCGCTGCCAGAGAGATGCACCGGGACGCGGCGGGCAGAGCCAGCCCGGCAAGTGTCCTTGCGGCGGGCAGCTTCTCTTCGGGGGGAAAATTGAAAAACAGAATTAAAAAAAAAAATAATCCAGGAGCTTTTTTCCAGGCGGGGAGCAGCGGGTGAGGGCGCAGAGGTGGGAGCTCCCGGCGGCGGCTCGGGGGGGGGGGGGGGGGGGGGGGAGGGCGAGGGGCGCCCCGCGCGCGCCGGGGTCCCGCACCCCGCGGAGGTGCCGCCCGCCCTGCGCGCCCCCCGTGGGTGCGGGGGCTCCCGGCCCCGCACGGACTCACCTCCATCGCCGCGGGATCACCGAGCGAGAGCAGCCAAGTAATCCAAGCAGAGCAGGGGGGGGAAAGGGCGAGGCGAAAGTAAAATCCTGGTTCGCAGGAGCCGGGCGGTATACTCCCTCCCAGGCAGCGGACGGCGGCGGCGGCTGCCGGAGGAGCGCGGGGGCCGCGGAGCTGGCGGGGGGCGGCGGAGCGGCCGCGCTGTCCGGCGCAGGCTGAGCGTGTCCGACTGCGGAGCGGGGCACCAGTGCAGCCTTCTTTCCAAGGTCCATCAGCAATCGCAGTAATTAGGGCTTTCCACCACCAGAAGAAGGAGGAAAAAAAAAAAAGCCAAACAACAACAACAACAACAAAAAGCCAACCCAACACACGCACACAGCGCCCGTGGGCGTGATTGCGCGGAAGCAAATAAAAAAATCTTCACAAGCGGCAGCGAAAGCGCCGCGGGCGACGATCCGTCCCACCAGCCCAGGTGGTGCCGCCGCGGGGCTCCCCGCGCTCCCACCCGGCCCCCGGCGGCGCGCACCCTGCGCGGCCCCGCGCGGAGCGGGTGAGGGGGGGACGAGCGGAGCCGAGCGGGCGCAGGGCTCCCCCCCCCGGCCGCCCCCCTTCGCTTCTTTTAAAGGCTGGGAGTTGCGGAGCCGTGCGTCCGCGGCTGCAGAGCCATCCTCGGGCTGGCTCCCTCCATTTTACGCACAGAAGGAAAAAAAAAAAGTCAAAAAAAGAGCCCAACTTTAAAAAAAAAAGTTTCTGCACAACCAAGGAAGGGGGAGGGGGACCCTTGTGCACGCGTGTGTCTGTCTTAGGGGGCAACTGATCCTGCAAGGCGAGTAGGGGCCGGGGGAGGGGAGAAGTCCGGGGCTTCAGGAGCTGCGGCTCCCCCAATCCATCGCGGGCAGAAGCCCCCAGCGCCGGGCAGCGAGCGACGCGGGGCGGCGAGGGCGGCCCGTCTTCCTCGACTCTACCCCCCGCCCGCTGCAGCCGGCCCGGCTCCCCCCGCGTCTCTCCTTCTCTCCTCTTCACCCCGCTGCTTAAAACTGTTTAAAAAAAAAAAAAAGGGAAGAATGAAAAATAAAAAAAAAATGTTGGAGAGCCAACGGCAGCCGAAAAACTTCCAGCGGAGCGCATGCGCTCGGAGCCGACCTATTGCAGCCAGTGCTGGATTTTAAAGCTGTATGGCAGCGAGCGGGACGCCGCTGCAGCCCCGGGGCGGGCGGGGATCGACGGGGCTGCTGCGGCCGCATCGAGGCCCGGGGGGGTGCCCCTGGACCCGCTTGGTCCTGCTGCGCGGTCTCCCTCCGCGCAGCATCCAGCCTCCCCGGCCGACCTCCCCGCGGCAGCGGGGCCCATCGCGGCCGCCCCGCCGCTTATCCGGGGGGGGGGGGGGGGACGCACGCGCACCCCCCCCCCCCCCCCAGGACGGAGATGTGCCGGGTGGCCCCCGCGGAGGCTCCCCCCGCGCACATGTGCGCGCAATGTGCAGCGCACATGGTCGAGCCGGAGGGGGCTGCACCGGCATTCCTGGCGAGCGGCTCGCTTGACAAGCCTTGTTTATCGCTTGCTCCGAGAAGCGGGTGCCGTTCCCCAAACGCTGGGGGACGGAGCGGGCTCGACGGCTTGGGTTCCTCCTTCTTCAGCGTCTTTTTTTTTTTTTTTTTTTTTTCCGCCGTAAATTTGGCAGGTTGTTGACAAAGCTGTTTGAGTTAAATCACGTAAGCTCCATTGAGCGCTCCGGCCGAGGAAGGGCTTCGCGGCCCCTTTGTACTTCAGAGTGCTTTCACCGCTCTGCAGTCCCCGGCCAGGGTTTTTTTATGGCACCTCTCCCATCTCCCCGCACCCCGCATCCAGCTCCGCGCTGGTCCCTCGGCGGGGGGCTGCAGGGGAAGGGGGGGAGGGGGTGCGTTATCAAAGCGGCGCTGGGAAACCCAAACGGGCTGCGAGAGCAGCTCCGCTATCAATAAACGCGTTCCCTCCTTCAAAGCCATCCCGGCGCGAAATAAAATCCCTTCTGGAGCCCAGCGGGGAAGGCACATCTCGGCCGGTCCCCCCCGGCGCTGCACTGCCAGGTAAGCACAGCCCCGCTGCCGCTCCGGGCGCCGCTGCGCGCCCTCCCCGCGGCCACCAGCCGGGGACATCCCCCCTCGCCGAGCCCCCGATCCCTACTGGCCACCCCCCTCATCCCCGCCGCCTTGCCCGGGGCGTCGAGCCCCGATGGCGCCCCCCGGGAACCGGGAAGCGCCTTGCCGGAGGAGACCCCCTGGAGGGTGTCGTGGGGCTCCCCCGGGATGGGGTCGGGTCCCCCCGGGGGATGCTCGGGCCGCACGCGCGCAGGGACGGAGCGGGGCGGGGGGCGCGGAGCTCCCCAGGCACCTGCCCGCCGCCACCGGGCCCGGGGCCGCCGTCGGAGCGCTGCCGGCGGCTGCCTTCGCTCCCTGCTCCCGGAGCAGCCTCCCCATTAGGCGGCTTCGCGGCCCGAGCTGCGGTCCGCTGCTCCATGCGGCTGCTGAGGAATTTATAAATGAGGTGTAGCATCAGCTCCCCGGGCCGGGAGGTGTATGCCGGGGGGGGGAGGGGGTGGGTAAAGGGGTTGCGCGCTCCTTTTAGGAAGACCAACCTTAGTTTTGTGCCTAGTAAATAATATTTTATTGCCTCTGGTTTACTGTGGCATTTCAATTATCCCCTTTAGGAGTCTGCAAACTGCGCAGGTTAAAGGTCATTTCTCAAATCACTAGAATTAGTAAAGAATAGCAGAAAATTGTAAAAAGGGGAGGGGCCGTGCCGTAGAACAAGCAAGATCGCCTGAAATAAACTAATAAAGAGCCCTGAGCTGTTTGCCTCTCTCATCTGCCCTCCAGAGTGGTTTCCCACTGTGCCCCGGCACAGTGCCGTTGGGCAGGGCTGCAAAAAAATTAAAAAAAAGTAAAAAAGGCAAAGCCCACACCGGCTCTGCACCCTTGCAGGGTTCCCCAAGTCGTTGCTCTCAAAAAGAAAAGCAAAGAGGGAACTTATAAATCACGGGTGAATTTTTAAGCCATGGCGCATGGAAGTGGAAATAAAGGGCAGAAATCCAAACATCCTGCAAGGCTTTAAGAATTTTAATTTCTCCTTGCTATTTAAAACAGCTGGGTGAAGCTAGAGGGGGCAGAGGGAGAAGTATTGACAGTGTTACAGGCGTTCGTGCTGCCATAGCCTTTGTTTTGCAGGTTCGCTGGTGCTGGAGCTTTTAGGTTAACTGGACAATGTTCTGGTGTGCTTTACTGCCAACATCCAAGAGTTTTCACGAGGAAAAGAAGAAAAGAAAAAAAAGAAAAAAGAAAAGAAAAAAAAAAGAAACATTAAGTAATGTAGTAGGAAGTGCAATGATACCACTGAAGGTCCGAACAGCAGAACCCCGGAAGAACAACACTGCAGGCTTTTAGGGATGAAGGTCTGCTCTAGCGCTGCTAGCTCAGCAATTCTCTATAAGACAGAAAAAGATTATTTCTGGCATTTCAGATGTGTTTCTGCCATTCTTTTCTGCAGAGTAATGCATTTAACAAAGGACTAGTCACATTGGAATATTGTATGCATGTGTTCATTTTAACGTTCAGTGCTGCTGTGTGATTTATATCTTTACACCTTGGCCAATGGCAAGTATCCAGTCAGAGGCTGATAGGCACGTTTTTCCATCACAAAGAACCCATTTGGGAAACAGAGCTTTCTAGGGAAGAAGGTAAATTGCTGTATGTCTTTTTAGTTCGTCATAGCATTTGAATCCATAACAATAGGAATTATTACACATGTCACACTGAAACCTTGTGAAGGCATAACCCATCTGCAGCTGCTTTGGTGTTACTATATATAGTCCATCCCTGTATATGTTTTTGGGGGTGAGAGCCATGCATAGCACCGTAATGACCATTTGGCAAAGCAAACATGTCACGTTGCTTTGAACACATAACCTGCACTCTGCCCACCAGCACATCTTCCCGAGGGTTGACTTTTTTATTTTAAGCTTCGAGGGACTTAGATGTAACTGTCTTGAAATCATATATGCATTTTCCTAAGGCTATTTTCTTTCCTAAAACATGCTATTGCTTTTCTCTACAGACCACCCTGTCATCCAAAAGAGGGCTAAACTACAAAAGAAATGCCAAAGATGATTTTATGCCAAATCTTGCAATAATTGTTATGTTCCTATATCCTCAGCCACTAGAATCGAGAAATAGCATGAGAAACTCCCTTTCTTTTTCAATATTTGTTTTATATTTCTAGCTCACGTGACTGCTAAAGAAACTTTGACAAGTTAAAAGACTAGAAGACAAAAGAAACACTTTGGATGTCTTCCCCCATCCCCTGCCACTGCCCCAAATTCACGATGTTGAAAGAAGCCAGGACATTTAGGAACAGCAGTAACCACTAAAGAGGAAGAAATGCAGAGTCTAGCCCAGCATTTGTCTTTACCAGATGGAGACCTATGTTACATACAGTGAGATGCAAATAAGAGGCAGCAGGCAACAAAGGAAAACGTAGAAGGTAACAAAGTCACACAGATTCTCAAAGTCACACAGTATTTACACCGATCTACAAACCTGCAAAGTCTGTGGAAAGACATACACCATTTTATATGTGAATTAATGATAACTATACCAATTTGTTATTACTACTAATGAACTACATAACAAATACACCCTCAAGACACTCAGCATTTGTTTGCATTATCACCTGGAGAAAGACAGTTGCGGACTCATTTTTGTTTTTCAATGTGCAAAATGGGCGAGTTCTTTTCATTCCCTCCTCTCCTGAGGGCTGCTGAACCTTGCTGCCAGTGCTGAAATTGCTGCGCAGGTACCATGCGTGGGTGAGTTTGGTCATGGAGGAAAATAAAGGTACAAGAGAATCTTCATGAAGATGAGAACTGACTCCAAAAGCTGTTGAAGTGGGATGTCAGGTGGATGCTGCATCTAGTGGGGCACAGGGAGCCACTGAGGTGAGGTCGGGCCACGTGGCAGATGACCAAAAAACACCCTAACAATCTATACTTCGTTGCCCCTCAGTGTCAACTGTTGCTGTTCATGGGGAACTGGTGCCGTGGGCAGCTGCATAACCCAGCCCTGGCTTGGGCACACCAAACTGACGGTGCAGGTGCTGACACCAATGCAGGTGTCCAAAGGAGGTGTTCAAGGTGGCCATGACACCTCTACAGCTGACAGGACATGGGAAAGCTGCCTAGGCCTTGGTTTTCTGTATTAATATAGACCACAAAACGGAAGCTTCTGGCGTTTTTCTCTAGAATTTGTTGTTGAAGGTAATCATCAAAGAGCTAACTTGTGCCCCAGGAACATTTGTGGCCTTCTCCATCCTGCCTCTCTTCCGGCAGGCGTCCTTCTCCTTGCACCTTTTGCCTTGGCTCACAAGCTGTGGCTCTTTATCTCAGTGACACCCCTCCTGTCCGCATCTCAGCCATGCCCCTCCTGCCACCATATGTCATTGGAATGTTTCAAGTAGTGAGTCTGGTTTACTTAAAGAATAGTGCTTTTACAGGAATAATACTTTGCTTTGTTTCCATTAGGACCTTAAAAAAGAAAACATTTATGGGAGGAAAAATAAACAATCCCACCACCACTCCTTAACAACAGAGTACTTTCCCTCTCCTAATGCTACCAGTGCCTTCTTTCAATGAGGCCGAAGGCACCTCCCACAAACTCTGGAGGGCTCTTACAGGTTTCTTCTGAGTGGCCTGAACCTTCCTCTCCCCAGTACACACACAAAGGCACACACAGGGTTCATTTTCCAGAGACGACCAGGCAAGGAGCTTTGTTGTGCTGACCATGGACCAACAAAGTCTCCTGGCTGCTCCTTAGAGAGCTGCAGAGTAGCTGACGAATCCAAGCAAGGCGATAGCCACAGAGGGTCCATACAGGAGACAACAGGGAAAAGACAGGACAAGGCCCTTTTCCACAATGTACCCACATCACCCGCCTGGCACAGAGCTGCTCTTGCACTCGGGTCTCTGCCTTGGGGCTTCAGGTTCCCAGCTGCAGCAGCAGTGAGGTGGCTGAAGCAGCCCAGCACTGGCTGTAGGGCTGAGGGAGCACCCTGGGGTGACCCTGCACTGCACCAGCCGGCCGCATGCTCCAGTTACATGGTTAATGCACCCTGGAAGGCCTGAGCTGTGGTTTGGGGCCACATCAACCATGCCTCTTGGGCCACGCAGAATTGTACTCCTACCTTAGCGAAGTTTTGAATCCCATATTCGGCCTAGCGGGTTGTCCTGGTGCTGCTGTGATTTCTGGGCCATGCTCACGACCCACAGGTAGCTAGGGTTCCCAGGAGATTTTACTGGTGGCAAATCAGCAAACCATGAGCAAGCAGACCATGAATTTACATGCAGGGAGGGGAAGAGAGGAAAGGACACCACAGAGAACCCATGAGCACGAACCAGTGTGACAGCCACTCCTGACACGATCACAGCCGTGTGGCTGCCTGGGGCTGCGGCCGCTCCTGAAATACTTACCCCAGGAAGGATTAGCAGAGCAGGCCTGAGTTTATAATTGCAGCAATATTAGATCCCCAAAGTCTACATAGCTCAAGGAGGAATGTAGGTGGATGCTGTCTGGTGCTCTGACCTGAAATATCTCTAAGCAATTTTTTAAATATGTGCACACATACGTATCATCAGTAAGGTGTGTTTAAGAGGTTAGTGCTTATATGACACTTATCTTAAAGACTGCTTTAGATAATTCATCATTTCCTTAGAACTAAAGATATGTCATAACAGCTAAGCCAATGTCTATTTGTCTGTGACTGCTCAAAGGCAATACAATTCTGAGCACAGCTATCAATCTATGCACCCTGAGCAACATATCCGATAAATGTAACCCTATCTTTCAAGCTCCATAACAGTCTGTGAACTGACCTTGTTTCTTACCAGTTTATTTGTAATACAGCATTGTGTAGCAGCTAATTTTATTAAGACATTTAAGGTCTAGATCATGACTTGCTGCCTTAGTGGTACTATTGCCTTTATATTTTCAGGGCATGATTAAGGTCCTATTTCAGTCCTACATTATTTTCCTTGATCTAAATGAAAATTGTGGAAACTTTTGAAAACAGCACTGATGGTGTGAATGTTTGACCACAGTGGATAACACAAGGCTAAACTGATAGTACAGCCATGGGACCAGGCTGAGCAGTGTGTCAGTCATCTATTCACGGAATAGATATAGTGGCTATGTGTGTACACTTGGCACTTAATGGCAAGTGCTTCCCCTGTTAAAATCACTAACCCAGGCTTAAAAAGTTGGAAATTCATTTTCCATGGGCTGCCTCTCATTCTCTTCTCCTGTTTAAGAGCCTGAAGACTGTCACTTTTTTCAGGACCAAAAAAAAAAGTGCTCCAGGTGTAGTCATGAAAGAAGCAAGGGCCATTATGGTTGAAAGCATGTTGTGGTAGCAGGCTGGACCTGCCAATGAAGTGGATGAGGGCTGCTGGGGTTTGGTATAAAAGTCCATACAGTGTGTATGTGTGCCTCTTGTTCTCTTTCTTCTTTCAAAGGCAGAGAAAGACAACCCAAGCAGCTTATTGTGCAACTGCAGCTCATAAACTCACGGCGATGTTCTTCTATTCTTTATAATGTTACAGAACACTGGAAGCCTTTTTGTCAAGAAGCAGTATTTTTGCTTCTGGGAGAGCATGACATGTACTCATTAGTGCCCAGTGTGTTTCTTTGAATAGCTGTAGTAATTGCCCAGCCCTACCTCATTGGCATCTGTCCTGGTCACAGCGTTTCTTCCATCCAAGCAGTCAGTATTAACCTATAATTCAAAGCATAGTGGTGACTTCATGATATCACTTTTAACAAAGCAGCCAAGCAAAGGAACAACAACAGAAGGAGCCACTTAATTGCTCAGTAATAGTCATCACACTTTAGTTTATCTAATTGTCTTTATTATGGGTTGCCAATTTAGCAACTTTCCTTTATTTAAGCAGCTGATTTGCTAATATTTTCATAAATCACTTCCTTCTAGAATATGAGTCACAGAGTAGTTTAACCAGAGCAGAGGTGGAGGTACCGACCTACAGTTTGTAGTGAACTCCACAGGATAACAGAATCTCATTCTTTTCTGCAAGGCTTTATGCAGAATATTTGTTGTGTTTTCTTGATCAGCTACATGTATTTCTATGGAAAGATAGAAATGAAATGCCAGAGGCTAACATTCTACCTGTTTTTCAAGCAAAAGTGCATTTCCGTGCATTTCCATCAACTCTGACTATTTATTTATTTATTTATTTATTTATGTGACAGCACTAGTGTGAGAGCTGCATTATCATGAGTTGGATGTCATGAGGACTTCTTAAGGATATTTTCTATGTATTTCCATAGAAGGTGGTAGCATTTCTTCCCTATTCTGCAACACTAATTTGTGTTCCTTAGGAAAATATTCCCAACTTTTTCAGCATTTTGTTGTACCTCTCCTCTTTATCAAAAAAGTGCTTTAGTCCCAACATGATTCTCTAGGTATGAAAAAAGGTGTATAGAAACACATTTTAAAAAACACTTAAATGTGTGACAGAGCAGGGCTTTGTGCCACTAAGTAGACAGGGTGAGCTCTTCAAAATATTGGACTTCATGCTTGCCATTTGTACTGGAATGAATATTGACAGTCCTGTCCCCGAGACTAGAATAGTTTTGGGGAGAGCATTCCTTGTCTGAAATACAACTTGAGCAGCATTTTATTATACTGTGACCCTGTGAGTATACAATCAGGAGGGCCTCCTGGGGTTTATTTCAGCTGATTATGGAACACAGAGCAGAATATAGCCAGTGACCTCTGTAAATGATCACATATTTGACTTTTGGATAAGAAGTCATCGAGTCATAAATGATTTATCTGAAAGATTCTATCTGATCTGAGACTAAGCTTCTCTCAGCTGCATTAGCAAAGCATGTAACAATTTATAAATTTCACATACTGTACTACTTTAGAAAATATATTTACATTTTATATTCTTTACATATATCTGGACTGGATTTTGAAAGCTAATTCAAACTGAAATCACATTTTTAAAATATTTGTTAAAAAGCCCTTCCTAAAAATGTGGTATTCATTTTAAGTTGATATCCTGTATTTAATAAGAATTGTTAATGTTGTCTATATAGCATAATTACAAAATTGTATTTAGATGCAGCACTAGAAGGAAGCGTCCTTTTCGTCTTAATTCCTGTGGTGCAAGTAGGATGTGTGTAACATCAAAACTATCATCTTTTCAACTGCCATTTTGTTTATAGCATGGTTTTAGGAAGCAACTTTCACATGTTTTGGATATGCAAATATGAAGAAATTTAGCAAAATAAAAACATCTGATTTTTTTAATTTGTCCCATTCCCCCGGAGCCTGACCTTCATGAAAGTACTAGGCTAGCACCCATCAAGGCACTGTTCGTTTCATATGAATTACTCAATTCAAGTATCTGATTTGTTTTATTTCCAGACTGCAGTTCACTGTCTCTGTTGCTGAGTAATCAAAATTCTTCTCAGAACTAGCTATGGTGTCAAGGTCCAACAGATCAGTTTCAGAAAATGCCTCTTCAGCCCAATTTCTCACTAATCGCCCTGAGTTTTACAATCATGTAAGGTCAAATGTGTCACAATTTGTATTTGGAATTTTAAAAGTAAGAGGGAAAAATAATCATTGAGTCAAACTGATTAGAAAAGTGAACGCTAAAGAATTGGCACTTCTAAACAACCTGTTTTCAAATTTCCTGGTTTGCCTGATACACTGGAGCACTACTGATGGCAACTTCATTTGTATTAGGAAAACTTCACGAGGTTTTCTATATATTCAGCCCCTATCCTGCAAGATGCTGATTATATTCAAAACCCGCAGAAAATAAAAGAAGGAGAGCATCTTCACACAACCCTGCACAGCACAGGACCCACGAATAATCCATGTCTGAAAATTGTGTCTCATTTCAAACAGTCTTACCTTAGGTGCCTCCTGTTATGCCATGCAAAGTCCTCTGCACACCCTGGAGAAGATGGTAAAGCAGCTGAAGAATCACAGGATTCCTTCAAAAAGATGTTTTCAAAGACTGCATATGGCACTTTGCATGAGGTAATTTAAAGCTAAAAATGTGCAAAGCACTGCAGAAAAGTAGAAAAATCAGTCCTGTGTGCTCCTGTGACTGAAACAGAGAACAAAGTAGCAGCAAAGCATAAACATTTTAACCAAATCATTCCTTGTGAGGATGTATGTAGAGAACAGATGTGGACAAAGATTGTTATGAAAAGGTATCAGTATGATTGTGAGCATTCACATTACTGTAAAAAGGATTTATAATTGATTTCAGGACCTATGTCCTGTAAAAATTTGCCCACATGAATAATTGCATTTTTCTTCTATAAGCTATCTGGCTAGCTATAGCCAAATGCCAGGCACTGATACCCCTTATTCACTTGAGGAGGACAATACTCTGTAATTCCTCCTGACTTCAGCAGCATCATTCAGGGAAACAAGCTGTTGCTGCTCTCTGATTTTATATTCTTAACCTGTTTCAAAAACACTAGTCACATTAGTAAACAGATCTCTGTATTATAGTGCAGTAACTACATTGAGTGCAATATGCTTCACATAAGAAATAATGTGAGATATTTCAATTAATTTAGATGTAAATTGCAATAACTGCTGGTAATCTGGAAGAAAAAATAAGAATACCTGCACAATACTCAGGTCTGAAGAAGAGGCTTCCACCAAAATATTCATGTTTTTGTAACCAAGAACAAATTCCTTATCACATGAGATGGACAGGTCTTTTCCTGTAGTTTTCAGACCTTGATGCTTTATTAACCAAACTCCTTGCTTCAGACTTGAGCTCATGTTCACTGAGGAAGTACAAGGGGTAATTATGCAAGTCTTTCCTTACCTGTCATAGGCAACATTCACAAGGGAGATTTACAACCTTCAACTTTCAGATATGGAGATTGGTTGTTTAACGTCAGTGAGAATAACTCTGACAAGGTAATTGGCATCGGAACTGGAACAAATCCTCTAGAAACTGGCTACCTGGACAGCCCTAGGAGTTTGGCTTTCTTTTTTTTTTTTTTTCATCTTCTTTTTCCTTTAGCAACCCCCAGCTAAAAGATTGGTCAGAAGTTACTTTGTTTTAGAAAACAGACTCAGATATAATTCATTTTACTCCCTGAGGCAATAGCAAATTTATCTATAGCAATAGCAAACTAACCTATAGACTGAATGATAGGTACTCCATTGTAACATATACCACGAGGTAAGTGAATGAAAAGTAGAGCCACTATAATGAGAGCCTATGTTAAGGGTAGGTAAGAGTGCTGACCTAGAAACACAGTCAGGACAACTATAAACAAAACAGATTGTAAATGACTTCATCAATGAAACCTAAGAGGTACTTTCTTATCACAAGGCATTCAAAAAGTCAGGCAGTCGGTTCATCTGAATTACATTTAGCTCAAATTTTGATAGATAAAGGAAATGCTTTGGCCCCACACTCCTGTAAACATACATATATGCTCCAGAAAGAAGAAAGTGGGGTACAATCAGAAACCCACTGTAAGTCAATAGTCTTTCAGTTCACTTCGGTAACCTTTGGGTTAGTCCCTTAATGCACACCCTTATCATGACTGACAACAATCCTGCCTTCACACGTTTGATTGATCTCAGAGTAGAGGAGGTTCAGAGGGCAGGAGAGCTATGCATGAGGAATATGGCTGGTCCGTAATGACTGTGCTTCTGTGACCCTTAGTGGATTGCAATAAGGATCTTTTATTAAAACAAAACAACTGTAAGAGCTTCAGGGCAGATCTGTGTTCTCTTTTGGCCTGTGTTAACCTCTAACCAAAATCTGCCCATTAAAAAAAAATGTACTTCAGCTGTCTTTCTTTATTTTTAGAAGTTTAAAATGAAATATAAAGCCCATAATAAAATGCATATGAGGACACAAATCAATAGACTTGAGAACTATGTTAAGAACTACTCAGCCATATAGGTCTTCATTAGCAAGGGTGTTCTTCTTGTGAAATTCAGAAGATATTCTCTTGTATGCATGTTGTTGTTCACAATATTATTACAATATTATTTATTTCTATGGTAACCAAAGCAGCAAATATGGCGATATTAGACAACAAGGATAAAAAAAAAAAAAAGCCATATTGCAAAAGAAGTCAACTAAGAGCCAAAACAGAGGTGTTTAGATGATGGTGTAATTTGCTATAATAACTGTTTTGCTGCATATTTGGCAAGCCCTGGATAACTCATTTATGAGGAATGCACTTGTCCAAAATACATTCAAATAAAAAGTAGTTACCATGCTACATTATCATGCCTTCTGCACAGATATTTCCTTTCTATAGATTTTCCCACGACAAGAAGACTTCTCGCTGAACTCGGGTTAACTGTAGATTGGTGGTTATTTCTCATGTGCAGCCTTTCCAAAGTTGGTTAGGTGATGTGGAGCCACACATCATCAGTCCTTTGCTATCTGGAGCTATCTAACTTCCTCATGTAGCCTCCCACTCGCCTCTCTGCTGTCTGCTCCATCTGGAGGGAGCTGGCTGCTCTCCTCCGGCCCTGGCTCCCCAAGCACAAGGCAGCCGGCAGCTGCCAGAACATCTGCTGTCTCCTGGCCTCACTCGGGTGACTACCCAAAGCATGGCCTTCTAAAGTTGGACACCTGCCTCCACTTGAAACTGGATGAGTTCAAAGTTCTTGGATTTGTCCTGAGACTTGTAGCGACATGGGAATATATGGCATTGCTATCTGTAACGCACAATCAAGTGCACATTTCAAAGGGATACATGTGTTGTCATTAGGACGCACTGGCGTTTTGCCTGCTCTTCCCCTGCGTCAGTGGTCATCTGGTTTTAGAAGTCTTATTCTGAAGACAGAGTCATTTTGAAGAGCAAGAAGTGGAAGAAATGTAAAACGAAACAAAATAAGTGCTTAATTCTGTAATAGTGTCCATCGAAGGTGAGATTCTTGGCCGGGCTACTGCTACATCAGTGCCTCCAGGCTATACAAAATCTGCAGAGTGTATCACAGGCTACTTACTCCTTGTGAAGGCGGAGGTTGCCTCCTGTATGAAAAGATGCTTTTTCAAAAGAGGCATCTTGTTTGAAAAGGTAAGGAGATGAAATAATGTTATTCTAATCTTCCAGGACGAAAATGTGTACAGCAGCCCCCAGATCAGCTGTCCTTTACATATATGGGTCAAATCCTGCCCTGGCAATGTGCAGGGCTCCCACCAACGTCATACTGGGAAATCTATTGGTTACTTAGAGCTGACTTAGCTTTATTTAGAATGATTTAATAATCTAGTTATTAAAAGTTTCATGTTTTAGAGACGCAATATCAGCAGGTGACCCTCTGTTCCTTCTGACAAGTTTCAGCACAGGGCAGGATGCAGTGTACATAATTAGCACCGTTATTTAGTCGGATCAAATCCTGGACCTGGAGCACAGTGTGAATGACTGGGAGATTAAGAAGGTGTTCTACAGTTGACTTTACCTGGATGATGCTGGCATGGAGCTGCTTGGGGCTCTTGGAGTGTGTCTGAACAGACATCTTGGCTTCAAATGCAAACCCACACATGGCTTCATCCCCTGAATGTCCTCCATTGCTTATGTGTTTCCTTGCTCAAACCTTAAGTTTCTTTGGCTTAAGTCTGGATTTGAACAAACAGGCTCTCTTAGGAGGAAACCTCAAGATCAGAAGAGGTTGACTCTTACTCAGGCTCACTCCAATAGGGCTGGAGGAGCTGTTGGCTGCATGAACTTAGACTTCAACCTGAGGCGTATCACCAAGGGCCACAGTTCCTGCAGCCAGAGCTGCCCTCCGGGGAGCTCCCCTCCCCTCAGGGCCACCACAAACACGCTGGCCCTGCCCTCCTCCTGGGGCCCTTGGAGCCCCTTTCTGCAGAGGAAGGAGGACACGCCTTGCTGACAACAATTTTACAGAAAAAGGGTATTGAGAGCCTTCCACAGTTTCCCCAGATCTACCGCCTTCCTCCTGTACAGCCTCCACACGATGCATGGGCACTTACTGTGTCCTTCACAGGGAGGAAGAGCTGCCATTACCACAGGAAGTGATGAAGTGTGAGGGAGAACAAAACCAGTGTGTTTCCAGTGGAGTGGGACAAAAAGTCCTGGTATGGGCACTGTCTGAAAACAGAACAAGACAATCCTGAAAAATAGCTGCAGGTCTAGAAAGAAGATAGAAGTGATTTCTATAGTATTAACTATAAAATATGAATGCATAAGTAAAATACATGAAAAAAATATATTTAGCTGTAGTTAAAAGTGAAACTTAATATCCTATGTTATTACATAGTACTCTCTTACCAAGCAAATTAATTTATAGGCAAAGAATCAGAGCTTAAAACTAAGAGTCTGTGTGTTTTTAAATAACCTAAGTAAAATGCATACTTACTTACCTTTTATTCTCCTGCTGTGTGTGCCCTGAGCTGGCCCAGGGAGTTCTATGAGGTAAGAAATTCCTGCTCAACAAAAGTTCCTTTTCTAAAAAAAGTGAACATAATGGAAACGGGGAACCACTTACCAGGCAGCTGAAAAAGGAGCTGACTGTGCAGAGAATTTCACACCTTATGGCTTTTGGTCAGTAAAGTACATAAACAAAATGTAATTTTCTATGCAATTACAGAGGGTCACACAAGAATATTATGCTTTAGAAACCCACTCAAAAGCACATATTGCTCATTAAGAGCCCAATCCAGAAAATGGTTACTCACTTTAGTAAAGTTGCTCATAAGCATTTCTGGGAGCAGGGTCTAGGAGACATTTTCCTTTTTATGCTTTCTTAAACAGTTTATGTGATAGTAACAACAGGAAGATAAATTACTTTGAATGGTAGCAATTAGAGAAATAAGGCGTGTGATAGATTTACCATGTGGAAAACATCTTCCACACATTTTCTTACAGTCATTAAACTTAGTTTTAATGACACGACACTGATTTCAGAAAGAAACAAGTTTATTTGATGAATATAAACAAGCTGATCAACACTAAATACTTCCCATACACATGATAACAATGTTATGAACTCTAAATACCTTGGTACTTTACACTTCTATTAGACATTAAATTACAATGACTGTCTAATACATGCCCACTGGTAATTTCTAGGAATTCCTTAGTTTCATATCAATGTCCTTAACCACATATCAATATCACAATCCAGAACATGCCACTCACTTGAAAAAAGTATTACAAGAAGCACTATCAAATGAGGATCTAACGTAAATAGGGAATACTGACCCATTGCTGCAGAACATCACATTCAAACATCACCCTACACACGCACAAAAAAAACAATGCAGATATAGATTGTGTCAACACATCTGAGGTCTTTTCATAAACACTGTTTAAAAAGTAAATTGAAACTCACTTTCAAATGAAAGTCAATGTGCAGGTACGTGCATACTGGATACACAAAATTCATTAAATACAAAATTCATACTGTACATTTAAATGAAAAAAAGAATGCGCAGTACAAGACTGATCTCACATTAAAATAATGATTATCTTAAATGTTAACCAAAAGTTGGCTTGCTTCTTTACACTTAGAGGGGGCAAAAAACTACCAAACATTGCTCAAATAAAATAATTTCCCAACATCACAGTGTTTATTGTAAACCCCGAGATCATATTTTAGTATATGAAAAGATTTTCTCCAAACATCATAATCACATGAAATTAAAAAAAAAAAAAAAAAGAAAAGAAAAGAAAAGAGAGAGAGAAGTAAAGAAAATAAAAGAAAGAAGCAACATTACACAGAGTTTTCCTCTTTAGGGGCTAAATTGTAGGCCCTGATAAAAGTTTAGATCAATACTCTTACCAACATGATTGGAGCAAAAATGCCCCTAAAATAATATCTGTGACAAAATTGGCACATACATATAAATATCTAACTATACAGCTTTGTATCTGTGACCCTATTTCCCCCTAGTTTATTTCCTACTTCAAGTATTCAGTTGCAGAGTTAAGGTTAAGACCTGATTGTAAGAGACACAGACGATTGTCCCCTACTGTGACAACAAATTTGTCACGAGAAAGTTTTGTTGTCTGAGTTTCCAAGTGCAACATTTGTCATATGTGCTAAATATACTCCCAAAAGCTTTGCTGTTTCAAAAACAAAGATCTAAAATGCCATTGATAGTTAAAGGACAAACTTTTTAAACATGAATGAAATTTGGATTATCTATGCTATACTAATTCTATACATTTTCTATCTATGGAAAACAGTAGCATCCAGCAGGACTCCTGCTCAAATAAATTGCTCTTTGATTGCACCAAGAATATGGTACAAATAAATAAAATATCATCTCTAGACAATCAATTTAAAGGGCTATATGTATGGCTCATGTAGGGTGTTTAGGGTTAATTGCACCACAGGTTCAAAAATATTTTTTCTAAATTCAGTGCAAGACTTTAGGAGTATCCATTTAGATTTTTCTTTCTTTTTTTTTTTTTTTTTTTACAGCAGCAAAGAAAAAAGTACTAAGGATTAAGGCCACCCATGCTTAAATTTATTGTTTGTCCTTTAAAAATGCAGATATTCTGTTCCTACTCCCATCAGCGTGGAAGCATTTCTTCCATGGACAAAAAGATGCCTCAATAAAACAACCAAGCATTTGCACATTTGCCAGACTGACCAAAAATATTCATGGAGTCATAAGGATCCTCTCCTTGAGAAGTGGTAGAGATTTAACTAGCAGTTAATAATTTCTCATTGAATGTAATGACTTCATATTTTTCATTTTTTCGTTGCATGTGCTTTAGAATTATTATACTAGATATATTTTGTTGATACAAACAGCCTCTACGTGCTATTTGATCATTGTATTTTCTTCTGTAACATCTAAGAGTTATTGGGATCCATGTTGGAGTCTGTTTTTCAATACAGAAAATGATAACAAACAGTTCCTCATTTACAGGAGACCTAGTGCATATACTGTATTCACAGCAATCTTTTTTATTTTTATTTTTATTTTTATTTTTATTTTTATTTTTATTTTTATTTTTATTTTTATTTTTATTTTTATTTTTATTTTTATTTTTATTTTTATTTTTATTTTTTAGAGTCCCAGCTTTTATTGTTGAAGATCTGTATGCATTTGGATGGTAAAAGGTTGATACATCCTTGTGTACATGTCCATACATACAAATACATATGTATTTATATATGTCTCAAGCTTTTATCATCCAGGAATAGATACATCTTGTTTATAATCATATATTTATGATCAAATTAGATGTCCTATGCATTGTCAGAGACACACACCATATTTTCATAAAGCTAATCTTTGCCATCAGTTATTAGTACCAAAAATTGATTTCATTTCCAACCTGGCCCAGAGCTTAATACCAGTTATACTATCAATGTGGGTTTTTTTTGAGGCTGTTGGTGGTTTTTGGTTTGGGTTTTATTTTTTGATTATAATTATTTTATCAGTAGATATAAGAAAACAGAGGAGGGTAAAGGCTTGGGTTTTATTTTTTGAAAAAGCCCACATCTAACTGGGGGTAAGATTAATGCCAACACCCTTATATAACATTTCACTAATACCTCTTTGATAATCTAGTGCAATAGAAGTTTTAGAATAGACTAGGTAAAATCAGCAAACGCAGATACCATACCTAAACGAATCTGAATTACTTATTAAAATCAATATCAATTTACCAATAATTAGTCAAATAACCTGTTTAACTGAACTTCATTAAACAATAATATTCTAAACAGAAGGTTTGTTTGTGAAAACAATAACTTGCAAGACCCATTAAAGATAGAAATAAAGCTCTTGTAATTTCTGCTTGAGTCTCCTTTGTTTTATTCCAAAGTATCTAATTTCCTAGTAGACTACAAGAAATAATGGAGAAGATGCCAATTAATGCATCATTTCATTAGATATCAACCTTAGCATTCATTTTCTGCATCTGTGATCTTCTCCAGGATATCATGGACATGTTTGGAGATCCAATGCAATAGATTATCATCGTTACATTCCAGTGATACGTTTTTTCTTCCTCTTTCACTAGTTCCTCTGACAACTGTAACAAGAGAACAAAATATTCTAGTTAATAAAATGTTTCAAGCATATGCAACATCTTAGTTCTCATCTAATCAAGCTTCTCATAGACATCAGCGGATATATTGCTTTTCTAGGGACTAAGGATTAGGCAAGGATTTAAATTCAATTTGAGCCCATTTGATATGCTTAAAGGGTGGCAATTAGTTTTACAGATGATTTGTGTCACAAGATTTCCCCTAAATGGGAAAGATTTTAAATTCCAAAGATGTTAAATTGTGTTGTGTTTGTGATTTTGCAAACGGGGAGTTTTCTGTTCTCTATAGGCACAGTAGCTTTGACTTGGAAATGCTATTAAAAATAAATAATGTTGTCTGTGTGGACATTGTCCTTTTATTTCCGCTCTGTTCCATGGCAGGTGGAATGTGCAGTGCCCCAGTGACTCTCCAAAAATGGAGGTACTGAAAGCAACATTTCATTGTTGTATTTTAAGTATTTTAAACTAAAGTCCACTTTAATTTTCAAGACAATGGAGGAAGGTTTTATGGATACAAGTACCTCAGATTTATAAAAATTGAAATATTCCACAGTGAGCATTTCAGCCCTGCAGTCACTTGTGAGTGGTGGTTGTTTTCCATGGCTTGGCTGGTACTTCTGAAATCTAGGGGACTGCTAAAGGTAACTGGTGTAAGCCTGAGTCAGTCAGTGGAAAGTGTCTTCCTGCTGTCCATGGGCTTTGGAAGAGGCTCTGTCTGATTGCAAGTGACTTCAGCATGAGGCCTGAATGATTTGTATTGTTCCAATAGTTCTGTTGCAAACAGACGGCACAGTACTCTTGAACAGAGTGCAGTGAATTAGTCTTATTCATGGTATCTGTATATCAGATGAGTGGGAGGAATGAAATGATTCCTTTGCAGGGAAGTTGTTCATTTATCTACTTTGTTCCCGGAGAAGTGAAAATGCGTTATGTATGGGATCCTTCATTACTGAGCTTGCATTTATTTAACTGGAGAGGAGAATTTTTACATTTTTGCATACAGCTGAAAAAATGTTGTGTACAACTATTTGACTAAAATGCCTCTTTAAATTCTAGAAGCTAACATCAGAGTAATTATGCAATGAGTAAAGTGCAATACTTTGCGTAGAACACAAACTTGCAAATGATTTTAAATCCCTATTTTCAAGTTCATGTCTGTGTGGTAACTACATATAATGGTTTATATAATACAAACTTAGATGAATAATTTTACTTCTCCAATGGGAGGTTGGTACAATTTTTCTGGTTAAAACATTTCGGGACTAATCCAAAGCCCACTGAAATGTGGAAAGGTTCCCATTGATTTTAACAGGCTTTGGATTTGGCCCTTGAATGAAGGAAAAATGACTTCTGCAGAGCTGGAAAGCCAGGGAGTTCCTAAAGTAGATCATGTTACTAGTTCTGGCACATAAAATTTTTGCAAACTTTTTATGAAAACGGTAAGTCAGAGCATGCGTTACGTTTCGTGAACTGTGCATAGCTCCCATTCTTTTGTGTGCTGAGTATTTCCTTATCATCATTCAAAGAGATATATACGCATAGGAAGCACCCATATAAATTAACGAGGAGAGTACATTCCAGAAACCTTAGCACAAAAATGTCTATATTTTTTAACAGGTTCACTAAAATATGATCACAGCAAATCTTCAATATACTTGATATTTTACAAGCTGAAGTTCCTTTGCAATTAACACTCATTTATGCACTCAAAAAGAAGAACTCAGAATAAAGAGTCCAATCTGAGCAGCAGCAGCCAATCACAAAACACAACCTCTCTTCAGCTTGCTCCCCAGATTTTCATTGAGGTTTTAGTACAGAATGAAACTCCCAAATAAACCCCACCCATTCATCAGGAAACCATACACGTATTGGGACTGTAACAAAAACTGGCTCACCACAGGTAGGAAATGCAAAGTATTTCTCAAGTAAGTCAAATAAATATACAAAAGGATATTGCTGTCAAATACCAACTGAGGTTGAGTAAATTAAATTTATGTTTGTTTCTTCAATGCTGTACTTGGTATAGGTCACAACCTCTGAGACAGAAATAAAAGTTGGTAACGTATATTGGGCCTGAGATTTAGCAGTGCTGCAACCGAAATTAATGTCTTGAGTTCGGCACCTCTGACGGTCCATTAGATACCAGTCAACAAAAATATCAGAAGGATGTGAAGATATAAAAGTGTAGTAGCCCACAAATATTTGTTCGGGTTGTTTTTCCTTTGGATAAAGACACCTGCCAGATTACTACTTTTTACTTCCAATCCTTTCCTCTCAGCATTGATTTGCAGGAATGAGCTGGGAGAGGGTGGGTAAACACAAAGGGGTTAAAGGGGAAACTGTTTAATAACAGTAGTAAAATGCAGGCTATTTTTGACATCTGGGTTAATGTCCATTATGCTCCATATGCTTTCCAAATGTTTGCAACAAGCACCCAGATACAAAAACAGATACCCATTCACATAGGCTTAAATTGCCCTCTCCTAACCTGTTACACATGGTACCTACATAAAAGGCCAACGACTGATATGGTAATTAGCGAGTCAGAAAGAGAGGGAATGGCCAGTTTATTGTAGGGAACTGGTATCTGACCAAATGTTAGTAGAGAAGGATATCATTAATGGAATCCTGTTAGGGCTATTTCTGCTCCTTAAGCTATAACAAGACATGCACTATAATGTGACATCTTTTAAAAAACTGTCAGGATTAATTCCTCAGTTTCCTTCTCTGCACTAATTCATCATTACTGCCATCAGACTACTAACAAATGATGTGAAATAATTTCATTTTCTAGAAACAAGTAACTAGAATAAAAAATAGTAATGCACAAACAAGGCTATAACACAGTTTTTCTTGAGTGACCTCCTGGAACTCAGCTGTGCCTCTTGCAACAACAAGATCTAAATGACATTAATTAAAAAAGAAAAAATAAATGACATTAATTAAAAAGAAAAAAAATGAAAAAAAATGCATTCTCAATTTTTAGTTTTGCTCATCCAAACCCATGAAAAGAATGACATGATTAACTAAGACAAAGCCCTGGCACAGCACTATGCTGAATTCTGACCCTGCCACTAGCTTTTTTTGTGAGTAAGGGAAAAGCCACATCATTTTTCTGTGCTTAACTTGCTCTTCACTATAGCAGGGATAACATCAGGGTCCTCTCAGGAATTTGCAAGGCTTAATGTTTGTAATGTGCCTTAACAGTCTTGGATGAGTGCTAAGTATTATTATTTTTCAGTTCCTGCATTTGATTAAATCTGAAATAACATAGTAAAAATTAAATTAATATATTAAGTTACAAGTAAAAAGCAAGCATGTGGTTTGTTCAGCTACTTGTAACACTTTTAATAGGAACACATATTGCAGACTAGGTGATTCCCAAGGTATGTAATGACATGTACCATGTGGGCATAACTTAACAACTGCAGAATCCCCCCAGATGTTTGATTCAGCCAAAAAATCTGCTCATGGCTTCTGTGTGAGCCCAGAGCTTGGACCAGTGGGAGCACTGCAGGCTGCTTTTCCCCTGCCTCTGAAGTACAGTTGCAAATGTGATCACGGTCCAGGTATTTGCCACTCAGCACAAGAAGCAATATTGGGTAGCACAGATCTGCTGGAGTGCTCTCCCCTGTTACACTTCCCTTAACATAAGATACGACAACGGCATATGAATTTCTCTGTCCCAACAAAAAATACACATTTTGCTACTTCCACCTGGCCCAATTCTTGTGGAAAGAACAAAAAACAACCTCTCACTTTCTAATGAATACAGTATCCTGCTAAAGTCTGTCACATCAATGTGAAAATCTTCAGCAGGGAAGGCCAACGAGAGAAATAATTGACATAAAGTTGTATCCAACCTGCATGGAAAACTTTCAATGCAAAGATGCCAAAGACACCTAAGACACTTGTTGAGCTGAGTGAAAAGGTAAAATCTAGTTTAAATTTATAGCATTCCTTCAGTGTCCCTCTAGGAGTTTGGCTTTTTGCCAGTGTTCCTTGTTAAAAATTTGTTAAACGTGTTTGGCATTAATGCAAACACAAAGTGCTCATTTGTTACAAATTCTATTGGAATGCATTCATTTAAGGCAATGAAGTAGTTACCAGAAAAGAAAAAATGTTCATTAAGTACATTTTAAAAATACAATGATGTATGCGGTGCATAACTATGGCGCCCCAGTGGCTATATAAATATCTGACAGAATAACCACAAGTTGTGTTTGGTTTGAAATTGGAATCTTTTAAACATAACCAATAGAACAAAACCTGGTTTTGTTTGTTGTCAAAACTGATGTTAGTCTTTCTTGTTTAGAACTAGTTAAAATAACCAAAGTTTTGGCATACACTTTCTTACATCTCAAATCAATAAAGCACACAGGTTAAAGTAATGCTAAAGAAAGTTTCCTGATTCAATTGGTAAGTGCAGCACTGCACATTATCTGGAGAACACTGAACACAGAAAGTAAACACCCTGCTTGGAGGAGAACAAATTTTAGTCATTCTTAAAAACTCCACTTGAGGAAATGTTACCTGGGAGATCTGCAGCTGTCTGGCACCAATCAGTTATACCTGGGCAAAAGGTGTTCTGCACTGCTCCAAACCAATGGGGCACATCACACAATAAACAGCTCAAATCTAGTTTATAAAACCCTAACAAAAAAGCCTATCTTCTGTAGTAATATGAAAAATCTCCGATTATAATCATTCTTGATTCTGAATAAGCAATCCAGAGGAGTATTTTTTAGAGGCTCGAAAATATCATTTGAGTTAAATTGTAAAAGTAGAACCATTTCTCATCTTACTTTGTCAGTGATTTATAGTTACTTATAATAAAGCTTAAAAATGGTAAATATGAGAATAAAATATATTTAATAATAATAAAAAAATCCAGAAACTGTGTGACTTAATTAAATATCGAAAGGGTCACAAGAAACATTAGTATAAAAAGTTATTTATAAAGACAAAAAGAACTTCATTCCAATTCTGGCTAAGAAATTATTTATCCCATTTGTTGCTATTTATGTTTTAAATTCATTATACAGTAAACTTCAGAAGGATATGCAGCTGGTGGTAGAATCACTGTATGAATGTGATGAACTTTCCATATTGCTGTAATGCCAGAACTGTTAATCTGAGTTAGGGATAAAAGCAGATACCATTGGGATGAATAAAATCAAATGGATCCAAGTCCTCTAGAGAGTGATTGTCCTTGAAAACTATGGTACATTTACATAATAAAATTAGATTAAGTTTGTGAACCTTAAGACTATTTGGATGAGGATGCTATCTCTACTGGGAGTGTTTGTAAATCAAAATTAGACAAGTGGAAAATGAATTGAAAGAGAATTTTTTTTTTTTTAAATAATAAGCTTTTCCTTTTCATACAACACATCTAGTCCAAATCACAGCTTTTCAGAAATATGTAAAAACTTAGCACATATTCTTCAATCTGCCACTTTCACACAGAATTTAAAAAAAGGATAATGTGAAATGTGAAGGATGGCATCATCCCAGTACTCTTTGATGGTCTGAGCTGGAGTGTATTGAAGATGATGGAAAAATTTCTGTCGACTCCAGTGGACCCAAGAGCCACTCTCAGAGGCAGCAGTGTAGGGCATGGAGCTCTTTGTTAGGACATTTATGACTTCCTTAAGATGCAGCACGTGAAACCATTAAGACTTTTTTCCTTTAATTTAAGTCAAACAGAAGTGACAAATAAAGAAGAGTTCTTGGGCAAAGCAGTTCAAACAACAAGAGTTCCCAATGTGATCCTAAAAACTGTCAATAGCAGAGATTACTTAATGAAATTTGAAGGAGCCTTTTTCATCCTTGCTGATGTGGAATGCCATTTATTCTCATGCTAGGGACTAATTAGGGGCCTTTTTTGAAGATCAAGGTTTTGCGATCTCTGCTTCTTAATAACATGGTTTGCCTGTCTGCCACCTGGGACAAGGCAAGGCACTCTCTCTAACTCCTGAACAGCAGGCACTGCCTTAGGCCATTGCAAGCGCAGGCAGGAAACTGATCCTGTGCTTTCAGTCATTTAACCCGTTCACTGCCAGCCCTACACAAGCTCACTCGAAGTCCAGAATAGGCAGTGACCAATCCCGTGGGAAAGCATGAGCTTAATATAATCAAAGACTCATGCAGCTGGAACTCTGATATTAACAGCAAAATTAATCTATCAGTACAGTGATAAAGATAGCATCAGAAATCATCCTTTACTGATAGACTGGATTGAATGCATGTGCTAGCACTTGCTGCAAATCCACATACCACTTGCTGTGCTTCAGGCAGAGAGACAGTTCATGTTTCTGGTGGCTGGGAAAAGAAGTGGTTAAATAAAAGCTGTGTCAAGCCCCCAATCTAATAAGTCATCTTATTAGGAAGTTGTGATGCCCTGTTTGCCCTAGCCTGTGGCTTGTCTGCTCCACTGAAAGGTCTCCTGCTGGGACCTTTGTGGCATTATATGAGGTAGAGAAGGCTGCTGCAATATATGAGCCTTGGTTTTGAGCAGCCAAAACAGCAGGAGAACTAAGCTGCAAAGAATTAAACATGTAACAAGTTTGTAAAAGCACAGACAGTGATTGAGGTTGGCCCTTTTGCTGTTGACACATTCTGGCCCCTGTAGGTTGTGGTCACTAAGCCCATTAGATTTGCAGTGTGGCAACATCTAGTTCAACAAGTTCAATGTGTTTCTGTTTTATTTCTAAATACTGGACGCAAGCTGGCAGTGATAGGAGAGTGGAATATGGCACCAGAAATATGTCGTAAACACAGTCGTCATTGTCAGAGATGTAAAATTACTTTTCAAACTATTTTTGGCAGATGAAGGTTGGGTGTATTTTTACATTTTGTTAACTGAAATTTAATTGCAGATTGCTGCATGTTTTGTTTAATATGAAAAAAAAAAAGAGGAAATCTTGAGATGCCATTTTCTCTTAAAAGAGGAAATTTTCACCAGATAGATAAATCTCTGTTGCTAGAAATTCATTGCAAAATGAAAACAACAACAAAAATGAACCCACAAAATATTCAACTGGGATAAGTTTCACTTATGAGCAACCACTTAATTAAACTATCGTTTCCCAATTCTGATTATTTTTCCTTTCTTTAAGATAAAATATATATTTAAATCAGAGTTTAAAAAAACAACAACAAACAAATCAGACTGTGAAATGAACACTAGAGATGAACGAACTTAATGAACAGGGATACAATGGATTCAACAAGGGTAGATTTAAGACACAAAACCTACTATGAGTTACAAATAAGAAGAATGCCCCTTTCTGTCTCTTTAAGGACTACATGCTTTTAGGGATTGGTGTAAGTTTGCATTACACTTTGATTAGGATGCTCATGATCCCCAAGACCTGCAGGTTCTGCTTGCCTTTCAAAACTGCATTGCAGCCCCACGTTTAGTAAATTCCCACAGATTCATTACTTCCCAGAATTACCAGTCTGTAGATACGGAGCAACAGATCAGTTAGTTGAACATTTGTGCGTCTGAAAGATGTCTCTGCCCTCATTCCCAAACCAGCTAAAGCTTTGGTGCATGTAACAGGTTAAACATGCAGCAAATGACAAAGAGAGGTCATGAGGCTGAAGGAGAAAAGGGTTTGGCTACTTCTTGCCATTCAGATACATTTCCCTGGGGAGGGCTCCCCTGTCTCTTCCTAGGTGAGGCAAGAGGATTCCTGCTCAGTTGTGGTCAGCCCTGCAGGGTGCCCAGCTCACTGCTGCTGGCAGTGCAGCCAAGGGCTCAGTAAGTTCAGACTTGCTGATTCATAGAAATAACTGGCCACTTCTTTTGGAGGGACAAAAGTGATGTTAAAGGCAAAGCACATTCTTTTTTTGACCACCAGGGATGAAGAAATGTTCCTTTTCTGTTCTCTGAAGTTTTTGCCCGAGCCAAGCAAGGTCATAGCTGTGGCTTTTCTCTGGATGAGGGGAATTTCTAGAATTTGTAGGACTTAATTTCTTAAAAGACTGTCATCTTTTTCGATTTGCTGATAGTTTGGGACTAGAAGGACATTCTTAAAATCTCACACATATTTGCCTGGTGGTAGTGAGCATGACTTGGTTTTCACCTCATGCATCCTATAGAGTCAGTCAATATTTAATAGTTAAAACTGGCTGACTGTTGCTCTCGAATAACCCTAGTTACTGTGGCTGTCACCATGCTCTGTTATTAGAAGCATATTGGTTACAAGATGTTGTTGTACCAGAGTAAACAGTAATAAATTTGGTGGTTGTGGTGAGGAAGTTTAATCCAAAAACATTCCAGCCAACAAGCAGGAGTACAAGGGCTGTACTCCTCTCCTAGAGTACCCAAGGGCTGGACAGAGTCGGGAGGAAGAGAGGTGGTAAAGGCTGAGTGCAGGTCTGAGGTACTTCGTGTGTGGGCTTTTTTCTTCCCTTAGGAAAAGACTGGATTCTTGGCTAGAAAGGACAAGTCTTGTTGGAAGCACTGGGCATAGCATGATGTCCTCAGGGCAAATGACTCCAGAAAATTGGCAGAAGTTTGCTTGGGATTATCTTTCTCTTAAGCAAATAATAATAAGAAAATTAATAAAGATGAATCTAATGGTTTGCATCTGCTTTTCCAATCACATTAGATTGCTTATCTTCTAAAGCTGAGAATAAACTGATGAGTTTCAGAGTATTGCTATGTGGATTGGAATATTTGTACCAACAGTTTTATGTCCCTATCCGTACTTCATAATTTAGGTAAACCATGAACATGCTGTTTCGTTACTTTGCTCTGCTAGTTAACAGCTCTGTCCTCTTTAAAGTTATCCTATCAGTACAGTTAAATACCAATTTCTCTGTGGAGCACATTGTGAGGTATACCTGTTGTTTTACTAATAAAAATAGAGAAATCAATATGCCAAAGGATAGCTCTGGCTATTGTTAAATATCAAAAACCTGCTTTGCAGTTAATGAGATATACTTTCATCTTCTCCAAAGAATCCTATTTTGTATTTTATATGGTTCATGATAGTAACCTACTTATAAAATGGAAGTGTGATATTTACAGTTGCATCTTTTAATGTCAAGAAGAAAGAGATCCAGCCAAGGAGTGCATTGGTTGGTTTGGTCTATTTGAAGTGAGACCAATGCTGGATCCACTTAAAACTCCTAGAACTGCTAGAGCATTACAATGACTGTGTGTGGCAGTGTGAACATGACCATACATGCTCGACAACTACTTATTTTTTAAATACCCATCCAGACAACATGCAGCATTTTGAAATCTAGCTTGTGTGGTCTAATTATGCAATAATTTTTATACTTTAGGCCCCAATATTATGAGCTTCTCCACAGTTATGGGTCTGCCCACGCATTTCTCAGTGCATGATAAGGCAGACTTAGGGACCAGTTCTGGTAAGTATATAAACATACAATTCAATAGTTACTTAAGTGAGACTTAAGCGTGCACATAACACTAAGACCATGCTTAAGTGTCTGTCTTGAATAGGACCTTTCAGGGTATTCTTTTACTAAGGGCATGCATACAATATGCCATTCAGATTGAAGACCCACAGTCATCTGCATACCAATAATAAACACTATTGTATAAAGGGAAATTATAAAATAGCAATAAGGAAAATCTTGCTCCCTCAAATCTCTGAACACCATCTTTTTAACCATTTATGAACTTAACAGCAAGCATGTAAAAGTTAGCAAGATCAGAGGCTTAGTCTGCAAGATTTCCAAAGGAGATAATCATGCAAGTGTCAAATGACAGGTAAACATATACAAACAAAAATATGAACTTCATTACAAAATCATATAAAATGACAAGAACAATAATTCCTACTTGATGCATTTTTTTTGTAAATTTGATGTATTGTAGTTAAACTAACAACCAACTAACAACACTACTTTAGCAATACAAGACCACTAAATTTATGAGCACAAATAATCTATCATTAATCACAATTTACACCAATTCATGCTTTTTTTCTAGAGAACATTTTCTCCATGCCCATTTTTTCCCCTTCTCAATCCCTCCTTCCAACTGTGCATAGACCTTCTCTATTTATTTATTTATTTTGCTATCTCCATTTCTGTGTTTGCTTAAGCTTTATGTCTCTGTTGCCAATCTGACCAACTCATGCTGAGTGGTGGTATTAGATCATAGCTAGTAATTGTGTGTTATCATCACCATCTATTTTACCTGCATATTGCAGTTCTGCCAGTTGGAACAAGATAAAACATAAGAAGAGTAATTCACAAAAGCATTTTTGAGGTCAAAAATTTGCTAATTAGAAACAGCAAAACAAAACCAGCAGATACTCTTGTGCATGCACAAATGTGTGAAACCCACTGAGAAAAAAGTAAAGACTAGAATGGAACTTAGCCCATAAAAATGGCTTGGAAAAAAAAGAATACTACTGGCAGTCCAAACTTTGTTCACTACTCCATTAATTTTGAGGTAGCAGCAACAGAACTAGTACTTTAGAACAATTTTTTTCATTGAAACAAATATATTACAAAAAAGACAAGGTAGTTTCAGGACTAGTTTCAAGAAAGTTTGTTCCTACTGGACCCTTCAATTCAAGAAAGAAAAACCAAATTTAAGAACACATCCTAATTTCTCATTAAGTATTCTAAATAAAAATAAAACTATACAGCCTATTTCATTCTAATCTGGATTTTTTTTTTTTCACACTTGCGTGTCTTTCCTCATTTTCTACTTGAATTTAAGGACATAACACAGATCACCATTACTACGGCCACTGGTACAGGCCATCACCTCCACATTCATACTTATACACTTTGGATAAGAGGCACAGTGGCCTGTATAAAGAACATTAGAGCTGGACATAAAGATGTCAGAAAACCTGCTAAAAGCATAACTAGGCTATGATTTGTTTCATACTTCAATTTAGCTTAGTGTATTGTGAGGGATAGAACAAAAAATGTGAGGATTAGGTCAAAGAAAGGTAGTTTTTTTTTTTGTTTTTTTTTTTTTTTTGTCAAAGCTACTTGGGCTTTCGAACAAGCCACTTCTTGTAATATATACCTTAACTGTAGTTTATCAATTGCTTTATTGACAAAAACAATTGATTGAACCAAGAACAGCTTCTGTAGCAGAACTCAACAATTAAAAGTCATGTGAAAACAAAACAACGCAAAAAAAATCAGTAATTTTCTCATGCCACTGAATCACAGACATGGGATATAAAAAGGAAAGGGGGCGAAAGGGGGGAGGGGGATCACCAATGCCCCTTGCAGGAGTTTTTTCCAACAATATTTTGGGGTTTTTACTTCCACTTAATTAAATGAAATTTTATTTTTAATTCCCCAAGTAACGTATCTTCCAACACTAGTTACTGACATGATAATGAGCACAAATTGCTTTGCAGGCTTACAGAAAATGCAGCTTGTTCCAACAGTATTTTCTAATTCATCTTTCTTCAAAAGTTCAAAGTGTGGATTGGGAGCAGCTCACACCTGCCCTGTCCATACACAGAAGGAGAAATGGCCTTTCCTCCCCCTCCAGGGAGAACCTCCTGAAGGCTCCTGCAATGCATGGGTCCCTGGGAGCTCAGGGCTCCCCACTAAATCTGGAACACTGCATGTAACAGCCATCAATAGACCAACGTCATCCACAAACTAGTTAGCACTCTTCTAATTTCATTTATACTTGTAGTCTCTGCAATTGGCATGGGAAGCCTGGGCAACAGTTACATGGTATTGGAGTAAGTATTGCCAGCTCATTTCAGTAAGTGCCCGTATTGTAAGAAAATTTACCAATCATTTCATATTCACACCTTCCAGGCTATTCAAGATTTTAGAGACCTCTCATATTTTGTCTTTTCCCAGCTGAAGAATTATATTGTAACAGTCTCTCTTCATAGAATGGCTTGGGTTGGAAGGGACCTCAAAGATATCTAGATCCAACCCCCCTCTTTCATGTAGAAATAATTTTACATCTATCATTCTCATCATTCTTTTTTCTACCCTTTTCCTTTCTACCTTTTCCTTTGTATTCTTTATGACTGGCTTACCATAACACATAGAATAAAAAAGATGTGGGCAAACCTTGAACTGGTACAGGGGTTAAAAATGGCTTTGTGTTTAGATAACTATTTCTTTTCTATATATTTATAATATTGTTTGCCATTTTGACTACTGCTGCAAATAAAGCAAAGTTTTGGAGAGCTATGTACAACAATTCCAGCATCTCCTTCCTGAACAGTAATGGCTAATTTACATCCTGACATTAGGTATGTAGTGTTACAATTGCTTTTTTCCCCCTATGCTTCATTTTACATTTATCTAAAGGAAATTTCATCTGCTGTTTTACTGCCTAGTCCTTCAATACTGTCACTAAGTCATCACAACCTATATTTTGATTTTTCAGAATTCCTTCAATCCTGCAGAGGGACAAAAAAAGATTTCAAAACCATTTTGTGGGAAATTCCCATGAAATATATCTTGTTTCTTAAAAGAATGAGCTGAAACCTGCAGGGCATCTGGGGTTGAGGGAAGGCAACTGACATATTTCTATTCTGTGCATAATTCAACAGAGTGCTAATTCACGCTTGTGGAACCCTTTTTTTCTGCTGTTATTGTTACCTGACAAAATGTCAGCATTTTTCAGTATTAAGCCATTATCAACCTGTACTGGGATCCTGTAAAACGGCTGAAATAAAAAAGGTCTCTTTTTGCATATTTATGCCATCCTGCTCAGAGCACTTCCATTGGCCCCAGTAAATCTCTGCCAAATTTCAATTGACTCTCACGGTGTTCCAGCTGTTAGATAAACTTCCAAGGATATTTTTGTGACAGGTACAAACCTAGACAGGAAATCTCAAGAAGAAATCCTAAATTAATTATATGTCAACATTCAAGCCACAAGAAGGAGCAATTGTCATAAATTTTTGAAAGTTAGAATCCAATTTTAGTTGTAAGTGCAATAAAGTTCACTGACTCAGTTGTGAATCAATGCCAATAAAATAATATGTCACATTCTTTAACAGTTCACTTTGGTTAAACATAGAAGGGAAGAAGCTAAGATTAGTAAACTGTATATTTAAATCACGTAAAAAGACTACAGACACAAACCAATACCACGCCATGGATTTACAAATTACAATTCAGTGTTGCCTAATCTTATCTCACTTTTTTTGAAAACATATACAAACTATAAAGTAAATTTGTACTAAATGAAAACATCTCCACGACCTGAAAATTTGACCGTGTTGCCAACAAAATTTTTCTGCAGCACCACACACCACATATCTCAGCTGTCTTTCTCTATATACACACACACCGGGCACAGTGCATTTGGTTTGCTTTATGAATGCTATTAATGTCAAGTAAGCAAGGGGTTAGAGGGCAAAGAGAGGGAGAGAGTGTTGAAACAGTTCTGGCCACAGAAGACTGCCCACGTTTCTCTGGTTTTAGCATTGCTGCAGATTTCTTGACAGCTTTTCTGGTCCTCTCTGTGACATGTCCTTGCAGAAACTCAGCACGGCAGCCTGAACAGAGAGGTAGATCTGAGTGCTCTGTGGTGGCCACAGGCTGTGCAAGTAGCACAGCCCCCCTGCCCCCCCCCCCCCCCCCCCCCCCAAGTTTGCCAAACGTATTTCTGAGGCAGTGCTGAGCGTGATCAGGCTGGCCGTGCTCCTGATTGTCCTGCCAGGCCCTTCAGCTGTGCTCAGCTGGGAGCAGGGCTCTGATCCACTCCTGGCTGAGCACAGCTGAAAAAGCGAAACCGTGCGCGTCATGTCAGGTACCCTGCAGCAACCCCATGCTCTGGCCTGGTAGGGGGCCCTTTCCAAACCTGCCTGCCTAAATACAAAAGGGAGAGTGTTGAGATACCTGTTGTCTCAGCACAGAGGGTAATGTGTCATGGGGTTAGGGAAGAGAGGAGGGGGAGGACATACATTAAGCTCTGCGAGCTGCATTTCTCAACACAGCTTTGCAGCACGTGCGGGAGATATTTGTGGTCCTCACTCCAGCACCAGGTCTGTGACAAGCCCTGCCAGACAGCAGAGCAGCTCAGCACCGCTCCAAATCCTACAGTGTGGACAGAGACCTTGGGACGTTGCCCGCCAGGTAGGGTGCCAGGGTGAGGAACTGACCGCCGACCACAGCTCACTCCTGCACTTGGCAGAGCTCTGCACCATCAGCCAGAGACTACATAGCCCAGCCACCATTTCTCATGAAAGAAAAGCCCAGGAAGGAGATGCAGTCACTTTGCCCCTGCAGAGGTCATGTGCAGGGGAGCAGGCTAGCAAACCTGCGTCACGGCAGGAAGAGGCACAGTTCGAGAGGGAGGGAAACGTAGCTCAGACTATTGACAGGAGAGGCTAGAAAACAGTCATCTTGCACAATGGGCATGAGTCCACAGGGGAATATTCCATTTATAAACAATATCCTTTTATAAAATGCAGGTAATATTCCCCTTCCTTTACTGAGTGCTTTTTCCTCACAGATGAAAGACATTAAAAGGAGCCATCCAAAGCCCACAGAAGACAGAGTCTTTCACATTACTTAGTGGAGCTATGTCAAAATAGTCCCAGGAAGCGAACACTCAGAGACCCATCTGCAGGCAAAACCTGGCCCTCAGCAAAAGTATGAATATGACAGAAATCCTGCCAGGCACCAGCAAGGAACATGCTGCACTTAGCTGATCACCTTGGTTCTATGTCTCTGAAATAGCATGGATAAATAACTATTTATGTCACCCTGGGAGAACAGGAATGTATGATATGGCTATGTAACCACCTGGACTTTTACACATAAAAAGTGTTTTCACTACTTACGAAAAGCCAGACATGTAAATTACACTACCTTTAGCAGGAAAAAATACGTGCCAAAGACCATGCCTAGGAGCAGAACTCAGGAAGAATGGGGGTATGGTCATGCCCGTTTTGCAGTGTTTTCTTTTACAAGCCTGTTTTACTGCTGAGGTGGTGGAGACTAGTGTTATTGCTTCCTCAGAAAGCCAGTCTCACTGATTTGACTATTGGTCACGAAAAACTTACAAGGTCAGACAATCCTGCAATATTTTAACAAATTCAGGGTTTAAATGTGTTCCCAAGATTTTGGTTATGTCACTTTCAAAGACAGGAAATAATCCCCTTTACAAATGTGTATCGTCTGGGAAACCAGAATGATACAGAAGCAAATCTGGAGATCTGAATTTGATTCCCTTGAAAGTTTACACAAACTGGTTCTCAAAGGATTTATCTACTTTTAGCATTTCCACGTGGACAGATAAAGCTGGCATTAACAGCAAAACTACATCTGTGTATTTAGTATGGAAAAAAAAAGGAAAAGAAAAAGAAAAAAAGGCTTAGCTTGTTTTCTTGGTGCTGAAGACTTTTCATTTTGCAAGAACAAGGAGACACACAGCCACAGCATCCTTCACCATTAGAGGTCCCCTTGAGGCTGATTGTTAGCATTAGAACATTAGCAATCTGTGTATTTATCAAAATGTGGACACTAGAGTGGCTTGAAGTAGTTTCACTTCCTCTTAAATGATAATAAATTGGCAGCGTGAGTGTTGACTGCCTGAAATGCAACTTCATTACTTCAGAGGTTAATGGAGCAACCTCTCTCTGTTGATCTTCCTGTCACCAATGGCTACAAAAGACTCTCTGACACAGTGCAGTTTTCAGGAGAGGCACAAGTATAACAGAGATTAACCACATCAAAAAGAATACTGTCCCGCTCCATTATATTCTGCAAAGCTGGTGTGCAGCAAATCACAAGCGCCAGCAGTGTGATTTGGCTTGCCTGAAAACAAAATCTGCATTAAAAGAGGTGATGATGTTACATTACTGAGACAAATACCTTTCCATCTTAAAAAGAAAATAAGCGAAAGAGAAAAGGAGATTTAAAAAAGAGAGAGAGAAAGGATATAAAAAGAGAAATGAGAAGAAAAAAAGTTAGTAGAGACTAAACAAAATGTGAATACTTTAATTAGGATGTAAAGTATTAGGAGCTACTGACCTTGAGCTATTTTGCACTAGTTCTATAGAATCCCTCTTGTATTTCTTAAGGAAAGCTCCACAGAGATTTAGCCAAACTACTATTCTTTTGAAGGCTGAATTCATGCTTTTGCAGGAGATGAAGACTGACAGAGAAAGAGTAGGAGGTGGCCACTGAGATTCAAAGAGGATTACATTTAATGCTGGTTAAGTGAATAACCCACTGAATGAAAATAGATTCATTTAAGGAAATATGTCTCTTCTTGTTATATGTTACTGCTCTGAAATGCCTGGAAGGTGTGATGATTTTCAATAATTCATAACTCCTGTTGATCACTACCAACATGTGGAATGAACATATGTCCCTTACTACTCTGAATAGAAAACACTGTGCGAGGAAGCAGAATATTGTGCACATCCTATACACAAATAATTGGAAGTCATTTCCAAGAAGGGAGATTAATCCTGTCTTAAAAGTAGCATCCACATTGTCAAAAATGCTAACGTAAGTTCACAAAAATACAAGTTATCTTTTTGTGAATATGTGGATGAAATAAAATTTCTTCTTAGTAGTATTTCATTTTGTTCAATATTTCTTTTCTCTCCAACAGATTAACAGGCTAGTAATGCATAACTAAAAGTACTTCAGACGCACAATTACAGCACTGTAAATGCATGCACATACCAAATAATTACATATGGAGTTGTGCAAACTATTCAGGTGTGTTTCAGGTCACTTTTATCCACCCTCCACTTCCCACCTCTCCTAGTGTTTTGGGATGGTGTTCAGCAAGTCTGACAACATGTCTACAGCAAACATATCAAATTCCTTTGTTGAACTCTTATCTTTTGGAAGTTTCAATTAGAAGTGAATACTTTCGAGCACAAAACACATCAACCTGAATGAAAACATCCTCTTCCTACACAGAGCAGTAGGTACCTGGACTTATTAGAAGGCAATATTGAAAACAAAAAGGTTTTGCTGCTATCTCATAAGAGAAGAAAGCTCCTGGAAATCATGGGGGTAAAGAAGATTGGGTTTTCTTGCTGGGAAATTAAACTGGGTGTGAGAGTCTAGGACGAAACTACTCTCTAAATGCCAGAGCAATGGTCACCTTCCCAGCCTGTTATCTAGGTGGTGTGAACTACAGGACGGGCATTCAGTGTTCAGCTCTGATTCTGTCCCTTTGAAAGCTTGGGCAAGTTGCTTTGTCTCTCTGCATTTAGATTTCTTCAACTGTAAAAACCAAAAGAGAAGATGCTAAACCTGGAGAAGTCCCTTACAACCTATGGATTAAAGTGGGGTATAAATGTTAAGTATTTTTCTGTACTACTATGCCAGTATTAATTCAATTTCTTTAGGCTGAAAAACGTATATAGTGTTACCTGAATTCAGGTTGATACAGGAACCGTGCCTTGCTCTATAACAGAATGAACAGTAGTCCTGAGTGAAAATTTTGAAAAGAAAAAAAAAAAAAAAAAAGAAGTTTTACTTTCACAAAGTATTCAGTCTTTCTCCAATTTAAGATCAAAACATTGGGCCACCAATTTGAAGTTTGCAATAGCTGCTACACAGCTGTAGAAAGATAATCCTTTAATTAATGATTTAAGAAAAGAATTGAAGAAAAAAATTGTAGTTCAATAGTAGCTTGACATCATGAATGTCAGAGAGTTGAGAACATCTCTTCCATAAACATTAAAAATTCAAAATAGTTAATTAAGATGACATTGCCACAGGTTCTGAAAGTCACCATTTATAATACCTCAAAAAGTTATTGCCCCACTGGAAAAAATAAGAGAAAATATAAATTGCATAAAATTATGAAGTGAATATGAAGTGTAAAAGAACTCTTAAACTCCACCTCTCCATACACAGAGTATCAGAATGTGAGCAACAATATGTTCTTCAAAGCTACATTGTTGCAGACAGTAACAACCATATTTCTCTCTGTAGACTCTCGTTTGAAGAAAAACTGATTTTAAAACATAATTAAATATATTTTCGAAACCAACTACTGTTCACTGCATTTTAATGGTATGTGTAGTTTTAAAAAAAAATCTATGATAGATAAAATGATGCCAAATATTTTTCAAATTTCACTATAAGGAAATATTCTGGATCTTTGAAAGAGATGACTTTGTATCCCAAACTTTTTTTATAAAAAAAAATCCTCAATTCTCTCCTAATCAGAACTTTTAACAGCTAAGAGCAGAAATCTTTGAGGCAAACCCATACTAACATATTTTTTAATGATATGCAGACTTTAGAAGGATTTCCTTTGTA
This sequence comes from Anser brachyrhynchus, assembly GCF_964034855.1. Classification (NCBI taxonomy): domain Eukaryota; kingdom Metazoa; phylum Chordata; class Aves; order Anseriformes; family Anatidae; genus Anser; species Anser brachyrhynchus. The sequence goes on from NC_137705.1 coordinate 24,072,552, forward strand.
TAAAGCACACTTTTTTGATCTTTATCTCCATTTGCATGATAGTATTCAACAGAGTGAAGTATTACTGTCATTAGTAAGTAAAAGAGATATCACTTATAATAAACTCAAAGATCATCCATCAGAAATGAAAGAAAAAGAAGATCCCACAAGCATAATAAAACCCTTTTTCTGTTGGATGAAATCTTTTATATGGGATATAATTCTGGCAAAACAGAATTTTTCTATTCACCTTTTCCCTATTGAAAAGCTCTCTTTATCTAACCTTTTCTAAACCACTATTGAAAATTGTATTTTCTGATTCAAACAAAACATTGTTTTTCTTTCTGCCTTGTATGGCTAATAATAAAGACTTGAGGTAAATCTCCCTACAGCTGCTTTCAGTTCATTTTAAGTCAATGAAATCTATATAATCCTGTAATACAGTCAATTGTTTCTTTTCTACTAGGCCTGAAGGGCTGCAAGCTTAGAAAGGGAAGAATTACAGTTTTGCTTTTAAGCACCTATTAATATTTTGCCCCTCCAGCAGTTCTTTTTTCCCCCTTTGAAGCCTTTTTCCCACTAAATTAATGTTTAACAATTAAATCAAGCTGAAGGAGATCTTAAAAGATCTAGACAATTACTGATTGGGTAGAACAACAGGCCTTTAATTTAAATGGGAAACATCTCTGAAATGATGGTATGAGACCCCACAACTAATTACATAATTTTCTGCATCTGAGAAAACATAAGCTGAGAGAATGCAAATAGAGCCACACATGTAATACTGGGAAGAAAAGCTGGAACTTTAACATCTACCTATTATCTTTGAAAATAGAGCAACTTGTAGAGAAACAAGCTTTGTGGTATTAGATATACAAAGCAAAATTGCAACTTTACAAACAAGAAGAAAATCCAAGGGATGGCATCTCTTTTCCAGGCAAAATATTATCAATACCCTGAGAATGGCAATACTAACTCTTTATGTAAACATCATAAGCAGGCCTAAGAGCCCTTTCAAAATTGTATATTCTTTGTATACATAATACACTTTTGTATGCTTGTAAGACAGAAGTGTTCTTAGTTTCCTGCTTTCTCCCTTAGTAATGTGTATATTAGCCTAAAAATATATCCACAGCTGAGTACTAAGATACAATAATGGAGTTTTTCTGTTAGGCCTGAATAAATAGAGATTGCCCGGAATGAAAATCCTTAACTTGAACCCAAAAGCTGGTTAGAGGTCACCTCTGTTATCACATCCTCTGAGCAACAGGTTAGAGCATTGCCTGCCCCTTGCTTCGGACAGTCCTTTAGGAACCGAGACCCACACTGCTCCATAACTTTGTGTCTCTCCAGATCTCACAAATACCTCGACACATGCTTAAGTCCCCAGAAGCTGTTCTTTTTCCCTCCTCACCCAGGAAAACCTCATCTGCTCCAAGCAGCATGACTAGCCTTGTTTCTTAAAAAGAGTCAGACTGAACTAAAGCCAGTGAGAGTTTGGAGCAAATGTTCATTTCCAAGACCTAATTAACAGAGTCAATGACTTTATCCTGCTTCCAGTGTAGTTGCAGAAGCAGCTGAGGGCACAGGCTACAATGTCCAAGAAAATGATGATGGTACCAGCTGAAACCAAATAGGCCCCTAGTGTGAAGCCTCCAAAAATGGACCCACACCTTTTGAGTTTGTCCATCATACGAGTATTAGGGACAGATGCTGAATGAACAAGACTCCTAATTTCCCAATAAGCCCTCTAAAGTATTTCCAAAGAAACCTATTTCCCACTGATTCCAAATATGTAAGGAAACAGCGGTTTTCAAGAGCTATTTTATGTTGCTTCCAATTCAAACATAAAACGGTTGAAATCTCAGGGAACTTTTGTGTGCTGTTTCAATGGTCACCAAACTATAACTCTTTCTCAAACATTTCAGGAATTGCACATTGTTCTCCTGTGAGATTTCTGTTACTTCCTAATACAAGAAAAGCCACAGACTAATGAATTTTAAAAATACATATAAAAAAAATCCCAACAGATTTTCACAATTCAAATATTTGTCTAATTTTTCAGATGGAGTTTTCTTTAATTCAACAGTTTTACTCATCCCCAGATAGAATCAAAGCATGATGTGAGGAAAAAGTATTATTCAATTTTATGAGCCATCGAATCATTTTGAAACACCAAGCATTTCAGCTCACCATGATCTGTTATATAACCGCAACACAAAGTAAAAATTATGATGTTTTTGGCTAGAAATCTGAATTCCATTTTCACAAAAAGAGTCGAGATGACAAACAGACTGCTATGAAGGACAACATTCAGCCAACCAAATACACTCTAGCACTTCCAGGAATTAAGGCTGTCATTCCCATAATAACAAAAAGCATGACTGACAAAAGGAGGTCATGCTTTCTCCTGTTTTTGAGATATATATATAGATATAGATATAAAATCAGGAGTATCTTTAAATGTTTCATTTCACCCTATACATTAACAGCATATTTCCCAATACAGATTGCAACTGATTGATGAATGTGTGCAGCTGAGGCACATGCTCTAAAAAGCCATCAATGCCTTCTTTTTGCCCCCAGAAAGAACAAATAGGTAACAACCTCACATTTGTGTAATCTGTACAACACGTAAAAAATCAACAACACTAGGAATCACTTGTATCTCATGCAACCTCCCCCCCGGGAACATTCTATAGGAACACTTCATTTCTACTCCTAAAATTAATTAAAACCCTAGAGGAAATATACAGGCTGAGGACCAACATAACCATCAGCTCCTTGCCGATGGCTGAGCACAAGCTCTGCACACATTTTCTTTCCACTTTGTCCTCTCTGAGTATCGTCTGCATGTGGGTGGGTGGGACAGATGACAACCTCTGGGGCAGCGTCTGAGCAGCGAAAAAAGCTCCAGTGCAGCTCAGGGACTCCCACAACAGCCGGCATCAGTCTGCTCCAGCATGTGTTAGCGGTAGCTCTTAAATGACAAATCTGAGGTGTGGCTGTAAGTGCACAAGTCTTGCTGAGCAACCAGCACTGACTCTGGCACAGTCTTACATGCTGCCACTTTTTTCTCCTCTGAGTCATCTTGAGTGCCGTCAGGAGCAGCTGTCCTATACATCCAGTAAAAAGCTGGAGATCAGCCCATCCCAGAGACCTCCAGCTCCTTCTGAGGTGTTGGTGGCCTCGTGCAGCCAGACCGCTTGAGAGCTGCTCCCTCGCCCGAGCACAACACGCACCAGGGCACACAGCAGGGCCGCCTGCAGCGCTGCAGGAAGCAGCAGTTGTGGCCAGCTGGTGACTCATGGGACACCATGGGCACATGGGATGGATGCTGCTAGGAAGAAGGATGCCTGCTTGCAGAGCCTAGGACGGCCCGTGGTGAACCCGTGTTGTGCACAAAAGCCTGATCCCACTGAGCAGCTATGCATTAGCTAGCAGCTCCTGTTACAGCGACTATGTATGTAAACTGTGTCCTCACTCTTTCTCCTCCATTTCACACACAAAGTAAATGTGATGAGGACACTGTCCTCTGACACCTTCTGTTTGTGAAATACTACAGAACAAGCAGAGATGTTGCTAACACTTCAAGAATGTGCTGAGCTGGGCGGCAAGTTTACTAAGGATTGTCTGCGAAGGGAAAACCACCCTCCTGGGACAATCTGGAGAGCTCAGTATTAAACACTTTTTAAAAGCTGTGAAAATAGGGTGGGTCAAGAAGGCAGATGAGACAAAAAGTAGGAGAGAGATGAGCAAAGGCACAGGCTTCAGGCCAAAGAATGAACTTTCCTTACTGTGTAATGGCAAAGGTGGAGGGGAGTTGACTGGCAGCAAGCAACAGGCTGCAAGTTTCTGAAGAGGGACCGTGCCCCTCTCTGAAGGCTGTGCTTCTAACCCAGGAAGAATATGGTGCAAGAAGGACACAAAGACATTTCTTTCTTTTGGATTCAGTATATTTCTTGCAATGTCAAAGTTCAGAGTGAGAACTTCTATTTCAGGCTGAAGAAGTACAGTGCAAAGCTTTGGGCTTCAGGAGGGCATGGGGATCTTCCCAATGACTGGCACAAATAGAGGCTAAGCAACTGAGAGCAAGTCTAAGAAATTAGGAGAGCTTGTCTTGAGAAAGCACGTAGGAGCAGAGAGCCAAAGGCAGCCCTGGGTTCTGCTCAAAGTCAGGAAGATTGAGAGAGCACAGCTCCAGTGTGGTGGGACCTAAAGCCAGAGCATGGTGAGCATCCAGCCAGGGGAGCCTGTCCAGAGCTGTGACACCTCGTAACAAATAAATAGCAAGCAAAGATATACCAGTGACAACAATCAGCTTTAGAAGTTAACAGGAGAAGCCTGGAAAGTGTAAAACCTATTTGTGTTGCTAGGCAAAAGCAGTGAACCTAATGCTAGAGTAATGCTGTGTCAAGTAGAGTTTTGTGCAGAGGAATTTGAAGACCAGAAAACAAGGAAGATGAATTGTTATTTAAATTTCCAGATTTGGATCCTTCCCATAAGCCTGACAATGAAAATTAATAATACAGATTCATGACATTTGTAATAAAAAGAAAGAGGCCAATATTATGTTCTCAACAAACATTAGCTAACGGGCATGGGGAGGTTTAAACTATCACCATTCAGAGCCGTGATGATGAGTGAAAAGTGACACAGGAAATTCAGGGACTGTTTTTAATCACCCTTGCATAGCTGTTAAAGGCACAATAAAATGGCAACAGGACATTATAAATAGAGCATGTAAAAGAGCCTTCTGTGACAGGAAGAACTGTTACAGACTCCCTTATTAGACAGGTTGGCTTAAGCATTCACTCTGTCACCTTCCTCAGTTGGTCAAACGCTTTGTCCCATTTGAAAGATAACTGAGCTTGTTCAGCTTGGTTTGGCCCACCTTTGGTTTAATATAAAAAAGGGCAATTTATCAGAGTGTTAGTTTAAAAAGCAAACCAAGTAACAACACAAATGTGTTAAAAAATTTTCAGCTTCTCAGAAAGGATGCCAGCTTGTTTTAAAATATTCACACAGATTAAAATACAATATAAACAATCTGGAATACTTGGAAAAAATGTAGAAAATAAACCTTTCTTCCCACAAAGATGCTGGGAGAAGATGGAGCTTTCTGGTGATTTCAAAACAGAAAATCAGAACTGAATCTTGCACATCTGTCTGCAAATCAGTTCACAAACATTGCACAGCATTGTCTTTTGGCCTAATTTTGAAATATCTTAATATCAGTAATTCCCACAAAAGTCAGGAACATACAACTCGTGAAAAAAATCTGAACATTTATGTCATTTATCAGGAACAAATGATAATCAGTACACTTAGTCCTGAAATGTAGCATGCAGGCATATTAAATTCTAGATGCTACTCACAATTTGTGGTTTCAGAAAAGACCAAGCTCACTAAAAAAAAAAAAAAAAAATCAAGACAAATATTTCCAGTTTTTGAAAAATTCAGTTTGGATCCTTATTTCACTTCTAGTTATGAAACATAATATTGATCATAAAATCAAAAATCATTCAGAGTGAGCACTGAAAATTTAAAAATTTGCTTCCAGCATTTCTTTCTTTTTGCTCTTTCATCACAGCTGTTCACACATTTATTTTAGGTGTATTGAAGGCAGGTAGAGGAAAAGAAAATGGAGTCTCCTTCTGATGACTTGTTAGCAACTCTTTGTAATCGTACAACATACAATGTGAAATTCATAAAAAGGAATATGGGTGCTCATGTCACTAAAATTTCTTATTCATCCTCCCTTTCCCCAAATGTGTTGTGTGTTCAGCTAATCTCACTTCTAATCCTCAGAAACATTTAAATTAATGAAAAGAAGGTCCTTAAAGAGAAAGATCATTTCCCTTAAGGTGAGGCATAACTGAAGTATTCTACGGAAATACTATCTGTATCACACAACGACAAAGAGCTGGGCATTTTTACTTATATTCTTCTTCCAAAACAGAGCAGAATATCAATAATTAAGAACAAGCAATGTTTTGAGGGAGTCACCCAACAGAATAAGAAAAATAAGTTGAATAACAAACAGCACACTAGAATGTTGAGAGGGAAATCAAGCAGTAAATAAATAAATATTAGGTTCAAGCATACACTTAATACATATTGGCATTCTTCACTCATACCTGACTCCATTATGACACAGATTACCTTTCCTTTACCCTTCCCACTCTGGAAATGTAATTAATGGTATGGATGAGAGATGCCCACCAGGCACAATGAGACATGCAAAGGATGTACAGGAGGAATACTCCACTCTTTGTAGTAAATCATCCCAGTTTCTGTAAACAAACGAGAGGGCAAATAAGAAGTTCACATACAAGTCAACCACATCGCACTTCTGCAAACAGACGTGCCTCACCAGGAGGCAATCGTCTGTGGAGGAGACCAAACCTTCAATATATGTAATTTCCTAAGATGAAAAAGAAACAAGCAGCAATGAATCTTACTATTATTTTTAGTTTTTTCAAGCTAAGCATTTCTGTTCTATTGCAAAGTACTACATTCTCATGGCTTAGGGTAGCTTCAGACATGCTTTAAAATGATGCCACTACTTCCATACCTTTTCCATTTTACTGTATTCAACTGTTCGTAAAGGAAAAAAGGAAAGGAAAAGAATTTGAAAGTCTTTACCCTCACAAAGTACCTCCTTATATAAAAGCTGTCTCTGAAATAATTAAGATTGCTCAGTGCTAACCTAGAAAAGGATTGCACAACTTCAAGAAATAACACCTCCCCCCAGACATAAGGATATGGCAAATGACAGGATGTCAAAAGCAAAAGGAGGGAGACACCTGGAAATTAATTCTATCATCTGCTCACTGCTCACCCACTCATGTCACATGGGGCTGAAGAATGAGGGACCTCATCTCAGTGGGGTGGTGAAAGGATCAGAGAGAAGAACAAAGAAGCAGCTGATCATAACAGTTGCAATTGAGAATTGGAAGGGAAAAACAGAAGGAAAAATTAAAAGCTGAATTTAAATAAAGACATGGAGAAACGCCAAGGTAGAAGAGAGAAAATACCCTGGGCGATTGAAGAGAGGAGACTGCGTTAGAAGAAAAACAGAGTTTAACCCAGTGTGTTAAACAAAGGCAGACTGCATAATTTGTTCATGAAGGTCCCACTGTGTCGAGGTACATTCAAAGAGGGCTGATGGATGTCACTGCCATTTCTGAACCTGCACAGAAACCTCTCCAGTTCTGGAAGAGGAAGAAGGCAGGTACAGGCATGAGTGATAGCCACCATCCTTGCTGAACTCCACTGGAAGTCTGCCAAAAAGTGAACGCTGTTGAGGGTTAATTAAACCATGAGCAAATTACCATTGCTGAGCAAATCCAAATCCTTCCCTCTTCTCTGTGCTTGAGAAACTGAAAGAGGGAAAACTGAAGGGCAGAAGCTCTGATCACCCTGAAGACAGCTTTGTGGCTCCAGAGGATCCCCTATGAGCTCTGCAGAGCTCACTACTCATTTCACAAGGGAAAACCACTCCTGCTGCATTACAAGCAAAACCACAAATAAATAAATAAATAAGAGAAGTAACCTACAAGGAAACTTTCCATATTTCTTGTGGGCTTTTTTTCTGTAGGAGTCAGCAGCTCTGAGACACAAATATTTGGTTCTAAAGTCTGCAAAGTTCACCTGACAATGTGCCTTTAATGGAGAAGGGCCGTGTATGTGGGAATCTACCCTTTAAAAAGTATTTGTATTCTTATCAAGGCACATTTGCCTTCCCTCCTCGGGAGAAGGTACACTTATCAGAGTAAAATGACAGCTTGCTTGTTCAAGCATCTACATGGTTTTAATAAGTAGCTACTTAAATGGTGCAAAAATATGGTTTAACCCTAGGGACACTGACCCAAGGGCTACAGTAATTTACAGACTTTCTAATTACAGAAAGTATTCTTTTCCTTTTTGCATTGCACTTGGACTCTTTCTTTTATTGCTAACTCCATATCCTTTCCCACTGCTCCCTGACAGAGCTTGGGTGATCGTGGGAATTGACAGAGGGATCCGTCCATTACCCTCACACATCAAAGAAAAGGGTCTATTTAGACTATTTAAAACCCACGCAAATAAAATGTAGGGAAATATGGAAAATCTTATGTGGAAAAGTTCTTTACATAATTTTTATTTTTCTAGAACAGTGGGAAAGGGAACCTGAGCTAAAATGGGGCCTACAGCTAGAGGTATATATATACCCCTAGTTAAAAGTCAAAATCCTGGCCTTTCAAGTATGTGTCAATAACTACTGTAAATGTTTATGAGAGGGAAAATAGAATTTCTCATCTAATTTAAGCCATGCCAGAAACATATTTGTGTTGTCTGCCATGATACAGAAACTGTATCAACCACAGCCTGATCACATTAAAATTTTAGTTACAAAGTCCTATGAAATTATGAACAAAGACTTTGGATTTTTCTTCACAAAGTCCAACGTAAGACACACATTACAGTGTTTAAAGAACTCTTGCTGTTTATGGAAGGGGATTCATTAAAATACTTCCAAAATATGAATTCTATATCTTTCATATAACATTTGCAAGATCTGCTCTAAGTGTGTGTTTCTCAGTGCTGGCAATATTACAACAGAATTGGAAAAGGAAAAAGCCAGAAGTAATCTCTGTCCAATTAATAAAAATCTTTTCAACTATCAGGACAAACTAAAAATACATTGCCTGGATGAGGAAGGATAGCTTTGAGGTAAAAATAGCACAAGCAAGGAATATTTAAGACAAAACAAAAAATCCCAAATCATTCTCAAGAAACTGTGCAGAGCTTTAATATTTATAACCTCCTTTCCCAAGCAGAGCTTTAAAACACAAAGAGGACATGAAACTGATAACAAAGAAAAGGCACCAAGCATGTACAAAATAGAAAGAACTTCTGCATTCCTTCTGTGAACATGGAAGTCCTCCCTCTGAAGCAATTTATCTTGGTTGATGAGGGATAAGTGGGTGTGCCCAAGCCAAAACTTGTCAGACAAAGACATGTTTGTTTGCTTATTATTTATCTTAAAGTCAGCAGCACAATACATTGCCATGCTTATGTGAGCCTTTTCAGATTTTCACTGTTCAGTGGGACTGAGAGGGAGAGGAATATTTATTCCAAAGGGAGGACAGATCTGTAACTAACTCTATTGTTATCATAAATTTGTATTATAAATAGTATTTGAAATGGCTGTATAAGCATACTGGAAAACATTCTAGGCAGATAAGACAAATAAAGACTGGAAAAAAACCCAGAAAAGACAGAGAGGTGAAGCAGGATGTTCTACCTCTTACAGCAGAATAATGGCCCATTCACTGCCAGAACTGTTAGACTACATAGCCTCACTCCCTGCAATGCAGTTCTTCCCCAAATGTAGGTTCTTAATTTAACATAAATTAGTCACTTAGAACACAGTCCAGTTAAAAATTAAGGCCTAACTTTAAGAAAAACTTTCTTATTTTATATTTTTAATTCTAGTCTTGCATACATGAAAATCTGTTGTTGTGACAATCTGAAAGCTAGTTATTATCCAAAATTAAGAGATTCAGGAGCATGACAGCAGCAAACACTGCTTAGGGAGAAGTTATCACCAGTAGGAAAATGTAATGGATAAACTAACATATTTTTATTTTCTATTGTCCACAGCTCCAAATGGACAACAATTGACTTTGAAAGCTGCATTCCTAGCAAGATTAAACAGAGTACAATGAACTTTGTTTAGAACAATGTTAAAGAAGATCTCTGGAAGACAGAGAGTCGATGCTTTACTTCAAAGATAGGTATGGAAATTTATTCTGACAAAACAAAACAATATCAAGTGAAAAATCAGAAAAAAAAATGGTCTTCAATCTCTGCTAATCAACACTGCTTTTTTTGAAAATGACAGTCCAGGAATTCCATCATCAGGAATTCTTTGCAGATAAATTACATGTTAAATGATTGGTTCAAATCAATTTATTCATGCCACGTTTGGATTATTCATGCATTATATCTGATATTATTTTATATTTTTAACTGTAGTTTGTTTTAAAACGCAATGGGCATGGAATTAATGCAGTGGATATAAATTCTTCATTCTATTTTACATATTCACAATTTCAATGTAAAACTTTTTCGCCTGGGGAAGTTTTGAAATTCTGAAGTGTTGCTACACAATGCTGGGTTAGGTTCTGCATTGCATATTCATTTGATTGATTGACAACAAGAAGAAAATATTGCCATGTTAATCCTTTTTCTTGATTAAACTTGATTAATTTTAGTTACATTTATAATCTTATTAATCTCTTGGGATTACCAGTTCTAGGCTACGTAAGCTAAAATGTATTATCTGATGCAATCATTTGATGAAAACAAAGGGCTGAATGATTACTATGGAAAATGAGCGTTCAGTACCTCAGGGGATGAGAGGCTATCAAGGGGATAGCAAGACACTGTTTTTTATCCAAATCTTAACAGTTACATAATATTTACTGTTACCCACCCATATACTAAAAAACACATAATACAGATGGTATTCCTAACATGAATATGTCTCACTGTTAGAACAGCCCACAGTGATTTTATTTATTTACAAAAATGAACTGAAGAAAGAAGATACCAATTTCACTTACGTAACTCTTAATCAAGATCTAGAGTTTGCCTTAGGCCATATGAGTTTTAGAAGACTTGTACCCTCCCACATATTAGTGTATGCCACATCCTACCAACCCCAGAATTTTAGTCATGTTATTTTTGACAGAATGCTATTGTTTTTGTGTGTTTGTGTGTTTTGTTGTTGTTGGTGGTGGTTGTTTTAAAGAAAATCGCGAAGAGGGAAAATGAGAACACTTGGAACTCTATGGTAATATATGGCACTTGATAGTTTGTCAATGTCCTATGTGTTACTCCAGATGCTATTGTGTTAGATAGAGGGATTGGGCTGCAGATGTGATGCCAGCACTAATTTGCTATGTCCTGATGGCTGAGTGAGAACCCACAGAGAGGAGTGAGATCAATGCCTTTTCACAGCAAGATGTAGCGAGAAGCTTCTGCCCAAAAATGATCTTATAAGGAATGTATCATTTTCTCTTCAATCTCACAAGTTTCAGAAGAAACAACTGCACCAAATATTCTTTTTCTTACAATCCCTTTGATTGTGCATCCAATCAGTTCAATCTTACAAAAGATTCAAATTAGCTAAGATAATTATAAGAAGCTTTTCTATTTTTAGCAGTAGATCAATAGCAGAACATTCAAGGTGAAATGCATACTCTCTCATGAAATGACACGACATTTATCTTTTAAGCAGAGAGTGACTAAATGTCACAAACTAAATGTAATTAAGCAGCCAACCCCAGCAGCAGCCAGGTCAAAATGAAATCTTGTACAGTCTGCAAAGCAACAAGTTGTAGTTTTCTATAGGTATTAGTCCTAAAGTAGAGAAATCCTGGAAAATGACAACTTTTCACAAGATTCAAATAAAATGCAAAGCATTCATAAATATGGGTTTAAGCTCCTTAAAATATAATGCTGTAAATCTTATTACAGACTTCAGATGTAATTTTTCTGCTGTTTGTCTCATAACACTGTACCTCTTAACTTTATATGGTTACAAAGAGTATTAATTTTGCTTTAGTCCTTTGTTTTCTATTACTAATGAAGACCAGACTTGTTTGTTCATTTTCTTTCAAGCACTTCTGTTTCTTATAGCATAAGTTCATACAGATGTAATATAGAAAATCAATATAAAAACCTACACGGTTCAGGTAAAGTCCAAAAATGTGGACAATTTAAGAACAATCTGAAGCTTCTGAGATCATCCATTCCTCTGATATTCCCTCTTGCATTTCTCTCCCTCTGTAATTTCTTTTTATTTCAAACTAAGAGAAATCTTTCCCTTCTCTTAACTTCATATGCTTTCCTCTCTGATTCCATTTTTCCCTTTCCTGCATATCACAGCTTACCAGTCCATCTTCATCAAAGGTCATCTTGTTGACAAGGATCTACATCTCTAGAGACGACCACCGGATCCTCCTATCAGCTGAAGGGGCAGAGCCTTGTTTTTATAAACAGTTTTACCGGTATGAACATGTGGGTGTATGCAGATTTCCCACTTAACAAACCTAGAACATCAGGTAATAGAAATACTTTCTTTTGAACACAGCATCACTTAATAGGGCTCAGAGTATAGGTTTATACATTTTATATGTATATATAAAGATTTTGGAAAGTCACTTGACACTTAAATATACATACATATATATATAACACATAAATATTAATTCAAATGATGTTGTATTGCTAGACCCTAACCTGTGCTGTAATCCCAAACATAACAGCATTATGAAAAAAAGACCAGGTTATCTAATACATTAATAACAAAAACAAGAGTAAACAGTCTCATAATTAATCCTCACAAATGAGTGAATTAAAAATGTGAAATTTAAGCAAAATACAAATTTTGGTACTCTATTCTGATGCAGAAACTAAGAAGAGATCCATAACAGAAGTAGGAGATATATAATTTGCCTTTACAATATTCCTTTACATTAGCTAATTATAATTCCATTTAAAAGAAGGAATACTGCTTAAATTAGAATTTTCATGAAAACAGTTCCTTTCATTGTATTTTTCAGACAACACAGGGCCCTCTGACCTGTAATTTCCTGGGCTACAGCTTATGTACATATTAATGAAGACATAATAACTCTGACTTCTAATGGGCAAAAACTTTCCTCAACTTAATAAAACAAAAGTTGGTAACTTTTCCCATATAGCTTCAATACCTGAAAGTTTCTTACATATATATATATATATAAAAATATATATATATATTTTATGTCTCATACAGTTGTGTAATGCAGGATGAAATAAATTCAAGCATTAATATAGCTCTTTAAGTAGACCTTCATATATTCTTTCTGGCTTCATCTTTCCTTCCCCTCTAAATATATAATATTCTAAGGAGCATACAACTATGCTTATATATGCACTCAGTACTAATAAGTTTAAAGTTGGAAATGATGGTGATGTGATAGCAAATGAATGTTGGCAAGATGTCAAATGTCCGGTGTAAAATTTTATGAGCATGCACATTCCAATGCAATGTGGACACAAGCCATCCACTGTAGTTCGTTTTGGCAGAAATATTGCAAAAATATAATTTTAGCATATATTACAATTCACTTATGGATGCTTAAAAACACATTTATCAACCTCCCAAGAAAGGTCAAAGAAACACATGGGTACACCATATCCAACAGGAACTGATGTATTAGAAAAGACTAGTTGAAAACTGACAAAGATAGATGCATCAAAGCTATTACATAAGTTTCTTAGTGCTGACTGGGCTAAATGAGAATACAAGTCTGACAGAAGAGAAAATGTAAGTGAGCATGGCTATGCTGATTTTAGTGGGACTATAGGTATTTAATCCAAGTGGCTATCAAGCAAATAATTTGCAAAAGTATTAAAATCTTTTCTACAAACATTAAATGTAAGAGATTTGATGCTTTTTGATGGTACTTAAGTATGGCCATGGTTATAATCACATTTTTTCATGGAATAACCCAATGGTTTAATCTGGCCAATAAAAAGATTGAGATTACAGTTGGTTGTATGTGTTGGATTATGGGCAGAAAGTGGAAATTTGTTCTTGTAGTGGAAGAGCTATTTCTTAACAAAGGTGGGACAGAGAAACTGTGAAGAGACAGACAGAATGAAATATACCTTGTGGCTTTACAGCAGCACTGCACATGGGCACAAGCAGCAGTAACAACAACACAAACTTTGGGGCAGGACAGAGCAGCTGTGATTTTCAGAATCCACCAAACAGAAAACTACATTTATGTGATGTCTGAGTGAGAGTAATTGATGCCAGAGGGGTTTCTCAGTGTGTACAGCAGCACCCAGCTCTCAGCTCAGCAAGTGTCAAGAGGTGCTATGCTGATACAGCATTTTCTGCCAGCAGGTTGGTGTGTGGTCAGGCACTTCTGAACCTCTATGAACCAAATCTCTTTGCACCAGTGACTTAATTAGAGAATGACACTCAAATATGCCTTTAAAATATCTTTATAAATCCACTAAAGCCTACTATGTATAATATAAGCAAAATAGAGTCAATACATAATAGCAGAAGCAAAGCAAGTGTACTACAGTGTTGAAAATTTTGTTAAAATCGCTTGAGCTGATTGGTTTTGAAAATAAGACATCTTTACATTACCCGATTTCAGTGATCGTTGGAAATTAGAATTGGGATGTAAATATTCAGTATTATAATAATTCTTATTTAAACAATCAATTCAAGTTCAGTAATGGAAACATGACTTTGCCAAATTGAGAATAATCCTGTCATACGCAGTATTTCTTCATCTCTTCAAAAGTACATTCATTAATTAGCTTGCAAAAGATGCCTAGCACCTGGATTAATTGCCCTCTTGTGAGGGCAAAAATCATATCACACATACAGAGAGCATATGGTATCTGCCACTAGTGAATCCTTAATACTAGGCAAAATCAAATACCCAACATCCTCCACTCCTCCACTGATCTTTGCGTGGCCAGCATTATCTCCCCAGGAATAGGAATGATCGGCTCACAAAAAATGGTAAAAGCAAAGATGCTTAACACTTATTTGGACTGGAGAAGCCACAAGAAGTTAATGAAACATCCTACTGGATCATAAACCCAAAATATCTCTATCATAAACATTTGCTTGTCCATAAGATTAGCCTCAGGCAGAAGTTAATAAAGACCACCTCTAAACGTGGAGGGAAAATACTAAAGTAACACTGATTGTCAAAGGTGCCCTGGGAATGCTGCCCAAGACACTTAAGAACCACCTCAATGACTTTTTCATTAGTCTCCAGAGTTTCCAAAAGTCTAGACTTACTATCTTGAAAATGTCAGTATCAGACAAATTTACAGTGAGAAGCAAAGTTCATGAGATAACTGGGGTGGGGAAAAGGGGATGTTGGGGGAGAGGGTGAGAGAGATAGTAAGTCTAGACTTTATTTGAATATATCTTCCATTTTGTGACAACATCTTGACTTCTAAGCATCTGGTTGATCTTGAGCTCATGAGGAAATAAATTCAGTTCATAGACAATGACATCAGTTCATTTGATTATGATACAAATTAATAAAATCAACATTGATTTTATCCAATTAGACTAGCTAAAGACCAAGGATTCATCATGATGCACATATAGCTAAGTCATACCTCAAAAAAACTTATCAATTCAAAGTTGCAAACAAGAATTTAAGATGGGATCATTCAGAATTGAATACGATGATAAACTAATATAGTTTTCTCCTGTTGTTCCTTCAGTGAAAGTTTTACACTTGGGACTAAAAATAAGGTAGATGACAGTCCTGCACAAGGCCTCCTTCCATTCTTACCATTCTTCAGTCCTTAATTCATGGTTGTATTAAACTTTAACTACATTGTACATGCTGGTTCTTATGCAGCCTGAAAGCCATCTCCTGATGAACAGGGTGACCAGAATGAGCTTCCAAACCTGTCTGATTAAACAAAGGACAAAGGTAGACCTGACATTAAAGGACCAAAAAGTCCTCTTTGATTATAATTAACTAATCAGCATCTGGAAAAGGCATTGGGAAGCATAATGTGATAAAGCTCAAAAGTTAATATGTTTGCAGAAGAATAATCCTTATGCTTTAGACAGGAAATACTCAACTCAGAATAAAGTTTAATGAGGGCAAAATAAAGCCTAGGCATGTGGAAATGCTCCTCTTTGAGGATATTCTTTATACCAATTACTCTTCAAAGGTATTGCATTAATGTTTTTGGCAAAAGATTACAATTAAATTAGATGAATAGTTTCCAATGTTTTTGCATCTAATGTGTTCAAAAATGTTCTTTTGCTGATATTTTTAATCTGTCATGCTTGTATTTTATTTTGGCAACTTATATAGATACTGATTTCAATTATGTTAAAAATTTAAAAACGTCTCAGCCTATTGGTCCACTTTGTGACAGGTCAATTAACTGTTTTGTTGTTTTGTGGTTGTTTTGTTTGTTTGTTCAGGACTATTGCATGGGGAGAAAAAATGTCAATAAGTTCCTAGTTCTTTCTTATTTCTTACAAAGAGGCTTATTTTCTTATTTTTGTTATTACAAATTTTCCCCTTAAGGATTAACCAGTATCTTGAATTATACGTATACATTCTCTTTTAATTTCATTCCAAATACTCCTTTGCTTTGTTGTGCTTCTGGTATTAGCACAGTAAAAAACTAATACAACACAGTAATTCCCTGATAAACCTAAATGTTAGGACAAAAAGGAGAACATTTTCTGAGCAGCAAGGGCACAATGTAGAGGCATATATGAGATGGGATATTTGTCAGTGGGATTATATATTTAATTTACCACATATGCCCTTGAAAATTTCACCCTTTTTTTTTCTGCACAAATTTAAATAATAGCAATAAACCATTTTATTTTCTCTAGATAAAGTCATCCCTTTTCTCAGAAAATCTGCTTAATCTGGTGATAAAGATTACCTTGAAAAGATCTGATCTGGAAGATGAAATGCACATCAAAATAATGATCTGTCTCAATGCTCTTAAGTGTCAAGAGCAATGCTTGATATCTCCTATTGCATGCATTCATATAAATGGCAGGCTTTGGATTCCTCTTTGTCTTACACCTTTTCATATACTCCTCGTACCATTTTGTGAGGCTTTGTAAGACTCAGGAATTCAGCCTATTGTCTGACTGGTATTCACAGACTCCTGATTTTGTCCCCAGAATGTTTCCATACTCAGTAGAGCTAGCTAAAAGGTCTTGCAAACCACTTTTGGGTCACAGAAAGCAATCTGAGGATGCAAGTGGTAGTTGTGGGCAGTTCGGAATTGGATATTTATTCAAAGCCTTTTTTCTTTTTTAAATATTTTCCAGAAGAGCTGGAAAAAAATCTTTTTGTTTGTAAGGATGCCAAGCAAGGGACAGCCTGGGCATGGAGAAAGCAGCCTCTGACAAGAGGTGCTGATGTAACGATCCCTGCATCTTAGCTACCTTATGGTTTAGCTCAGGAAGACGTTTATCCCTTCCATATTATCAAGACTTTGAATGAAATAACAGCCTTAAAGAAGTAGGTTGATTTGGTTATTTTTTGGAGAAAAAAAAAAAATGTTTATAGTAAGAATAAGTCACCACTTTAAACTTCATTTTAAAAACACTAAGGTGAACAGATAGGACTTTCTTATTATTCTAAGATTTCTTTTTTTTTTTCTTTTTTTTTTTCTAGACATGAATGTTAACTAACCAATATATTTAGAAAACAGCAATATGAAAGGCATGTTACTGGCAGATCAGAACTACTGCACCAGCATCTTGCTGGATTTAGCCTAATAGTCTTCCCTTGCTAGATCCGAGCTTCTCTGAACCACAGTTCTCTCCTTTTTGTGTTTCCTCAATTCACTATTTTAACCTTTTTCTAAGTTCATACTTTCACTGCTTTGGCCTCCAGTAACAGTATTACACCTTAATTTTTTATGTATTATAATTGCTTTATATTTTAGGAGATTTGCTAAAACGAAGAGGGACAAGATCACCACGATGACAACAGAAAACACCTTTCCTTTGTTACCTAGGCTGTTATGAAGAATTTAGATATAAGTTTATGTATATAATTAGCATTTTATTCCTGGATATAATTTCTGTTGTGCTGTTCTCCCTGGAATAATACAAAAATAAAATAGATGTCCTGTGACAACCACCAATAGAAAGGAAAAAATGTGTACCTCTCTTTTGTATAACAATATATTAGATTAGGAAAACAAGATGGATTTGAGTGCAAACAATGTAGCTGTTCTACTCAAACACCACCATAAATCTGACTCAGCTTAAGTGCTTTGTTCAGAGTTAGTATAAGGAGCCATTACCGTAATTCTCCTACCCTCTTTTTCCATCACACTGTTCCAGCACTGAAGACCCATCAGTCATTCCCACGCTTTGAAGTGCATCCTCAGCCATTTACCTTTTTTACTTACATGATTTGTATGGATGCTTTTTTTTTTTTTTTAAGCCACTTGAATGATCACATGTGCTAGTCCAAAAAATATGAGTGGAGGCAGCATTTGTGCAGCAAGGTGTCTTAGCTTGCTGCTTGCAGTTATGGAGCATTCCAGGCTGCATGTGGAGCATTCAGCAACTAGCATGCAGCCTTTTATGGTGAGATACAGGCCTACTAGTAATGACAGCAGTAAAAAAATGACAACGCAGAATGCCTTTTATAATGTGGTTAATTCACTGCAGACTACAAAGCATATGGATATGAAAAAAAAAGAAAAAATTATATGTTGCATATACTACTAACAGCTCTTGTATTAAATACAACAACATAGTTTAAAAATAGATATTCTAGTTTTAAATAAGCCTAGACATTTCAACACAAAGGTCTTCCAGTAATATTGCCACTAATTGAGAAGAAAAGTTTATTGGGGTGAAAGCTTATCCTTAATTTTTGTGAAATGATCATAAGTCATATCATCAATGCCTGTTCCTGCTCTTCATACTTCTTTCAATACAGTCTTTTGCTTCTACCTAAAGCAGAGGAGTCAAACAACATTCCTGTTTAATCACTGCAGCCCCCATGTCCCTAATATCGATTCCTGGGATCTGGAGTAACCAGAAGCTGGAGCTCTGCAAGTCACATTTTGCTCATAGGTTGAGGCTTTTGTGATGCAAAATATTTCAAATATTAATCCTAAATTCGATTTTCAGGATACCGAAGAACTTTCTGTTCAAAGCATATTGTCCTATTATAGAAAAACGGAGGGAAGCATATAAAAATCTTTTTTTTCTTTTTTTCTGAAAGCAGCCTCTCTTATGCAAGTATAATTTCAAAATAGCAGTTGAATTGCAAGTACAATTTCTGTTCCTTGCACCTCTAAGTGGAATTGACTGAGGATACAAAAAAAAAAAAAAGTACCTGCTTATTCTCTAAGGGAAAAGACTATTTAGAGTAAGTGTATGCTTACAATTATGGTAATGCTTAGAAAGTTCAGTTATGAAAGGGTTTAGGTTTGTTTATATATATATATATATATATAAATTACAGAGTAATCTAATGAATTGTATTGAAAAGGTGTGATTTTTGCATTCACATCACATTGCTTCTTCTCTTTTCACAAAATCTCATAAGTATAATGAAGATAGATCAAGTTTCACAGAGAAAAATTATCCTAAGGAAAAAAAAAAGCAGAATTCCCTTCCACCACTACTCTTCCTGCTTTTCTCATACATTCACAAGAGAAAGACTGGGGAAACGTCAGCTGTACAGAGAAGAAAGAAATTAGGTCCAAACATGAGCCTTCATGCTATGAGTAGCTATGAGTAGAGTACATTTGAGAAATGGAGCTTTGTATTTGCCTTTGCATTTGTCAGTAAAAATATGGCCCTATCTAAATTCACAGAAATTGTAAAACACACTGTAATTAATCTTTAATTTTTACTCATCTTCTGAATTTTGATTTCATATGCAGAAGAATAAAGATTACCTGTCAAAATAAAATGCTACAAGAATGAAATATACAGCATGTACTGTGGGAAAGTACTTGGTTTACTTACAGATGCAGCAGCTGGTGTGCACTACTGAAAAGTGATTAATTTAATCACCCAGAAAAATAAGAGTTTATGGCATATTTTAAGCAAACATCTTGAGTTTTTCACATGCTTAGCATTCAGTATTTAATTTAATATTCATAAGCCTCCACTGAAAATTAGCACTTCCTGTATTAGAAAAGGTTAAAATTTAACTTTCCTTCCCATTCAATGCAATATACTATTACACAGCAAGGAAATCAAGATGACTTTTTAAATCCAGCTTCAAGTATCTACACATTCCACATTAAGCTGCAATGCTTAATTTAATATCTGTACAGCTCTGGTAAACATTTTAAACAATAGACTGTGTAACCTAAGGGACAAAGCCACAGTATTCAGAAGGTGATATAATAGGTTTGAAGGATGACTGTGCACTTGAGATGAGGCAGAAAAACCAAAGGCAAGGAAATATTTACTACAATTGCCAGAAAATAATGCAGTCACTATGTGAGCACACCCTCTGGCACTCTCTTCTGTCAGGACAGGAGAGAAGTCTACAGTACTGTCATGGTCCACAGGCTACAAATGTTCCCAATGTAGCTTTGTATTCAAAGCTTTTTGACAAAAAAGGTCAACAGCTGTGGTTCACTGAAAGTCTGGGGGCAATAATTCTATGTTTTAATGACATAAATGACAATAGTTTTTCAACAAGAGAAAGAACAGGGAGAGAAGAGAGACAGCAAAAAATGGAAAATAAAATCAGTCTTATTTCATTTCCTTTCTACATTACTAGTTGGAATAAAATGTAAAATATCATTCCAAATTCCCTCAAGAGCTTCAAATCATTTCTCAAAATGAAAGGCGTTAATTACCTGCAGCAGTTATGTTCATATAATGTAGCTGAAGATTTCACTTAGTCTGTCTTAATGTCTTCATAGCTGTTATTGGTTTTCTATTTGGGGAGTGAAGGAAGGGCATGAATATTATTAAGAGAATCAATCCCAAATTTGCAAACAAAATCTCATCAAGAACAGAAGGAAATAAGATCATTAATATCATACTTCTGCATACATTTAAAATGCCGTTGCTAAATACTGGCACTAATACCAAAAAATAAATAAAAATCTGCAAATACAGCAGACATGACACTGCAAACTGCATCCAGCACAACCAGGAACAATGTAAAAAGCAGTGTCTGGGGAAAACAAATGTTTCCTAGATGATATTAACATTACCATTTAGGATGAGCCAAAAAATATCCTTCTTCAGGTTCAACTAACCAGCTTGGGAAAATGTAACATCAAAATACTTACTAGATCCAGATGTTAAGAACCTTAAAAAAAAAAAAAAAACTTCTAATCTTTCCTTCTACACTTATTCTACTGTTCTTCCACCATTCCTACCATTTCATGATGTGTTTGTGATTTTTCACAGGGCCCCAAAAGGTTCAGCTCAGCTAGGGAACCAATGGAATAACTTTCAGCTCTCTTGTTCTCCATAATCTCTTTTATCCCCCAGAACATGCCTTCCACCACTTACCATGCATGTTGCTCGAGTGATCCTTTTCTCTTTCAGTGACTACCAGCACACAGAATACCTAAGTTTTGTCTACTATGATCCCTAAGACCTAAATTTTGCGGTCCTAGTGCAGATTTTCCTCTTCCTGTTCTCAGATTCATAATGAAACCAATAATAATGAAGGGTCTGCTCACAGAATCAGTTCCACACACACTTGTCTTTCAGAGGTGAATAATCCTGCTGATTTCAAAAGAATGACAAATGTGCATGAGGTTCAACATAAGTGTAACTGATTGCAGGCTCGTGGCCTGGATGCTGATCCCAGGATTTGGCTCCAGCAGCACAACCTTATGCAGCTTGTGCTGATAAGTCTTATTTTAATATTAGTAAAGGGAATATGGCACAGAACGTGTCTGTTAAAAGGTTTAAAATACATGTGTATTTTATTTAAGTAACGTTGAATTTCTGGGCAACCTCCCTAAATTCCTTCAGTTTGCTGAACAATTAGAATCAGCTTTGGCATTCTTGTGTAATGACGCAGTGGAGAATTAAAAGACAGACCATATGTATATGAAATGTATGTAAATTAATACAAACATGCAGTAAAACTAGGCATATTATAAAAGAAAAAAATGCAGAATTATACGCTCTATGGTGCACACAAGTTTCAACATTGTGATAGAAAACCTGCTGTGCTTGTCAATGAATTCATCCGAATTTGATTTCTATATAGAATAAACAAATGTTTAAAACTTTTCAAAAACATTTCTTAAAAGAAAGTGCACATCTGTTCACCAAATCTGACCTGAATTTGCACACAGCACTGCACCTTTCAAAACATTCTTTTGGAAACAAATTTGGATTTTTTCAACAAAAATGTTCCTAATTATCCCTGTATAAAGATAATTTTTATATACTGTAAGACACTAAAGCTGAAACAAGTAACATATACTGAATCCTGAAAAAAAGGAAGCGGAGCTCTCCCTTAGCTGAGTGTCCAGCCACTTCTCTACAAGAGTTTGAAAGCCACACCCTCACAGATGCCAGATGCAGTTGGGGGCAGTACTTAGGAACAAGATCTTAGGCGCGGTGTTACCCACATACAACTCTTCACTTACAGTATGCCACAAATATTTTAACACCCATAGCAAGATGTCATGCTGCTTACAAAGCAATCTCTTAGAAGTACAGGCAAACCAGATGATTTGCTTTCCGTCATTTCACCGAGGTTATTTTCTTGACATTCACGTGGACCACTTGACCCGAGGGTGGTGTGATCGCAGTAAGGAGAGCATGTCACACAGACCTGCCTCCTGCCAAGGGGTTCCCAGTGGGGAAATGCAACCTGCATCTTCATCCTTCTGCTCCACGTGCTAAGGCCAGCTACAACAACCGTCTTGTTTTTCCTGAACACAGCAATTTGAAAAAAAGTCTACACTTGCAGCAATGCTGATAGTCCTCAGAAAGAGAGGCAGACCTGTCTCGTGTAGCTGAACCAGTGCACAGGGCAGTGCTGGTGCCATAGAGCAGCGGCCACTGCTGAGTGACACCTCAGAGGAGTACTGCCTGGGCTCCAGCCACTCTGGACCAGCATAAGCAGTGCTGCATTCCTGCTCCCCTGGAAGCTGCCATTTGGAAGTCACATCAATGTTCCTGAAACTGGCACAATGCCATCTTTTGTACGGGTGAATGTTTTGAGACGTAAGAATGAAACAATTGTACTTGCAATCCCATTTCATAGTCGCATATTATCCTTTTAAAGAAATTAATGAAAGCTCTGCTTTCACACAAAGTGAATTTTGAAGTAAATCAGGAGTTTTATGCAGAGCTGGAAAAAATGTGAAAGTTAACCTGCACTCGGAGAGAAACCACTAATCTGGAAGAAGAAAAGAGCTCAGCAGACTTTGGAAACATTTTCCAAAATACTTTGGGCCAAAATTTCCACAGGCTTTCTGAACCACGATCATGGCATTCATGCATGCATGATGAGTTATTACAGATTTCCATCACATAACTAGCCCAAGGCATTTACTTCCTTAATTTGTTACATATCATAACAAGGAGAAAGTAAAAATCATTTGTACTGACCACCGATGAAGAAGATTTGTCAAATATGCATCAGAATAGGAAACATGAACAATACATGGACTGAGAGCCTCTCTCTCAAAATGAAGTGCTAAAATAAAAAACGAACAAACAAAAAACCCTCCAAAAGCAACACTGATTTATCGTTAAAGAAGAGGGAAATGTTAAAAATGGAAGTTCATCCGTCTGATTTATACATCAATTAGGAAGTGAAAAGATCAGTACAATCCATGACCTAAGCACCCGTGAAGTGAACTTTTGTCCACATTTCTTTAGAAACTATACTACAGTTGTTACTACATCAAAATTAATTTCAAATTATCATTGCAACAGTAGAAACTCCTATCAAAAATAGCCAGATACGAGCACCCTTTAGCAAAAGCAGCCATCCTATTTGCAGAAAATTCACCATCACTGTGGCCAGTCCTAACCAAGGAATATTTGCATTAGGTTTTGGTTAGCAGTAACTAAGCTAATCTCAAATTAATTTGTATTTGTTCTTTCCATATCTTAAATTTCCCCATGTACTGGCCCAAGTTCTCATTTGCTACTGCAGTTCCCTACTGGTCTCAAAATCAGAACAGATTTCTTGAATTAGTGAAGCTCTCAGGAAACTGGACAGCTTCCAGGACACAAGATATGAACTGGACCCTCTGATCTGCAGGCAGCAGTTCAATACTTTTAAAGAAAAGTGCTTTTGGTAGGAATTCAGTAGGAACTGAAACCTGCACATACTGCACACAACTCTCTCCACTCCCTCAACCACCCCAAAAAAGTTCCAAACCTAAAATCAGACAAAGTAACAGATATTAACAAGAGGAAGGGAAAACAATATGAAGGCAATGGCTTCCGTACTTCTGTCTATTTGTTCTCAATTGCAGAGGGACTGGAAAATCTAGCTGGCATCTGAAAATGATCTGGAATATAAAGAATATTTAATACTCAACCTGGTTCTTTCTTCAGAGATTTTTATATCCATTCAAATGAAAGGTGAACTGTAGAACTAAAAGAAAGATACCACACTCCTACACAAGCCATAATACTAAGAATTCCGTGTTTTTGCCAATAATGATTTAGTAGGTCATATATACAGCAGTCTTTTTTTTTTTTTTTTTTCTGAAAGAAATTTCTGTTTGTGTGCATAGATTGGCAACGATAAAAGTAACAGTAGTTGCAGTTCTTATGGTAAAGATATTCAGTTTATCAAAAAGGTAGAGAAATTAGCAATTTTTCTGTCTGAAAATATCTTTCCAAGAAAACTCTAAACAAAAATATAGTTCTTTTCTATGCTTATAAAAAATTCACATGGCTTTTAAGCATAGAGTTTCATTCTTCAACAAGATGCTACAAATATACAAATGATCACTAAAGAAAAAAATCCACTAATAGCAGATCTCTTCATGACAGATAAATGTCACTGCAGATTTATCAGTTTAATTACGGCATCCAAGAATGTCTACGCAGCTGTTTTTGTTATTAACTAGTATCCTCTGGTAGTGCTAACTTAAAAGCTTTCAAAAGAATGCCATTTAGCTAACTGCTGTTTACTAACTGTTCAGCAGCTTGGATTTAAATATCATAGCAGACCTATTAGTGTATTTGACAGAATGCTTATTGGAAGTCGTACATGACTGAGCTTTGATATTTATGCTACACACTTTTATCCAGAAAGAAAGAATGCAACCCATGCACCAGTTAATTTCCTGTATTCTATAATTTAGATATTCTCTTAACAGTTAGTTTCATATTTTTTAGGTAATACAAATCATTACTAACTGATTAATGATGAGCTAAAAAATATTTTGCCAGCTTCAAGAAAATTAAGACTTGCCATTAGGCATTTCCAGATCTTCTGTTTCCAAAGTGAGGGTACAGAACAGAAATACAGAACATAAATTGAAAACAGGTAACAAATACTTTTCTTGTGAACGACACAAAAGCAGGGAAGGATGGCTTCGTGACTGGAATTGTTTCAGTGCTTCAGTAATTCATTCCTCATTTAGAAAAGATTCTAAGCTGTCTTTAGATGATTCAAATACTATTTTTTAAAGATATTTCAAGTCATGTTGTAAATTGATTTAATTATTAACTAAGTAATTTGGCAGCCTCAGCCAACTTCAATTCATAATCATTTTTCTGTTGAAAGGAAGAAGAATGAGTATATTCTGAATCACTCCCAAATCTTAAAATACTCATGGGCTAAATAGAAATTTGACAATAGACACAAATAAATGAATTTCAAGCATGGGCATTCTGTATCAAAAAAAATATAAATGTTCAGTAGCAATTATATGTCAAATATTTCATTGCTGAGAGCCTAACTGATGAAACATATAGTCTAGAAATCCATTTAAAATTCCATTTTTTCGTTTGTTTGTATTTAATGAAACGATATTCAATTCCAGGATCTAGTAGATGCAAGATTTTAGTGGGTAGAAAAATTCCTATATGGTTGTCTATGTAGAAATGTTCTTTACAGGAATAGCAATAATAAGGGGAAGTGTTGCAGTTCTGATTTGCATAAATAAGAAAAAGCAAAAACAGAGCAAGGGAATGCTATAGATAAATACAAAAGAAAAATACAATCAACCCTCACTAGGAGAAAAAGAAATACTGAGCATACTAAGAAATCTGAATATCCCACAAAAATCAATACAGGGAGAAGACAGTTTTGGACTAGGCTTCTAGAAACCTAGTCCAAAAATCAATAAACCAACAGTTGTTACCCTGGTAATGGCCATTACACTTATTTCCTGTCCAGAGCTGTCCATTAGGGAAATAAATTACTAGATCGCTACATTAGGGTGAAAAATGCTGCTAAATAACTAATTCTAGTGGAGTTTTTTTTTTTTTTCCTATTTATTATTTGCATTAAAATACTGCCAAGGGGCTGTAAACAGGACTGGATCATAGAAACAAGTTTAGACAGCTCTTTGCATAGTGCTCACGCCTGCTTAGTATACATAAAATAAATAACATACATATATGTATATACATAGAAATGCAAACATAGAAATACTAATCATCCTTGTTTAGTACACATACAAATATACAGACCTCACTTTAAAAACATTCGTCTACATTATCAGGATAATAAATAAATAAATAAATATTTATGTAGTATAAAAAAATATGATATCCTGGTCCATAAGTACGCTGAGTAAACACTTTCCTTTTATATAAAAATACATTAAAAAAAAAATCAACTTAGCTTATAAACATTTGAGATCTGCTATTTTTGTAAGCAAAAATCATGGTATGAACAGAAAGAGATGTCATGCATATTTTACTATTGTTAATTATTCTCCTCCATATAATTTTCATACATATGGTGTATATTTGCATATATACAAAAAAATCAATCTCTATTCATTTATTAGCATTCTGATCAGTATTTTGAACATCGAATAAACCATGGGACCTTTTTTTTTTTCTTTTTTCTCGTACTCTCATCTCTGGCACTGCAGCAAGTAACTTATCCAGGTTTTGGTGTAAACGGGTATCCTCTCAGTGGGATTTTTGATTATACATCTTGTTAAAAGACATGAATATGTGATTTCACAGCAGCTTAGTTCAGATAACTAGGCAAGTGAGAATGTCCTACGTCTCTGCCAAGAATTACAGATTGTCATGTTATGTTGTGTCAAATCCAGCACAGATATTCTTAGTCTGGAGACACGCTCTGTAGATCACTTTGCAGTTTGTGACAATTTACAGCTTATATCTGTCTCTTCAATCTGAACCTGAGGGAAGGCAGAAAGATAAATCTAATACATTCTAGTTCTAT
This sequence comes from Anser brachyrhynchus, assembly GCF_964034855.1. NCBI lineage: Eukaryota > Metazoa > Chordata > Aves > Anseriformes > Anatidae > Anser > Anser brachyrhynchus. The sequence goes on from NC_137705.1 coordinate 24,099,476, forward strand.
GTCAAGAGTTCTGTTAATTAGGTCACATCTATCACTATCTCTTTAATTGTCATTTTTCTAGCATCAGTAAGAGACACCTAATGTTCAGGTGCCTGATGCTGCATCAAAAGGGCAGCTGAAACATGGAACCAGCTCTGTTCTAGTAGGACAGTATTTGTTATCAGTAGAATTAGTTCTTGTTTAAAAAAAAAAAAAAGGCACCAAGCCCTGAAGAACCTACAGTGTTGGAAATGAAAAAAAACTTCAGGGGAAGAAGAGAAGCAGAAAAATGCTATAGACTTTCTAAAAAACACAAATGCGCCCTACCTAAGAGGGCATTGCACCATCAGAATAAGAAGAATGAAAGAGGACTGTACCACTTGAAAAATTCAGATGAATGATTCTGAAACATGAAGATGAAAGCAAAGAAAGGAAGTGTGCAGAAGATTTTTTTTTCCATTTATCTGTAATCTTCACACCTATGTTATGAGTAAGGGGCAAATATTTAAGAAATTCCTCTGTGCACAGTATGAGGCTATGATTATAATACTCAAATTGCCATGCAGCAGTCCCAGCTAGGCTGCCACATGAGAGGAGAGTTGGAGACAGAATGCATAAATACAGGAAGTACCAAGGAGATTCAAAACTAGTCATAATGTAGTGCATGACATAACAGAAATGTATTTGAGAGGCCAGTTTTAGAGATAGGGCCTGGAAGATTTTATATCAATGGGGTTGAAGCACATACGGTGCAGTGCAGTACCTTGCTGCCAGCTGATGAGAATGACTTGGGTAAGATGCCAACTCTTGGTCTTCCATAGGTTCCCAGACAGAGTATTCACAGATATTAAAAAATACCTGCAGCCATTCTTTTTCTGTTTTGAGATGCATACTGTAGGACTTCCAGAGATGCCATATACCCAAGGCTTCCATGAGATTTCTGTAGGGGCTGCAGTTTCTTGGTTGTAAAAGGACACAGGAAATAAATGTAAAACACCTTGAGATTTGTTTCTCGCTTTATGTATCTGGTTCTTTTCAAAGCTTTTCTTAGTCCTGTAAATATGTCTCCCGCTCCTTTTTCACCCTGAAGAATCATATCTACTGGAAGAACTTGGCAATATTCTCAATCACTATTTCAAAAAGCCCCACAGAGTTTAAAACAATATGCTTGAACTAGGTACTAATGCATTTATTTATGCATTCCTTCCTTCCTTTCAAGCAAAATCTGATTTGGCCCTACATCTGTGTGCCCTTTAAAGATAAACAGGGCATTATTTAAGGGGAAAAAAAAAAAAAAAAAAAAGCTATAAGTATAAGCCAACTGTAGCTTGGTGAATGTGACAGCCATTCTTATTTACACCCAAATAAATCCAGACTGTATTTACCCAATATAGCTTTAAAGGTTTTCTGACATTCTGAGTTAAATTGATTCTGCTAATTGTTTAGCAGAGAGGAGAAACACTTAGGTTTTTTAATTCTACTTTACGCTAAACAGCATTAACTTACTGTCTGTGACTGATGTATCTGTAATTCAAGATTAAATATTCTTAGATATTTATATTGAGAGAATGTTTTAAACAACTTTACCTACCACTACATTGTTATTCATCAGCAAAGTGCTAGCTATTAGAAGCTCATGACGCAGCCAGTAGAACTGTTTGCCTGGAAATCTAGGTATTTGTTTAACAGAGAAATAGAGAACAAGTGCAGGAATGAGAAGATTTGAGTTACTTATCTAGAATTGGATATATTTCAACTAAAGGGATGTTTAATAGTATCTCAGGCTTTGACTTATTTTACATCAAATGGATTCTGTCCCACATCAAAGATGTCTGCTAAAGAGTAAGAAAAGAAAAAGATTCCTTTCTAAAACAAAACAAAATCCTTGGGCTGAAAAAATAGCTTTCCACTATTAGGAGCAGGTGACAGTAAGATATCTCTCAAGGGCAAAGTATTTAGGCTTACACAGAACTAAAAACTCTGTTATGATGAAAGCCGGGCATTCTTTAGTGCTGAGATCTAATGAAAACATCAATGCTTTTACTCAGTTTTGAAATTAACTAACAATTTTACAAGAACCATTTAACAATTATCACCATTTCTGCAAGTTACTTTTAGACAAGGGAAATAGGTATATAAAGCAAAAAGTCTTGCATATAGTAAAAGAAAGTGCACAAATTTCTTAAGACAAATGTACATTTAAGAATGATGCCTCTTTGCAATAAACTGTCAGCAATAATGGGTTCCCATAAACAGGAAATGGTATTTTAAAAAAAGAGTAACAGGTTATTACCGTCTCTGGTGACAGAAACTACATACTTTCCCTGACTCTGCTGAGCTCAGAGTCCATCAGGTTGAGCACTTTCATGGACCAAATGACAGGAAATTGGGAGGTCAGAACAGAACTATGAAAACTGCTGTAACGCCAACTGTTATAAAATTACTGTGCCTCTTGGAAAAGTGGGAAAAAAAAACAGTGGGGAAAAAAAAATAAAAAGGCTGGTGATAGACTACATAACCTAGGAAAGCCAGGGGTTAAGTTTTGAAGAGAAGAGTTTGAAGAACCTGCATGTTACTAATGAGGAAAGAAAAAGAAGGGAAAAGAGAGAGGCTTAAAAATTAATCAAATGAAGCTGATATCTGAAAACCTGGAAGGAATATTGCAGCTGGAAAAGGGTGTAGAGGGAAAGGAGAACAGAACAGAAAGACCACAGAAGAGAATGAAGAGACACTAGAAGCCACAAGAAAGGAGAGACTGATATGCAGGATGAAAAACATTAAAAGAGCAAATATGGCAAAATAGAGAGAAGACGTTTCCTTGAATTAGCTAGCCAAAGCTGAATACTAGGCAAAGCCATACAAGTGCTGAGATATTACTAACTGCAATATTGCAACATTTGTCACTTAGAAAATTTCTATTAATGACTTGACGCATATTATCTTTGACAGGAGTAGTTGGCAGAAGATGAACTCTAAGTGCTCAGGAAAACAGCCGGAAGACAAATTAAGGGAGATACCACAGTTCAGGATTTCTAAGATGACAAGAACATAGAAATGATGAACGGGTCAATACAGTTATTGTTTGACCTTTAAGGACTGGAACAGGAAGCTTCTGTACTTCCAAAGTATGTAAGAACAAGTCTTACAAATCCTACAGGTACTAAATGGCATGAAATTTAGTTAAAACATATAGAAACAGGTTTCTATATGCTCTCAAATATTTCCTTAACAGCCTATGCAAACCATTTCTATAAGAAAAATTCCATGTGCCTGTTTTACAAAACAGCATTTCTAGAAGAGAAGCTTGCTCTCATTGAAATATGTTTAAATACTTCTGTTCAGAACATGAATTCATCTGCCTGTTCTAAACATTCATTATTTTAGATTCTGCATCTATATGAAAAACAAATTTGCACAGGTTTATCACTAGACTATTTCATTAGCACACAAAACTGAAACTGTTGGAAACATGCAACTGTGCCTTATGCAATAAAAACCTATTTATGATCCATGACTGTACACAACATGCCTTAGAGACTGTTAATATCCTAATCAAATACTTTTGCAGATTTGTTGGCCAAGAACTGATAAAGTACTTACTTGTAATAGGTAGGTAAAAGAATGGTACTATCAGGTAAAATATATTTTTATATATACTTTGGATATTTTATTCACTCGGTAGCCAGCTTCCACAGGTTTCACAAAAAAATAAATCACGTAACTTAGATATTTGTCCGCAAATAACACTGGTTAAGTAACTCTGTAACATCTGGTTTCCTTTTCTGTTTGCTATTTGAGTGCTTTTTTTCTGAATATAATTAATCCTTCTAAAATGGGAATAAAGCAAGTTATTGTCTTCTGGAAACTAATGAAGTATATTACAACCACAGACAAAGGGACTGTACCTCATTCTGCACAGCAAAGTTAAGATGCCCACAAAGAGAAAAAGAGCCTATGTTTATACCAAAATGGTACTTGCAGCTCAGGGGTCTAGATTCACTGTACAAATTTAGTAGAAGGAAGTAGTCAAAGTAACTGCATAGCTGATGTAGAAAATTTCAAAAGGAAAGTTAGAAGAGACAGGATATGAAAGCACAGGGAGACATGACAGGACACTTTCCTTCTGTCTTGATTTTCCATGTTGAAGGCTCTGTGTCAATAGAGACTGAATTTGTTGGCTGGTAGAGATAAAGTGAAGAAAAAAAAATAACATAGTGTGACTGCTGCTTCTATGGCAGCTGTGGAAACACACAAAAGTATTTGCATTTTAATTACAGTATTGATCTAAGACCAAAGAAGGGTGTTGCTCTTCCCGTATCTGTCAATGTGATTTTGGAAAACAGAGCCAGACTCTTAAGAAATAATGTTTGAATTTAGGATTCATTACTGTATCACTTCAACCAGCCGAGCTTAAAAGGGTAGCTCCAGACCAAGTTTTTTAAAAAACTCTACACCAAAAAACTCTTTACTAGGTCTAATTACATAGGACATAACTAAAATATTCCAATCTTCCTTTTATAAACCAATAAAGCCATTGCCATTGCTTTCTATGAACAAAATGGAAACAGCACAAAACAAGTCAACAATAACCATTGAATCTCGTTGATAATACTGTTCTACCCTGCTGTTCTGACAAGGACAGATTAAACTGTTTTATGTTCTCTCACATCTTTTTCTATTTGATCTATAGAACCAAAAGAAAAATGAGAAACATTACTAAACTTAGATAAAGCAGTCTTTACCACCAATCCAGTTTAGGCATTTGATCTACACATAAAAAATCAATTAAAATAAAAGGTGGATTTTTGTCTCCCCTTTAAAATTAATTATTCCACCTCATCAAATTCAACAAAGGAGATTCTTATTGGTTTGTTAATTATGTCTCTGTAATGCATAATAAAATGTTCTTTATCTACTTTCCCTTTCTATTTTGAGGTTTAGTATGATCTTGCTTTGTAAATAGTAAAGTGTTATAGTTGTATCTGCCCTTCTCTTTTATAATTAAAGCTTACTTTATATTTCAACAAGATATTAGCTGCAAATGGATACAGACTTTACAGGAGTTGGTCTAACCCACTGGCCACCTACACAAGCTATAGTTTAAACCATAGACTCCAAAACATAACAGAGCTTGTCTTTTTTCATAAAAGCCTCGGCAGAACTGTGCCTTGAGATGCAACATTAAGTATCCCTCAGCACCTCAGACTGTACAATATATATGGAACAAGGTTGAGTAATATACAGATGACAGAGTCACACATTCATAACATTATAAAGCAGAAATGCCCAGTATTAATTGTATTCAGTTTAATACAATAATACAATTTTTTTTTACACCTCTCTTGATCGACCGTTTTTGAAAAGAATCGGATCTAGATCTGCTGCATATTTACACATGCAGTGAACTTAGCATGCATGGATCAAATAAAAACCATGAATTTGCATTATAGTTTTGACTGGCAATAAAGATAAAATTAATGAAGTACTCTAGGTATGCCACATTACGCTACTTCCAAAAATTGGTTTGCTAAAGGAAATCTTCCTGAAGAAAATTCATTTGCATACTTTGGATTATGCCTCATTTTTTCTGCATCAATTTTTTACAGACCTATCTTTCAGATTATCCCTGCTTTTGTTTTGTTTGGTGTTTGTTTTTAAGCACAGTCACAAATGTATTTCCATTTCAAGCTATTCCCAGTTAGGAATAAAATGACTGTACTTCCAAGAAAGAAAATTACAAGGGAATCTGTTCTGCATTTGTAGGCAGGAGTGAGGCATTTTGAATGGAGAAGAAGAATTAAATTAGCCCCAGACATGGAGGCTGAATACTAGCCATGCGTTTCTGAAGTGAGTATCTGCAAACCCTTTCCTTATAGTCTGAACTTTACACATATAAATACACCAATACAGGTATAATCCAGTAAAAAGTTTGCTGCCCTACAACAAGCAAAAGGATATCCAATTTTTTGGCAAAACACTTTTTTTCTCTCTTCCAAAGGGACCACTGGTCTTTGAATAAAATATTTTTACCTTCCCCCACAGCCACCAGTTCAGAATGAAAGCATATTCCATGTTTAAGATTCTATATTTACTTAGTTTAAATATTTATGGGTGAGATGTATATACAGTATTGAATAAAACAGAAACCAGATTCATTCCTTAATGAGTGAGAAAGAATAGACTTCATATGGGGCAAAAAGTAGCGCTAGAAATTGTCACTACTTCTTTAAAGTCAGCAACCACAAGAAAAGTTGTCTTCTCAACTACTGTAGAGAATAACAAAACCAAAAGAAAGTGTTATTAGTTTTTCTTCTATATTATCAGATTTTTATGATAAAGGTTTTTATGTTTAAAAATGTGTTTAAATTTATTCAGCTGTTCTCATAGCTTCATGTTTCACTGGGCTGCTACACCGCATTATGTTCCCATATGACTGGATTAAATCTATCTAACAGACAAGTTAAGTCATTAGTCTAGCATCTGAATACTTGTTCAGATCTTCATCAAGTATTGACAAGCTGCAAAATCATACTGACGTCCCGTTTTTTAAACAGGATATTGATAGTACTTGTCAGATCAACACTTTAAAAAACTACTCTTCTTCCAAAGATACTGATAAACTGAAAATGGTGTTAAACCCAGTTGTTGGGGGACTGGACAGCCCAAGGGAGTGGTAATGGGAAACAGAGACTTTAACCTTTAGGTCATTAATTTAAATTCAGCTCAGGATGATTGTGACCAACATTCTCATGCGATGAATGTTAGCCTGTGTAAAGAAATAGACACAATAAATATTGGTGGACACATTACCAAGGTAACCAATCCCTTTTGGTAATCTCAGAAGAATACCTACACACTGATAGGGCACAAAGCAATCCTGATTCCTGTAGTTTCATGGAATTCATCATCGACTGCATATTGCAAAACAACATGCCAACTACAATCAATTTACTTATAACAGGTTTTGGGTTAGAAGCACCTTCAGCAGTCATAACTATAGAGTTCACTTTCTTAAAATAAAGTATAAGGTGCCAAAATAGAGAGATACAAAACCATACAGAAAAATGCCATTAAGTTCATTGTTGCACTACTGCTAGACAGGTTTGGTTGACCTGTTAAAATGTGGAAAAACAGAGAAAAACCTGAGACAGCCAACAGGAATAACCATGGAAAAACAGATCTATATGGAGTCTTAGATTGAGATTTAGTTTAGAGTCCAGATTAATAAATGTTGCCTGGTATGAATATATAAAATAATGATTATTACAGGCATTTCTTCAGAGCCTGAGGCTTATGATTAAAGCTGTTCACGAATGTTCTTTGCTAGCCTATAAGAGATTTCAGAAAGGTCTTGTTAGTATTAGGACAAATCCTTTCACGATTTCTACAAAAGCAGAGATACCCAACCTATCACAGACAATTGTCGAGTGGTAATGACAGTTGCCTTGGATGCATTAGATATTCAGCTGGGTTTAAGTCTCTATTCAGCTGGACTCAGAAAAGGAAATTGAACCAAAGTCACATGTCTTAAAGGATAATGCCCTAACTATTAGGCTCTGGGTATTGTAATGCAGATTTCTCTCAAGGTTTCTTGTTGAGCAGTTTCATTTTAAATAAATTAGTTATTGGCTATTTGGAATTAAAGCTTGTTTAAAGAAGTTTCTTTAACTACCCTTGATATGAGAGAGATTTTCAGGACTGATAAAGCAACAATTTCTATCAAAAACTCTGTTAAACAGAAAAATTTCCAATCGGCTTCACTACTGGCAAGAGCAAATGCAAATAAGTATCAGACATTTGTGAACACTCCCTTTTTTCTTTGTCACAAGACTAAAGAGGGGACAGTGAGACCAGGCCATGAAACATCTTTCTGTTCAAGACATCAAGCGATTTAAGGCTGGAGAATCATTGCTACTCACCAATGAACCTCTCACATAAAATGAGAGGAAAAAATATGCAAAGAAATGAAAAGCCTTTTCATTTAAAATTGATGAAGTGAAAACATTAACAGCATTCATATTAATTTTCTTGTGCTAAGCAATGATGCAGTTGATAATTTTCATACCTCAGAAGATAAGGCCTTTAATTTGAACTCTAACTAAAATGAGTCATCTTTACTGTGATTTCCTTTTACCCATCCTACCTGTAATCTTGAAAATATGCCATTCCCAAACTGCTAATCTTCATGTGACTTTAACAGCAAGTCTCTCTTTCATTTCTAGAGTTTAATTTACATTCAACTATTACCTTTTAGCTCTATCAAAATGCTTGTTTATCAAAACTTTTAATTATCTTAACTCCTTTATGCAGGGCTTCCCAAAATGCACCAATTCAAATCAACTGGTATTATGTGATATAGTTTATCCTTACATATAGAAACTTTATTCATCCGTGAAGACATCTACTCACCCCCAAAATTTACCACTCTATCAATTCACAGACTAAAAAACCAAAAATCCCTTCTGTTTCTAACAGTTTTCTCTGCGCTTCTACTTAATTTTCCTGTTTTCATTCAGTCCTCTCTCCCCTTGTTCTGTCATTACATGGGCTGTTAGTGTTTTTTTTAGCTATTCATCCCACATTCATAACAGTGATATGTGAATTCCACCTTTTACACACTGGCATCTCCTCTAGAGAGATCAGTCAACACTGTACTAAAGAAGCAGACTACATCAGTAGGTCCCCATGCACTATAAAATCATTAATATGATGTTAATTCATAATCTTTATCATTTTAACTTCCATTCACTGTGAAAGGGGAGATAGTTTGAAATTGTGTTATGCTGTAAATGGTAGCTCTTCTAAACACAGATTATGAGACAATGAATGTCCTGTCTTAGTCAGTGAACACCTTCTTCAGGATACAGATTATATCCTTCTTACTTGTGCTGAGTGCTATCCTACTATAAGAAAGGCTCCACTGCAATGAAAACAGACGCTAGTGGAGGCAGAAGATGAGTAGTCTTTAAAAACAACAGCCTTCCATGAATACAAGTTTCCATTCTCACCACCAATGTACCATATTACAAAGCAGCAATAGTTCACAATAGTTCACAATGTAATGCACTTGGATACCAAACTAGGTGATGCATCTACTGCCAGAAAAGGAATGGGCAATGAATCACATTATTCCTCCAATGTTTTAAAAGGTAGAAACAATAATAAAAGAACTGCCAAGCAAATCCACGGTTCTAATTTTATACTGTCTGTAGCTCTTTAGACTAAAAATAATTCACAGATGTCATTTTTGCAATTAGCATTTCTATTAAAAAGAAAACCAGACTCATCCTAGTTGATTTTAGGCATTGACTTACTCACCAGAATAATTCCACAGAGGAAGATAAAGGCACTTGCATTAATAAGGATCTGCACTGCAAGCCATTTTAAAAATACACATCTTGAAAAAGATAAAATTATAACCTACGAATTAAGTCAGAAATTTTGACAAACATTTGTTTTATAAATGCAATGGTGTTAATTTAGTTGAATACTCCTGAGTTCAGATTAATACATGCTGCTCTGAAGAACTCCATCAAAAACATTACCACATTTTAAGTAATTTAATTTTTTTAAAGCTTCAAAACAGACTCTGCCTACTGTTCATAAATGTCAAAGCCTTTTTTAACCACAAATTCTTCCTATCATTTAATTATAAAAGCTTCTGTAAAGTTAACTTATGTTTGAAAAATAGATTCATAAAATTCCTCAGTTCTAGATTCAAAGGAGCTGTTAAATTAAAATAACAACAGTCCTAAAGATAAGGGAATTCAAAATGGGACAACAGCAGAATTCAGGCACCTCCAGCCATAATGGTAAATCTGAAGGCCCCTTTCTCAGCCTGGAGACATCTGCTCTCCAAAAACACTACAGTTTTCTGTGGTTAGACCAGAAAGAGGATCCGCACCTCTGTGCATGGCCAGAGCATTACCTACCTGAACAGGAGCAAACACCTCACTGCACAGCTTACACCTAACCCTGACTGGGATCTAGAAACAAAACCCATCCCCCTGTCTGGGTTAGGAGTTTGATCCAACAGATGTTCTCAGAGCCAGCCTAACGGTCACCAGCCAGGCAGGTTTCCTCCAGAATTCTTCAGGTGCTATTCCTTTCTAAAGTGGTACATGAGCAGCAGCCATTGGTAGCCTAGCAGCATGACTACTCAACCCAAAAGGAAAATCCCCAGGTTAATTCCTTCTTCAGTCCAAGACTGAAAGTAAGGTCTTTTAGCAGAATGTTCTAATCATTAGGCTACAGGCCACGTTAAATCCTGGGATGAGAGTAAGGATATATTAAAGCTCTCCTGTAGAAGCTGTATTATTGTACAGAAAAAAATTCAAGATTCATTAGGCCAGAGAGAGAACACAAGAGGGAGCAAGAGTCTGTAGCCTAGTGATTTGGGCACTCAGCTGGAAAAAAAGAGTCCTGGGTTCCTGGCCTTTGCTCCATAGAAGGCTCATGCAATTTATCTAACAGCGTTTCCATAATACAAGTCCTGCCTTGAATCCAGCTAAGTTTTCCCTCTTGATCCAAGCTTATAAATAACATTTTGGGTAACAGTAACATTTATCAGTTTGAATTTCTTTTTGAATGAAAGACATCAACATGTCTTTTATGTGCTTTTAATGCTAAATTGAAAATGAACAACATCAATAAAACTGAAACATGCCAAAAACCTAAAGCTTACTTGATATTAATTTTACTTCACACTTATATATATATAATAGAATAACTTAATTGAAAGCAGGTTGAAAATAATATAAAAATTCAAGTCCATTTATTTACCTGTGTCAATAATGCTGCTTTGAATTACTAGGTTGGAACTTATATTTTTCATCTCATCTTTCTCAGGATGTGGTAGTATTTGATTTTTAAGTTATAGCAATAGTAGTAGACCTCTAATATCTTAATTCTTCTCAGTTTCAGTTTCTGATTCTCACTTAATAGTATTTTCATTTTCTGGTTCTCATTCCCTAGTACAACAGTGCAATGTCATGCAGGAGACTGCTTAAATCCAAGCAAGTTTACCCTGAAATTCCCACTCCAACAATTTCATGGACATATTTTTGTTTTTGCTAAACATTCTTTTTATAATAGCTTCATTTTGGGCCTAAGCCTACATAACTGTGTCCCTTTAAATAATATTCCATGCCTTGAAACATATTACAAAAACTGTTATGTCAAGGCAAGTTATGCAAGAGCTCTCTATGGTTTTAGCATATTTACTCTGTCACGCCATATGTGAGACTGCAGCCTCCACAACAAAACATTTACACACTGAAGTCATTATCTCTGTGAAGTCTGCAACTGGCATTTAAAACTTATTGATGGCCTGGGTACTGGTGGCTCAGTAGGCAGCACTCTTGCTGGAGGCCCAGGAGGTCAGAGGCTCACATTTTGCTCAAAGAACAAGTTGGACCTAGTCCAGGATTGTGTGTGGGCTGAGCTAGACTCCTAAAGGGGCAGTCCTTAGGACAGTAAGTGAAACTCTGTCTGTTTTGTGGATATCAAAGTCCTCTTGGAAATGGAAGAGGAAGAAAGAGCAAGTTTAACTCGTCTGAAGCAACGTAATGGCAATTAGCACACTCGCCGAGGACCTGAATATAATTGTTCATGCTAAATACAGAATGGTACAACTACAGTACACTGAACAGTTTTGACCAAGCCATTTTGGTCTGTGTGGTAAGCATATGTTCAAGAGACAAGTACAGACTGCCACACATGCTCAGTATTAGCTAACTTGCTAAGAGTAGAATGACTTTGGATTCAGCTTCACACCACAGAACTAAGAAAAATTCATGTATAATTTTTGTAAGTGAGGAGTTTAAACAAAAATGTTTTAATGCTGGTAACACTTCAGAGTATACTATATAATTACTGAAAAAAAACTTCAGCCAAAGTCAACACTAGCAACATATATAGAGAATATAAATGGAGATTCAACCTGCTCTGGTGTTAAATTTTGATACTTGAATATCCCAGACGTCTCCCTCCTCCTCTTCTTCTTTATAGACAGGTAAAGATGGATCTCTTGAAGGAACTGGGGATCACACTCTAGGCAAAGGTTGGACAGGTGATCAATGTACAGCATGAGATTTTTGCCGTGGCTATGTGCCTCCAACAGTGACTGGATCATCTGGTTTAGAAAAACAATTCAAAATTGTAATATTTTCTAAAGAACTTAAGTAGGGAAAAATAGTAAAAGGGAAAACAAATTATTTTCATAATACAAAATGTATCATAACTTCATCCTACAACGATGTAGCTCATTAACAAAAAATAATATATTTCTTATTTAACATTTAGTTCATTAACTTTTTAATTCCTTAGAAGTTAACCTTAAGAAAATTACAACCCATTTCCACTAGCAGAATGTGTTTAACAGTTTCCCATGAGATATTAAGTTGTTCTTGTAAGTTTTAGTTTCTTTTTTTTTTTGTGTCTAACACAACCACACAAAGTGCAAAGGCCAAGCCTGGCCCACTACTTAAACAGGCTTTGGAGCAAGTCATAGTTTATTAGTCAAGTGGGACACTAATCTATAGTGCACTTCAGGTTGGTATTCACAGATGTTAATGTTTGTTAACAAAGATTCATCTTCTAACACTCCCTGCACTGTCATTAGATTGAAAGAGAATTTTCTAGATGACCGTTCAGAGTACCTGGAGTGAAAATTTTCTTCTAGCACTTATGAACATTGTCTTGTACATAGCTTTTTTTTTTTTTTTCTCGCTGTCACAGAAAAGCAAATAATGCCATCATGCCCAAAAATATCCACTAGTAAAATGGACACTTAAGTTTAACTTTGGTGAAATCAACCTGTATTTAAGCAAGCGTCCACACATAGTAAAACAGATCACAAATTACAAGCATCATGACATCTTCAGGCTTTCATATAATTAATGTGCCAGCAATAAGCTTCTTAAACAAAACAGGTTAACTGATTGTATTATTTCTAGTTTAGAAATAGAGGAACACATAGCACAAAACCAGTGCAAATTTGCAAATAATTATGAGTTCATGTTGTTGCTAAAATTTGAAAAGAAGCTATTTCAAGGAATGAAGGATGTCCTCTTAATCTGTGACAAAAAATTTGTTTTTTTTTTTTTTTCTCTTCTCAGTAAGAAAGAAATTAGCTTTTTTTTTTTTTTCCCAATAAAAATATCCTTGTGAATACATAAACACTCCTGGTAATCATGTAATTACCTTACCCAATCAGATTAAATTGCTGTCAGTTGAGTTCCCACTGTTGATTAACTTTCGTGTACTTTAAACTTAAATGAAGTCTTTGGAAGTCACTTAGTCATTTACAAAGGTGTCTCTATGATTCAAAAAAGTATAACAGCAATATATTATTTGCTATAATCATCATATACCCAAGGTCAAGGATAGATCACAGTGGGCCCCTTTTCTAAAATCCTAAAGAAATGAAGAATTAAACTGTGTTGCTTATTTTGGTGTTTCTTGCCATGACTTCTAAATGTAATAGTAACCTTTGACCCCCACACATTAAACACCATAATTATGTAATTAAAACTAATTATGCAATTTAACATACATATTTTTGTCCTACAACAGGCAGGTCAATTACCTCACTCATTGACCTTGGAAGCTTTCACAGTTTAAACAAAACAATGAGGCTTTCAATTAATTTTAAAGTACAAACAGAAAAGAAGCAGCAGAACCACAAAAGTCTTCAAGCTAATATTGCCTAGATGAATCACTTACAAATCATTTTGTATTACATAAAATAACCCCCCCTGCTAAAAACTCTTATCCTTCTTATACCTTTTGATCATTACAAATGTTAACACTTTTGTGAACAAATCATACACACATTACATGCCAAAAACAAGCAAGCTAAGAGTCCATGGATTACTTTTTTCTTTGTCCCACTCGTTTTCTTCAATATGGTTTCCTTTGTTTCCTCCTACATTTCTTTACTTCACTCCCATTTCACCTTCACTTTTAGAACTCTTTTTCTTTCCCCCTTTTTCTTTATCATCTTCTCTGTCCCACTGCTAGCTGTAAAACTTGTTTGTAGTTTATCAAACTGCTGCAACCCTTGTATTTTCCAATTTCTGCTTGCTTTTCTAACCCCATTCAAGAGATGGCATTTCAAGAGATGGTGTTTCTCATCAGGTCCTGGCACCAGTAGCTCCTGATGACGATAATCCAGCATACTGAGGGAAATCTGGACTGCAGAAAGCCACAGCTAAAACAAACATGGTACATGTTCTAAAAACTGTTCCAAATTTTCCAGTGCTGGAAATTTGGTACAAGTGAAAAACACTATATGAAATTATTGAAATGTATTTCACCTGGATAATGCCTTCATTTTCTTCATACACTCAGGTAAGCTACATGTACCGCACCATTTTTATTTTTATTTTTTTATTTTACAAGAGACTAATGCAATATTACATTTCGGACAAGGAACTTCTTTATTTTCATAGGGTAAATAATTCAACCATTTTTTTTCAACCACTTTTTTCAGTAAATCAAATCCCATTCACTAAAGAACAATTCTTAAAGCAAGTATATGCCTATGCGTTCTACCTTAAAAAGTATCACATTCTGCTACTCTGTTTATTCAATTGCTATCTTAGACACAAGTAACTCCACTGAAGTTAATAGGCTTTGCTGTGAAGTAAAGTGAGAGACAATGTATATATAGGTATACCATTCAAGTTTTAAATTTTTTTCTCTACATCTCTCTTCATGTGGCTATCAGAAAATAGCTACTGGCAAAATATCAAAGTCTATACAAATCTTAGCTGACTTCTTGAAAGTAACAGAAAAATATCTACAGTGCACTTTGTGTTCTGGTGTCATTTCTAACACCATTTTTGGAGTCCTTCAGGTTCTCTGCTTTAATTAGGCCTGACTTACAGAAGCAGCTCAAAAAGATATCAGTAAACCTTTGACATAATGGAAACAAGAAATGCTGAACTCTGAATGAGGAACAGGAAAGAAACAATTTAAGATGGTAGCAGGCCTTATTGCAACACTAAACCTCAAATTGGATCTGATTTATGTAAAGTAAACTAATATATTGAAATAGTGCCCCAACTTCTGGACAATAGTTTGAAAGAAAACAATACAGCGCATGTGTAGAAATTTTATCCTAGGGAGCGGAGAAGAGTATTCCTTATACTTTCTTTTAACAAAAAGATTCCTTATGTTTTGAATGAAATATTAAAATTCTAATTCATCTCACAGAGCATCCCAAACAGAGCAACAAAAGAATGTGTGAGTCCAAATAAGGTGCTACTGAAACACAGTGGATGAGAGGAATTGGGACGGAATCCTACAAGTGGCTAAACAGCAGCAGGAGATCAGCTTCACAAACAGCAGGATGCTATTCTTTCCAGCCGTGAGTGACATAATACAAGTGATTGAGATTTTAGCTGATAAATGTACGCATTAAATAAAGGCCTTGCTATAGAACTTTCAAACTCAACAATCATTTAGGTAAATCCTGTAGCCCCGATTTACACTGAAGAGCATTTTGTCTCATATGAACATGCCACGTTAGTCATGTAAAACAGAGTCCTTTATAACATAAAGGCAATAATTTTTGAGAGTCTAAATGTAGAAAACACAAGAGTATTTGCTTAAGGATTCAGCAAGTGAATAAAGCCAAAAACTTTTGGAGTTTTACATCTTTTACACATCTTTACCCTTTTTTTTTTACACTTTTTTTTTTTTTAACAACTTTTACACATCTTTACACATCTTCAGTTCTGTCCTGAACAATTCTGTGCATATTAGGCTAAATATACATAAAAATATTAGCCGGAATATCTGAGATATCTATATCAGTACTGTTACTGAACTGTACTATTGAACAGTACTGTTACTGTTCAGTAATTGCTACTGATTGATCTGTTAATGATATGTCGTAACCCTACTAAGTGTAACCCCAGTAGTGTAACCCTACTGGTTATTCATAAGTTCTGTAATATGGCAGTACTATTAGAGAAACTTTAAGGTTCTGAAGGGCCCAGTTGCATTTGTAAAGAGACACTGAGATACCAAGATAAGGTGCACTTAATGAAAATAAAGGATTAATAGATCATTTTAGTTTCTAAATTTAATGGAATTTTATGAAATCAGGTTTCTTCTAAGCATCTATTTTCCACTCACACTAGTTCCCAGATCTCTCCTTCCCCCCTCCCCCCCCGCCTTTTTTTAACCTCCCCAACTGCTAATTCTATTTGATACTCAGATTAATTGCAATATGTATGATGATAAGTAGCTGTTTTGAATTCACTTCTTCATAAGGGATGGTTTTATTTTTTCTGGAAACTCACAGAAATTTGGTTAAATCTCATTATTTATCCAGTTGACTCTTTTCATTCAGAAATTAGTTTAAGAGTTTGTGACACCTTTGAGAACATAAGCTATTATGATTAAGGAGGCAGGCCAACAAGAAGCGCAAAAGCATAGACTTCCCATTCCATGACCTGAGCAACCAAATAAGAACATCGTGACACCTGCAGGAGGCACCTGAAGATTATTTCCTGAGCCTTTCCTCAGCACATGACCAGAAGTTCACCTATGTGATCACAAAACAGGCATTTCCCATCACATGACTGAGTGAAGGAACATGACGGATGATGTCTGTATTTCGATAATTCAATGGACATGTGAATAGATTTATGATCATTTATTCTGGAAAGAGACCAGATTACAGACCAGGTAAAGTTCTTGCTAGCTTCAATCTATGGATCATGTCACAAGTTGGCCATCTGTGCTGTTAATATGTATGATTTCTGGAGATCTTCCATAAAACTGTATAATGAGGAATTTGAAATGATGTAGAGATAGCCACAGCATTCAGAAATTGTAGCTCTAGTCCCCTGTTCAACTGAAAAACAACAGGACAATGCTGTTTTGCTATTACCTGCAGTATTATATAGTTATTGAAATATGTAGTCATCTTGTTTTCATCACCACAGGGAGTGTGACTTATTTACGTGTATGGATGTATTGCACATTTATAGCATGTTTGGTACAGAGCAGAGCAGCTCTGTAAAAGATGATTAAGACATTATGCTGAACTAAAAATTGGATGCTTTGTGAATATCTGTGTTTTGGCCTTTCCCCAGAAGTCTTTCCCCCACAAACTGAGAGACAACAGCTGGAGGAGACTAACTCTGTACACAAGAGAATTTTTTCCTTTCCTTTTGAAGGTATTACTTGCATATTATTACATTTACATAAAGTATCCTTATTCTTTCCCATATATAGTAAACTGCACTTCAGTGTGTGGCTGTTGTATAGCCGTTTCCTCTCCCTCAATTACAAAATAGAATTATCCTCACTGTCATTCAAGCCATTCCCCCTCCCCACCCCCATCCCAATTACAAAGAATTGATGCGAATCTATTTTTGTCTGGTCTGTTTTATGCTGACAGGAATTAATTCTAAAGCCTACAACATTAAGACATACAAGTATGACATATGTTTTTGATCTACAAACAAGTTATCCAATTATTTTAGGTAAACTTTATGATCACAACCATCCTTACCAACTCTGATATGATAGGTTAGTTTCTTCTTAATGTCTTAAGACTCATATACATTGCTATGGGAAATATACTCTTGCATGTTCCTCATGTTTTACTTCCTGATCTTGAAATAATGTAATCAATGTGCACATTTTGTTTACACTTATTAGTAAAAAGACACTAAAAGCATGCTGGGAAATAATATTCCATGCCTTAGGACTCAAACAAGTTCTCTTTATAAATAGAGCTTGTGTAAGTCATGGACAAAGTTGACAAATTTCATGGATTAGTCATGGTGAAAATATCAGATTTCATGGTTTATAACAGATTAAGAGGAAAATCATACTAGAATCTTGATTCTCCAAATTCTCCATGTTTTTGAAGAATAAAACAAAAAAGTGATAGTTCCCGACTCCATTCACTTGTTTACACTTGTACTGTGTCACATGTACAGTGTAGGTCTTTCTCATCAGCCAAGTGCACAGTAAAACCTTTGAAATCTATATTTAGCTACATTGGGCAAGACACACTAGAATCAAAACATAAGAAGTTACAGGGGTTGTACTACATTTGAGTTACTTCAATGCATTTTTCTATCAAGTTATCCTAATGTGAAAATGTTTTGTTACTTTGAAAGACTTTAACTAGAGGAAGAAGCAGATTTTGAATGAAAGTTGCTATTTTCACAATTATTTATATTTGGTGCATTTTATTAAAAATTGACAAATAATCTACTAAAGAAGTTCCACTTTAACAGAATATTTTGGTATTCTGGTAAAAATATAAAATTAATACCAGTGAAAAACAACATTTGGAGTAAAGAGAAACTATCGTTTTTCATGTAAAACCTCATGGCTTTTAGTCATTTGTGATGATGTCATTTAAAGTGAGGCCTTATTTAAAATAGAGGTTACATATAAGCATGTGATTCAAAGAGACTTGTTGACTATATAACTATTTGGCTTGATGCCTACATCTCTTCTAGTTAGTTGTATAGACCACTTGTCATCTTTGCATATGAAGACAGGCAATTTGTCAAACATTTGCTTTAATTCTTTTTCTTTGTCTTCCTTACAATATCCTTCATATACATCCTGGTCATCAATATCATATATCTGACTGGAGGATGGAAATTCATTTGTGTCTCTGTCTTATTTCCTTTGCATGCAATCCTCCTGGGTCTTATAGGATGTACTTAATAAGAACCACATTATTCTGCTAAAGGAAGTCCTTGAGCAGACTTTGAGAAGCAGTATGGCAAATTAGTTTCAGAACATGGAAGGTCAGGTTGGAAATAAAAGCTGCAGTTATCTGCTGTATTTTCTGCACTCTAGAAAATAACAAAAAGAGGTCTAACTTGTAAGATAGGATTTGTTTGATGTTTTTCCCTTAGAAAGCTGGAATAATTTATCCACAAACAACAGTGTCCTGGACATCAGCTGAAACAAATTAAAATTAGCTTTTAGTTAAATTCACATTTTGAATATATGAGCAATTGCAATTCTGTTCCAAGTGTATTTAAAAGCTTTTGTTTCCACAAACTCAGGTCATTATTTGTAACAAATTCTATACCATTTACATTTAAAAGTCTGAGTTTGCAACATAAATAGCCCTTTAGATGGTTGAAAATCCCAGCTTTATAGCTGTCCTTGCAACCTTAATTCTGCCCCCGGTGTCTATAAATTTATGGTTATTTCTAATGATCACACATTATATTTCACTCTAGGATCTCAGTGTCATTCTGTTCACAGGCTAAAGGCTTCTTACAGAGTGAAGCTGCCTTTCAATAATGCCAATGTTTTTAAAATGTTGCCTTTCTAACCATCTACCTGAAACTACATTTACTAATTGCTTCCTGGGCTTCTCTGTGCTGCTCATCACCACATCTAGATATCTCTAGAACACTAACAAACTGCTTTCTGCATCTCTGTGATATAAAAGAACATTATTATCTGTGTAGGAAAAGATGGTGCACAGACATTGGGCACAGTTTCAAAAGCCTTTGCTTGTCTCAGATGTCTTGGTCATTTGCTCTAAAGCATTTGGCTTACTTGTGTAAAGTTCTTAGTTTTTTATATTCCTTTCCATTTTTAAAATAGTTGTATAGATTTCAACAAGTTATCTTTGACACATCTCTATAAAATAAGATCATACATCCAATTTTCCTCATTTTTTAGATGTTAAAAAGTGACTTTTGCCTAGCGCAGAGTACTAGTACTACTACCTAAAACTCAGAACCACTCTCAGTGCTTCAGCACTGTTTTTGTCCCTGATGACTTACTACAATAGCAGCAGTATTTTCATTGTTTTAAGGTACTGCAAATGTTCTGTACAGTGGAGACAGGTCACAACTGAAATGGAAGAAAAAAAAAAAAACACACAAAAAACACCAGAGGTATGCACAATATCTGTATCTGGGTCTACACAATTTGTTAGCACATAAGAAAACCGCTGCAAGTTAATGGATACAGCTAAGTTGACCAATAACATTAGCGCTTGTCTCTCCACAGTCAATTGTCAAATTTACTATGCAAATCATTAATATATTTAATACAAAAGATAGTAAGCTCTGAACAGCCATGAGGTGTTACAGAAAATGTAGTAATTGGCTGTGTAAGTGAAGAACACTGTAAAATGTGCCCAAAAGTGCAACAAGATGAAAATGATACCAGCTACTTTAAATCTGTAACTTCCCAACTTCCGGAATTTGATTCACATTGTAATGCCCATTTAATGAAGCCATTCTGTTGACTTTCAACCTAAATTTGGTGGACTCCCAGACAAAAGTTACAGACAAGTTTAATGACGACTCATCAGGATCAGAAGCAAAGTCTGAGCTCTTATCAGTCACAGGTGAAGTACTATTTTAAATACCATTTAAAATAAAACTGTGGTTACTGGTGATCGCTTCCAATTATAGTGTAGTACATTGAATGAAAAAGCTGCTAGCTTGTATACCTGAGTTAATGGAAGCCTTTTATTTTGTTTATTAAATCACATTGGAGCGTAAGTTCACCAATTTTTCTCTGAACAAAATCTGAGTGCCCTCTCTGGAGTGGCTAAGGAATCTACAAATAATGAAAACAGGGCTTTTGATTTTTTAAACCTACCAGCTTTTCTCCCTGTTTTGAAATGGATCTGATCCAAAGCTCAGCTGTACTTATAAGGAGCCTTTTTATTGATTTCACAGTGAGGTGACACAACTTGGAGGAGTTTAAGCAATGCATATGGGCAGGTTAAAAATATCAGTTCTACTCTTTGTTTATACCATCTGGTTTTCAATCACACAGACCTCAATGCATTTCTCATTTTCTGTTCTATCATCAGTAAATTAAAATCAGCTACAAAACTTAATTAAATGTGTTTCTTTGTAGAAGCAATGTATGCATCATTAAGGCCCGAATAATAACCATACTCAAGTCTATCAAAAATTTTTTTTTTCCCTTTGGCAAGAGCAGATTAAAACTGAAATACCATTAAAACTCCAATATATTTTCCAGTAGTGAGCTTATGTGTTTTGTGTCTTTACTTCATTCTTCTTGGTGATGAAAAATGATTAAATTAGAACCAGTCAACAATTAGAATCTCAACAATTTGGGCTGTAAGTACTACAAAATAGGTGTTTGATTTACTATTGAATCTGAAATGAGAAAAAAAAATACCTTTACAATTCTTTAGGAAAAATGGAATTCAAAGTTTGGACTAATTTAGGTCAAAACTTTGACATAATAATCTCTCTCCCACTTTCTCACGTACTGAAAGAAATAAGCAATCCACATTTGTAAAGTGTTTTAATGACCTCATATGAAAATTACAGAAATGCAAATCAAGTATAATTGTTGTTATTATGATGAAAATGTCTAGTTCTACTCACTACAGTCATTGCCTTAAGTAACACAGTGGGTAGCCTGTTATTACCAATGGAATAAACTTTTTCATCAAACACTCTTTATAAAAATATTTCCCTGGAAATGTAACACAGCATGCAGCAAGACTACTACAATTTTCCATCAACTATGAGTGCATGCAGCATAGGTACTGTATTTAGATAATTGTACTTGAGCTTTTTGGCAATAGTTCCTCTTAAGGAAACCTACATTAACCTAAAATTTAGAGTCTGTTATCCCCAGGCCAGATTCATTGGAATTTTTAATATGGCACTGTCTATTCAACAGTTGTGTGTAAATTGCCAATAAACTGGCCAGAAAAGAGCTGAAGGGCTAATTGCCTTTTAACTCCACTGTGATGATAAAGTCACGTAGAAAGAAAGGAAAAGCTCCCACTGCTTTAACAAGTTTATCTGACTGCCGCTTTAACATTCTCTGTCTGCATGCACTTTAGTGCATTCACCAATAAAAGGATAAAAGCATTCAAAATCCTATACCCTCAGTAACTAAGAAAGTCCAGATTCAAAACGTCTGCTCTGCTGGAATCAGCCTATTAGATCAGCTAACTTTTTGTGTGGTACTTGATTTCAACTATACAGTATATAGCATGAAAAATTTGAAAAAGAAGAAGAAGAAGGAGCAGAAAATACTTCTCATAGATGAAGGATAAAACAGTGCTACTTAATTCAGTGGTCAAATTCCCATTAACTTTGACAGGGCAAGGATTGCATCTCAAAATAAAATGGAATACTGAAAAATACAGCATCATTTAATTGTTAAATGCTGGACGACCATACAATTTCAATTTTCAATTACTCTCAATTCTTTCAGCCACATTTTATATTCTTTTCTTCTACACTTTCCTCTTCAAAAATCCAGTTTTATAAATACATTTTTTATCTGATTGTGAAGATAGTTTATATCACGTATAAACTTGATAGTTTTACTAGAAGATCTAGAGATTTTCTCTGTTTTACTGCACTTTTAACATAGTGTTATTGAATATTAATGTATAGTCAAAGTGGGCATCAAATAATGACAGTTACAGAAGTCAATATTTCTAGACATGAGGCATATTTTCTTTGGCTAGGTGAGTGATAACCATTCTTGTTCTACTTGATTCCACAAAAGGAAATGGCTATTAAAAATACATTTAATGGAATGACTGAAAGGAAAAAACTAGTGGTCTCTTCATTTTTTTGGTAGTCCTGTATTTTCACTTTGACCAGAGAAAGAACACATTCAGCTCTGATACTGAATTGACCTGTTATGCTTTACAAAATAAAAGAAGTAGTATAGACATTGTGATTGCCAGCTGCAAACCACTGAATGTTGTTTTTCTATTAAAAATCTCTTCCATGTTTTTCTTATTGTAACCTGGAAAGAGTACAAAATCTGAAATCCAAAGGAATTTCTATAAAAAAGAATACTGTTCACACCAAAGGTTCCTCAAGTACTCACCAAAGCAAATGTTATATCATATTACAGTAAAATTTGAAAGCAGAAGATCAAACTAAAAATGAAGTGTCCTTCAAAACAGACTTATGTGCATCAGAGCCTATGCATTAATGTTTGTTTCCATACAGTTATGTGTTTCTCTTCTCCATCACTTCATAATTTGTTCCAGATTTTATTATTTCTTTCACATTTGAAGACACGTTGTTCCACATTCGGGTGATGAAAGACTGAACTGGATGGAAATACATTGAAATATTTGAGAGAGAATGAAAACAAAAATCAAGTTAAATTTTCAATTTATAAGGTAGTAACAAAACTAAGGAAAACATAGTGCTCCATGAGACCCAAAATATTCACTTTCGCAGTACAAAATAAACATCTTTGCCATCCTTCCAAATGTAGAATGCCAATACTAGAGGGAAGTAATGAATTTATCCATAGCAACGCATCAATTTAAGGTTGTCACTGCAGCAGTTTAGGGTTATCCTTAAAGCTTTGTTACTAGATTTGATGGCAGAGTAAACTAAAAGATCAAGCTAATCTAGGATAAACTTCTTTTCCACAGTTCAAAGGCATTGGCCTTTCCGCAGGTTCAACAGCAGGTTTCTTTGAAGATGTGCCCCAAAGTTCATTAAAAAAATTTCACTGACTTGAACTGATTTCAACATTAAAAAGATAATGCAAGAACTTCATTGCCAGAAAGAACCTGACAGACTGACTTTGAAGCTTTTTTAGGTGGTATTAGATTATTCATCATTCTTCCACTAAAAGTGTTATTTATTTAAACATACCTTTATGTTTAAATACCTAAACATAACTTTATGTTCTTCTTTCTAGAAAATCCAAACTCAGCGTTAATGATGTTATCGCACTTGTTGAATGCCCTTAAGAATATTTCTAGGTTGTAGCAGACACAGTGAACTGTCAGTTATCACTTATGAAGCATTGTATCTGTGTGTAGAACTTTGCAAAGAAATATAATGGCAAGAATAACTGCAGCCTTTAACAAATGAAAATCTAGAAAGATTTACATCATCATTCAGATTAAGAGTACAACCTCATCTTAATAGTAGGTGCTCCATAGCCTGTGTCAACAGTAATTTGAAGAGAAAAACAATTTAAGATTTTCTCTGTTGGTACAACAATCTTGGGAATGTGACTTCCATTAATAATCTTCCTAAAAGGGGGGTTCTACATAGAGAACAGAACTACACATACTTCCAAGATTTGTTATAAAGTAAGTTGCAATGTATTATAAATATATACTTTTTAGTATGTAATGCTGCACTAGTGACATGAAAAAAAATAAAAAACACAAAAAGTTGACAGAAAATTTCCCAAATCAAGTGTAAATACATCAGCATCAGTTTTCAGAACCACCTTTCCAGAAACCCAAGCTATATTTCCCAGTTACTATAGATTTCTGACTTCACTTGAGTACCATGCTCACAAAATGAAATGCTTGAATTTCATGCAATTTCAACTTTACTCTAAATTCTACTTTACTAACTAGACCCTGTCAAATAAAAAACCAACCACGGGAGTCTGACAGCTATTATTTTGTACACACTGCTGATGAAAAGAATTTGCCTTCTTGGAAAATAAATGCTTATATTTATGTCTAAATTCCTGAATTAGGTCAATTAAATAGTTGTATTGGCTCAAAAAACTGTACAAAACAAGTCAAATATTCTAACAATACTCTGTTCCAACATTAAATTATTCTATATAACTTACATTCTCATAGAGGTACGTGGACCTTTATGAGGTCCTACACAGAAATCCTAAACAGAAAACTATCATATGGAAGTTTAATTAAGCACATCATCCTCATTTTTGATATATTCTTTGTTACTTTTTTCTCTTAAAAGCATGCAGTTGTCTCTATAAGCTTATTTTACTTTACCTTTTTTGAGTTCAAGCTTTTATCTTGTAGATGACCAAAAAAAAAAAAAAAAAGTAATAATCACAGAACTACCTGCCAATGTTGACATATTTAGGCCCTGTAGTAGCTGTTGGGCTATGTAGCCCACTCAAGGGAATTCTATTTTATCAGAATAGTGGAACTTGTTACAAAATAATTATTAAAAAATGACAAGATGATTGATATGTATGCAGTTATACATACTGAAGATAAAATACTGAAATCACATTACAGGTTTTGTCACTGCAAATCTCCTGGGAGCAAGAAACTACCAAATACTTCACTGATTAAAAAGGTATAGAGAAGCTGATCCTTCTTTCTGTCACCTAGTTTAATGCTAACTGCTTAACATGATTAAAGCATACACATGCATCGACAATTATTATTTTTTTAAATTTACACAATGGCTTTCCAAAAATTTGTCTATTTGTGTACAATCTCCTTAATATGTGAATAGCACACACGCATAAAACTTTTATGGTATAGCAATATTACCAGCTTACAAGTTTGAACAAGCAAAACATAAAAGTTTCCACACCTTCAGAATTCTGGACTCTCCTCAGTTACTACCTCTAGGGATTTTCCTCAGCCAGCTCCAATTTCCCCTCCAGCTTCTGTATTCAATCATTCTCATCCCTTTACTCAGACCTGCACTGTGCCCTCCAAACCCACTCTTTCACAAGTTAGCAGTCCTAGCCTTCCTCCTTGTCTCCTGAACCACCAACCATTATTTCTCACCTGTCTGCACAGCTCTACCTTACTCCTGCAGCTGCTTTACCTTTTTTTTTTTTTTTTTTCCCTATTGAGATTTATTCTCAAACACTTTTCCTCCGGTCTCAAGGATCTTCATGAGTCTCTGGATTCCATTACTGCCCTCAAATCAACTTTTTGGGAAAATCCCCTCTGCGATGGCAGATGACACAGAAGAAACGGGAGAGACAACCTCTCAGCTGTAGCTCTGGACCTAGCACAAGAGAAGCAGTCCCAAATTGAAAATTTAAGTCATTAGTCCCAGACCTGATAATGCAGAGGAAATCCTAGTTGCTAAAACCTAATGGTCTAACACAAGGTGGGATTCTTCTAAAAGCCAATAAATTAAACAAATTTGAACAAACATTTATTTGGACAACAAAAAGTACATCCACAAAAAGTGCTATCCAACTGCTAAAATGCAGAACACCTCTTCAAGTAAAGGAAACAGTAAACCTTTTCAAAGACATTTCCACTCCACACTGTTTATTTTTTTAACCTCTATCCTCTGCCTTTTCTGCTAGCACATGGAAGCATTTGTGCAAAGTCTTGAGACAGATACCTTGCTTGGCAAGCGTCCCAAATCATTTCATAAAATTATCAACTAAATGAAAGGTCAGACAATCTTTAAAATGAGAAAGGATACTATGCAGGTCTGTAAATAGGGAATATATAATGCAGATAGATAAATCTATATTACTGTTTCATTGTAATAACCTATTTAATTTGTTTCACTTTGTTATCAGAGCCAGAAAGAGAATTTTGAAGTGCTGGAATTATAAAATAAAAAGATGCACAAGTTCTTTGTTGATAATTATTCAAGACAGCTGAAAAAAAAAGTATTAGAAAAGAAAAGCAAACATCAGAGGAAGTTAATTTATTACTGAAAAAGTTATTTCTGTCAAAAATAGTATGGTTATAATTTTTGACATTGATATGATATTGATATACTGACATATTGATCTATTACTATTGCTATATATTTGATATGTTGATATAAATGTTCATATATTGATATAATTCAGGGGGGTTCTTCTAAGGACCACCAAAAATCTCTAGCATGATGGGAATAAAATATTCTTGTATACACATTATATTTAATAGAAGGAAAAAAAAGTTTAAAAATTTTTAAAGCTATTTTACTGCCAGAGGGAATGCTGCTACTTAGATCTGATTAAATATATTTAAAGTTATTTTAATAATTAAATAAAACTGATAAATATATTTTACACTTAAATGTTTTTAAAATATTACTGTATCTGTGCATTCACTGAATATACATTCAGTCTGGCTGTTCTGTAGACTTTATTCACAGCTTATAAAATATCTTTCCTTAGCCTACCAACTGCTTCAGTTCTCAAATCACAATGCAAATCGTAATACGTTATACAAATAAGCCTATCCAGAAACTAGTAAATAGGATATGTAAATAATTCAAAATGAAGCTAGGATTGTAATTTGTCACAAAACAGGTCAATATAAATAAGTACAAAATAATTTGTGAACAGGTTGTAGCATATCTATAGTTCAGCTTCTCAAAATAGAAATATTTCCTACTTACAAGTTATTTTGTGAACTTTAAATTTATTAGAAGAGTGTAGGTTACTAACATTAATTAACACCAGATACTAACTATGATTAAAGTTGCAATTAAAGGCCTCTCAGAGGAACGTAGAACATAAACTAAAAAGAATGGGCTTCTCGAACACTCATGTTTCAGTGAAGGTAAAGCTTGCTTTTATAATTTGAAGTGATGGTAATGGTTGAATATCAACTGATATTGATGGATTGGAGATCACACCTTCAAACCTAGCTGGATGAATTCCAGTTTTCATAGGTGTGATATCACTATCAGTATTGCTACCACAGGCAAATAATTGACAAGTGACATCACACACAAACTGTAAGATTTTGAGTCTATGGGCTGCCATGCGTTTAATACTACGGTGTACCATAAGAGCCCTTAAAGCATTTCCCTTTAGTTTTTTTCTTCTATTAACTATATTAGCAGTAATTCCTATTCTGCATATAGGAAATGCCTGCTTATACCAGTAATACCATGTCTAACTGTAAAATAAATAAATAAACAAAAGGAAACAATCCTACCTACACTCCATAAATCTATAAAGCTCTTAGGCATATAAAAGTGAGACCCTGAGATTCCTAGTTAATACCAGATAGATCTCTGCTAGAGTATTTTGTTTTCTTCTGCACGCATTCCACCAATAATTTGATTCAGGTTAATCCTGTCTAAAATTAAAATAAAGGTCACCTGCTATTAGTTAGTTTATTGAATGTGAATGCTTACTATAACAGGAGAAAAAACAAGTAAGTAGAATAAATGACAGCAGTCACAGCCATTTGAAATATAAAAGTCTTTGTCAGTTTTGGATAAAAGTAAAATATAAGTATTTTAAAATCATATTTATTTGCTGACAAAATGGTTGTCTGCAATGTATGTTGAACTCAGCAAGTTTATTGCCTGAATTTTTTAGGGCAAGAACCATTCATAACAATGCAAACAGGTTCATCTTCCCTAAGATCTTGCAAATGACTATTGTTTTGTTAAGATACTGTATTTACCTTCTATGGGAATGCTGTGAAAATGCTACCTTATTAAATTAATGCCTCACATAAAATTGTTGGTTCGCAAAGATGACAGTGAATGGAGGACCACCTTACTAGCATACATTTTCCCTTTAGTCCATTACTTTTTACATCAGAATTCCATTTTTTATATAGGCATAAGATATTTGTGCTTTATTTTTTTTTTAACCTCAATGCATAAAGTGAAATGACAAAAATTGTTTTGTTTTTTTTCCTATTTCAAAGGTAATTATTCATTTTAATCTATTCATTTACATTTTAAGGTCAGAATAGAGTCTGAAACCCCAACAAAATCCAGGATACCTTGTCCAACTAAAATTCTGTATTATTTAAATACTTCAAAGGTGCATCTTTATTTCTACAAAAGTTACTTGTAAATAATAATAACTTAAAGAATTCCATAACTGTAGATATTAAGTTATGTTTAGAATTGTAAAGAACTTTCTCTTTTCCTCTTCAACGAACATGAGAACTGTATACATCTGAAAACATTTTATTTATTAAAATTTAGTCAATCCATTTTTTGTGCTACAAAGACACAGAAATGTACTGTTCAGTGGAGACGTCTAAAAATGAAAGGCAACAGAGTATAAACCAGAGTCAAATTCTTTCTCAGCATTAATTCCACCCTTTTTTCCCCTACCATGCATTCCTGCCCCTTCTAAAAAGTCCTTGAAGTTTAGCAGCTTGAAATCATATGCCTGTCTGTTAAGCTGTTAGGTATGTGGAAACAAAGTTTTTAGGAGACCCATAAAATCAAACAAGATCAGACTAAATTATCTGCTGCTGATCTGCACTGATACATTACTGCTAGTCACTAAGCCAGTCACTTTGGGTCCTGAAAAAACTGAAAGGGGCAGTGAACCATGATATGCAACTCCATTGAAAGCTAGTTAAGCACATTATCAGACAGAAAAAGCATTTTAGACCCCCTTGGCTGTCAAGCTGGAAAATAGTAAGAGTGATAATTGCCTCTTTAGCACTAGTAAAGACCAAATGAAGTATTACAGCATGAAAGCTCTTTCATTAGGCAAAGTAATCACCTAGTGACTACAAATGTATTCAACTATTTTTTAACTCTGAGATAGAAATTATGCCACAAAATTGGTAAAGAGGCCTGCTTGGAGAAAAGAAGGCTGCAATTCACTTTCCCCACTGCAATGCCAGTGCATACAGCTTCACTTATATGCCAGGTATCTGAGATCAGATCAAAACATTGGTGTTGGGCTTCTCCTTCCTTTCCTTTTGTGAAGATGGTATCTGAGACATTGCTTTATTTATCTCCCATTATTGAGCTGCAGCTGAGCAACTATTTTTTTTCTGACTCCTTTGCTTTTTCTCCTATATCACACACATGGTCTGTTTTCTTAGGTTTATATCTTCAAGAAGGGACCAAAGCAATTATTTAAATGCAGTGTTTCCAAATCTTTACAGATCGCGTGCTTACTCTGAATAAAAGCATTTAAAGAAAGAAAAAAAAAAGCAGTATGAAAAGGGGTATCAAAAATAAATACTGAGTAAGTATTTGTGCATGAGCTTCCACAGGAAAGCCTTGATTTTGGAGGACACCAATGTACAAGTGGTGAGAAAGTTAAATCTTCCTTACTTTATGTGAAATTCTTAACACATTTCCAGATCCTTTGCTTTGTATAGCTTCCATCATGGATAAAGCCAGGAGAAAAAAACTGAAAAAGCCAAAGTCCCTCTATGACATTGTCCGTAATGAATCCTCAAATGATACCTTCAACAGATCCAGAATTTTTGGTTTATCTGGAACACACACAGCATCTTAAGCTAAAGATTCAGAATAACAGAGAATCCACCACAATTTTTTGATGTTTGTCTTCCTTGTTACAAATTTCTCACCTGTCTTGTGATTTATTTATTTATTTTCTGCAAAATATATGCTATAATTAGTTTCATCACTAGTTTCCAGTCATCCTAAATGGATGCCATAACTCATTCCAAGATCCAGATATTTATTTTCCATATCTACTTTCTCCTGAACTTTACCTCCCAGCATACTGTAACTATTTTGCTCTGAATGTTCTTGCCTAATTTTTCAGCTCATCACATACCATCATATATGTTGGTATGTGACATCATATGACATACCAAAAAATTAAAGATGGAAGCAAAAACATGTTTTAAAAAATGTATCCATATGCAGGTATGGGCCAAAAAATATTAGAATCTTGAAGTGATAAAAACTGACAAAGCAAATGATAAAAAATAGAATCTTCTAGATTACATAGCTCAGAAATACCAAAATGTTTCTGTTCTCTGCTTTTTGACCTATAAGCTTACCTGAGAAGAGACAAAAATAAGAGACAGAAGGAGACAAAAAAGAGACAGAAGAAATACAAAAATAATGATCTGGTTCGTGTCTTTTGTTTTAAATCACGAGTGGACAAAATTAGACAAAAGGGAACCTTCAAGAATTATTTCAAGTAAAAGAAAACCTTGACTTACTCCCTAATTTCCAGCTGCTGTATTTCAGATGACCAGGATAAACACAAGAAGAAACAACTTAAGAGAGAAAGAAAGGGGTGGGGGAGAAGGAGGGAAGGAGGGAGGAGTATGAATGTTTGAATGATGTGATGAAATACTAGAAAATATTAAATGTATAAAATATTTGCCTGCTGAAAATGTATCATCTATTAATAAATTAATACTCAACTACAGCAATACTTACAGTGTACTGAAGACTGTATTTTACTGCACAGTAAAATAGAAGTCATTGGCATTATGACAGTACAAGATTAAGGCTGTGGGTTAAAGGTATAGCTACAACAGCTTTGAATCACATTCCTAATTATGAATCTTGCAAGCTGGCATCTCCTAGTATGGAAATATTCACCTTTGATATTAATATCCTAGCTTCTTTATAGACTCAATTTTATTACCAACATTTGAAAATATATTTTGGCTTTAATAAAACAAAACTTGTTTATTGTTATTCCAACAGATATATCAACCCTGTCCTCAAAGGCTCCAAACACCTTTGTCTATGAACAAAATAAGCATCTTTCAAGTCTGTGATTCTTTGAATGTTTATCGTCTACATCAAGGAAAATAAATAAATAAATAAGCCAACTTTGACCTTCTATGCTTAAGACCTTTAAGAAGCAAACAAAAACATTTCACTGAGGTATGTAATGATAAGAAGCCAAAGTTTGTTACAGAGTACCATGCTGCATGCTCAAAACAATGAAATTGAGAGCTACTAGACTATATACAACAATATTTATGCTTTTTAATTCTCCCTAAACACATAAAATGTCTTATAAATCCATATGACGCACATTAGATGGATGTCTTTATATCTTTTTCACATTTTGTTTTTGATCATCTGCTTGGAATAATTTGTTTTAATTTTTTTTTTTTTTTTTAAGTAGAAAGTGAAAGGCAAAGCAACAACAATCACAAAGCAAATGATCAGGTGAGATCTGTGGAACACTCATGCACTGACCTTCTCAATCACTTGCACTCTGCCATGCCTGATTAGCTCCCTAAACTGTCAGAGCCATTATCATCAGTTATGAGACATTCACAGTAACAAATTAAAACATAAAAAACTCTTTTCCACTCTTAAATTCCTGAAGCTTTTCCCATATCAAATACTTCATGAGATGGTACTAGAAGAAAGGAAAAGTTTTCCAGGACTCAATACCTAGCCCAGTAATGTAAACTGCATGTTTACATTGCTCTGCTATGATTACAGTTTGCAGTTGCAGTGCACGCGACAAAGCTGAAGAAGGTTAGTTGACTAGTGGATCCCAATTGACCAAGTTTGGCCTTTTGTTTCAATAGTGTTTTCTTAGGTCCACATTTTTAACTGAGCAGCTACCCCTGCTGAGAGGGATTATTTACCACGGTCTGTCTAATAATGATACTTATGATTATAGTATTCCTCTGATATGTCAAAAATTTGTATAAAAGCTAAGCTTTGGCTTAGCTTAGCTCTTCTTAAGGTTTTGTTAAATAAAGATTGCTTTATCTTCTGCCGTGACCATACATTTAGTGTGCTTACAACATACAAACAACAGATCTTAATGTGAACAAGAAAAACAAAGAAACTATCTTTCAGAGACAGAAAATCTTAACAGCAAAGCTACCTATCAATCCTAGCAATTCACACTTTCAGAAATCATGCCATTTCTTCACCTACAGACAGGAAGTGAAGTATATCAGATAGTAATGGCTTCTAGAAGAGGTGTTCAGATTAAGACTTTATTTCCCCCGAGCAGTCAAAATTAATGGTAACCGGAAGAGAAAGTGGAAAAACACCCAGTTCAGAGCAAGAAGATGCAATGGCTGTTAAGAGTGACCATCCAGCTTTCCTAGCTCTCCAAAGCATGTCACAATCATGTCAAATAGCAGGGCAAAGCCTCCCTGGTCCCCCAAACAGACCTATGCAAGAATGCCCAAGAAATTCTGTTTTTACAGAATTGCTTTCGATAAACTTTCGTAAGCATACAAACATTTCCTGACATGTGATGTAATGTTTTTTTACTGAAAGTGAAAAATTAAAATCACATTGCTTATAACATTCATAGTTATTGAGTTCCATTATAATTGCACTGTTACAATTATCCATTTGAGGACTTAAGTTCCATCATGCTATTCACTACATAAATACCTTTTTTTTAAACGTAATTTTCACCTGTTAAGATAAAATAAATATTAACAATAAATATTAAAACAAACAAATAACAAAACCAACAACACAACAAATAAAAGTAAAAAGGCAAATACAGTCCTGATTTGAATTAGTATTTATAAGCTTAGCTCATCATTTGCACCTCTTTTGTCAGACAGCAGTTTTAAAGGCTTTTGAAGACCATTATTAGTGATTTAAAAGGTGACACAGCGGTGAATTTATAGATTTGGATATTGAGTTTCTCCACACCTGAAGGGAGCATGAGAGAAAGTGTGAAGTTATTGGAGGAACAAGTGGATTATACTAGCAGTAAAGGTTGGACTTCCTGATGCAGCCAAGGAGGGAATGACACCATGTCCTGGAATATTGCGCCTAAATGGCAGAGAGCCAATCTCTTATTAAAGAT
Source organism: Anser brachyrhynchus (assembly GCF_964034855.1). Lineage (NCBI taxonomy): Eukaryota > Metazoa > Chordata > Aves > Anseriformes > Anatidae > Anser > Anser brachyrhynchus. The sequence goes on from NC_137705.1 coordinate 24,132,662, forward strand.
ATCAAATCCAAAATGAGACAGGCCTAAAATATTCCAATTTACCACATACATTTCTGAGCACCTAAAAGACAAAGTTTACTGACCAGCTTTCATCATAAAATCTGGGAGTGTATTTTTTTCTCCTGCATTAACAGCAGATACTCTACAGAAAGCAAGCTGGTACACAACAAGATAAAAAATAAGAAATGTTCCTTGAGAACGAAACTACAGCAGCACTTTGATGCACAATGAATTCCCAAAGATCTAAGGACTAATATTTAGAAATCTCATTAGGTTAAAAGCATTCATAAAAAATATTCATAATACATTTGATACTAACTTTGTCAGTTACTCAGGGCCAAAACTGGCATGCATATAGCCTTCATGTGCGTAACACAACTGAATCACATATCCTCAGGCACATCAGCATTAAGTTTCCTAAAGTTCTACTTCCTATGAGAACCTACTACACAAATTAATAGAAGGGGCTTAGACAACATATTACCAAAATTGCTAGTTCAGAAGACTTATTAGACAGTAGACGTATGAGAGCATCAGAACAATCTCCAAAATACAAGCATGTGCTATTATGTGAACATGTACATGCTAGAAAAGAAGAAGGGATGTTTCAGTGGGTGGTGCTTTGAGTAGTGGGGTTCCCACACGTGACAAAGGAGCAGCAAAAACATCACAGAACTGACATGGAGGAGAAAGTAGAGCACAGCTAGAGAAACTCTGCTATTGTGACCTGGATAGCTATGTGGCTGAATGCTACCAAAAACCAAGTAGGAGATCAAGAAAATACCACATTTTTCCTTTATTTCTTCTTTGCTCAGGAAAACAAATAAACAGAAACAAACAAACAAACAAAAACCACAACTAGCTGTGTATATTATAACACAGTTATTTAGGTCTGTATCAAAGACACTTCACTGTAAATTTTCTCTTTTCCTGGCATAAGAGGTATAAGGTCCCAAACATTCACGAAGTGTGAGTTTAAAAGTGGTAGGATCATCGTGTTGAATGGCTTCAATGTTCACAGCATCTTACCTTGATGGAGGTAGAAAAGCCTTTGAAATTGGAAAAGATTAGATCACCCATTAAATGTTCTAGTAATAGACATACCTTTGAACAACAAGGGCAGCTATATTCTATGAAACTCTGCATGCACATCTGGGCAGCATTTGCTTCATATAAAAAGATATTATATTTGTATTTCATTTAAGAGATGTTTTATTCCAACTTTATTCCTACTTCAGTAGGTGCATTTATTCAATTCTTGCCTTGATTAAAAAAACAATAAGGTGACTTAGACTTAAAATTGCTCAGCATTCATTTAAAATTATGCAGTTTGTTTTTGGTAATATTTTTCAAATGCATGACTTCTTGCTTACACAAATGCATGTACAAGCTTTCCCCAGACACATGCCAGTAAGCAGATCTGCCAAGTCTCATGTGCTAAACATGAAATTCATTCTTTTGGCCTCATCTCATGCTCTCCTGCTGCAAGACCTCATACATTTACAGCATGGTGCTGCTTCCTCTCTCCAGTTCTATAAACTCATGTGCCACATGCAACTGACTGGTTAATCAACTGTATGTACCCAGTGTGACTTAGCTGGCAGTGGGGAAGTGGCAAAGGCAAGTCACTGCATCTGAAAAAGCGTGCCACAAGGTCTGCATGGGCTAGGATGTCTCCATCATGTGAGCAAACACACATCTCCATCACTTACACAGCTCACGTGTTGGGATTCCAATAAACTGAAAGGGCTGGAGTGCGTAGGAGGGACTGACGTGGAAAATCAAATATGGAGGGGAAACACTTCTTTTATGATGCACAAAAAAACATTGGTGTGGTCAACAGATGGAATGTAGCCAGATCCTCATTACAGCAATGCTATTGACATTGCCACAATTAAGGTAAGAGTCACTGTTTCCACTGTAAACTCCTGTTTGCAAGACCTTATAAATTGGCCGTAAAACTTCACTTCAGGCAGAACCTTAACACACAAGGTCTCAGCATTAAAGTATGTTTCACATATATTAAAAAAAAAAAATAATGGTGTGCCTTTCAGATTGCATAGTAGCTCAAAACAGGTTTCCTATTCTTGTTCTGGTATTCTCTGCACTCATTGCACTCAGAAAAACCTTTGTGTCTATTGAGTAGAATGATGGAATTTTCCATTCTAATTACAACTTTCCACAGTTGGCAGCAGTTTCATTTCTTATTTTAATATCACATTAATAAGCTAAGTTGTTAGCTTTGGAAAAATGGTTATCATCTTTTGAAACAGCATTGTTAATTCAAAACACCTCCAATGTATTCATTTAACAATCAAAATACAGCTTCATATTATAAAGCACCCTGGTTGTAAAGGATGTATTACAGTTTTTAATCTTGTCCGCACACAGACACATACACACACACACACAGAAACTGCAATGTAAATCAAATTCAGCCAGCTAATACAGTGCGTATCCTGTGTCTCTGAAGTAAAAGGGAAATTCTTTTCTTGCATTTCAACAGGAGCAGACCCAAGCTTTCAAAATACATGGGTATGTAGTACTATAATTACTTCTTATTTATAGGGTGCTGACAGTAGGCTCAGTGCTGTACAAACAAAAGAAGACATGGTCCCTGCCCCTTGGGACTTACAATCTGAAAGCACAACAATTGAGGCACATAAAACACCAAGTGGTGATCCAGTACACAGTGGAACACTGACATGTTTGTTTTCCCATAAATAAATCACTCCTTGGGGGTAGAGCGTAAAAGGGGTAGATAGTCTTCTTCTATTTATGTTTTAAGAGAGGATTTGAAAGAATACATATTTGTAGCACTCAGTTTTCCAAATACTCGACCAAAAGGGACTATGGGAAAAAATAATCTATAGCATGTAAGGTCTTCATAGCCAATTATTACTTGTTACAGAAAAACAGTTTACATTCCCTTTAGAAGGAACTGAAATGGCACCATGTCTGTATTTCCCAACTACTACAAGGCACACATCCTTCTACTTCTTCATTCAACATCACTGTGTATATATACATATACATAACAGCGTAACTAACCACGGTTAGTACTCCAATTGGTGAAATTACCTACAACGTACAGGAAGTGCAAATGTTAATGCTTTTGAAGCACTCCCAACTTGTGTATATGACAAAATCTAGGCAAAACTCTGTACAGGCTTGATCCTGCAGCTAGTAAGCTCTACAGTACAAGTGCCTGAGACAAAGGCTTTGCATTCTTCACATAAACTTCTTATGACCTATGCTTCAGGGCTGAATACAGTATTTAATCTAGCCTTGATTTTTTATCATGCTGGGCCAGTGACTTTTTTTTTTTTAATATTCTTTAAATAAACATTTACACTGTTAACCTAATAGACTGTAATGTGTTCACAGAATTATAGAGTGATTGGCAGTTTTGTTTCTTTGGTTGTTTTCTATAGTGACAAGGATCACAATTAGAAGGCCTAAAATTTGACCTATCCTGGCAGAGACCCTCCTTTCCATTTATTTTATTTTTTTCTAACCTGCTCACCACTTTAAATTAAATAAAGGCAAGCAATATTAATAACAAAATAATTAATATATAGGCCATATGAAATGATGTACAGGAACTAACAATAATATAATAACAAGAAGTAATGCATAAGTTTTTTCATTTACTGCCATTTCCAGGTAATTTGTACCTTTCCAAAAAAAACTATTTAATTAAGAGAATTTTCGGATTCCAAAAGCAGCAATTCCTGGTCCTGGAGGGACCAGGAAGAATACTGCCACAGATATGAAAGAGAAACACACCTATACAGCACAGAGACCCACAACCAACCTGAACACGTCCTGGTAGAAAGAAGCTCTGGCAAGGGAGGCAGTAATCTTGACACCAAGGGTTGCCTTCCAGCATAAAGATGTTTTAGTTTGGTCCTTAGTTAGGTGAGCCCAGTTATGTCAGCGTCAGCACATTACAGATGCATGAGTTATTATGGTTCCCTAAGCCTAAATGAAGAGAACTCTACAGAAACATGACAGTCCAGTACTCAGAGATTTGTTTGATGTTCTGGCAGTTACTGACCAAAACTGGATGGAAAGGTTTTTTACCAGTAGCTTTTACCATGTTGTATAGGGATTACAACTGAAAACATCTGGGACTGAAATAATGTTACACTTGTAGGCACCTCTCAAGGGAGGACTGACATGGAACGTGGTACTGCAGAATGCACACATTCAGACACCAACTCATGTATGGGATTTTTAATGGGATTTTTAAAAATGAACACATTGTAACTGATGAGCAAGCCATTCATGGAGAAGAGAATTTATGATAGATGAAATAGTGTAGCATATCTGATTTTAGAAGGCACACTGGAAAATATAGGGGAAAAACAGGAAGAGGAATCGACTTTTTTTTTTTTTTTTTTAACGAATCACCACAGTATAGTAGAATTTGTGCTGCCAACACCTTAAAACCAAATATGCGGAAGAAAATGTAAGTGAACACTCTCACTTCATCCACATTTTAACACACATGTTCCTGAGAGTTCAACCCCTTCTATCCCTCAATATTATGATTAGATCCACTTAGGCTACTTAAGACATCCTTGCACTGTTACTACATTCAGAGGCAATGAAGAGTGTTATTTACACACTGAGTGGAGGTGAATGTAGATGTGTCTAGAAGTATAAGCTGGCATAATGGACTTCTTCAGGGTAACAAGGAGGTTTAAGTCAACCCAGACAGGACTTAACTACAACCTCTCAAGACTTAACTACAACCCATCCACAAATAGGTGCTTGTAAAGTAGATACAGATTGAATCATAGAATCATTGACTTAATCTTGAAATATTACAGCATCCTTAAACCACTTGAAGGGGACAGCAAAATAGCAAAGAAAGAACTAAAACATATGTGGTGTGACACTAGATATAGGAAATTGTTTGTGCTGTAAGTATATTTGATATGGTTGTGCGCGCACTTAAGTTCATAGCCAGTTCCAATGCATGCTTTTCTTGCTGACAACTGACACCTGTATGTAGAATCTGCCTTCTCATGCTCCCAGCACCAGTATATTACGGATGCTCAATTCTTTCTGGTGGTGTTTCCTATAATGATTTCCTTTTTTACATTTTTTTTCTCTGTTGCATTCCACTCTTTTTTTAACTTCCTGTTAAAAAAATATTGTTCTTACATACAATATGCATACATTTTTTTTTAATTTAAGCATTGAGTAAAGATTCATTAATAAGCAAACAGTGCCTCAACCAAACCACTTAAAAAAATTGATTTGCTCCTTCTCTTGTAAGGACACATGGAATAATCTGATGCAAAACGCATGTCTACAGACTTGTCAACAAGTACCATGAGTTGAGTGTGGTGCTCACTCTTTAACATATCTCAACAAAGTAACTTAACCATAATTTTCAAGACTATTTTTAAAGTTTTGAAATCTGTTTAAAGTTCTTCATATTAGGAGAAAATAATCATATTTTAAAAAATCTATGCAAAATGAATTTTATTCTAAAAGATTTTTTTTTCATTATACATGAGACCTATAAAATTTAGTTGAAAAATGAAGTGCTTCTCAATTTGCATTATCTCAGGATAATCTCCTTTTCTGTTCCATTTTAGGGGATTGTATGGCAAGCCAGAGTTTATTGTGACTTCTATTGCTTTTATTAAGCACTGGAGAAACCAAGTTTTAAAGTGTAAGTCACCTTTTGGTATGTAAATTACAGCAGGCCAAAGGCTGCCACTTTTTAATATCTTTTTTGTTTAAATTTTCAATCCTTTTTTTCTACAGCTGGTGTTGCCTATTATATAAAACTAATTATTTTTCCATCAACTTTAACTTCATTCATTCTCTTGGTCTGTTTTTACTGAAAAGCCCATATATATTTATGATTGTCAAGGTCTGAAAGATGCAGATCAACTAATTTAAAACAATGCATATTTAAATCTAAACGTTTATTTAAATATTAAAATACTTCATGTATTTCTAGGCAAACACATTTGTTGCTAGTGAGTAATCTGCAACTGAAAAAAATATTTTATTAATGCCAAATGGAAAGCAAGCAACTTAGCTACCTGCAACAGGATAAAAACTTTCTTACCCAACCCCCCTTTTTGCTCCTCCATGGGGTTGGTTCAGTCATAGGGAAAGGAGGAATCTTATCTTTTCTTTGATAAAAGGCTATTGCTGATACCCTCCTGATACCCAGGAAATATCATGTCTAATGAATAGGCACTTTGTTACAGAAGTTCAACCTCTGGTTAGAAATTACTTTTCAAGTGCTACATATAAGACACGACATCTGAAATCTATCCAAAAAAAGAATAGTCTGTATGATTTATGGCCTGCAATGATGGGAAAACTCCATTTTCCTTACACTGAATCAGTAAAGATATTACAAGGCAAATTTCTATTTGACCTTTAAAGAACTGGTTATGTAGGTAAAATGCAAAAACCTCTCATTAGTGGACTGCTTAAAGGGGAAAAAAAAATCACATATTGGTTGAACACAAGAACAGATTAGTATTCCAAACTCTTTGGATTATTTTTTGTTTTGTTTTTATAAGATCTTTCCAAAACAGCAGAAATGTGCGGCAACCACAGATATAGCAAACGATGCCAATGGATATCATTTTGCAATGTCTTCAGTTTATCTGCTGTCCTGTAAATGAAAACAACCTGCCTTACTACGCCCCCTCTCACCTCACAAACTCAGCCATACAGTTCTTCTCATTGGCCTTTTCTGGGATTACTATTCATTTGGCTTAGTGGTAAGTTAGATAAGCTCACTGATTCAAGTATTTTTTTTTTTATTATTATTTTTTGGCAAGAGTTAGTGTCCAACCAGATCTGTAAACTGAACGTGAGTACTAATAATGTCCAAGACATCACACAGCCAGAAGTCAAGGAAAGGTTGGGACCCTCCTTCACTTGTAGCACCAACAGACATAGATCAGACTTGGGGCAATGATTTAAAGAAAAATCACCTTGGATATTTTGTACTTTCCACATACACTGCTCTATCTCTGCTTTTTCATGCATAATCACTGTCTTATGAGATATATTTTTTAGTTGTTCATATCATATGGCTATAAAAATAATAAAATAAGATTAATTAGAATGCCTTACTCCACTATATATCTTCACAATAAAACAATTTTGCAAGTATATTTAATTTCTTTTTAATGAAGCTAGGAAATGGATAAGCCAAAGGAATTTAAAGCCATTCTCCTTTAGGAAACCAATTCAAACTCATCCAAGTTAATCATTATTGGAAAATTACTATAATCAAATAGTGTTATAGCTGGCTAACATTAAATTAGTTGCTCCCATATGAGTAACAGACAGTTAAAAGTACTGTATAGTTGGCCAGTACAATGTTACTGGTAATGTAAAGGGAAAAATCAAGGCAGAGAAGACAGGATTTCTAAATACAGAGAAGAGGTCCTTTCATAAGGTTCCCCAACTTCTCTAATAAATTCACATACAAAAGTGTATTGGCACTGGTGGAGTCACAGAGAAGGTATGTTCCTTTCACGGTAGTTTGATCTCTTATGGAAGAAGGACATACAATGATCTCCAGATATGCAGGTAAGTTTGAATCTTAAATTGTCTGTTCCTGAATGACTGATGAATTAAAGGCTCCTTGTTAGAAGTCCCCTGAAGTTCCCTTGATAGAAGTCCTCCTGCTGAGAATCATTTACATAGAACTTACGATGCCAGTAACTGCTTTATTAATCATCTCCACAGCACCCCTGCTTCATCCTTTCTTGCATGAAATGCAGATAGAGAAATACATACTTTATTCATATTTCTGTGCCACCTGTTCATATAATGTTTCCATGTATATCACTGACTATATACACTGAGGTCTTGGTGAAAGAAATATACATACATATATACGTCTCATTCCAAACAAGGGCCTGAGCAGTTTGATTTAATTTTGACATTCTTGCTTTGAGCAGGAACTTCACCTTAAGTAAAAATTTAGTCAAGGTAAAATATAATGGAAAATGTAAGTGAAATATGAATTTCTAAGCTTTATTTAAAAATTATATTTAAGCTTGAGGTCTGTCACAATGGGACCAAGCATCATAGCTATACGGAGTCAGGATTGGCTCAGAAAGTATTTATTCCCTTTTGTACATCAAAAAACATGTTTTTACAAATGATCTGAACTGCCACTTGATTGTGAAGTGCCCCAGACACGAAGATGGTTTATATACAACTGCCTATACTCTAGGAACATAAACCAGCAGTAATATTTTTGGTGTTACATTTTATGTACACATGCACTCTTAGAGCTGCTTGCTACACATGTGTATATGTTAGCTTTTTCCATTAAGCTGAGTGACTCATTTTCTGTAGTACCACCTGAACCATACCTATTAAGAATTGTCACTTCCATGTTACATTATTCCAGCTAAAATTCCCATACAAGATGTAATCTCAACAAGCCACTTGAAATCATCTCTAACATAAGTAAAAGCTGGCACTCTTCCACAGGAATGAATTAATATGATAAGAATGTCTCAGATGGATGTCTAATCTGTTCACATGAGAACCTGCCAGTGGAACACTCACTCACACTGTAAGATCAAACCATCTTCATAATCTGTCATTAGAAGGAAGAGTGATTTATTCAATTTCAGAAATTTCTTTTAAGCTTACAGTATTTTTTCTTTCACATTTTCATGTTTGCATGGGAACTCCAGCAACAAAATGCATTAAAAATATTTAAATTGTGTTAATTCTTCTTTTAAATATTCAAAGACAGATCTGGAAATACAAGTGATCTTCATGAGTTCTTGGACCATACGCCCAATTATTGAGAGTAATATAGAAAACATTCTATTTCCAAGAACTTAAAATTAGAAATATAGCATTTTTTTAAATTAAAAGTTACATTAAAATTAAATTAAGTTGAAATTAATATATATATATACAAATTAAAGCATACTGACTCCAGACAAAAGTACAATGGTGAGTTTTAAGAGAAACTCATATATCAATTGAATAAATTATTTTAAGTACACACTAGTTGTGTTCCACATGAAACAGGGCTGACCAAATGACCAATCACATCTTTAATCACTAAAAGCTAATGTTTCCAAGAAAAAACACATCTACAGCACAAAGTAGCCAACAATATTATTTTATGGTGTCTTATGCAATAGATTTTTAAAATTTTACTTCAGAAAATCTTTTCCACTGACTTCCCCCTTCTCCCCCTTACTATTCTTTAAAGATAAAGCATTCATACTTCAAAAACTACCTCCTGAGAAGCAGAGACCTCTGTCTTATCTCCCTATAGGAACCAGTAGAGATTACTATTTTAGAATGAGAGACAAGCCAGTGGCTTAAAAAAAAAAAGCTTTCTAGACTAGGAAATAAATACAAGCTAATTCCAAAAGCCACTTAACCACTTGATAAATCATCTTCAGAAACAATATTAGGACATGTGACTGTAGTTTATCTTTGTAACATCTGTCATCCAGAGGACTATCTATCTACCCTTTAAATGATGTAGATTTGAATAAAGACACTTCAAGGCACACCTCATTTTGAGTAAAATCAGACAAAGTTAAATAAAACTAGGAATGTTACTGAATAGTTTAGGAAAAAATTAAAGCATACTGACTCAGACTAATACAATGGAGAGTTTTAGGACAGGCAGAATATCAAGAAAATGATGACCTAACTTAGATATGAAACTAAAGAACCCTACCTTCCAGAAAAATGGCATGACAATTTGAAAAGAAGCTGAAAATGGTGACACCACTAATATGGCAGCAAAAAGACTACCTTTTTTGTTCTTGCTTTGGTCAGAAGTAGTGCTGTACTAATGATTTTACACTGAGTAAAGCAATATGTTAGAATAAAAAAGTGCTGGCTTGAGTTCCTCAGAAGTAAGAAGAGGATAGAAGTAACCAGGATATGTCTCTCTAAGCTCAAGTTTTTCTTGCACTGTTCAGAGAAGTATGCAACCTCGGTGTTGTTTAACCATCAGTTACCCTATAGAAGCAGCAATGTTTGACTGGCTAGGAAATATTAAACCTTTCTCCTTATCTATGACTATTCTAGCCAGTGCAATGCAGGCTTTGTGTCCTCTAGAATGGACAGGTGTAACCTGGAAGTAATGTGGAAATGTTACAGTCTGTCATGGAGCGGACTGCCCTGGGCCCTTAAGCACTGGCCCAAAGGTTTATCTAGGTACTGTAACATGGTATCTTTCAGCAGTATTAAATTATACCTGAATGTTTGACTATCACCACGAGAAGCAACAGTACCTGTTGAATGCCTCAGGAAAATATGTACCTCTAGAATGTTACACCGTTTCATCTCCATAAGGTATGAAAACCTGCATTAAACTCTGAATAGTTCTGTCACTCCTTTTTTGAGAGAGAGAGGGAGGCCTGACAAGATAATGGTCTAAAATGGTCTAAATCAGTGTAATAACTTTGTTGTTGATGTTTTATATTAAACAAAGATTAGAACAGCAAAATAAGTGACTTAGGAGAAAACCTATGAATAGTCAAGACTTATCTTTATTACTGAGTCCCAATTTGTGAGAATTAACAAAAAAAAAATTACACAAAATCCTGTCCTAGTAAGAACCTGGAAATTAATAACATGCTGAAAGTAAGAGCTGGTAATCTTCACAACACTAGGGTGAATCTGTGGTCATTAGTTTAGGCGGTACAAAATAGCATAGAGTAACCATATTTCCTTGCTCCAAGGATCTTACTGAACTGTCAGCTTCTATTTCAGTAGGATTGATCCTATCAGAACAGTGTAGTTATCCATGGCAGAGGTTACCTGGGAAATTGGGGTCCAGGCAGTACTTAAAGTCATGTTACGTGTGCCATATGAAGAGGGACCAGTGCACAGTCTGCACTGTCTGTGCAGCTATATCTGTTCTTCACATACATCAGGATGCTATTTCTAACCTTTAAAATCAACAGTATATCACTTTCCTCAAGGGATGCCTGTATTAGCTTACCCATGATACATAAGGTTTCTTGTGTTCTGACTCACATCTGCCTCTAAGTCTTTTATCAGTCACTCCTCCATACTGTGCACTTTGTTAAATCATCAAAAATCCCCGATTTGTGTTCCAAATGAAGTACCATGCTGCTCAAAAATTATGCTCAAAGATGATCCTACCAACTTGAACATATGCCATTTCAATTCTGTCAACATTTATTTTCGTAGTTTAAGTCACGAATATTTTTAACCATGAAAAAAGCAATTAGGGGAAAAGCAAATGAATGTAATATCAATGCCACCGAGAATCTCTCTCTCTCTATATATACACACACACACACATATATATATTATTTACAGCATGGAAAATAAAAACCAGAGAACAGTTGAAGGGTCAGTCTTACAATTCACAGTAAGGCAAAATGATTAGCAGATTTAAATCAAAATATGCAGTTGATGGGCTGGATTCAGAAATCAGGTGGAAATTTTGCAAACTGGTTTCAGAAATTCAGATGGATTGAACTGAAGTCCTACCAGAAAATGCTACTCAGCTACAAATACACCTAGAAACAGTACGTGAAAGTAGACCATTTCAAGACTTCTGTCACACTTATGAAAAAAGCAGGGGCATAGTGCTAAACTGTCAAAACTCAATATACAACATCCAATTGGGGTCTAATATTGGCTGAAATTTGGAAATATCAAAAAAAACAGTTAATTCTTCAAACAGGCTCTGAATGTTAACATTCAATAATTATGTGAATTATTTTCTAGACTAAAATATGACAAAACTGTTTGTTTTGTTTTGTTTTCTAACTACTGGAATACAAATTAAATATAATTAAACAGCATTACACTTTTTTTTCTATCATATAATGGATTTATGGTACTCAACATAGCAATCCCCATTCAATGTCTTTATTCTTATTTAATTAAATTACAATTTCAAATAAAAACTATTTATTGTTTAAAAGAATGCCATGAAGATTCAAGCTAGAATAGCTGCTTTTTGTTAAAGAAAACAAAAAGGAATTCTTGCCCCATCTCAGACCACACACCCCCAGTAAATAAATTTAAAAAAATGTATTTTTATACTTATGGCAAGTTGCTAAAGCATAAATTGACCCCCCTGAGAGACTGACAGAACTGTTTTAGTCACTATCACTGTTTGAAAACCTGAGTGAAAAGCAGGGAGGCTAAAAATGTCTTGGTTTACATTTACAAATATGAGAAGTAATTACTAGTATTTACTAGTAAGAAAAGAGAAAGAGTGATAATGAATACAAGGAGTGTAGCTGTGCCAAAATACTTTAGTGTCTGTTTAAAAACAATGAAGAAGGAAAAAAAAAGTCTGAAAATTCCCTTTGCAAACAGGGCTGTTCAAATTTCTTTTCATTCCGCTAATTGGTTGGAACTTACACTGAACCGTCTTTCAGAAACAAATTCAAGTTTAACTAAACTTTGGAGGATTTTAAATAAAGCAAAATTCCTTTATATTCTCTAAATTTACTGTAAACTCTTATTTCCTAGAATGATCTTACGGTGTTTCACCAAACCCTTCTCAAGATTTTCCCACTAAAGGGGCTCAAGTTCACCCCTTCCTCCCCCCTTTTCATTCTTCCTGAAGCCTCTTTATGCTATAAAGTTCTGTAAAGATAACAGGGTCTCTGAATCTCAGAACGGAACGGACCAAAGAAGCTAGACTAGTTTACTTTCTTCAGATTTGTAATTTGGTCCTCTGCAGCTTGTCACATAGCAGTTTGCAAGTAGCTAAAATAGGCATGTTCCAGTTAAGTGTCATACTGGGGTACTCAAAATAAAGTGCCTTAACACATCAAAACAAAAACCTCATAGCTTAAAAAAGTAGCTTAGTACAAACAAACATCAACACTTCTCATATTAAGAAGAAATATATCTTGTTCAAAGTTTGAGTTTTGAGACTAATTTACCCGAGACTACAGAATATACATGAGTTAATAATTCTGAGATCTAATAATGTACTTGGGGTAATGGTCAAAACTATGTATATGTACACCAACAGGCAACAGTTACTTTTTCTAACAACACAGACATCAGGTAGTTCATGAAGATGCATAATCCAGCTCCCTACAAAAGACAGAAAATGTTTGAGTGTACTGTAAATGTAAAATACCAAATATATTTATCATCTTACATGCAATATAACAATTAGAAACAGAGAAGACTAGCTAGAGCCAATTGAAAAACAGTTTGAATCTCTGAGCTTCAACTGCAACTGAACACTAGGTTTCATTATTTTGAAAATGTTTTGATGTTCATTGAACTAGAACTGAAACACAATCTCAATCACAGTCAAATCCCGTCTAGAGATTAGTTGAAAAATTTACTGGTTCAATTCCCTGGCAATAAAATTTAGCAACAACATATTTTTAAGTTACTTAAAAGCTGAGAGATTAGAGTTTTTCATCTCTATTGTTTGGTAATATATCTTACCAATTATTCCTAATGTAATTTAAGTTGCATCCTATGGATTTAAGCAGATGTAAGAGCTGGAGCTGTCTTTTTAGAAGAATGCCATTCTTCATTGTGCATAATCAAAAATCAAATGAGATCAGAAGAAACCAGATCTGAGCATTTCTTTAGCCCTATTTATACTTTGAAAATATTCAGTACCTGCCAAAGCACTTGGAATCATTTCACAAACAATTATTTGCCCATCATAACTCGCACCATTTTAAAAGTAAAGCTTAATGTAAATTTTCATGTTGCGTATCTTCATTAGTAATTTGTATCAGTAAGGATTACTTTTCACTGTGCAGAATACAGAAGCTGAGTTACTATAAGTGATTGTTAATTATAAGTACCACAAAGTACAAAATGGTCTGTGAAAGGAGGCCTACTTGGCAGCAACTGCGAAAACTGAACCAAGGTATTTGAGGACTAATCTGCTGCTGAACGTGGTCTTATAAGAGCAGCTTTGGAAATAATGCTGAAAGAAACTACTGCTGTCCAGCCACAAATCACTTCAAAGAAAAATAAATAAATAAATAAATAAATATAAAATAATGATAAGTCATCAAAAAGGCAAACCACAATCATAAGGAATGACAAGAAATAATCATTCAGAACTACAATGAAGGACCTTTGATGATGTCTGAAAAGCTCCTTTCTTGAGCTTTTTAGTTTAAAAAGTCATGAGTGCATTTTGACTCAAGAAGCAGAAATACACACAAACACACACACACAAAAAGCAAAACATTTCTTTAGGTAGATTTACACATATCTTGTAAGATTATAACTCAAATGAATTACAAAGCTCAATTTCACTGTTCCTTCTACTAGCCATATTACAAAGACGAGCAAACTGGGAGGTAAAGCTGCTTTAGAAGTGATGCTTATCTGACTTCAACACATCTTTCTGCATGTTTCAATCAAAGAACCGCTACTGTCATCCTACTGAGAAAATACTGATAGCAGGATGCTTAGCCAGCCCTAATAACTGCTAACACAGGAGCCTTGTTGTGGAAATAACTCATCTGCAGTTAAACTTCACATACAGGACAGCTTGCAACTGAAGTGAAAGGATGGATTTAGCAGTAACATTCTTTCAAAGTCTTCTGCTCCTTTACTAGAAGGACAGCTGTGAGGCAAAACTAGGCCTTGTTCCACAGGTGATTCACCTTGACCTCTTCCAGAGAACCAATAGATACAGTCTTTCAACATCAAGGCTGTTGTAATGATCACAAATTACTAAATACAACATTGTTCAATCAGAAACCTCCTTTAAGAAAAAGTGGGTGGGGTGTCAACTTAATGTTGACAACAATATTAACAAGTGATTTATTTGTTTTTTAATTAACTACTTCTGCTACCTTTAAACTGTTATTTGGCACAGGGTTGTTTGTTGTTAGTTTGTATTTTCACTACATTTTTTAAAATAAAAATGAAGTAAAACTTATTGTTCAGTGTATTATTTGGACAAGCATGTTCCTTTAGGAAGAAGATTTCAGATACTGCTCTAAAAATGACAATTCAATAAAAACAATGCTCTAAATTGAATGCAGTGATGAAAAGGAACCAGCTCAACTGGAGGACAGCACATTTATATATCACCTCCATGAGAGGAACTCCCTGGACTTCCTAACTTAAGCAAGGACTTTCTGTAGCTTTATATTTGGTACTGATGAGAAGTGAGTACAAGTTTGATAAACATAAATCTTCAACTGTTCTACTTCTATTCAGTTTTCATATCAATGAGATCTGTGTACTCTTTAAAACATTATAATAAGTTTTAAACATGCAATACAAAAGTCTTCAAACATAATATAAATATTACAACTAAGAAATGAAGTAGTTCTAGGAGGATGAGTATCATTCTGCTCTAAAAGGAAGATAGGGAAAATGGAAAGTGAAAATCCTTCTAGGATTTCACATCAATGCTATTGCTTGCAGGAAATAGCTGCTAATATGCAAAATCTCTAAAGATTTCAACAACAAACCACAAGGACCAACACACTGACCTTCAACCTAAAATAACTTTTACTGTATATTGACCTTACTCACACAGTTGTTTCTTTGCCTTGATAAATAAAACAGAATATTAACCATACTGCATGCATAACCTTTGTTAACATAAGAAATTCCCATGAAGAAGTGTGTGTAAGGAATACCTCAGACCTGGATGTACTCATTTTGCCAGTTGCTAACCACTTTGGTAAGTAAAACTTCCTGCCAATATGAACAACTAGATCCTTTGGGAAGGAATGCTCTACCTCATCAAGCTGGCCCTCATACCACACAGCTAGTTAAAGAGACATTCACTAACACATACTCCAGCACGTGTTCTACTCATACTGTAGATGGCAAGCAAACCAAGGCACTATTCCTGAGTATGTTCTTTATAACGTATTCCTTTTTTCACAGACTCATAGAGATTTTTGAATGCTACTGCTCAATCTAATCTCACAAAATAATATACACTAGTTGACTACACTTACAACAAAGACACAAACCATATAGCTAAATATGCAAATTACTTGGGTTGGGTAAATGCCAAATGGATTTACATTCATGTGGGTTCAGTTCAGGTATGAGTGATTGGAATGATTGACTCTGAAAGCTTCCAGTCACTCTCTGAGTAAACAGGGATGAATAAAAAACTTTGGCTCAACTACTCAATCCCCTGACCCTGGCAAGAAAGTCAAGCCAATTGACCAAAGGAATTTAGATTCAAACTTCCTCGAACATGTCAGAATGATAAAATACTACATTAAAAAAAGTCTTATTTGCTAAACAATGAGCTATGTCATTTATTCTTTCAACCTCAAACACTGATACATTTATGTTTCAATGCATGTCAAATTTTCAAGCATTCAGAAGCTAAAAATATTAGGAAATCCTTAATCTAAATGGTATGACATATTTGCTTTTTTAGGCTTGCAGTGTTCTTGAAAACATAAAAATAAACCAACAAAATGTAGAGCAAGCCAATTCATGAGTTTTCTTTGAAGTTGTTGTAAATATGTATGGCAAGTTAACATATTATTATAGAAAAGGGAAATTATACTAGGAGCCATTTCATATTCTTTATAATGTTTTAAATAAGCAGACTGATTAGTTGACTAATTTCTAATGATGACACTGTAAGCATTCTGATTTTTATTTTTGTATTATTATTTTTTTTTAGCTCAATCTCTGTACAGTAATTTATTGAGTGCTAGATAACCTAGCCAGATTCCTACCTGGAAACTCAATAAACAGCACTGTCCTAACCACAAAACCAAAATAGCTGAGTTTAAACTTTTAAGGCTTCTGTGCAACAGGCCTTCTTTTTACTAAGTGGCAAATGTTTGGGAAAACACTACAGACCTGGATCTGGAATTTGGTAGGACTGATTTCTGTCCTGACATAAAGGAAGCTTAAATCTGGTGAATCAATCCCTCTCACATTTTTTTCAGCTTTGGGAGTTCTTTGATGGTGTACTGGCATTTTGGTCATATTCTTTACCATGATACATCTCTTACACCACAGTAATGCAAATATACAGTTCTAAGAAAATCAAAAGAAAAGGGAAATTTACTAGTTTTAAATGACACAATATGCAGCCATCAAAAGGTTCATTATTTCATGGCATCTCTAAAGATGTGATTCATTGATTTGTTGTCGATGACATTTTGTAAAAAGAACAAAAAGATAATAAATTTAAGTGCAGTGAGTCAGTAATTTAGAGAAAACAACATTTTAAAATCCACGTGCAAAAATACATGTGCAAACCTTTGTTGATGCTTGACTGACATTTGATTCACTTTTGTAGTCTGCATGTACATACTGGGTTTTCTCTTCAGAAAAGAGTGCATAAAAGGATTTGGCAATTTAAGTCTTGGTGCACTATATCTACTGCATTCCAGATTTATGTCAATATTTTTTATGACATGCTGATTTTGTTTTAAAATGGAATTTTTTCTCCTAAATCTGCAAAACTGTTGATTATTGACTCTAAAGCACATAGATGTTCACATCATAAAGTTATTTAAACTATGTGCACGGCCTATAGATTAATAAATGCCAAATTCTCCCACTGTTTCCAAATTTTTGTCCTGTTTTGGATATCATACAAGCTGTACTATACAATATGACATTGTCTCTGCCAGAAATTGCTGAAGTGAGAACAAGTGTTTAAGACTAATTTCAGCAGTTGCCTTGGAAATTGGCAATAGGGGTCTAGAATTCTTACTCTGCTACACAACGTAAGACTGTAATCATTCCTGATTTAATAGAAATAAGATCTCTATTGTGCACTCTATATTAAAATATTCTCTTTAAAATTTCCGCATATTCTACAGCAATGTAGACAAACAGGAATTATGATGCATCTGTTTGGAGGGAAAACAATAAAATGGATTTTTACAAATAAGATACATTTGGAGCAGAATTAAGGTTCTTCCAGCTACCAGTCCTTGACCACCTTTTAGTCTGGACAGACTAGTAAAGAAGGATACTGGCTCTTAAAATTCTGTTCTATCCTTTGCCAACTGGAAAACAGAAGACAGTATTATTAAGCTTGAAAACTTTATTTTTTCTTTTTTTAAATCTAACAATTTATTACTTAATAAAAGTAAGTGTGCTGCTAAAATAAAAGTAAATAAAATAAAGTAAAATAAAAGTAAAAAGTGTGCAAGTAACTGCCTGCAGAAATAAACCACAGAACATGGCTCTGCTTTTGGGGAAATTGAAAGAATTAATATTAGAAAGGTCACATTCTTGGGTTCTCTATAATGATCAGGAAAGCAAGTAAGGAGAAGCAAAAGGAAGATCACCTATTTTAGACATATTTACTCAAGCTAAAAACTAGATACCAGATGGGATTTTAAAAACTAGATACTGGATGGGATTTTTAAAAACTAGATACCAGCCTAGATACCATGGGCATGATTTTAACTTGGAGAAAATTACTTGGATGTAGGGCAGGATATTATGATCTATGAGCAAAGACACAGTAAAGGAATTGTGTTTGCAGGTGATTTTATCCAAAGATTAAGGAACAGAGACTTGAAAAAGTGGAAATGAGAAAATGGAAACAAAAGAAACCTGAAAAAATACAAGAAAATACAGAAAAAGCTTAATTAAAGAATAATTTGAAGAGAGTAAAGAAAATAATGTCTACTTTTACATCTCTCAGTCTGTTGTTCTCCCCATGTCCTAATTCTAGCTCTAAAGCTAACTCTTAGCAAACAATTTATCTACCACTTACGTTGGACATAACCCAAATAACGTGTTTAGTCATTTACCTGTTCATTCCATCATTTCAGAAGTTCAACCCTGCTAAAACAAACTACAGTCCATCCTGGTGCTAAAACTTAGGAGGTTGCTTCTTCAGCTCCTTCCTGATTTCAGCCGCCTGAAAACACATTCACATGGTCAATGAGTCTCTCTCTCTCTCAATCTCATAAAAAATTACAGGTTTGAAGGACTCTTTTTGTCAACTTTCAGGCTCAGAAAGCCAATTCCAAGTTTCACAACCAATCTCTTCCTTCTAACTGACATATCACCAACACAAAACTTTTTCCTTCCTTATTACTAACACTGGACGTGACATTAAGTTTTAATGTCTTTAATGACTTAATTACATTAAGTTTTAGGACAGGTAACATCACCAGCTACCAAAATCTACTGCTCACTTTGTAACCCATGTTACTCACCATATGTTGACCCATGTTATTAAATTAGCCACCCACACATACAAGGGGACAAAACGTACACTTAATATCATACTGTAATATTATATATGTAATATTATGTACTTGTACACATCCCATATAAAAAAGCACCAATTGCAACAATATACTTGGAAATGAAACCAGCCTTTTGCATGATCCCACTTCCTGTAAGTGGTTTAAAACTATTTTTTTCCATTTTACTCCAGTATTTCAAAGCACCATCTGGGAAAAATATGCTTTTAATATCACCCAGTGATTTATTTATTGCTTGCAACAATATTTTGCAACAAAAATACACATGCAACAACTTCATTCAAAACTGTTGCAAAGACATTCAGAAAAGTACTTGTAAAAGACTGTTTGTTTTCTAAGAAAGACAGCAAGCAGTAACTTGCATTTTGAACGATATGCCTAAGTTTCAACAGCAGCTTCCAGGAAACATTTACATTTGAAAAATTCCTACTTTGACTTCTTTTTCCCCAGTTTGCTTACTGGTAGATAGGAGTACATAACAAATGAACCTAATTTAGTCGGCAGAATGCCAGATTGCCTGTTAAAAAAGAGCACCTGATTGTACATTAGGTGAGAGGTCAGTGACTCAGAACACCAGCAGGTGTAATAACAACTGCAGGCTTTTTGTAAAGGAAATGCAAACAAGAATTTACCCTGAGGACACTGCGGATAGTGCCTATCTGCTGAGGTACCAAGTGATTGGCAGTAGGATCTCACATCAAGATAGTTGATGGGCTTTGTTAACCTATATCATGACAGATTTCGAGCAGTATGTCACGGAAGATGGAGTCTTTAGCTAATATCATCATAAACAAATAAATAAATAAATAGCAAAGAAGAAAGTGGCTTTTCTACTATTAAAAAAGAGCCTCATAATTCCGACAATAAATTGTACTGCATCTCGGCACCTGTTTTCTCCTTGCTACAAAGCCTTTATTCATCTGTCATTTAAAAACACTAGTGTTGGAACTACCTGATCATTAATCTTTGAAACATTTTCCAAGAGAATATTAGGTTCTTGCAAGCTCTGCACACTCTACCTACTCCTTGTAGGAAAAAAAAATACGTAGAGAATGAGTAAGTAAAAATCATTTTAAAACAGTGTTATTTCATCTCATTAAATTACATTAAATTGCCAAACACCTCACCTGCAGGTTTGGAGGTTTTATATGCCAACTACTGGTTTTTCATCTAAGGAAAAGTAACTGGTTGATAAACAATATTTTTCCTAAACTGAAGCTTGCTAAAATTGCATTCTAACACCAGTAACAAAGTACATGATTTATAGCAACCACAGTGCAGTATCATAAAAGACAACTCCAAGGACAATATCCACTACAGTTTTTAAAGATATCAAGTTTTTATTTTCTCAAAGCCAAATGAACATTTGATTTCTGCAATGTTCACTGACATCTCTTTTGGTTACAATTTTTTTTTTAAATATATATTTCATGTTGCTTTAGAATCAACGTATTTTTGCATGTTTCAAAACTTCAACCATGATATTAAAAACAATGTGCAGTTCATGGGCAACAAATACTTTATTTATTTTTATGAAGCTCCTAGGAAACTGTATGTGTCATATGTATACATACACAAAATAATCCTCACAAAATAAAATAGCTTTCTTAGCAATTGCTTTACTTACAGATCTCTATTTTCTGAAATAGACTGTTCTGAATGACAATATGCGGCTGATCCTGATTGATGAGACAGAAATAGCTCAATTATCTTTCACACAGAAATGTTTTTGTTAAAATTAATTTTGAGTAAATGTTTTCTTAAGATTATGTACTATTGGAAGTCCTAAGTGAGACTACTCATTAAAAAGACACTCACTGATAAGAACGTACTAATAGCTTAATAATAAGAGATGCTTTAGATTTAGGTCATTATATTCTGATTCGTATTGCAAAGCAATTGAT
Organism: Anser brachyrhynchus; assembly: GCF_964034855.1. Lineage (NCBI taxonomy): Eukaryota > Metazoa > Chordata > Aves > Anseriformes > Anatidae > Anser > Anser brachyrhynchus. The sequence goes on from NC_137705.1 coordinate 24,153,777, forward strand.
ATTCATGAAAATGAGAACTGTATAGCTGCCATCCTCTCCATTTTTAGTTCTTTTGTGAAATTTTGTCCTTAAAGAAGTCAATGGGCAGAGTTTACTGATGTTAGTACACTACCACACACTAAGTTCTTTGGGACAGTGGTGGTTTGACGTGCTTTCTCTTCAACAAAAATGTATTTCGCACAATAAATACAAAAATACAAGATGAAGCCATAAGAAAACTAATATTTCTAAATGCATTATTAGAAAAAATGCCCACCTCATTACTTCTGAAGTAGAAACAGTCTATGGCTTACAGATCTTCCAGCTGTTTGAGTCTGTTTCTGAACTCCTTTTATGTAGAAAACCATGCATGACCCTACCCTACACCATTGTTCTACCATCCACAGAATTTATAGTACAGATGAATATTAATGAATTTCTCCAAATACAGCAAGCATACACAACTGAAAAATATGTACCAATTTAATTGTGGAACCAGTTTGTTTTCTGAAAATAAAAATCCTTTTCCATCAGGTGCTTAGCAATACTTTTGAGAATTTCATATTCTAGGACAATTTAGTAGTGAACTGCATCAGATCATGTAACTTCATAAATCTGAACACACAGCATTTGAAATAATTCTAACACTAGTTTATTAAATAAAGTTTGCTTTGAGGATGCTGAGCAGATACTTAATTTTGTCCAATCTGCCCCTTTAGGAGAGAATGTACTTACGTGTTAATCACCTGCTGGGTGGTGGTGGGGAATCTATGCTTTGATCAAAGGGAGACATACTGGTTTTACTTTACATCCTGTCTCTCTAGCTCTCAACTGGTCCATAGCTGGAGGGATTCATTTCAGAATTTTTCTTTATTCCCAGTATTCTGTTACTTGTTGCATACCACCACCCAAGGCACTAGGGCTAAAACTAAACGCTCTTTGTGGTACACCCATATGACAGACTTCAAAATGGAAATGATATTTAAGCTAAACCTTTGAGATCAAGTCTGCTGAAATCCTGCAACACATGCAGCTTTTGAACACTTCAAGATCAGATCAAAGTTTGACAGACAGAGTCAAGAAGAGAATCGGTACATCTAAACCTATCAATCCTCAAGAGAAAACAGTACACTGGTAAAAGTAAAGCTGACTATTAATTTTGTCTTGGTGCTAACAGCAGTTAACTATGCCTAGAGAGCTCATGTTCTTTCTCTGTATTTTTTTCCTCTAAGGCAGGGTTCTCACTCAGCTTGTCTTAAATAAATTCTGCTTTCAAGAAGGAAAGAAAGGAGATTTTTTTCCTAAGTCTTATACTGAAGGACCATTTCTAGATAAATCTTTTCCAAGCTTTCCTCTGTATCTCTGTATATACAGGAAGACTGTATCTGCAGAAGATTCACATACAATTTTATTAATTTACATTTGCTTCTATAAAACCTGAAGACAAGGTGCTCTGAGACACTGCAAGGGCTCTAGTAGTCTTTACATCTTCTAATTAAAAAAATAGAGAACTTAAGAAACAGTTAAAAGGCATGTAACCAAAAAAAAAAAAAAAAGAAACAGAATCAGCCCTCTGAGAATGAGCCCTCCTCTCTCTTACAATCAGTTGCTGGCTTGTTTTTGGTTGACAGGTTCAATTCTAAAACTATTCCTACTAGCAGGGTTTTTTTGAGCTTTTATCATTTTTCTTAAAATGAATGTCAACTCGAGTTCTAAATATTTTTCCATCTGTTAATTACGCACAAGAAATACATTACAAGTCTCAAAGTAAATTTATTTGTAACATTCAAACTGTAAAACAGCTCATTTCTATTGCACAGCAGTTGATGATAAGATGATTTCTTATTAAAGTTTCTGCCACTGACTTTAGAAATTAAGCAAATTTACAATTCAGGAAAAAGATCTAGAAGATTAATAAAAACCATCATGTAAAAGATGGAAAAAAAGCTGAATGTACTTCAAGAAAGGAATCTGGAAGAAAACAGCAAAGAGATTTGAAGCAGTTTTTTTTATGTTTTTAAAAGGCTGACCTACCACAGGTAAATATTTCACAAAGGAGTGCTGCAGGATCTATGCGAATTTCTCAACAATTTTGTAAGCCTCAGAAAGGGTAAGAGTAAGGGTAAGCTAAATAGTGTGGATTTTCATTAAATCTAATGATGGATTTAAATCATAAAAATTAAGTCAGCATAGAGTTAGGCAGAAAAGAAAATTTAGAGTCAGGAAAAACATCTTTTAGTAGCATGATATTGAAGGGAAGTGCAACACTGGATAAGGAGCTATTATAAAAAAAAAACTTTACAAAAGAAATAAAGCTTTGTACCTTTACATTTAGTTTGCTCCACAATCAATCCAGTTAGGAGAGAATAATCACTTACACACATACACAAAAGTGATCTCAGAACACTTTCCACCTAAAAGGCTTGAATACAATTCAGTCAGAACACCGGGATCTGTTATTACTTACACAGGTATAAATTCCTATGGGGTACAGAACCAACATAAGTCAGACCTAAAGCTTTTGCCATAATTAAAATCATTCTAGGTTATATAATTCCTAAATCATTAAAAATTTTGCCTCAGTGTTTCCATTTGACCCTATCCACATTCTTAGAACTAAAATGAACACCCATGAAAAGCTCACATGCAGGAGACAGGTCAACAGATGTAAAACACAACACCAAGAATGTGTGCTTCTTTGATGGCTCCAACAAATAAAGATTTAGGCATCAGTCGCATTAGGGAACAGTAGTAATTCATAAACACTTATTGATAGAATTTAAGTTTTGTTCTAAAGAGATTTCTGTGTTTGAAATTTATCACCTAACACATTTCAAGGTCCTAGAATGATGTGTGGCAAAACCAATCATGTTTTTAATATATCAGTCCACCCTTATCTTATTGCAGGATCTATCCAAGCATTTTTTTTTTTTTATTATTTTGACTTTTTGAACTGGAGAACTCACAGAACTGGTTTTCCAGAACTTATAGTTCTTATATAAAATGGAAAATATATTACTGACCTTCATGCTTGCATCTGGTAAAAATACTGCTATACTAACAAAGAGGTTCTGATTCTGATTAGCCTAGTGAGAAGCCTGGAGAAGAGGAGGCTCAGGGGCGACCTTATCGCTCTCTACAGTTACCTTAAAGGAGGCTGTAGAGAGGTGGGGGTTGGTCTGTTCTCCCACGTGCCTGGTGACAGGACGAGGGGGAATGGGCGAAAGTTGCGACAGGGGAGTTTTAGGTTGGATGTTAGGAAGTACTTCTTTACCGAAAGGGTTATTAAGCATCGGAACGGGCTGCCCAGGGAGGTGGTGGAGTCACCATCCCTGGAGGTCTTTAAAAGACGTTTAGATGTAGAGCTTAGCGATATGGTTTAGTGGAGTACTTAGTGTTAGGTCGGAGGTTGGACTCGATGATCTTGAGGTCTCTTCCAACCTAGAAATCTGTGATACTGTGAAGACTGCACTGGTTTCATTTAAATTGCTTTAATAACCTGATTATATAAATTGGTGCAGGAGCCTTTAAAGATAAAGTAATTTCAGTATGAGTGTTTTTATTTTACCTTATGGACACCATTTTCTTCTAGATTGAGCTTTTCCACTTGAAGATGTTACTAGCACTAGCTGTTCTTCACTAACCATCAACTGGATGTTACAACACACTTTCCAACCGAAAGAACCACGTCAAAGTACCCTCTAGTCCACACCACGTAGTGATAAACAGGCTTGCTCACACCAATTCATCACTACTTAAGCTAACCTGGCTCAGTTTGCTTGAAGTTGATATGGGATTGATGGGAGTGATTTCTTCTGTTGATGGATCTGGGAGGGTAACAATCTATAGCAGAAAAAAAATGTAACAAACACACAAAGGTGGGTGGTAATAACATCATCAGCTGGCATAGCTGTTTGTGGAGTGCTCTGCCCAAATTCTGCCCATAGCCTGAGGCTGTGGACAGATATCCTCAGCTATATCTGGGTATGCTGATGAAAGAGATTTGAGATGCCTAGCCCTTTCCGTTCCAAGTTTGCTACTCCTTCAAATCTTCCAGTAAAGCTGTTCAAGTGAGTAGCTTGCTCATTTTAGTCAAAAAGATCTGAGTTTAAACAACAACAAATGCATATGGATACATAATTAGTGTGGGACAATGTAGCAGAATAAGGATTATTAACAGGCAGGCATTCCTTAATTATTTCTAATCCATTACATAAACATTTGCTACTACAGCTCAAGTATACAAATAGCTCAGCGTTATCTAAGTGATGTTCTCAAGACACTTGATACTGAACTTACTTAAATTACATGAATAAATACTTTCCCTAGACTTCTGTATTACACTGTTAAAGAACAATTTAGTGGCTCCAGCCACTGATTCGTTTAAATTCAAGCCTCTAAACAATCCAATACAGCTCAATACTTTTTATTTGGCAGAAAAACGGGACGGCTATGGAGGCAGCATGCACGTCCTGAAACAGCCAAATGTTTTGGGTGTTTTTTATTGCCTGTTTCATTGCTTCTGTACCTGACTCAGCTCAGTCTGAGCTCTAGCCACCACACCCAGATGAAGTTGTAGGGATGTTTCTTTTATTCCATGTGTGTGATATGAAAATCTGCATTAGAAACCACAGCCAGAATAATGTGAAGCATAAGAGACAGGGAAGTGTCTCAAAACTGGCTCCAGGCCCTGTGGCTGGTAAGACTGGATAACTATGATAGCTGTCATCACCTATCAAAGCTTTAACTTGAGAAAATCAAGAGACGTGTACAATGACAACTGGTATTTCATTGATGTTAAGTAGGTCAGTACTATAAGTATTGTAACTAACTAAATAGCTATATGATTTTTTTATTAAAAATAAATACTAAATTGTTATACATTATTTTTGTACTATATTGACACGTTTCCTCTTGTATTTTTCATAAACTTTCCAGTGTAACTTATATAAATATGATTATTAAAATGTGACAAGTTCTTGCTTTTGTTGTTTGTTCGTTTTCCTTCTACTTTAGTATTCAATTATAAAAGTTTACTTTTAAAAGTTTAAGTCATATGATTTTTCATGAGGTCTTTAATTGACATTTCTGCTTCCAAATAGAACCATCTTCCAACACGAATGCTGTGCAGACAGTCCCACATTCACTTATTCTAATATTTACAAAAATCTGCTCAAAGCTCACAAACTTCAAGACAAGAAACAGCAATTTCACATGTTCACATGAGTATTTGTGGAAGTGCAATCCAGTGAAATGCAATTCATAATTTCTCTGCAAAGTAATTTTTCACTACTTTGTTACATGTTGGCTTATCTTTAGATATCAAACTATGTCTAGATTATTTGATTATCTTTCAGCATGAAATCAGTGGTTATCGACTCCTGTTTACAGCAACTATAATTTCTGAAATAAAGTTTAGCTGTAAAAATACATACTGCCTTCTCTCTCTTTCTGCAGTGTTAAAAATTGCTCAAGTATGTTATTTGTTTTTATTATAGAAGAGCATAAAAGAGCAAGACTGATGATTGCAGGTCCTGTGGTTGTTGTCTTTAGGCTGACTACATCAAAAGCTTTGACGTTGGGTCCATCAGCTACATTTTCAGACTGTTTGCACACCTTCTGCACCTGTAGTGAAGAAGCTGAGGCCAAAGTTCAGACAGAATAGCCTGAGTCACACAGCTAACACACAAGTGACAGACAAAAAACTATTGAATTTATATAATAAAGTTCTATAGCTAGGCATGGGGGTGATTTGGTGTCTCATAAATACCAAGGATAAGATAAGATAAATACCTGTCAGAGCAAAGTAAAAGACAGTTAGTTTGTGCAAATCTCTTTGAGAATGCATATATATATATGCACAGATGTTTTTCTACTAAGACCATGAACAAATCACAAGAAACTGCTCTAACAATCTGAATGAAAACTTAACAGTACTGAAATAAATAACAAGACTCTCATTGAATTCAGTGGGCCCAGCGTCTCAGGTGCTGACCTTAACTTTGTGATGTATTTGGCCAAAGCAGAGTTGTAACAAAGTTTTTGTTGTTGTTTTTCAAAAGAACAGTATCGATCCTCTTCACTGATCTTCCATTCAGTAGGAAGCACAGAAGTTTCACAATGGTCAAGCGCCTCACATATTTCCACTATATAATCAATAAAAACTAACAAAACAGGTACAGCTAAATAAATTGCTATGTACTTTTACTGAAAACCCTGTCTTCAACTGTGGGTAATTAGTACCTGAAAGTACTAGCAGTAGTATTAAGAAAAAAAAAAAAACCAAAGAATATTAACTTTTTAATGAATATACAATTTCTGAATTAAAGTGAAAACTTTAAACATCTTACATTATGAATAAAAGTATTTTAATGAGAAAGAAGACGACTAGTCACAAATCTGTCCATAGTTCGCAAAACAAACATTCCTAGGAGGTTCCTCCTTTTGTTTAGTAAAAACCAAACTGCAGTAACACAAGAATCATGTTTAAAAAATCACAAATCCAAAATGCCCTTGGGCTCCAGTCAATGTAGCAACACCCATTCAGGTAATTAAGCATACAGATAGTATTTTCGATGAGAGAACTGAAATGAACACTGCAAACAGTCATGCTTCCTATTTTACCATTGCTTTGCATGCTACTGAGACTCATTCCAAAGTTATTTTCCAAAACAGGCTAAACAGAATATCCAAAGGTTAAAAAGAAAAAAAAATCTTTACTGAAAAAGATGAAAATATAAAGCAGAACAATAGCTGAAAGTTAATGTCTTTAAACATGTCCTTCTATATCAACATGACCAAATGCTGTTATGCTTCATACTGCTATTAGCAAGGACATTGTGAGAGAAAGCTGTTTCACCACATCTCAAGAAAGACAAAGCTAGGCACCACATTTGTTTTAAAACAGCTTTCTCCTTATTTTCCCTGTAAACACATACAAAACACATTCAATAGCTAGAAATGAACAGTAAACGTTTGCCTGAGAAATAATTAAGAAGCTTTACTCGTCCACCCATTCTGTACTGAGTTTCTGCTTTAAAGGTTTTTACTTTTTTACTGAATGCCACTGCTGCCTAAGAGTGACTCTGTCATGACTACTTGGCAAAGTTTTAAAATTACAGACTATTTTTTTCAGCTCCTAAATCCAAATTAAAAAAAAAAAAAAAAGCTTTATGATTCTGGTTTCAAAAACATTAGCCTTCATTTGCCATCAGATGCAAGCTTCAGACCCTTTTTGCTTCAGGTGTGAAGGTATCCCTGTTTTACGGATATAACAGACAATCAACTTGTCCGAACACTCCTAAACATTTTTTAAAGCATCTAATTCACTTCATATCTGACAATAAAGTCCACAGTACTGTACAAACAAAATAGTGTAAAAACAGTTTTCATGTGGATTTGTATTACAGACACACATGGACAATTTGTGGCAAAGTCCTAATTGTTTTTGCCATGTCTGCTGCACTTCAGTGGTAGGAAGAAGAATGAAAAAAACAAGTACTTTCCTTCTACCTGCTCACCTCAGCTGTGCCATGAATCTCATTTTCTGAAAGTCACGTGGATTCAGTTGCCCATGACAGACTACTATATAAGCTTATTTTTTAAAAGTTATCATTGCATTCTGATTTTCTTTTGTTTCCTTTGTAAGGGTGAGGGAAGGGATCCTGTTTCTAACAAGCCCCAACCAGTGCAGCTACGTGTGCTACCAGATCTCTGGCTGACGAGATTTGCCCAAACATCTAGTCTGCCCCTTAATGAGCAATGAGCTCTCTACTACCTTACAACACATTCTCATCCTGCCACTCTACAATTCCACCATCATTTCATGCCATTTTTCTGTAGTATCTGAGCACTGAAGTGGTAAAGCTTAAAACAGTTTTTGTGATTTTTAGCTTTATAATTTTTGTTAAATATAATTATTTATATATTACTTATATATTTATATGACCAGCCTGCAGTATCTTCACTTAGGTGGAGTACTACTTGATGGCCTTGGAAAAACTTTTGACTGCATGAGACTATCTGCATGGTACCTAAAAGAACATTAATAAGACTATAAAGCCAGGACAAAATTGGACTTGAAAGAAAACAAGTTCAGAAGCTAAACATTTTGGTATTTTAGGTGTTCTTTGGATTCAAATTCTGAGAGCAGAAGATGCCCTTTGGCTGCAGTGCAATACACAAATTGAGAGTGGTCTACTTCTCAAATTAGATATATTCAAAACTCACAACAAATTGAAAATATATCATTTATTTTGTTCCCAAATTAAAAAAACATTTTCATTCTCAAACTAAAATTCTATCCCAAATCTGGTATAGGTTCAGTACTTCAATGTTAAAAAAAAAAAAAAGTAAAATTCGAAAGCCATCTCTTACACTGCTCATCTCTTACAAGCTGCAGGTCCCAAGCACTGACACTACTGAAGTGTATGTCTCACACCTGATTGCCTTTCATGTCTAAAAGGCACAAGTTGTGACTGAAGCTCTTCCCCTGACTGGGTTTTATACTACAGCCCAGCACTTGATTCTACTGTCTCTGTGTGTTTAAAATTCAGCTTTTCTCATATTTGGACACATCGATGTTTCATCTGGCTAGCACCTGCTTTTTCTTAGTTTCTAGGACCTTAATTATGCTTTAGACTTTTAACCATTTAAAAAATTCAGTTGAAATGAAACAAAATTTCAGATGTTAAAAGTAATTATTAGACTTAAGGGTACACAGGGAAAACTACCTATATTTTTTTTCTCCACACCTATCAGGCTGCTTTGAATTCAGTACTGTTCATGCTAATATTGTGCACAGACAAAAGAACTGAACCAGTCTTTGGCAATACCAGACACACACAGCACTTCAAATTGAGTGGCTTATCACTGAGAAAAAGGCTTATCTAAGCTTATCCTTGGCCAATTACATGGAGTTAATGGAATTAATGTTTCACGCAACTACATATTTCTTGTTTTCAGAAACGAAATGATAAACAATTGGGCTCTTAAGAAGAATTAGATTGACACTTCAGAGCACCACTTAGGCTAGTTGCCAACCCATGGTATATCTGGTAAATGGAAAATGCTCTCTTTAATCACAAAGGATTTTCACAGAGAGTCCTTGTAGTTAAATTTTTCTGAAATTTTTCAATATAAAAGGTGAAGGAGGGAAGAAAAGTAAGTTACTTCTACCATACCCTACCTGAAGACACTTCCAGAAATGTGTGATGTTATTTCTGTATCAAAACATGTAAATAAAGTAACCTGAAGGGAAAATTTGCATTTTACAACTTTACATTTTATATTTTTAAAATGATGTATCTATTCCATTCATAACTATAGAAGTCAATTTCATACAAAATTAAATTCATCAGTGACAAACAACCAAAATCTGAAAATATAAACAAGTAGAATCTCATGCCTGCTTTAAAAAGATATTTTGAATGTATAATGACAAAGTATAAAATAGGGTAGTGTTCAAAAAATATGAATAGCAAATATTTACAGTTCTCTGACAGCAAGACACTGAAAAAGCCAAATGTAAACAACCTACTGAATTAAAAACAACAACAACACACCTGTCATGAATTTACAAGGTAAGAAAAGTCAATCAGTATACTGAGCCAATACAACGTTATTTCCCTCACTGAGCAAAGATGCTCAAAAAGAAAACACAGTGTGTTGGCCAAAGGAGGATCATCTGCAGCAGGAGTAAAACTGGCCTTCAAGAGCTAGGGCACAGGAAAACCATCTGAAAGGAGAATGGACTTGCTAAGCCTGGTCTGAAACGGTTAGAGTTCATTTCCTGAGAATCCCATAAAAATTCCTGACAATTCAATAGCAAATCATTCTCTTGCTTGCCCACCTTAAATAACAAAACTTTATTTCACAACGTTGTGTTGAAAATGAATTTGTTAAATCTTAAAAGTTTTTAGAGGTTACTGTGAGAACAGAGGGAGAATAATATCCAGAGGCTGAAGAGGTTCTATGCACTCTTTTAACAAGCAGAGCAAAGCTTGCCCAAAGGAAGTCTCTAACAAGGAAGGATACAATTTTATTTTATTTTTTCCCCCCACAAAAAAGGAAACTAGACTAGACAGGACTAGAGTAGACTACAGAACAGTTCAGTTGAAAGGGACCCTCAAAGATCATCAGGTCCAACTGCTGGGCCACTTCAGAGCTAACTAAAAAAATAAAAGCACATATGAAAGCACAACTTCTCATATTCAAAAAAAGAGACGGAGGAATTCACAGCTGAGTTGTAGAATACTCATTGCAAGTAAATCTCTCTCCATTGCTATTATAACATCTTAAGCCTTGTGAATACATTTTCACAATATAAAATGCATAGAATTAATTACCTGGCACCACTTAGAGGCAGAGAACGGGGAGGGTACTGGCTTTGTTCCAGGGCTCTTTTGGCCTGAGAAGTGAGCTGAGTACTCAAGTATCAAAATATGACAGTGTCTGATACAGCCATTAGCATAGTTCATTTGAATATAAATAAAAAGATTTATACTAGGTAAAGATGTGATTTAGAATCACTTCCAAAACACATTAAGTTCATGTCTGTACTTCTCTCTCTCTTTTTTTTTTAATATATCACATCACAAAAATTTGTATATATTTCCACTGTCATGTTCTAGTGCGCTTTTTTTTTTCAGCTAATAAAATATTCTTGGATGATCAAAATTTTGTTATCAGATATACCAGTATGAATTCAGAGTGAGTGATCAATTAATTATGATGATTTCTGAGATTTTCATCAAACTACTGTCAAATGAGCAATGACTGTACTCATTACTACTACAAAAATTCCAGGATAGTACTATCTTTTTAAATTTTTACAATGCAAGGTCATGATCGTAACCAACTGAAACATTCATTTTACTGTCAACTTTCATATATTGTAGCTTCTAATAAGAAAAATACTCTGACTTTTCACTCAGTAGATAAAGAATCTCAGAGAGAAACCATTTCAAAACCATAATGTTTATTTTACACTTCTGTAGCTAAAATTAAGTTTTTTTTGCCTCTTGATAGTTTTAAAAATCATTTTACACTTTGTACACTTTTTTTTAAACAAAATAAATGTGGTTTTGAGACTCCAATAGAACATGAATATACTTTTGTTCATAAACAAACATCTTGACACACTGTGTGTCATAATAGAACTGCTGCATCCATACTATATATAATTTGAAATGTGTGACTAAAATTATAGCAAAAATATGAACTATAAAGAAGGTGAAGGAGTTATTTCTAGAAATCCACATTCTTTTGATTCAAATATTTTTAAAATTAAATCATTGTTAAAATTGTGTTTTCCTCTCCCACATAAAATATATCCCTCGTGTTCCAAAACTAAATGTCAGGCACTGTTTCTTTCAGACTATAACGATAGCATTGTAAAATGTATCCTAAAAAGAATATTGCATAGCAAGTTGTGACAACAGACTCTGTAGAAAACAAATGATAAAAAATGTGTATTTTACAAAGACCATTGAATCTGCAAGATTCAACTTTACCAGCCTTTTGATTGTCAACGTCAGTTTCAAGTGGAAAAATAAAATAATCTAATTATCCAGAGCTATAATTCCTTTACCAGATCAAAGCTCTAGTCTGTGGCAGATACTTTCTGTGGCAGAAGGTATCATAGAGTTATTGTATAATCAAGTCATTTTTAATTCCTGCTCTGCTCAAGCATCAGAAAGCAGGAATAAAGACCTGGAAAGCAGTTGGTGTCATAACTTGGACTCCTAAAGAATACTCCTGAGAGCTAAATCCAGTTTTCCTCTGGCTGAATACAAGAGCCAAGAAACTCAGTTATACCTGAGTAACCCCCACTGCTGAGCTAGATGCAAACTCCTATGCTCACAAAGCCAAATCAAGCTGTTAGCTATAAGGTTTGTGCAAAATAGAAATGTTTATCCATTCGTTTCAGCTTTGCTGAATTCTAACAAAGGTACACTCAACAGATTTTAACAGAGAACATGAGGAAATTCAGTATATCTATTTTCAGAAAGGCTTATAAATTATTTTTTTCCAAATGGGGAAGGAGGCCTATGTTGTGAATTTTCGCCTTGTGTTAGCCATTTCCACACTGAGTGATGGCTATTCTACCTCCAAGGACAGGTCTACCCATGAGCGCAGTCCAGAGGACAGGCTCTGCCTTCTACCAGCTACTGATTACATGACCTCTGCAGTGCTCCCCCACTTGAAAAGAAACATGCAAACAAGGTATTTGTCGAGGGTCTGGTATATAATGATACCAGATAAATTATGCTGGCATTTGAACAAAAGAGTCAGAAAGGAACATCTGTTTTTAAATTAGAAATATATATAGGCCTGGCAAATAAACAAAAATTTGCTCTCCACACCCAAACAGAAGAATGATGCTGACGAACAACTGAAAATTACATTACTTTTAAATAACACCATAAACTGCCATTAAAATATCATGCAGCTGCAGTTAACAGAACTTGCTAATTACTTAAAACACAACACTAAGAAAACCCACAAACCTTTTTTACATTTTTATGTGAAAAGGAATAATTCCGGATTCCTTTTAAGGCTGCTTATTTTCAGAAAAGAAGAAAGTAACTAAAAAAAGTTAGAATGTGTCACATCCTTCTGTACTGTTTCCACACACAACACGTGTGTCCAGACTCAGAGGTTATCTATACATACAGCCTATATGAGTATGACATTTAAAGCCAAATCAGAAAGTACATATATATATATATATATATATATAAAGGTTTATAACAATACTCCGATAAACCAAGCTTGCTTTCTTTTAAATGTTAATGGTATCACAATTATCATAATTTTATTTCACAGTTGTGGGATCTTAAACTTCCCTGTGACAGAAATCTTCAACAGCTTAATTTTTTTAAACAAAATGCAAATTATTTGTCATGGCTTTCAATAATTTTGCATCATCTTGCAACAACTCTAAATGGCAAGTATATAAAAGTTTTCTTTAAAAGAAAAATTTTACCAATAAGAACGAAAAATGATTTTGGAGATTTTATTCCTGTCATATAGAATGGCTGGCCTGAAACATGGCTCATAACATCACTGGAAACAAAACACATTACGCAGTCTTCAGCTTGGGGCGTCAGAGGCCAAAGTGATATAAAGAGTAAAGTATGACAGCTTTAATAACACATCAGTGCTATTAATATTCACTTATGTGAGTAGATTTTTCTCCTCTGAACGGTCCCACTATAGCAAATAGAATTGTGCCAGTAAAAGATAGTGACATGAGCAACATTTTCTGTGAGTGAAGCACCAGGCCTGATGCTTTTACAATGTTATTAACAATGTTAAGAGACCAGAGTAATCATGAGCTATCTGAGATTACCTAGAGCATCAAAAGCAAGCACCAAAAAAAGTGTATAAACACTGATCAGTAACTGACACAAATGGACAATAGAGTATTAACTCGTAATTGAAAGAGACTTAAAATAAGCTGCACTTTTGTACTATTAAATATAATAAATTAATCCATGGATGCTAGTCATCCACAGAAAGGTTATACTTTCCTTATTAAGCATTATCTCCTATCTTAAAATTTCAAAAAAAATATTTTAGCTTAATATTTTTTCCATGCATACTATAAACTACATTCCAGTAAAACTGTATCCATAATCTGTGTCAAATCTTCTTAAGTATCAACCTTTCATATTCATTCTGCAAAGATATTACAGTTTTCTTTCTACAGGATTTTTGAGATGATAGACAAGATTAATGCTAGTTTAAAGCAAATCTTATCTACTGATCACAAGGAATTGTTTAGACAGTTACGAACAGAAACAAATACACTTCTTTTAAACTTTCAGACCTACCTACATCTTTAGCCACAGTAGGGTATGAAAAAATCAAGCTTTAGACCATTGAACAGTCACACACAGTTTCTCATTGTTCATTGCATAGGTAAAAAACATTTTCACATGGTTCACAAACACACCTGTTAAGAAACATACAGCTCCATGCAGTTTAAAATAATACAAATTAGACTGCAATTCGAAAGATAGAAAAGAGAGTTTCTCACCCCTCAAAATAAAACTGGAACTTTGGTTTATAGGAACGGCTATGCCCATATACCCTCCTCATCATCCTGTGTGCCAGACATTAGGAGATGCACAGAGAAGATGTTAGCATTGGAATGAAAAAAGAAAAGGTTAGTTACTTTGGTGAATACAAAATACACCATTCTTGCCTGTTAAAAACATGATTTTTTTTTTTAATGTAAGCCAGCGAAAGCAAATGAACAAGTTTGCGTTACATACACAAAAATCTGCATCTATAGCAACCGAAAACCAACGATGACGTAAATATTTTTCCCACCCAGTTAAAACAGTGTGTAGGAAGTAGATTATAAGATTAAATATTAAAAGATTATTTTTTTAATTGCATGCAATCCAAACCAACACTGGCAGCAGAAATAGATTAAACCTTATAAGTAAACAAAGAAGTAATTACTATAATCAAATTGTCTTATATTTTGTTAGGTTAAATGACAAAGATACTGCTGAAGAATCAGAAAAATCTGTTGTTAGTGAAGTAAACTTTTCTAATATGCTATCAATTAAATCTATCTTTTAAGTGAACCTTAAACACTACACATTGTCAGATTCTGTCCTTTATTCCATTTTTGAATCATTAAGATCACTTATTTGTTTGCAATTTTTATGTTAAATAACATTAATGGCAATACAAAAATCATAACAATTTTATGAAATTGTTTTTTAAAAGGGATTCTATTACTGTAGATATGCTCAAGGGAGAAGGGCATTTTTTAAATTCATTGTAAACTTGAAGTTAAAAAGAACAAAATGAAAAACGTGAACAAAATCAAGAGAATGAAATGTCCTTCGCTGGGTATGTTTACTGAAGATTACGTTTTTTATAATGATGCTTTATCTATGTACACACAGATGTCAATGCATATAACTATATAATTCTAGTGTGCCAAATTCTGATGCGATATCAAGCTTCTAGAACAGAGGTGCACAGCATGTTTTTCATTTAACTCAGCAGCTCAAAATCAAATAAAACTTTTCATTTTAGATATCCTCAGAAATCACTCGTTAATATTTTAGAAACAAAAAATTACATTCTGTAGTTTCAAAACTTTGAGAGCTAGCTGGTGTAACATATTGCTGGCACTTAATTAAATCTAAAAACTAAATAAAATGAGTAGTAATTAATTATGATTGAAACAGACAGGAATTTTAGCTTGAAAATATACACTGCCAGTATCACTACTGTTCCTAGTCCATTCTTGGAATAAAAAAGAGCTCCCAGATGTCAACTGTTATTAAAAACCAGATGTTAAGATAGATGTCTTGCATATTGCTGAATTAAGTAAAGAAATGTGACAGTCCACTATAAACTTAGCTATCATTTAACATGGAAGAAATGTGGGTAAAGTTTTTACAGTTAACTTTGAACACATCTTAGTTATATGGTCTGCACACTACAACACAAAGCAAAGACACAGCAAACCCTGAATATTCTAACTTATTTTTGAAAAAAAAGGGACAGATTGTGATAAACTTCCAATGAGCTGGATTTGCCTCACTGAAAATACGAGTCCTTCCTCCTGAATTCTGCAGGACTTACTGTTATTCAGACCTACTAATGTTAATTGAATTGACTTTGAGGTTCACAGGGGTTTTGCCAGAGTAAAGGTTGAACAAAGACTGAAGGATTTCTTTTCCACTGAGCAGTTTGATCCTATTTCACTAACAAAATGCATTAGGTTAATCTTTGGTGATACCTTTAAAAATAGCAGGAATCAACAAAAATGGGCAACTCAGTATGTTTCCAAATGAGCCCTTCTAACTATGTTCATCCCTTTTGCTGTTTACTGTATTACAATTCTTCAAATAGCCAAATATTCATTTTCACTTCAGTTATCTGTGTGATCTCTCTTTTTGCCAGGGTTTTAGAAAAGTTGACAATTCAAGCCTTGTCAAATACTTTTAGAGTATTACATGAAATTACAGACAATATAGAGTTTGACATTGATCCTCACGTACAATAAGGAATAAATTAAAAGCTAGAATGCAGTTAATGTTCATCAATGTTGTTTTATTGAGTACTGGTCCTGTCAAAATAACTTTCTACCTTCTTTAATTACTCAAAGAATATTTTTGATAAGGTACGTGCTTTGAAATAATATGTTGAGATTTCTGTAAAGCATTTGATTATTTTCCCCAAGATATTGTGTCAATAAAATTAGCTCTATATAGAATGAGTGTCAGTGGAGAAGGAAGGGGACCTGCAGATACCTATTCTAATCCCAAATTTATTTCTTTCAGAACCCCTGATCTGATACAGAAAAGCATAAAGTTCTTTTCTCTAGCAGGAAAAAAAAAAAAAAAGAGACCCATAGGACACAGACTGGAAATGTGGTACATATTTTTCAATAGCACATCAGTTCTGGATCATGAAGCTTTTATATCAAGACTGAGATAATTTATAAAAGACATGATTAGCAGTATTCAAAATAATTCCCCCCAAATTACAGATTTAATGATGAAATTATTGAGTGGTCAGGTCCAGATTATGATCATGACACACTTCATCTTTAATATATACAATTAACAAAAATAATCTTCCATCTTTTTTTTCACACATCTGTTTTAGTGAGAATTTCTGCACCCTGATCTTATTCTGTACACAAACAGCTTATTACAAATGTTACAATTTTAGTGATTCATAAATTCATTAAAAAAAATTAAACACTGTGATCTGTTTTGACGGACAACCAAACAGAAAAAACAAACACTCGCTTGATTTAAAATTCTTAATACTAAATGCAACCCAAGACCAACCTCAACATAGTGTCAGGTTTTAAAAACTTTTATCTACGTAACATTCTGACTTGATTTATACCTACCCCTGAAAACTTGCTCTCACCTCATTTTCAATTTCACATCCTAATTATTTATAGATGACAAATTTTAAGACTTCCACTAACCTAAGCAGATGTCACCAACCTATCATCCCCATCAATAAAGTCTACCCTTTCATAGTCATGTGCTTTATTACCTAACACGTCATCTTGTGTAGTTAATTATGTCACATATTGGTGCCATGTAATGCACTGACCTAAAAATACTCAATGCTTGATTATAGTTGAGGTAAAAAATAAAACTCCTACAGCTATCAGAGAATGTCAGCTTTCATTTTCATTAAAAAAAAAAAAAAAAAGAGTAAAGCAGAGCACCATAATTTCATGGTATATGCCGTCACTTTTTTAATATAACAGAAGCTAGAATGCACAAATATAAAATCTTCATGGAATATTAAACAAACTCTTTGATCACTTACTACTGCTATTATGCAGAGAGGTTGTTCTCAAGCCTGCACTACTTCCTTCCAGTGCATTGGATGGAAGTTATAAGACTCAACTATCCTTATCATTCTTCTGTCTGTTACATTTTCAGGAGTGGATATTCAATGGTGTAAACCATCTTAGTGCTACAGACTTTACAGATTTTTCTATACGGACATACAAAAGTACCTAAAGGCTCTGGATAAAAGGCACATAAGAAGTAAGATTGTAGTATTCACTGTTTTAATAAACAATCTATTATATCAAGAAGCTAAGGTTTGGTACCTCAGAAGAAACAGATAATGAAGGAGAATAAAAAATTCTTCACTGATGTTCTGAAACAAATTATATTTATTAACTATTTTTGCAGTCCTGATGCACTGTGAAGCAAAATAAAAGCTGCAGTTATGCCTTATCATTTATTAATATTGGATCAGAGGTTTCCAGCAGAATGCTTAGTCTTCCATATCAGTGTGTATCCTACAGAATCATTAATCTATGGCTATTTCAAACAATAAACTATAATCAAGCATTTTTTGATTAATGTTTGTGTACATTAGCTGCTTTTTAAACTTGGATCTTTCATTGGTTTATAGGGTCAAGAATAGCAGCTCAATGTCAGAAACTGGAAAGCAAAATCTGAATTAAAGACATTCAAAAAGGGAAGAAAGTCAAGAAATACCATTTGAATTGATAATTATTGTAAAATTATTATGAATTCAAACTATTTATTATATTGATTGCCTTGTATTTTTAGAAATGACATGCAAGTCTTTAATTTAGACTTAATTTAGACTCTCAAATACTATGAAAACCACTGCAAATGGACTATTTATTGATTATTAATTCACTGATTTTGTGCCATTCTTTTGCTAGTCTTTTCTGTGTGCTACTTATCGTATTTGCTCAGCATCTTAAAAAGAAACATCTCCTGTCACTAAATAGGATTTACTGTTCTTATCCAATTGCTACAAAACATAACATCAAAAATTCAACTGCCTTCAAAATAGCAAGATGAAGAACTTAGAGAACAGTGCTTTGAAAACACTATACCAAGGTGTTGAAAACTTGTGTAAAGATGTCTTTTGTTTTAATACAGAAGTGTAGCTCAACACAAGCTTTGCAGGTATATTTCTCAGCTTCCAGTTCTTTATGGTGCATCAGTTTCAGTAGTAAATTTGCCACACTGGCCTTCAGATAAAATGGGCTACATTACATAGCAGGTTAGAAACAAAGGATAACTGTAATTACCATCTACATGATAATTAGATCATGTAGATTAGATCATGTAGATAACAAATTGTAATATATCAGATGCCAGAAATTATATGCCTATTCATAACTACTCTGCACGTAGCATACCCTTTATTACCAGTGAATGCAAAACAGTTGCAACAAGTTATATTTAGTGTTGTGTTGCAATAACAACAGATCTACAGAGAAATACAACTGGTACTGAAAAGTGGTATCTCTACAATATATGTATCTTGGGGGGTATTCTGAATTAATTTTGCTCCAAGACTGAATTCCCATTAGCACTGAACTGTGGTGGGTGACCTCCTGAAATGCATCTTTCAGATGAACTTCTTCAAAAAAGAATTCAGGGTGTCCACTCCAAAACTGCTTCTGGTTACAAACCACAGTGCAGTAAGTAGGAATAATCAAGAGATTTCCTCAAAATATGTAATCTTGATCATAACTAGAACTCTAATGTATACGTACTCCAAGACTGCAAAATTCTGTATTACTATGAGGCCCACTGGTATATAAAATTTGGTTATCTGATGTGAAGAAGACAGTGAATTTGACTCAAGAAGCAGATAGAAAATACATCAATGAAACTGAAGTACTGCATACCCCCTCACATTTATGGCATTCAAATATATTTATAAAATCAATTCTTTAAATTAAAAAAAAAATCAAAAATCCTAATCTCCTTTTATACAAAAACTTTTGCAACACAGGCAACATTTAAAACTTTATGAGTTAAGCTTTGCTGGCTCTCTTCCCACAAACAGAAGACCCTTCCTGACAAGGCTCATCACATTTCCCTTTCATGTGCCGGCATGCTAAGAATTAATGTCTTAACTTGAGTTAAATAAATCCAGTGATAACCTGCTCATCTCTTGAACTAACTTTCTGATGATAGATTTACCCTACTCTTCTTATTATCTGTGGCTATTAATGGGTCATTAAACATGTAACTGCTGGCTCTGGACTGTGAAACTGTCCTACTTACAGCAAACAATTACATTTCCAAACTTTAATTTCCATTTGTGACACAGAAATCTACCTGCTAAGTAATAATATTTCTTTCAATTCAAGAACTTACCCTAAAATCAGAATCTTTTAGAGCTTAGAGAGACTTTTATCTGGTACTCAATTTCTTGGAAACATAACAGGAGCAAACACAGCTGAGGACTAATCTCACAAACTCTCCATGCATGAAACAACTGACTACAGAAAAGTTTTATGCATGAATGATTTGAAGCAGTGAGCCTGTAAGTGGAAAGGAGAAAGCCTAACAGTGGATTCATTCAAATGAATGGGCAGAATTTTTGAAGCTCTGTATTTTGTTTCATTTTTATATTCAGACAGTTGAATAAATATTAAAAATGGCTTCAGTAATATGGATTTATGTCACAGGTCTATTTTCAAACCTAACCATAACAGAAGTGGTCACAACTGCATCATCCTGGTCACTGGTGCATCATCTAGTTATGAGAATGACAATAAAGCCCATCTCACCATTTGTTCCAATTGTATATAGTTAGGTTACAGTCAAACATAAATACTGGTGATGCAGGTAGGCAGAAGGTGGTTTCTTTACAACACCCAGACTAGCATTAACATGAATAAGATGTTTCACCAGATACTCATACATTTTAAAGCTTTATCACTAGATGAAGCAGAAACCCAATGCTTCTTACAAGAAGTGGTCCGTGAAATCAGATTTGTGATGCAAAAATTTATGGTCCCCTTTGTAGTGAAAGCCTGTGACATGTTATCTCACTTAAGTAACCAGTGCCAGATATGCAACTTTTGTTATCGAGTTACTGTCTCCCAGAAATGCATTTTTGGCTCTCTCATCTGGTCTAAAGACCTATTTTAGACTATGATGGTGGCAGCTAATTTTTCTAGTAAGAAATATAAGATAAATGTAAACCTCTATATAAGTGTTGTATATTCTAACACACACATTCAGGGGAAGTGAGGGGGAGAGGTTTCTACAGCTAAACATGATCTCAAAAAATTCTTCCATATGTGGAAAAGACTGCAAAGTTAACATATAAATATAGATATATATATAAATATACACACTGAGCAGTATGTATACATTATATCACATTCACTAAACCTCAAAACATAAAATAAATTCATTTCTGTAAGCAAAGGAGAGGTATGACTTTTCAATGTACAAAATCCATCTCCTGGAGGTATCATAGACAGCAAAACCTGCATTCTACTTGTTACTTTTAATACTACTCCAGTTTAGCTGGCCTCTTAGTCAAATTATGAATTTAATATGATTAAAAGGTATTTGAAAAACCATCTGGATACAATGTAATCACAATTAAGAGGTAAAAATAACAAAAGCATTCACAAATATTACACATTTCTATTGGCTTTTATACAAATAACATAAGAAACTGAACACATTTGTTACTGTAAATAGTAATATACCAAAACTAAGAACTAGAGAAGCCCTGAAAGACAAATTTCAACTTGGAGCAGACTCATATTTCAAGGCTCTTTCTTTTTCTCCATCACAGGTATGATGCAATCTACAAAGAAATTTATGTCTGAAACCACTCTCATTATCCTTATAATCTGGGCTGCAAGTTTCTATGGAAAAACACTTTGGTTTTCTTTTTAGGTTAAAGTAGATAGAAATAGCTTGCTAGACATCAGAGGCAAAAATCTTGTATCTATCGAAATGAGCATATGATAAGACTTATTGGTTCTGGGAAATTCTAAACAAAAACAACATCCTCATTAGAAGAAACACATTTGCCATTTAGGAACGTGTTTATAATAAACAATATAGCTATGATAACTGCATACAATTTAATAGGAGAACTGACTTTTTAAGTGTGACCAGGATATAAATAGGATTTTATTACATTCACTTCAACATGTCTCAGCACTCTGTGATGTGAATCACAAGTTCTTTGTTCCAGAGGGAGAATATGCATAGCAAAGATGAAAAATTAGAGGAAATACTTAAAAATGTGAAAGTATTTATGTGACTAATTTGCACAGCGCTTCTTAGATCTGTAAGCAGTAATTAATTCAGCACGATGCTAGTTATTTAGAGTGGATATGCCTGGGATTGTTTATATTGAATGTACCGACAAGCAAACCTTGCCCTGCCCAGATTCCTAAATTAAATAAATCCATGTGACTCCAATGAGCTTAGTGCAGGCTCAGCACTGTACTAACGCAATTGCGTGCTTCCTTGCAGCTTGAGGCACCAGCAGAACAAGCTCATGTACATTTAGTGAACAGACAAGAGCAAGCCCACACCTGCCCAAATACAATGTGTAAACATACAGGATAAAGAAACACAGATATTAAACAAAATCTGGGTCAGGGAAGGAGCCAGTAATTCTGATTTACTGCATTAAACAGCTATATCATATCACTTCTTTTATACACTAAAACACTGGTACTTTAGGGTTTTCCGCTTAGTTTTGTTTCTTTCCCGAACAACTGAAAGACAAAGTTTTGATGTTGCAGAAACGTCCCTAATATGATAATTCAGTTTTCCATACACACTGAACTTCTGCTGAGATTGGACTTTCTATTCATGGTCTAAGGAAATGTGAATAATTTCACAGTTTTCAAACAATCATGGTCATTTGAATAAGCTAAAATAACCTAAATAACCTTTTGTTGTTGTTATGTTTGATCACCTTCTAAAGTTGTGGGCTTTTTGTTTTGTTTTGTTTTGTTTTGTTTTTGTTTTAAAGACAAATCCCAGTTTCAGTATTCCTGGGGCTTATTCAGGAGTTTAAGGTTGGCAACATTCCAGTATTGCCACAGAATATAAGGCATTGTGCTAATAGCCAGGGCTGCCAAAATAAACAAAGTAGCATGTACTCTTTTCCCCCAAAATTATATATGGATCAATACAGTGATTTGCCAGTCAGGATCCAGACACTAAAATAACAATCATTATTCGACTGTCCTATGGCTCTGATTTCAAAGTCATCCACCTCAAACAAAAACTCATCTGAACTGTACTGTGTTTTTCACATTTCTTCTTTCAGCAACTTCAAGAATATTTAGCAGTTCCAGCTGATGAGCTGTTTCCAAGATCAGTCACCACTTCACAAATCAATAAACACTGTCTAACAGCACATGGTCTTCTAAAACTTGCAAAAAGAAGTCGTACAGTACTATTTTATAACAGTTAGACTGTTAAGTTTCATGCATCACTGCATTCAATTTCTTTTCTCAAATTAACGAGAAAAGATTTTTAAAACTATGTGGATCTAATACTAAGACAGATATCAGATAGACAGTTCTTTAAAAACAAGTTGACTTCCTTACTGGAGAATGTTATTAACAGAAACTTCATGGATACGCACTGCCACATCAATGTCTTAGTGAGGAGGACTTTTCCTTTTGATAAAAGGATAGTTCGGAAACCTTGAACTATATTTTTGGCCGCTTTGCTGAGATTTCAGAAAAACAGAATAATGGAAATTATGATTGTGAGTTTGTAATTATCTACTTCTAACCACCACTGCCTTGTAGAAGTGCCATCAAAAATGTTTTTGATAGGAACACAATCTCTGTGCAGCCAGACTGGATTAAAAAGATGTAAAAGGACAGGCTACATGCATACACCACCACGTGACATTCCATCCTCAATTACAGCTTTTAAGAACAGGGCCAACTTTCTGGAAAGCAGACAGATCTTACAGTTTTATAGCACAGCTTATGATATTGATACTTTCTCAAAATCTAAATCCTTTTTATGACAATATCATCTGTCATCATAAAACAAAATTAAAATAAATTTGTAGCCTTGGTGATCATGAAGTGAAGCATACGACTTTGACTCAACAACAGCTTTGGCATTCAGGGAACTCATGAAATGAGAAACACCTTGCATTTTATGTCTCTCAAAATCTCCAGCTCTTTAAGCAGTAAGAAGATTTGATAGTTCATATAGTCATCAGGATTGACAATGAAGTCCTAAAGTATGAAAATTCTTTGGATGTCTTACCTTTAGTCTTCCACTGTTT
Source organism: Anser brachyrhynchus (assembly GCF_964034855.1). Lineage (NCBI taxonomy): Eukaryota > Metazoa > Chordata > Aves > Anseriformes > Anatidae > Anser > Anser brachyrhynchus. The sequence goes on from NC_137705.1 coordinate 24,177,351, forward strand.
GGACACAGAATCAAATTCTTCATATGGCCTCTCAAATATATAACTTCACATTAAGAATGCTGTCAAACTAACTGAAGTATAGCCTAGAAACATAAATGTCCCAGCTTACCTACATAACTTCTTCTAATTCCCTTTTTTATAGAGAGATCCTGTTTTTAATTTAAATAATCAAGTACATTTTGTACCACGTAGTCCACAAACAGCAACTTGAACTCAGGACCTTTTAACCACATAGAAAAGATGTTATGAATCTTAACAATAAAGACCTGGGTGACAGCAAAAGAATGCTGTTTTTTTATGTGGAGACCATTCTAGAGCTGGAGATCTGTCATACATGACAATAAGTTAAGGAATGCTTCAGAGATAACAAGAAATGTAAAATGCCAAGGGAAATTAATAGTAAGTGAATATGAGTGACTGTGGTCTATCAGCCTAAAAGTCAGAATACTATACAAAATTGGAGGGGCAGAAAGGAATCTGAGATTACAAAACCAAAAGGGAATGAGATGTCTCAATTTGACCAGGCTTGTGGTTTCTGAGACAGCATTCTCTATTTGTTACAATTCTGAAAGTAAGACAAGAAAGACAAAAGGAGTGCAGTACAGAAAGGCACCTTTGGTAGGAAATAATATTGTGTCTATTTCTATCAACTTTCTTCAGTAACATCACTTCGCTTCAACAGCATGTTCACTTTTGTGATACAGACAGGCACTTCCTCCACAATATTTTCAATACAAGGAAGAAAACTGAAGAATGACATTGGCAAAAGGGGCCCAGGGAAAAAGTTACTGAGGAAAAAGGGTAAGCGTTTAGAAGTGAGAAGCGAAAGAGAGCTGGGAAGTTGGACAGGAAGCTTCGTGATGATGCTATCTAGGCTATCGGGCAGGATGGTTTCTAGAAGTTCTAGAAGTTCAAATTTATCTGGATATGTTCTAGAAGTTCAAATTTATCTAGATATGTCTTTTGTCTGTTCCAGAGAGATATTGGATGCAAAAATACAGATTAGATTACTGTAATGCACTCTACAACAGGCTACATATTACAACCCCTTGGAAACTGAAGCTAGTACAGAATGTTTATTAAATTAAGTTATATTCTTGCTAAGAACACTACACCCGCACTCCAGGATACCCACTGACTGCCAAAATATTTTCAGGTGAAATTTAAGAAAGTTTGCCAACTCTCAAACCCAAACTGAAGAGAATAAATTTAAATTTGTAGTGCGAAACTGCAAAATTATCTTTTCACAGAATCACAGAATCGTCTAGGTTGGAAGAGACCTCCAAGATCATCTAGTCCAACCTCTGTCCTAACACTAACAAGTCCTCCACTAAACCATATCACTAAGGGCTACATCTAAACGTCTTTTAAAGACCTCCAGGGATGGCGACTCAACCACCTCCCTGGGCAGCCCATTCCAATGCCTAACAACCCTTTCAGTAAAGAAGTTCTTCCTAACATCCAACCTAAACCTCCCCTGGCGCAACTTTATCACATTCCCCCTCATCCTGTCACCAGGCACGTGGGAGAATAGACCAACCCCCACCTCTCTACAGCCTCCTTTAAGGTACCTATAGAGAGCGATGAGGTCTCCCCTGAGCCTCCTCTTCTCCAGGCTAAACAACCCCAGCTCCCTCAGCCGCTCCTCGTAAGACTTGTTCTCCAGACCCCTCACCAGCTTCGTCGCCCTTCTCTGGACTCGCTCGAGCACCTCCATGTCCTTCTTGTAGAGAGGGGCCCAAAACTGAACACAATACTCGAGGTGCGGCCTCACCAGAGCCGAGTACAGGGGGACAATCAACTCCCTAGACCTGCTGGCCACACTGCTTCTTATGCAAGCCAGGATGCTGTTGGCTTTCTTGGCCACCTGAGCACACTGCTGGCTCATATTCAGCCGACTATCAACCAGTACTCCCAGGTCCTTCTCTGCCAGGCAGCTTTCCAACCACTCATCTCCCAGCCTGTAGCGCTGCTTGGGGTTGTTACACCCCAGATGCAGGACCCCGCACTTGGCCTTGTTGAACTTCATGCAGTTGACCTCAGCCCATCGGTCCAGCCTATCCAGATCCTCCTGCAGAGCCTTCCTTCCCTCGAGCAGATTGACACGCACCTAACTTGGTGTCATCTGCAAACTTACTGAGGGTGCACTCAATCCCCTCATCCAGGTCATCGATAAAGATATTAAAGAGGACTGGCCCCAGCACTGAGCCCTGGGGGACTCCACTAGTAACTGGCCTCCAACTGGATTTGGCTCCATTCACCACAACTCTTTGGGCCCGGCCATCCAGCCAGTTTTTAACCCAACAAAGCGTACGCCAGTCCAAGCCACGAGCAGCCAGTTTCTTGAAGAGAATGTTGTGGGAAACGGTGTCAAAAGCCTTACTGAAGTCAAGGTAGATCACATCCACAGCCTTCCCCTCATCCACCAAGCGCGTCACTTGGTCATAGGAGATCAGGTTCATCAAGCAGGACCCACCTTTCATAAACCCATGCTGACTGGGCCTGATCGCCTGGTTGCCTTTTTTTTACAAGTGTTTTAAAGACTAGTAAAATGGTTAAAATTGCAATGTTACTGATATAGCAGCACTCACTTCATGGAAATTTGTTTGTATCAAATAAAAATCAGATGTACCAACATAACTAGGGAACACATTGTGACTCCCTGTAACGTGACTATATGTATGGGCAGAGGAGAGTTAGAATCATCCTACTGCTTATGAAGTTTTCGTATCCTCCCCAGACTTAAGGTCCAGGGGCAAAATAGATTTCCAACTCATATTTCTCTCTAAACAGCAGTGTGAAAAAAGAGCGGATAGAGGCAAGAAGTGGTTGAAAACCTGGTTTTGTTCTCTAGCAGCAGACAGACCTAATCACATAAAAAGAGAAAAAGCTTGTTACATCTATTATATCTGAGAACAGTGCACAACCAATTCCTTCAAGAGAAATTGGAGACCCTATTTCTAATTCTAGAACTATGATGCTGTACAATGCCCATAGATGGATATGATATTGAATAACAATTATAATGAAAACATGATCATAAAAACAAAATATCAATAGCTGAACCAAATAGCACACACAAAAAGTATTCCTGTTTCCAGTAGGATATATGTATATTTTTCTTCCAAGAGACTGGTGATACACCACCCTCTTTAAAGGGGGTATAGAGTCACAGTGCTTTACATCAGTAAGTGTGAAACATCTTATTCTTCCTTAAAAATATGTATTAAAATACACATGCACATACTTTTACCACCATATCTCATAGCATACAAGTATTTCTTTACATAAATGTAGCAACATAAGTTAGAAAATCCAATGTTATACACAGAAATGGGAAATGTTTCAACATTAACCTTGCATGTTCAACTGCCTCTTCCTTCTCTGGGATTTCTGAGAAAACTTTCAAAAACCTTCCCTAACATGTACAAAATTAAATGGCATTTATCTTACAATAAACACCACATCCTTTTTTTCTTACAAAATAAAAAATGTCCTGGGATCATTTGCAAGTTTATTATTTTTCCAATTTGTTCTGTTGTTTCACACCATCAACAGTGGGTTGGACCACAGTCACCAAAAACTACATATCTAGAATTTACGTTTAATACACTATTGAATGGAAAATACAGGTTTGCATGGCACATGGCAATCAAATTGCCATTAAAAAAAAAAAGTGCTGTATGGAATGCTAAATAATACAACATAGTAAATAATAATAATAATTATTATTATTATTATTGAAAAACATAAGCTAAAGCAATTACTTGAGTTCACACATAATTATCATTGACTTTGCTGTTCTCAGAAAGACTATTCAGCCAGGATTTTGCTATGAAACTCCTATTTGTTTGCCTTACAATTAAACGTTTGCTAGGTTAATCCACTGTTCACAGTCTGGAAATTTAAGAATGGCAGTACTTCAGGAGAACATCTCATCCAAGCTCAGTGCACCAACACGAGATTAAGTAAAGCTGTTATCATGTGCAACAGATATTTGTCTAACCTGTTCTCTAAAATTTCCAAGAAATGAGCTTCTATTACATCCACATTAAAGAATGTTCATGTTTCTTTTGACTTACAGATTTGTTACACACATAGTTAAGAAGATGTGTTTTTTTGTTTTGTTTTCTTTTTTAAATGGCTAACCTAGTTATTCTTGGTATAAATTAAATTTACCACTCCTAGTCTTTCTACAGTGGGCACTGGAACACAATCGATCATCGTCTTCTTTACAACAACATTTTACGTATTAGAAGACTTATGACTCGCCTTTAGAACTTTCTAGACTAAACAAACCCAGTTCTTTAAGCCTTCCTCATAGGTCATGTTTTCTAAAACTCCTATCATTCTTATTGCTCTCCTTTTGTCCCTTTCCAATTTGTCTATCTTTCTTAAAGCATGGTGTTCACAACTGTATACACATTTTCAGATGAGGTCTCACCAATGCTCAAAAGAACAGAATAATTACTTCCTGCTTCTTTTCCAGCATTACATCCCATTACAGAATTAGATCTAACTTCACTGCAATGGTATTCCATTGTTGCCATATACTGCTTGCAATCCAGATTATATTTCTTTTGCCATTGTATTGCCTCAGTACATGTGAAGTTTCTCTTCCAAATGGACTTCTTTTTACTGAACTTCAGTTTACTCATTTCAGACTTTCTCTCCAGTTTATTAAGACTTGAGCTGTTTATTGAGACTGGAACAGTTTATTGAGCAGGTTATCTGCTCCTACTATGCCTGCAGTTTCTTTCAGCTTCGTTCATTACCAACAGTAAATGTGTTCTTCCTATTTAATCACTGAAATAATTTCTAAAAAATACTCCACAAAGGTGGATAAAGGACAGACTTCTTAGCATCCTGCTGCAAATGTCCCTCCTGTCTGACAATGAGTAACTGAAATTTTTTACGTAGCATGCTATTTATATCAGTTGCACAGTCATCTCATGCTGATTTCATGCATAATTCAATTAAAATTATTTATTGTTATAGCTTTTATCATTGTAATGCATTTCACTCTCCTAGTTATTACAAATATATGATAGTACAGTGTCAAACCCTTACAAATTTAAAGTATGTCACAGCTACTATTTTCTTCTTTAGCCACAAAGCCAGTTAACCATATGAAAGGAAATTAGATTTGCCTGACATACTTCGTCATTGACAAATACAGACTAAATTTAGAATGGCCATGCTATGTAAGGGCCATCTAGACCTGCATCCTGTTTTAGACTGTGGTCCAAAACTGTCACAAGAGTGCAAGAATAAAATGAGTACATAGAGATACATCATTTCATACCTTCAAGAATGCAACTTAAGACTAGCTTATCTGTTTTATTATAGTAATCAATTATCAGGTTGATTTACGTGATTAGGAAACGATCAGGTAACTTTTAGGAAAAATAACAGCAAAGCAAGCATAACATGATTTGATAAACATTAGGATAGATACATATATATAGATAGGTACATAACATCATGCAGTCTGATACAGACACCAAGCTACTGAAAATTAACAGTAAAGAGACTACTGGGTTTCTATTGACTCACTGATTAATAATTTATTCCATAATTTTTACAGTATGTAAAATAAAGTGATAAATCAATCTCCATATGTTTTACTTGTAAAGTACTGTGTTTGCCTTTATCCTCCTAGGGTCCCTTTTGTCCAATACAAGAGTTGTTGAATACAATCAGAGATAGTTCAGAGACTACTTCAGCTACTATTTTATACTCCCTACAACAAAATATATTGGCTTCTCCCAATGGGAATGCAACTATTTTATTTATGGATTGTTAATCCCTCGTTTTTCCCTGAAAATTGTGCCTTGTTGTGTAACTGCACTAAATAGCAAAATTACTATTAAAGGTTATTAAAGATTTTTAAAGTTTTTTGTTGTTGTTTTTTAAACTAAGACTTAAATTAAAAAGTCCAGAACACATAAGCATAAACAACTTGTGTCCTTTTTTTTCAAGAAAGGTTGCCATTTTTGCTATATTTATAGGGTCTTTTCTTGCTGCTTTTCATTCTTTTGCTAGTTATTATTATTAGTTATTTGCATATTAGTATTTCTGATTGCATCCGTATCTACCTTTTATACCTTCTTTATACTTGTCTACTTTATCTTTAATCATTTCCATCATTCATAATGTTTAATTTTTTTATACATTCTTGAAGAAGTTTTGATACAGATTTTTCTTTTTTTTTCTTATTTATTCTTTTCTCTGAATAACCTGTTATTGTGCATTGAAAAGAGTCTCTTTCACTAAATGTTAGCTTGTAACACAGAGGTAGTTGTTTCTTTTCTTTCTTTTTTTTTTCCACACATCTTGCCTTCATTCTGTTCTGTTCATTCTGTTTCTTGCAAAAAGCCAAATGTTCATGGTCATTTTTAGAATATTTTGCCTTCTCTTATATATAGTCAGCCAACTTATCTCTGTTAATCAGAATCAGAACTACAACTAGATAGTAGTTGTTGTCCTTAATATCCTTTGAAAGTTTTCTTTCCAAAAGTTCTTAACATGTTCCAAGAACTTCAATGCTATATTGTCTAGGTTTTGTGTTATTTTGGTTTTGATTTTGTTGTTGTTGTTGTTTTTTTGTTTGTTTTTCAGTTGGTATTCAATAAATTGATCTTTCTTGTACTTACCAGTTCCTGCTGCTAGTAGAGCTCTAGTGGTCATCCTAAGAAAGCTTAATTTGCCTATTTGTCTCCTATTCCTGACTAAGTAGTGTATCACACATCTCAGTTATAACTTCACCACTGTTTTTTTTCCTTTTATTTCAGCCCAGGCGTTATGAAATTATGAATGAATTTAACAGCACACAAGGATTTTTCAGAGAAAAAAAAAGTTTTATTTTTCCCCAGGGCTCCCTACCTGGAAAATAGTTATTTGCTTCTAAATATTGTTTTTTCCAACTCTAGATATATCCATATATGAATACCTTTCTTCTTTGTCCTACCCTGACTGAGTTCCTCCCCAGACTTGTACAGTTTTCAACTCTCACCCATTGTAGTACGCTAAAGAGAGTCAAGTCATGAAAAGAAGTCTATCTTAAAATTTGAATGTCATCTTCAGGAGGGCATCTATCCATAACTGACAAGCTCACCATACAAAGCAATTTAAAATTTGAAATGGAATAGTGTCACCCAGTAGCAGCTGGAAACATATGACATATTGGCAGCATGGCTTACATGTTTGTTTTAATTCCAAAATTAGAAGTTTGTTTCTTGAAATTTCATCTCCTAGGGCTAGTTTCTTTCATTTGTATTCCCTGTGGTGTGGCATTTTTTTTACATACATACACACATTCATGTACACACACATCATTCTATAATATAACAAATTGTTGAGTATCTGATACAGATACTTAATAAAGGACCGTAAAAACATGGCTGCTGGCAGAAGGGGATTTGAAGGGACAGATTAAGTTGTCACTAGAATTTAAAATACTATTTTGGTGTGTATGTACACAAATACAATGTGTAATTTATAGAATTACATGATGGATAAATAATTCAATTGTTTTTAATACTATAATGTTATGATAATTTAATGTAACTAGTAACTATACTATTATAATAATAAATATAGCAATACATAATTGTTAATAATAGCAATAATACCATTATTATCAATATTATAAAATTAAAACAGATACATTGTTTTTGGTGGATCTGGTCTTCCAAAATTAAGAGGTCTAGCATTTTCTGTTCAGAAACATCTGTTTCAAACCCATCAAAAAATAAAACTGAGGTTGCACACTGGACACTTAGCAAATTTCTTCCTACCGAAGGAACAGCAACATTATGTGAAAAACCATGCTGCATTATTAAAAAGGACAGTTGCAATGCTAATAAACCACAGAACATCATGACCTCTTAATTCCAAACATATATTGTATAACTGTTTTTACTTTAAAACTGTGACAATCAACTTGTTTTAATAGTTCTGCATTTTACTTTTCACTTAACTTTCATTAACGTTCTAAACTACTACCAATAAAAACAAATGAGTTTTGTATTTTAAAAAAATGTTTTAGATGTTAAAATTTGTATTTATTTGTATACAAATATTGAAATTTACAAAATCAAAACAGTGTTGGGCTTAGGGATTATTTTTCTACTGGGGGAAAAGGTTCCCAGTTCCCATTGTTCCATTTCCAAATTGAACAATGTCACCATTCTCAATCTACAGACCTTAGAAGACCATTTTATTAGGACAGCCCTGTAACACAGGACTCTAAAAAGGATAATATTATAAGAAGAATACTGAATCATTAAGCATTTTTAAAATAAAACATCTTGAAATTTTGTTCATCATGCCTAGTTAAAAATGTATCACTTGATTTTAAACTATACCTGATATTTGATAGCTTCAACAGAAAAATACATTCAAAACAATTTAGAACTAGGGGTTTACAAGTTGGCAGAGGGAAAAGCTGCATAAGTTTTAAGATACTAATGATTTATACATTTACTTTAAATAAACAAATAAATAAATAAACCCCAAAGTGGATACTTCTGAAATCACTCTAGTTATGAGAATTTCCACTGCTTTTCTACTCTAAAAGTTGAATTATGAAATGCTGAAAATAGCTGTGGAACTTTTAAAAAAGATAGAGAAGAGAAATATAAAGCACCAGACAAAAAGTCAAAATGTTTAGATTCTTTCAGGCATGGAAGTAAATACCAGAGCTATTAATTTCTGTTCAAAGAACATATCACTTACATTGCTCATTATTTCTTTGGAATATTTGTTTCACCTTGAAGTATCAAAATAGTAAAAGTGTAAAACTGAAGTTGAGAAAAGGTGACTGACCTGATCTGGAGAAGGTCTGTGGTTGGAGTGTTGTGGCCTCCCAGGAGATCGGTGGTGGTGGTGGTGGTGATGGTGGTGGTAATGGTGATGGTCATCATCATAGTTATCTGCCATAAGTTTCATTCTGTTTTGTGTCTATTTAGGATGTAAAGCGAGACAATTTATTACATGCTGGAATATATTAATTCAATACTGTTTTGGCAAGATCTTAGCTCTTCCTTCACTCTTTTTTCGGTAGCTGCAAGGATCTAACAGTAGAAGTCAGGCCTGCTGGCTCATGAAGAAAAGGAAACAGAAATAGAAAAAGATAACAAAGCATGTGAACACATCTGTCTCAGTTTTCACATATATAGAATTGCACAAAGAAGTCGGGAAAGGATATGATTAAGGATGTTGTGTTTGAAGGGCGTCAACAAACACATTCAACTTCCCTAAATTTGATATTTTAGAACATTTGTCTTTTTTTTTCTTCAATCTATTACTATGTCTCACTAATTAACTTGCAAAAATTCACCAACAGGAATATTATGTGTTCTTCAAATATTTACGGTTATCTACTGAGGCAAGTCAACAACAATAATGAATAGTTATGCAAAAAGCTAAATATTAGCTATTTTTTTAAGTTGTATGCCAGGATCACCCTGCTAAACAGTAAGTTAAAATAATCTTAAGTCTAGTTGATACAGACACAGACACTTAGACAAATAAGTGATTATGGGACCGAATGAAAGTAAGTCTTAGATATAAATCTTTAAAACAAGATCTATGCTTAAGCTACTGCCTCATACAGATAATGCAATTGATGTCACCATGAGGTAACAAGACATATCATTGCCCTTTATCAGTATTACAACTATTCCATGCCATGAAATATGCAGACTGGAATATCCCAAACCTTAGTCATAGAACCAAGACTATCTTACTACCTGCTTGCCCAATACCAATGGAGACAGCACTTTTTTTTTTCTGTTACTAGCACTGAAGGCTGTCTCAGGCAAACTTGTTAACTTCTAATCAAGTTTTACTTACTTACACTGATAAAACCAAGAAGAAAATGCCATCAGCTCTCAATGACCTCTTCCAAAATTTGAAGAATCAATTCGAGGCATATACAATTAGTATTAAGTAGATGGCTGAAAGGAAGATCGCAGTCTAAAGACACTTAATGTCATCTTCAAAAAACTAATCTGAACCCTGACACATTTTTTCTGTAGGGGAAAGGTTGCACTTGAAGGAGCATTATCTACTTTGTGTCAGTTCTCTGTGAGGACACCACTTGAGTAGGTCATGCACAAACATGCCTACTTTGCACACAGACACTTTGGAGGACATTAAAGATAAGAGTCTGAAGTCAATTGCAAAAAGTCACAGTTCTACCCATGCTCCAAGGCGGCAGGATGCATATTAACTCCAATGAGGATGCTGTCAAAACACATTACCCCAGGATTTTGCCCAAACTAATCAGTTCCAAAGGACCAAATTAAACAGATGAATTTAAACACAACTCATTTATTTGGTTATATTCCTATGCTAGCAGGTCTAACTGTATTCCAACTGGAAATGTCCATGGGATAGTATGTGGTAAATTTACTTCCTAAACGGATTATCCTATGAGAACAATCGCATACCATATCTCTGTTTGGAAATTTTCACTGATTTAATAAATTAATAAATAGAAAATGTAAAAACTAAAAGATTGCCATTTAATTCCCTGATTTTAATGAATTTGCTGAAGTAGAAAAGAGTTCTGAAAGAAAAAAAAAAAAAGAGAGCGAGCGAAAACTAAATATTATTACAAAAATTGAAAAATTGAAAAATATTTCAAAATAACAATCTAATGTGAGGAAAACTACGAGCCACAGGGTTAACACAAAATCCTAAGGTTATTAATTATTGCTAATTATTAATTAATTAGCAATTAATTTTATTTTGAACTACCATAATGCTTCTCAAGCACCTCACATTACCACCATTAGGGAGACAAACTATTTTATAGGAGGGCACTTGCACTCAGTTCAAGTTAAGATTAGAAAGAAAAATCATAACACATTCATAATAACAAGATAGAGGAACAGTCACAGATTAGATGTGTGCATGCTTTAGCCACTGTTAGACTCTTTATGGGCATCCCTATAGCAATAGAAGAGCATCTTCTCAGTGGGTTACAGAATAGATTTCCTCCACAGGTCAAGTAGTAGACTCTTTCAAACAGGAATTGCGCTGGCACTATATGGTGTCTTTTCATGTTTTTTAACACTACTTTCTGCACAGTTGTGATCATTCCATTTTCTCCATCATGGATAAGATAGAAGCATAGACCTGTATGAATGTCAGTTATGAATTTCTACTGATTTTACAAAAAATTAAAAAAATGCAAAATAAAAAATTAAAAAAATCAGTGTGACTCATTATAGTTAGCCTGTTTGTCTTTACATTCAAAGAGGATGGCTTTTTGAACGAGAGTGGAAAAGATGGAGAACTAATAGACAAATAATAACCCACTTACTGTAAACACTGTAATATCCTGCCTCTTTGGGGAAGCTCCTAAGATTTTATTAGTTTATTTTCTTATCAATGAACAGCCTTAAATTTCCTACCTTTCAACTGTATTCCATAAAAGAATGCAAAAGTTAAACAAGATGATATACGCAATCCTAAAAGTGTCCCCTGTAATGAGGTGTTGGGGATTAGACGTGTCATGGGATAAGAACTGTAAATGAATGATGTCATCTTTCTAATTTGGTGCTGAAATATAAATAAACCACTTCTAATGTTTCCTCCTTTTGGATGCCAGATTGCAGTAAAATCTGCACAAAGAAACTGTTAATGCTGCAGTAGGGTTCCCTTAGTTGTCCTTTCTGGAAGCAAAATGTATAAGAAATAGGAAATTAGGATTTGCTTTCAATTGATATGATCATCAAACCATCCAAACATTTACATAACATTTTATTGCTGTTCATTCCTTAAAATTATACTAAATATTTTTAATAGCTTTGACTTTTTATTAGTTAGTGCTTCACAATGACAACTAATAGGATTTTGAGTTTCTGCTTCTCTTCAATTTAGCTGCTGTCAGAGAGATGTTCACTTCAACAGTGAACTCTGTTTTCCAGATATACTTAGCTTTCACTTTAACAGTACAAAACATGATATGATTCAAACTTTTAAAAGCAGGACTTTTAAGGATAAGCAGAATGATTTCTGGAGGAGGAACAAAACTAAAGCCATCCAGAAAATTAAACAGAGGAAAAATACAATCCTTTTCAGCTCCTTCTAAACAAAATTCTGAAATGTTACTTCCATATACTTCCCTTGCTAACTCTTTTAATTCTTAGTAGGTGTTGAAATGCCATGTATATTATTATTTGAGGAAGAAATTAATTAACCACATTGGAACTCATTCAAGACACCAGGGCTTTACACACCCCCACACACATACAAGCACACACAACAACACATAGAAAAGGATTTTATTGACCATGTTTTAGGACATTGGCTTATCAGACAAACAGTAACTGCCCCTGCTCAGGGTCCCATGTCAACACATTTGAGTATCATTCCAGTACTGACTTGGGGGGAAAAATACCACCTACTGACTTGGCAACGCCATAATTTCCTGCACCATGTTCAGCATGCCTGAAAATTTCCTGTTCAGAAATATATGAGACTTTTTTCTTATATTACTTTCAAAAGCACTGCAGATTCCTAAATAAGGCTTTTTAGGATGATCTGGAAACTCAGTCCTGGAACATGCAATTCATGAAAATTTGAATGATGCTGGCACATACATTTAAACTGTGCCATATCTAATCTGCATCATCTACTACTTTGCAAGAATAACCCCAAATCAAAAATAGTTCTTTTATATAGTTCAAAATTTTACTCACATTTTTCTCTCAAAATCTAATTCCAACAAGTAGTTATTACAGAGCTTGAAAACTATTTTTTTTTTAATTGAAATTTGAAATCAAATTAGAGGGCTGACAGCAACCCCTTCCTGGCGGTCTGGATAGCCCCTTGCTCAGAATTTAATATTTTTTAGGTGAAAACCACTCTCAATTCAAAGGCGGTGTAAAGAGTAGGCATCTTCCTGATGTATATGTTAAGATACTCATGTTTTTTCCACAGTTTTTTCATGAGCTTGCTCAGAATCAATTTTTGTTTTCAGTTTATTAGGTAACAGTGTTCACTACGGAATGAATAGCATCAGTGGCTTAAGGAGGAATTAGCTTTTAAGTTGTCTGCTGCTTCCACTACTACATAGCAGACATTCTCAAATAGTTAAACATTTCTGCCTTTGCAGTGGTCAAAAATATATCTGCTTCCCAATCAGGCTGTTATACCCCATCATCAGAGTATACTCAGATACTAACATGGATATTTTCAAATGGATAATTACTGAATCTCTTCTGTTTAGTTAAGAACCTCCTAATTCACAGTCTAGTGTAACTTCGTCAAGCCCCTAACAGACTCTTCAGTGCAACGTTTAAAAGCATCAAACACAAGCAGCTGGAAGAGCAGCTGCGTTAGCCTGAGTGTGTCCATGTAAAGTACGATTCCTGTGTGCTTCCACCCCAAAATCTCCATCCAGCTCCTGATTAAGAAATGTTGTCAGTCCCATGTCCCATATATAATAGGAAAGACCTAGAAGGGAAAAAAAAAAAAAAAAAAAGGGAAGAAAAAGAAAAAAAGCAGCCATGGCACATTCTTTTTCCCAATGTTGAGACCAAGTCTGTCCTGTGTACACTTAACAGGAGGTCATCCAAAACAAAGTTATGTCACTCTTGAGGAAAATATATATACTTTTTTCAAGTTGAACAAATTAAATATTCTTTTATTTCTTCCTGTTGTGTTCTCACTGGTATATTACAGCTGAAACAGAAGTTACGGGTTTGATGAAGATGTATCTGGAGAGCTACCCTAGCCTACATGAGGCTTATAAATTAGGCCTTTAAACCTGAAATATTGTGAAATCTCCATATGCACCACCAATTAAAATTATGGAATACTCTGTGAAGAAATCATTCTTACAATTTCAATTACAAATTCATTGACTCACATCAGACTGCAGGTAACACTACTATACAGCTTCCTGAAACCTCTCTATCAACTGCTGTGTCAAATAGAATTTTGGAGAATATGCATTTGCAAAATTTTGGTGACCTATACATAGCACCATTGTTTGTTTCCATTTATGATAACCATTGATCTTTTTTTCTATAGTATTCTTCTTTTTCTAATATGATTGCCTTGCGTATATCGGATCTAACCAAGTCAGCATAAGATCACGTCTACCGATTTCCTACGGTGGAGGTCATTCTTTACAAGTAATATTTCTAGAGACAAACATGAACCAAGATGCTACTATCTTTCAAAGACATGATGAAATCCTAAATAAATGTTGAGTCAGAACTTCATTACACACCACATCTTCTTTCATATTCATTGTCATCTTTTCTCCAAAATATAGCAGATTGATTTTTTTTGCAATCTACCTTGAAGATATGGACTACTTTAAACAAAGGGAGAGAATAAATTTCAAGTTCAGCAGCGTAGATAGAAATGACCTGTTGGAAGTCATGGGCTTTTATTTTGAAAAATTACATTTCCTCCTCAGTGACTTCATCTTCTGTGACCACAACACAGAGATATGCACTCAGTTAGTCCTATTGTCCAGTGTATTATTGCTTTAGTTTTAGATATATGTTTTTATGTGTGCCAATGTATATAAATATACTCACACATTTATATATGAACTTATGTACATATGATCAATTCCTTTATCCAGGAAAGATAGCAAAGCCTATAGACCCACAAATGCTTAAGGAATTTCTTGATTTTAACTTATTCTGGCAAAATGAAACCAGTTTCACTAGTGGCTGAAAGAACGATGAGCTGCAGCATAGGCCAGATTTTCTGAAATTAGAAGTGGGTGTGTCACTCAGAGGAGCCCAGAAAGGTATAAGTGATCCATTTGACTTGCAAAGGAGATGGGGTCTCAGTAGTCTCAAGTATTTTCTCAAGGCTGAGGTTTCCAAACCTCTCTCCTATTTCATTCCTTTTTAACTCTGCCAGTGGAAGTGCATTATATTCTAACTCAGACACTGGCAGAAGAATCCTAAATTCTATTCTTAGCATGAATCTGAAACAATTTAGTTTCAATTTAGCATACCAGGATGAATTTGCAAACTCTAACAGTAACTCTAACATTTTCTTTATGGAACACATTTGATACAAAAATAATTAAAAGACAAGGAACATGAAGCTCTGTTACTTTTGCCTGTCACTTTTCAGTGTATGTTTCAACTTGGTTTTGGGCTGTTACCTGAAGTTAGATAAGCTACAAATTTTAATTTCCTGTTTTGATCATTCATCATATGCTGAAAAGCTGTATCTCTGGCAGCAAAATTATCATACCCAGTTGTTTATGTTTTGTTTGTTTTCGAAAATGTCTGGTGAACACCAGGCCCACACCTGAGACGGAACAAGTTTTAATTTGGCTTTATCTTAGGAAAGAAAAAAAAAAAAGTAAACTTGTAAAATGCAACAATTCATTAACTGCATCTGTTGCAGACTCTGTATAGCCTTATCAGTTTTATCCTGAAAAACTTCCACTTTTTTTTGCTTTAAATTTATTGACTGCATTCAATAAATGATATATCCATTTTGAAATAAAGGAAAGATAGAGGAATTAAAAGTGTCTTAAAGCTAGGTGAACAGGTATATTAACCCTTAGGGCTTGAAACAGTTGTCTTTGATCATTCAGTATCACTATTTGCTAAGCTGTCAAGGTCATGAATGGTATGTGTAACTGAATTTTTAACCCACTTACCGAGGAATTTATGATCAAGCTCTGTATGAAAACTGACAGATATTTCTTGTCTTTCTAAAATTCTGTAGAGTTTAAGTAAGGATCTACAGAAGTGAAATGAAAGTCTTTGATTGACTAGTAACAGACTCAATAGCTTAACAACAATCTGTAACTGTAAAACTATAATATTAAAACTGTCTTTTAAAAAAATATTTTAGCAAGGTGGCAATAGGCAACTATGCTTTGATCTGTCATCTGGATCAAGTTAACAATGAAACTCATGAATGAGGTTCAAATGAGGAAAAATAGTAAGATTTGTTGCTCTGGGATATAGGTGTAATGCCATTCAACAGCTATTACTTTCCTTTGGATTTTCTTCTCAATCTCTTTTCACTAAAAGGAATTTGAAACATTTCTAGAATATTCCCTTTCAATAGGGTAGGATTTTTCCCTATACAATATGGGAAGAAGGTACATATAAGGCCTGCAAGCTATACTGGAGAGGTCCTGGAGTGTAATAAAAGCATGAAATTTAAAATCTAGAGACTCACCTTCTAGCTTAGAATCTGCAATGGCCTCTTGTTTAGCATCTTCAACATCACAGAACCTCTATGTCCTGCAATCTCACTATTTGAAAATAATACTTCCATAAAATACTTTGACATCTTCATGTGGCAGATGTTTAGTTCTATTTTTCCTGATTTTTTTTTTTTTACAAATAAATGATTTAATTTGAGCTTTTTTTTTTCCTAACACAGCATTTCAGAAAATACTAATATAATCTTAAAAAAAAAAACAAACAAAACACACCTTGAAATCCAGAAGGTAAGAGTCTAAAAAGCTGTGTACATAAGACGATATAGTTCATCGAGTTTATCCAGTAGTTACATAAACCTAGTGGAATTCATTTGCATTGCACGAAAACATGTGCAACTGCAATTGTTTTTCTTTCAGTTTGAATCCAGTGCTTCGGGCCTGAATTCTATTAGCTGAGGGTTAACAAAACGTTTGCTAAATAATCCAGTTCTGTATTTATTCTCTCCAAATAAAATTAGTTTTCATGTCAGAACAGTATTTTTGCACATTCTTTGAAATCTGTTATTTGAAGACAAGCGATGGATTTCTAATTATTCCTACTGCTGCACAGCA
This sequence comes from Anser brachyrhynchus, assembly GCF_964034855.1. Lineage (NCBI taxonomy): Eukaryota > Metazoa > Chordata > Aves > Anseriformes > Anatidae > Anser > Anser brachyrhynchus. The sequence goes on from NC_137705.1 coordinate 24,194,140, forward strand.
CAGAGATTATTAACAGCCATAGAATACAATTTGTAGCTGTTTTGTTATTTGATATCTTACCTATACTTAAATATTGGACAACAAATGCTGTACTTGGCCTCAAATACCTTTAAAGTTCACCATATCACATTTGTCACTCAGTATGTTAAAGCACTCTCAGTTTGCATGAAATGAAGACTTTACAAAAACAGTATATATATTTCATTAAATAATAAAACATATTCTAAAAGTGTATTGATATGCTTATGTAACAGAAGAAGTCTTGAAAAGTAGCTACAAAGGGCTTTTCAGAAGTGATTGCTGTGTTTCGAAGTAACCGTCATGATGACTTCTAAGAACCATGAAGTCATAGGTTGCATCAAAGAACAATGAAACCATCATAGACCACATTGAAAATTAAAAGTATATGCCATGTAAGCCTGTATTTCTAAAGCCTAATGATTTTTTATTATTATTATTATTTTACTCTTCAGCAACTTTCCATTTGTATCATCTCTGTTGTCTCATCACTTCACATATTTTTCTGAGATCAAAAAAAAAATTTTAAATTCCAACTTTGGAGCCTTTAAAAAACATGCTCAACATCACTGTCATTTCAATCCACCCTCTCTGAGCATCTTGGACATAGTAGGGATACATGCATTCTGCATAAGTGATTTGATACTAAATCAAATAGTAAGCCTAATTTGATAACTAGAAAGAAGATTTAAGAGAGATTCCATTGCAAAGTTTCAGTGAAACTTCTTTTGCTTAACCTCCTTGATATGCGCAAGCTGGTTCACTAGTTACATAGCTGACGCAATAAAATAAAATAAAATAAAATAAACCCAGTATCATTATTTTAAAAGAGCCAAACCTTGAGACTGTGCTCAATTCTTTTTAATGGTAGCACATTTCTTGAATTAACACAATTCAATGAGACAAACCATTAAAATATATCATCCAGCTATGGTTTTGACAGACAGACTTGTGACCTTTTTCCACAAGTTAAAAGATCTGTTAATTGGCCATTGCTCTGAAGGACTTCTTGCCAATTCTACAGCTACATAAAAAACATGGACTTCAATTTGTGTTAAGTATTCAAGCTCTGGAATACTTCATGCTAATTATTCAGGCTACTTCTAACAGCATAACACTAGCACCATAATGTTAATCACATGCAAAATAAATTACAGTCTTAATAATTACAAATATATGACAATATTCAAGGTTGGTTTTGTTTTGTTGGTGGTGTTTTTTTTTGCTTATGCAGTGAGTTTTTATATACTAAATTATGAATACGTTTGCAAGCACACACCAGTAACTAAAAGATAATGAGAACATAACAGTATGGTAACTAAGAACTCCAGATGTTAAAAAAATTATCATAATCATAACCATATGAGTATTAGAATGCATCACTATGGATTAGAGCTATGTTTTACTGAGTGTTTTAATTATGCATTTTCTTTTTCTAACATCCCTGTAATATAATCTATCCTCATATTCCTCCTCTTAGCTCTATTTGGGCAAGGGTTTTGCTGCTTTGTTTCCCCCCTCAGTTTTAGAACACAATTAATTTTTTCCCCTATTAAAATTCCAAACGGGCTAATAAGCATGTGTGGTGGTTTTTTTTCATGATATAGTGTGTGGAAAGGGAGGGATAGAATGCATGCAGGTTAAAAGTATGCACGATAGTGTACTGTAGAAAAGTTTGGCTACTTACTTAACTCTTCTCCTTTCCCCTTTTTTTTTTTACCTCATTAATGCTACAACCATTGCATATGAAGTAAAGAACAGTGATGTTTTTATGCTAGAAAATATGTTTTTTTCTTCCTTCTCCCATCTATATCTAGTCATATAGTAAATTTAATTCATGTGATGTTTAACGTGAAAATCTTACAATTCTTATCATTTGTGACATGCGTGTAAACAAAACACTTGTTCTCACTCCCTGTCTGCCTTTAGGCCTTGTTTGTCTCCAGTTTCACAGTATAAAGAATAGTTTCAGAAGCAGTACCAAAAAGTTTCCAAGTTTTCAGGAAATCCAAACTTCCTCCTAGGTGAAATACAATGTTGGTCAAATTAGATGCTCTGACTCCTGTGAGGCAATATTACCAGAGATAAAAATGTTGTTAAATATTTCGTTTGTAATGAAGCAAAAAATACAGGAAGACTAGAAACAGTCAAAAACAATTGTTTTTTTTCCAAAAAGTGACACCAAATAAGTTTGGCAGATTAACTACTTTAATTATTTTTCTGAAGGTATCTTAAGGTATGTCATAAAACAGAAGTAAACCAATGTGATACAGAAAGAGCACTGGAGAAAATGTTAGACTAAATGAAGCGTGAGTGGCATAGAAGAAATAAATGGTCATGAAAAAGACAAAAAGCAAAGAATCCCTTATCTTTATCTGCCTGGAAGCAAACATGATGAAAACAACCTACCTATTTAAAGCCGAGAGAAATAATAAGTGGAAAGCAGTTTCCAATATAGATCTTGGCAAAGACTTTGATCTGATAATTTGTTTTTGAATGTGAGCATAAAAGTTCTACATATATTTCATTTTTTTCAATTAGAGTACTATTTAGCTGATATTAACAACAATTAGACCTACTGCTTTGCAAGATTACAGAATTTATCTTACCCTGAAAGATAAGAAGTCAGAGCACATAAGTCTCCCTCTTCATGAGCTGAAGGATAGTAGCCTTCTCACAAACAGTAGGGGGGATATTAGATGCTTGGCACACAGAACAGGCATAAGTAGATGCCTATATGAAGTACTAAGACCAAATTTCTGCTTTCTTCACACTTGTAATTGAAGTTATGTTGATTTGAACATGGTTCTCCTGACTTCTCTGTAGCGGTCCCTGCATTTAGAGTTTGTGTTTTTCAAGCCTTTTTAAGTTTTGTGAATTAAAAGTATGGCTCGAAGCACAGGAAATATCTTGTAATAATACAGCATACTAAGTAACGTGTAGGCTAGAGTCATGCTAAAAGTATTTGTCAGAGACCTACTACTAAACCTGGTAATTACATAAAAGTATGTAAGAACACAGACACGAAGAAGTGGGTTAAAAAGCATAATTAAGGCTCTGAAATAGCAGCTGCCTGAGGACATCCCAGGCCAGGTCCCAGTAAATGCAGAAGAACAACATAAGAAAGTAGGGTTCTCTGGCTGGAGGGATTTTTTGTTTGTTTGTTTTTGGTGGTGTTGTTTTAGAACAGGAAATAACCCATTGAAAACATACTTGCCCAGAGAGGTTTTGGAGTCTCCTTTGGAGACATTCAAAAACTGCCTGGACGCAATCCTGTGCAACATGCTTGGCAGGGGGGGTTGGACTACATGATCTCCAGAGATCCTTTCCAACCTCAGCCATTCTGGATTCTGTGATACTTCCCTATAATGATTATTTAACACCAGACGTCAATCAGAAATTTCACTAACAAAGCAGGACCTTTGAAACTGCAACTGTATGGTTAGTAGCACTAATTGTCTTCAAGGTCTGAATAGTTCATTTCAGTTGTAATTTTTGCAATTTCATTACCAAGTCCAGCTTTCTCATTTGTACATTTGTATCATATACAAAAACTAGCTGAAATTACTACATTTCTTCCATTGTATGCAATAAAAAAATAAATAAAAATTTCAACACATTGATATAATTGTACATTATTAAAAGTCAGAGATTAATAGACATTTTGCCACATTGAGAATCGGGAAAAAAAATCTGATTTTCCTAATATGAAAATTCAATATAAAAAATATTTGAATATTTGCTCTTACCTCTCAAAATGAAACAAACAGCTTGCATAGCATAAAACTCCTACAACTAAAGATCTCAGACTACTCTGCTGTTCACAGTGAGGTGCAGACAAAGCTTGACAAAGACCAATATTATGACAGTAAACAGAAGAGGGAAACAAAGGCTCAGTGGTCAAATATGTCTGTAGTACCCACATGAATGGCTTCAAACACAAATCCTATGTTTCTGTGAAGTAACATTAGACCCAACAGTACAACAAATCTGCCTCTGAAGAGCTGTGTATTTAATAACAATTATAGAATCATAGAATGGCTTGGGTTGGAAGGGGTCTTAAAGATCATCTAACTCCAACCCTCTGCCATAGGCAGGGATGCCACCCACTAGATCAGGTTGCCAAGAGCCTCATCTAACCTGGTCTGGAACACCTCCAAGGATGGGGCATCCACAAGTTTTTTTTGGCAACCTGTTCCAGTGCCTCACCAACCTTACAGTGAAGAATTTCATCCTAATGTCTGATCTAAATCTATCCTCTGTTAGTTTAAGACCATTCCCCCTTGTCCTATCATTATCTACCTGAGTAAAGAGTCCTTCTCCATCCTTTTTATAAGACCCCTTTAAGCACTGAAAGGTCACAATGAGGTCTCCCCAAAGCCTTCTCTTCTCCAGGCTGAACAGCCCCAGTTCTCTCAGCCCTTCTTGACAGGAGAGGTGCTCCAGCTCTCTGATCATCTTTGTGGCCTGCCTCTGGACTTGCTCCAACAGGTCCGTATCTTTCTTATAAGGGAGACCCCAGACCTGGATGCAGTATTCCAGGTGGGGTCTCACAAGGGCAGAGTATAGGGGGACAATCACCTCCCTTGACCTGCTGGTCACACCTCTTCTGACCCAGGATGCAGCTGGGGTCTTCTGGGCTGCAAGCGTGCACTGCTGACTCCTGTCGAGCCTTTCATCCAACAGAACTCCCCAAAATAATAATAATAGTAGCAGCAGCAAAAAAAGTAGTAGTGGTAATTAAAGTAGTATTCTGTATTCCTAAAGCATTTCCACCTGTGACATTCAGAAAATAAAAAAAAAAAAAAACACTTAGTCTGACATCAGAAACAGAAGCAATAGTGATTGGAACTGACTCAAAACCTGAACAGTGCCACAGATCATGAGGTCTACAGATGGTGACGTCTACAGACACTGTAAGAAAGCATTGCAAGCCTTGTTTGTTCCCAAACTTGTTAAACATTAGAGGGCTTAAATATTTTGAGCAGCCAGAATAATCACAATTGCAACATCTAATCCTATTCTTTTTTCTTATAATGTACTATAAAAACAATTTTAATACTATAAAATACACAATGCAACACATCGCTCTAAATTGCTCTAACAGGGCAATGTAACTTGGAGAATTTGGTTATTCCTGAGTGCTTGATGTCACCACCACAATATCACATTAGCACTATTTCTAATGTACTTAACCGGAACAGTATATGTAATGCAACATGCTGCTTTCAATTCCATTTTTCTCTTTTGCTGTTGAAAGCTTTCTTTGAAATATTTGCATGTTACTTAGTAAGAAATACTTCGATGTATTGCATGCATGAGGAAATATTGCTAGTGGTTAATTTGTTGAGAAACTGTGGTTACACAGATTTTTAAAATTCCTTGATTGTTTCTCACCTTTTTTGTTTCATTAGCAATACGTTCATGTGATGAAATATAGAGTAGTGAACTAATAGACTAGAGAACACTGCCAAACACCAGCTTTACCTCTGGCCAGAATATTCTGTACACCTGCAGTCTTGAAAATGCTAGAATGGATTCTAATTTCATGTTTTGAGAAGAAAAATAAAATGCTCTCAAGGAGTTAGAAGACTTTGCATTTTGGCAAACTCCACTTGAATTTTTGGCTCTATAACCCAAAAGTGAAAAGAGGCAACTGGGAAATTTCCTTACAGCATCCAAGTTCAGAATGAATCAGTAACATAGCAGCATATTATGCTCCTACCAAAATCTCTTGAGATGTTCTAAAAATGGACTTTAAGCTAATTATTTCATGAAGGATTGCATCACTACCCAAATTTCTCTAAAAATAGCTGTCTCAAAATTCTCCAAAGGAATCTTGGACAGGGTGATTATAAATACTGTGTAATAACTCAGCCAAGCCCTTGTGGTTATCTTGTTTAATACTGTATTTCTGAAAGATCTTTTAAACCTACTAAAAATTTCTATGGCTCTCTAAATACAGTATTTGGTGTATGAATCAATTCCAGTGGTTCCGTTTTCCTGTGAGTGTAATACTTTGCTTCACCTTTTATGTGAATGTTTTGCATCACAGATGTCAGTAGTTTTAAAACTAGTAGTTTTACAGGTGGATACACTGTGCTACAATAAGTTTTTTAGGTTATCAAATTATATTGTGAAGAAACTTGTAAAAGTAAGCCAAAATTTGAGATAAAACCAATGAATTTCTTCCACCTTAGAAGTAACGAGTCTTTCTTAAACTCACACAGTCATAATCCACGACAAGAATGCTCAATTTATCCACATAAATAATATTTTGGTCTTTCACATCTATACATCTGTAGTCTTATATTTGAAGTAAATCCATCTGTTATGTTCTCACTCCCTTATAAAGGCAGTATGTCTCATTTTTTAAGATTCTTTTAATTTTTAATTGTGAAGAATTATTACCTATCACATCAAAATCATTGTCTTGTAGTTTACAATCTGCTTGAACACCCCAAAGGCCAGAAAAATTAGAATAGAAAAAATATTCTAACATCAAGTGCCATTGCTAGTGAAGAAAGGCATTCAACTGCATATCTGGTACTAAGAGCATTATTTAACTCAAAAACTATTTAAAAAGAGGAAAACATTTGAAATTTGCAATTGATATATATTTTTTAAAACTTCCTTTTTTGAACACATTCTATTTCTGGTCTTATTCTATTTTAGTTTGGATTGATATTAGGATGTCCACTGTCAGTCTTAGGCACTGTTGAGTGATCAGAATCAGTACATTTATCAATGTGGAAAATAAATAAATAAATAAATAAATGACGTTGAACACAGAGAAAAACATACTTATAGAATCAAACTATTAAAGAATTAGAAATTGACATAAATGTTCCCCAGAATGTTTTATGACTACAAAATAATTGATTCATTAAAAAGATAAGGATGCAGATATTGTCTTTTTTGTCTTTTTTTCTTTTTTCTTTTTTTTTTTTCAGGAAATAATTTGCCTCCAAACTGAGTAATAACTGATTTCGCTGTCTGTAAGAAAACATTACAAATTAAGGACATGAACCAACATCAACTTTATGTCATGGATAGACTACGATGAATATTCATGCCTAAAGAGGCAGTACACTGTATTTTTGTGTCCTTGGCAGAATGGTGCCTGTTCAGACAATAGCCTGTTGTTCATAGATATTGAATAACACTTGGTACTTATATTCTTCACACAGAAGTTTTCATACGCATTGCCTGTGGCATAATTTTAATATTTTCCTGAAGCCACCCTATAGAAACAAGAAGCTTCCAGATGAAACACAAAATACACCAGGAGGGTGATGCTAACACAACAGAGTGATTAGAGAAGTTTATCACTGTGCAAGGCTGTGGTAAGTACAAATACATTTGCATTTAGGCGATTCAGTCTCAGAGAAAGTCTGTGCCGTATTACAGGGCAGCAATAGAATCGGATTTTCTGGCTTTAATCCAATAACGATAAACTTCTGTGAGGAACCTCAATACTTTGGGTTACTCCACTGTGTTTAATAGAATTGAATCTTCAAGACATCTACCGCATACTGTGCCCTATCTCGTTAAATATGTAAGTTTTGATGACTACAATGTCCTAACGTGGTGGGATTCACCACAGCTCTTGTACAGCTTTCTGAGTAGCAGTAGACAAATTTGCAAACACTTTGATTGAAAACACTTTTCTAGGTGAGCACCTATAAATGATACACAGTATAATAATTCCAACTTCCTCATCAGTGTTAAGTGAAAGAGAGGTGCTTGGCTCTCTCCTGCACACAGAAGCATTGAGAATTATTCACATTTTTTTGTCTGAAAAAAGATCTGACTCCAGGAAACGAAACTTACTTTCATCAAAATAATATTCCCAAGGAAGACAGTCCTTTTTTCACTCTTCAAAGAAGACATTCCTGGGCACTTCACGTACACAATAAGAAATCTTGGATTCTGATAAAAGTCTCAAACACACCTCTCCTTCCCTTTCTCTCATGAAACAGTCTTTGGAGCTCTTTCAGAAAAAGGTCTTCTGTACTTCTGCACATCAACAGCAGAGGAGTTTCCAGGCTACAGTGATACTACCATGGAGTTTCTAAAGACACACTGAGGTCATCCCTTCAACAACAAACTCCTAAGACTCGGAGCATTTCTAGATATTATCCCTTGTAATGATTCACACTACAGCATCATTTGAAATGTCTAGACTTAAGGATTTGGAGTTTATCAAGTATGTGACAAAGTCTGGGATGCCACTGAAAGAGACAGCAGCAGAAACAGAGACTCAAAAGAGTTTCTAAGACAGAAGAAAACTCCCCAAATTGCAAAGAAAATAATAAAATTAACCAAACTGTCAGATACACGATGATGCAGCAGGAAGGTTGATGTTTCCGCCTATTTAGGCCAAAGTGATTTACCAGCCTATAAAGATCATGAAGTAAAACTTGATTGAAGTAATATTTTCTATTTCAAATGGTAAATATGATACTCGCTGAAACTTAATTTCAAATTATCGCTTCTTTGCTAAAATTGCAACTCCTTGAAGAACGAGATATTCTTGGGAGAGATGCAGGACATAAAGATGACAGAAGATGCAATTAGAATGTCAATTGCAGCATGACCAAATTAATTTTGTAGTATAGAAAGGAAAATGTTACAAGAATTTCTAAAGAAACTCTAGCACATTTCTTCAATCGGAGTTTTATTGACATCCACAACTGTGTGTGTATATTTCCACTCAGGGTGACATTATGTTACAAGCAAATTTCTAACTTTAGTTAGCACTCTAAAATAATTAAAAGTGATTTCCCAGTAGCTTGTCTACATAATTTAAGACAATCTGTATTAGCTGCTGCTTGCCACTGTAACAACTGCTGTTCTAACTCTAATACAGCAGTGAAGTGGAGTTCTCTTCAGAACCAGACTTCATCTCAGCAAAATTTTGAAAACATTAGAAAGAAGTTGCACAGGATTGTAAAATTAAGGCAGAAAAACAGATAGAGAAAAACATCTTTCTCCTGAAACACGGTAGAAAATATTCTTACATTTAATGAAGTGTCTTAAAATTGATGTACCTGGAAGAGTAGCAATTTTGGACCAACATATAACATATATCAGTATTTTTTTTATGTTCAGGAGATTCATTATTTGATGTGCAAATCAAAAACGGGATTTTCTGTAGTAAATATCAGAATAAATGTATGAATTGCAGATACTAAAGAAATTTGAAGGAGGAAAGAAGTATTCTGTCTGCAATTCTTATCAGCTGATGCCTTTGTGGAAGAGGAAAATCCTACTCTTACTGCAGCTTTGCTAACAAGACCTTTAGCCACTATGCTTCATATGCAGCCTAGGTTTACCTTCACTAATTGAAAGACAGAGAACTTTTGTGAGGAGCAACATGAAAAGGAGAAACTTAAAGAGAAATTCCTTGGATTCTTTGAGGTCTGCATTTTTTATCCTTTGCCCTGCTGCCTTGATAAATTCTCAGCCTCCTGTACATATGAATAGATAGATTCCTGCTTGACTGGATAGGTAGATTCATCACAAATGCATTTGGTATTATGGATATACAGGAAGGGAATATAGATTTTTTTTTTCACTACTCACCATTTTACTTGGCCTCTCTAAGCAAAAGTTCCCCCTAGAGTTTAGAACAGGTGTAGATTTGAGGGCGTTATGTTTAGGGTTATCTAGTGAGTCATCTCCTAATAATTACAAATATCTCCCATGACCACAACGGGCTGGAAAAGGGTAGGGTTTTCTGTGTTTTTTTCCATTTTTCTTTCAGTAGTACAACAGCTTTGGAAATAGGTGAGGGGACAAATAAGGCCATAAAAAAAAAAGTTTAATCTGGCAGTTGATCATTCACTAGAGTTCTAGTTCTTTAACAAAAGAGAATCAGAAATAGACTAGGAAATGTCATCTCTCAAAGAAACTTTTCACTGAGAAACAGGGTGGATATATCACACAGCATGAAATCTGCCACTTTTCCCCACAGCACAGTCATAGCAAGGAAGAAGCCTTGTTCTTGGATGCACATGTGAAATCTGTGGGGCTTGACAGTGATTCTCCCCAAAGGGATTAAAGAAGTATGAATGATCTCTACAACCTCTATTATCAGATAATTCTTAAGTGTAATAAAGCGGTGACCTAGTTAAACCACATTCCTGTTCCTGTTTCTGATGTCTCTCTTCTTCTCCTCTTTTTTTTTTTTTTTTGCATGTGTGGTGTCTGAGATAAAAGAGATTATTTTGGCATCAATTTAATCTAGTTAAATAGCTTTACTGAAGATCTTTATCACTATAAATAATGGAGGTATTTGAAGTATTTGGTTACAATTCTAACTGAAGTTATCCAACACAATGCCTCTCTAGCAATCCTCTTCTGCAATTCCTATACTTTAGTCAAAGAAAGTCATGAATGTTATGAACACTTCTCAGCAATACCTTAAAGGCTTTTTTTTTTTTTTAAAGTAAAACAGCGACACAGAGTCTTCCCACATATCTCATGAACATTTAAAAAAATATTTGACAGGTATCATGGAAAATGGCAAAGTGGAATATTTGCTTACTCATCAGTAATGAAGTTATTTGGAATCCAACATCTTCTGCTAAACTGATGAAATACCTCCTGGACAGCTGACTGATCTGTGACATAAATGCATCACAGCTGAAACATAGGTACTTGGCTGAAATGTCTGTAATGAAGTCAGTATCATAAGGGGATGATAAATTCATGCTCGAGGGCTGTTTCCTATTTTTATAGACCTGTGGGAAAAAGCTACAATGATTATAGGTATGATGTCAGAGATATTGGGAAGTTAGCGTAGCAGGAAGGGTTTTCGCTGACTTTCTGTTACTGAGTCCATGAAGTTCTACAGAATGTAATGTATGATTCAGAAAGGATCATAACATTGACTATGCAGTCAACTATATGTTATTATGACTATACATTATTAATGTGGCATGCTCATTTGTGAAGTGGCACGTTGCCTGACAGCAGTGTGGTTAACTTGAGAGACTAAGGAAACCAGAATGATTTTGCTGATGGTATTCTCTCCTCCTCCTCAAGCAATACATTCTCTAATGTCACACAAAGGAAAACAACCACTACAAAACCTTTAGAAAAGTTCTTAAAACATATTTCTCACCCTTTTCACATATTCTGAAAGAGAAAAGGTGTTTAACAACATTCACAACACACAAAACAGGTCTTTAGTACCTAGGGCATCTCATCTGAACATCCTTTGTCCTGTTGCTTGTCCTACTGTACCTACAGTACCTCTACTGGCAATGAATATTAGTTTTTAAAAAACAGAGGAAGTAGCCATGGCACATGGTGCAGTTTTAAACATTTAATTAGACAGATAAGAGATGCACATCCTGTGTTTTACATGTTTACTGTGTCTAGTATGGTTATTTTCTTCATTAATAAAACAGAACACAAATTAAATTTGCTCGTGTCTAGTGTGTAACTACATGATTTTTTATTAAAACCTCAAATGACTTATAGCATTAAAGACAGGGGGATTTTTACTTCTTCTGGAATTTATTTTAAGGATAACTATAATTTCCAGATAATCTCTCAGAAAGCCAGAAGCCTTCTGAAGACACAACTATTTTACAAGAGATAAGCAAATAACTGTGCAGAAAAAAGGTTAGAAAGAGTCAACAGGGGACAGATCTTGCTTTACTGTGAAGAGCATCTGCTCTCCTCTGTCACACATAATGATGACAGTTGGAAGCTATATGAGAAGGGAAAACAGGAAGTGTACTGGGCTGCGTATAACATGAGCCAAACATGCAGCTAAATACTTAGCAACCAAAGAGAAGCAATACTGAAGCATTTACATTGAACACCTCCTACCTTTCACAACAGCTGTCACATGTCAGACCTGGCTAGAAGACTTTCAATACAAGATTAGAATAAAATAGAACAAATGAAAATAATGCCAATTTTCAGTTGCCATAAAAGTATGCAAATAAATGTCTACCCACCTGCTGTTTTAACTGATGCACTAATCTGTCCTTCTCTCTTTTAAGAGCCATTACTTCCTCTTGAGTCTTCTTTTTCTTTGAAGCGGACAGTTCAAGCAAGGCAATGTTTGCATCTTTTTCACTAATTGCAGCAAGCAGGGCTTCCTGTCTGATAAAATAAAATAAAAAATTTTATATTCTTAATAAAATAGAATAAAAATGCTAAGTGAGATGTTTCTTTTAACCAATGGAAAAACAATCAAGTAATTTCTGAACACTCTTTATATAGCAAATATTTCTTAAAACATTTATCTTAGTGTTTATCCTTACTATAACATGATAATTAATATTTCTGTGAATTAACTTGTTCTTAAAATTTTTTTGTATTATTTTTTTTTTAATTTATGTTCCTGAATTATAAAACACCCTACATAAATCTTATGAATTATTCCAATCATAAAGACTGAATCATAAAAAGGAAAGTGATATAAATAAAGCTTATTTTTATTTTGTCTTGTATATTCAGTACCCTAGAGGCCTCAGTATAGAAATCTCTGGATATCTTCCTCACATTTACGTAAATGTTTTCCTATGAATTTATGGTTATTCATTGTGTCACCATGAAACTATAATTCTAGAAGTAAATATAACATCTAGAAAAACAGTTCCTTGATCTAACAGTTCACAAAGAATCTTTTCCTTTGGAATTTTGACCTCAATCACCATACAGCAAACAGAAACTTACAGCACTCAGAAACATATAGAATTACATAGAAGCTAGCAGGGTCACATCGTAAATAGTTTGTGAGGACATATGACAGAAGTAATTTTTACAACATGCTGTTTGGAAGCACAGATCTTGGAGTATCTTACTATTTCTTATACTCTAAAATGCTCATGTTGGTAATGACATAATCTGTCCCTTATTTTCTCAAATAAATGAAATATACTCACTTTCTGCAATGTATTCAATGACAGACTATGACTTATCAGCCAAGAAAAAGCACATACTACTTAATAGGTTTTACTACATAATATGTTATGGCCTATGCCTTTTTCCAGAACTACATAAGATCAATCATTAAAAAATAAACACGGATAAATGAGCCATAAATTAACCTTAGGCTCCAACTGCTAATAAATGTATGAATATGGCTTATGAACTTCATATAGCCAAGGTGAGCTAAAACTTTGGAATTCTCACACTCCTTCTGCTTGCCAGCAACAATGTCAAGAAAGCTATTTCATTTTATTTCAAAGTTCCTAATGTATTAATGTAAATATTTAAAGGACAATATTTCTGATGGAGTCAAAGGAAAACAGCCCATTTATTTTACTCTCAAAGTTATGAGACATGGCTCAATTTTAGATAAACAGTTGCATTTTATTCATACACTTAAATACTCTCATTTATTATTCTGTCTTCTTCATTCTAATCACAGTTAAATGATGTTTAAAAGAGGATGCCATGAGTCTCCAACAGTTTTGATTTAAATAATAGCTATTTATTAGTCTAAATAACAGGTATTAAAGAAAAAAAAAGATGGAGTCATAAGTCTATAATGCTAATCTGAAATTAAACGTAGGTATATTGTTTCCCAAAAGCCTCAAAATAAAAAATAAAACACGCTGCATGGTTATTTGTACCACACTGTAATATTTTTCATGTTTTGTGCTCAAATAAGATGTCAATTCCATAATATTTTAATTAAAATCTTTATTTTTTAATGCACTGAAATAAAAGAAAGCTGATTCGCTACTGTTCTCAACTATTCCTCTCCTCGTACAAGAAGCACAGAATTTATGCACTGTATAAAATCTAAAAATGCCCTCTTCTTAGCATCTGGCTCAAACAGAAAGAAAAATGTAACAAATTAACTTTTTTCTCTGCAGTATTTTGTATTAAAATGTCTCTACTTTTCTGTTTTAGAAATGTGCCCAGCCTCAGAAGATGCTTTTTTTTTTTTTTTTTGGGGGGGGGGGGGTAGTAATTATAACATAAGCTCTCTGACAGAAGGGGGTTGCCAATAGGTTTTCTGTGACTTTAAAGCCAAAGAGATAGCACATATTTAGTACATATTAAAATCACAAATAAAGATTATTCAGATGTTTTGACAGTGCTCTAACAGTTTGCATCAACAAACAGTTTATTTATTTATGTATTTTAATCTTGCATCAAACAACGATTTTATTGCTGTTCGGAACGTCTTTTTCTTTAAAAAAACGCTTCTTCACAGCATTCTTCTGGTTTTCTGGATGTGTAAAACTAAGATTTGTCGTGTCTGCAATTAACACTAGTGGGACGAAGTCCTAATCTTTAATTCATGGTAATTATTGCTGTAAAGTAGATACCTCTGATAAAGTAAACTGCAAAATATAAATTGGTTTATTTCATAATTATCAGTCTCAAGATATACCTTTTTAATATCTGAAGATAAATATTGATATAACCATTACAAACCCAACACACTTAGGATGAAAATAAGTAAAAAAAAGTTACATCACAGAAAATACAAGGTTTTTAAGTTATCCACAAATCAATCCTAAATTATGTAGAAATGCCTGCTTATCTAATAAGCAAATTTCCTGGTAAATACTTGCCATCTATGAGGTTTCTAGTGACATTTAATTGTGTAATACCAATTTTAGTCCTGCTGTAAAATGCCACAAACAGAATAAAATTTCTAAATCAGCTTGAAAACTAAATGAAGGTGTACTGAATTTTTACTTCTCCAAAGTTTAGACTATTTCAGAAACTGGCTTTGAAAACAAAAACCTGACTAGTGAGAAAGAAGAGTCAGAACTACTGATGCATTTGCTACCATTTCAATATCTGATAACGTGATGCACTCAGATCCATCTTTTTTGTATCGCTGGCCAGAATAGCCATATGTTCTTGTAATCAAAACAGTGCAAGTGTGCAACACTATGCAACTCTTCTGTCAATGCTAGCCCTGCTTTAAAGGAGCAGATGAGCTAAAACCTTCCATTGAAGAGAAGAGTAAGACAGTCTACTCTGAAGAATCTGCACTCTGGATTCTGCAGCTCCCAAAGACATAAGCTTTTGG
The DNA here is from genome assembly GCF_964034855.1 of Anser brachyrhynchus. Lineage (NCBI taxonomy): Eukaryota > Metazoa > Chordata > Aves > Anseriformes > Anatidae > Anser > Anser brachyrhynchus. The sequence goes on from NC_137705.1 coordinate 24,209,183, forward strand.
AGACCCTGGTGTGCTTCTTCTCAACCAATGGCATTGAGGGGTTATGAAAGCCAAGCAGAAGTAACGACAATATTTTTCTAAGACAGTAGTTTTTTTTGAAACATAACAAAATCTTTCTTCTCAATTGCCTTGTGGTTGATGGGATAATTCCCAAAGAGTATGCAACTACTTTTCCCTTTGCAAAATATTGCAGTTTACTTCTATGTAACCAAACACTTAATTCTACAAAACAACAATTCATACCAAACACTTGCAGGAAATAATGATTCATAACCATGTGAAGTAGCTGCCCTGATAAATAAATAAATAACTCTGTAAATGCTCCACTGAGGTGGTCTAAGATTTGAATCCAACCCCCAGCACATACAGACATTTGAATACGCCCTCCATAACTTTGTAGTATTATTATCATTATATTTTAATTCTTATCTTTACAGTAAATGCATGTGAAGCTCAGAGGCCATAAAACCACAAATGTTTGGAGAAGATTACACAAGAACACAAGAATGGGGATTTGTACTTAAGTTCTTCCACTGCGATGTGGAATGATGAATACATGTACACAGACAGGCAGGTGAATGCAAACTCACATTGCCCATACTCTTGAAGCCTCCTAAATGTGAGTCAGCTTCAGTTCAGAAGCTGTAAAGCCTCATTTATTTAAGAGACAAAGCTTTTTAACTTGGGCATAGTGCCATGCAACACACTGATGACTTCCAGACTGGGACTGGCTCACATACAGCCTACTCAGAGTGTGGGCAAAGCAAGCTTGCACCTGTCTGCACAGACATACTCCTGCAGTATGTTGGCACAGTATCTGTGTCTATTATCATGGATAATTTTAACAGTAATAACCTCAAATATATAATCCAGTGGCATTTAACCAGGCATCTGGGTTAACAGTTCAGCAGAGTGGGACTGAACTGTATATTTTACCAATAGATGCATGTTGGTTGCTTAAATCTTTAGTAATTAAATTCTTCAATATGGAGGGAAGACAGAGATGCAGCAGTTTGTATTATTAACATCCAGAGTACAAAATAGAGGCACAGGTTGTGACAGGGCATACAAACATATAACATATAGAACATAAACATATAAACAGGGCATATAAACAAACTGAAGTAGCATTTAATTCTGTATCGCCTAGCTTACTACCAGAGTTCCCGGTAGAGTTCCCCTATGGAAGATATAGGTTGAAAAAATATAATGCCTCTTTAGCATGGAAAAAATGAAGAGATCCAAGCACTTATGAAGCAGTCTGTAAGGACTGACCTGACATTATCATCCCTCTTTTACTACTATCACACACAGGTCTACCCATGGCTCTGAAAGCTACCGTGTTACCTGTCATCATCCTTGAGATTTACTATAGAAGAACGAAATCTGATGAACAGAAGAAATTTACCTTAGCTACCCAGTGATCCCACTAAAAAAATCAATATTACTACTTTTGCAGGAAACATTTGAAAGAGGATTATCTGACCTCTAGGAACAAGGCTAAGATGCCAGCAAAACAGCTGGTAATAATGACTTCCTCAGTAATAAGCATGAAGCAAACTTCATTCAAAAGTGTAAACAGGTGACAAGGTCTTCATCTCAATCTCTCAGGTGAGTAATACACTTCCACTTTACTGCTAGAAACTGAAAATCATCATGCATTTCTGTGCCAAAATTTTTTAAAATCAGGAGCTGAACTGGCACCAAAAACAACATACAGTCTCATATGCTCTCCAGCTAGCGTGCTTCAGAGTGTAAGCATAATTTATAATTCCTAATTATCTACTGTGTCAGGGAAAAAAATGACTATCCAAATACAGTTCTATAGAGATGTTATCACTATTTGCAGCCAAAATGTCTCCTTATTGTTTAATAAATTATGGTAATAAAATACATTCTAAAATAATTTATTAAAGCACTGAATTAAATGACATTCTTTAACAGTAATATTTATAAAGAGTAATCCTTTTTGCTATTAGCAGTTTTTCATCTCTCTTGTGGCAAACTAATTTGTTATACAAATACCAGGATAGTACTTTTAACACCAAGAAAAATCACTCTAACTGAACGAGGAAAAATTAGGTAAACTCTCAGATTAATAAAATCCATGGTAAATCAAACAGCATTTGCTCTGCATTGGTAATTAATCTGTACATTTTCCTTTGACTTACATTCTCTGGATTCCCCATCTAACTATGCTCCACTATAATTTGGGTGTTCACTACAAGAAGGAAAGGGAGAACTCTTCCCTGGAAAAGCAAAACTCTAAAAATGAAAATTCTCCCTAAGCAAAGTCTTACTGCATTCTTCTCTACAGCAAACTCTAGCTAGTCTCCTCAATAAAAAGTGAATATAAAAGTCTCTTGATGGTAATAGTTGCTGCTGTGAGATCAGGGTTTAAGGTACTAAAGATTCCAGTGAGTAGTTCCAAGGAACGTGCATAAATATCTTAATATAATTCATGTCATTTCATACTAAAACACAAAAGTAAAGCGGAAAGGTACAGTCCCATTCTAAAAGTCAAGAATTCATTTGTCCAAGCAAGCAGGATTCCATGTAAAACAATTTTCAATTCCACTGTGTGATTTTTTTTTTTATTAACTACATGGGTGATGGACTAGAAAATATGCTTACTACATTTCAGCGAGATTTGAGACTGGGAGGATCTTCAAGTGCCATGAAGACAGGAATAAAAAGGTCTTGACAAATGGAAGAAGCAGTCTGGAAAACTAAGGAGGAACTCCTTATTAATGATGTGTTGTGAAAGAGGCAAACATCGTACTGGGAAGTATGATGAACAGAAAGAGATTGCAAGACAGAAGTGATTCTTTTGACCTGTGTGACTTCAGAAGAATCTCAGCTGAAATACCAAATCCAGTCTGGAGATGATTTCTCCAAGAAAAATGCATAGACTGTTCAGGGGACAGCAAGAAAAGTGGTCAAAGAAACAACTGACAAGAAAACATTGAATTAACTACAGTAAATGGTCTACGAGGGGCAATATAATAATGAGAACAAGAAATGCTCTACTAGAGTGAAAAAGAACATTTTTTTCCATACCCACTGCACACAGAACAACAGGTAATATGCCAACATTTAATTGTAATGGCAAGTTAAGTATTAATAGAAATTAAGTACTGGAAGAAATTGCTGGGGAAAAATGGTTTCTACCAGTCTTAGTCTTTCTGATCAAGTTGGTTAAAAGTCTGTTAGAAATGACTCAGATATAGTTGATCTTGCCCCAAAACATGATCTTTCCAACAACCTAATTATTTAATTATTCAGTGTTTTAAGCTGATTTATTCTGTGTCTCATTTTAAGATGGCAGTCCTTGGAGTTAACATCCATGCTTTACCTACTTATACCACATATCTGCTAGCCTTCCTATGACTGGAAAGACCTTTTACATTTACATTTCTACATCTGTACTAAGAAAGAACAATACAAAACTTCAGAATGATCAAGTTTCTGTGAAAATTACCAATTAGAGGAAAAAAAGACTTTGTATTGCACAGGTCATTCCTCAGTAATAATGAAATACAGAATACCTTTCCTTGGAGGATCAACCAACTATTAATCTGATAAAAGACCTACCTTTTAGACAAATAAAAATACAAAAACGTATAAGTATTTTAGCAGTCACTGCAAGTAGTGTGAAAGCCTAATCTGAATTACCGCACCTAGAACTGGAGAAAGCAGATGATAACACAGCAACTCAACTATAAATGTATCCAAACATACGAAAAATGCAATCTTATAGATCTCAATACAGAGTATGCATTTGTGAAAGCATCTGTCTTGGAGTGAAAAAAATTACTTAATATGAAAAGGAAGCTTTAGCATACTATAAGAGAAGATAAGATAATGCGAGAAGAAATAAATCCATGAAAGACTCTGTTGAATGCCAAACTGAAAAAGTATATTGTATACAGTATTTTATCAAACTGCAGCCTAAACAAATGTCAAATGGAATAATTTCTTTAACAAATATGGGCAACAACTGAGAAAAAAGGGTTGTTCACTAGCATATATTTAGTCAAGATTAACTATGGATAAAAGAATGTACTAAGAACAGATTTAATAACCCTAAACTGTCATTCAGCTTGTAGGAGGTATTCAAGATACAGCTAATAAAACACAAAAAATGGTTCTAACCACCCACAAAAAAATTCTCAGTAGTATAAAACACTGAAGGATGACCACTAAGATAAATGCTTTCTTTTGAGAGCTGCCTTGCAGTTAACCTTCTTAAAGAGTCTCCCAGAAACCTCTAATCATAATACATTGCATTGCCACTTATCACAGTCAATTTAGAGGTGAACTCTGTAAACACTCCTGCTTTACTCCCCACCTCTGTTAGTCTAAGAATAATTTTCTGAGCTTTAATAAAAGAACTCATGACAACTTTTGGGGAGGTGGGGTGAGTTCTTAGGAACAGTCCAATTGTAATCAATTCCTAGATTAAGATTTATAGGAACAAGATCTTCTATCAAGAACTTTACTGACTTCACTACTTAAACCGTTCTCCACAAAATACAGAAATGCAATTTAAAAAGTCACCATTAAAGTTAAATCAAGTCAGAAACATTTGAACTAATGATATACAGTAGAGCACTCAGCCAGTTTCTCACATGCTAATCGTACTGAAAGAGAAAAAAAAAGCAGTTCAATCAACTTTTTCCCTTTAATTATTGTTTTCTTTCCCTCATGACCCCCAGTATTCAACCTTAGGTTCAGTAGGAGGTGACTAGAGATAGACGGTGATGAGAGATCCTGTTTGAAACAGCTTCTCTCTGTCACTCCTAAAGCAAATAGATGGTTTGTTAAAACATGCCGTTAATCCATTATGGATGTGCATGCATCTTAGAAAATAAATTTCAGAACATTTTTAGTATTTTAAAGCTTTTTCTTTAGAAACAAAACATACTGATCACAAGTATGAAATTTAAAACCTGCATATTCAATACCACAGTTGTAAGTCTAAGCTACTTGTGTGACACATTTAACTTCAGTCACTACTGATCTTAGGCAATTATCCTGAAATTGTATTTCTGAAACTGACATAAAATTCGTCTCTCCAATTTCATGGCCATATATGCTTTGCAAAAGACACAATTTATAGGTTAATTCCTTTGAATGAACAATTATTTTGCACTCTTTTCAAAGAGCAATCCCTTCTGAAATACTTTCAGAAGGAAAAAACAGCATGAAACAGCACTTCAGTTTGGCTTAGTGCCCTTATGTAAAGCGGAGAGAACCAGATGTTTCACAGCCAAAACACAGCAAGAAGCAGAGAGGACTGCTCCATTAACTATGGGACAGAAACACCAGAGCCCTGGTCTTACCCATCCACCAAACACTTTTCCCTCTATTGAAGGAACTTCAATATATCAAGCCTTGAATTTTCCAGCTGATGAAGCCACCTTCTGAAGGCAGGCGTGAGAGACAGTCTTCAGATAATATAAAGCCTCTATATTACACCTGTGTTAGACCTGCAATATAGTCTCTATATTACACCTGTGTTAGATGTATATCTTCATTAGGCTAGAATCAAGGAGAACCAGGAAGAAGCAGTTCTCCTTAATGTGAAATCTTAGAGCAAATGGAAAGAAGGAAAAGAAAGGACCTGATCCTGAATAACCACAAAGGAGTTTCCTGAAAAGGCAACTTTCATATCCATTCCCTGCCTTCCCCCCCCCCCCCCCCCCTTTTTTAAAGTTTCCCTCCTCAAAGCCTCAGTTTGGTGTTTATTTGTTTCTTCCATGTTTCAATATTCCCATCACCAGACCTACATCCCCAAGTAACAGTAAATTGTCTCAGATTTGCAATTTTAAAATATTCTTCTTTGTTCTCTTAACAGCAATTGCGAATGTGCATACAGTTGGTGGGTTTTTTTGTTTGTTTGCTTGTTAATCAAACAAAAATAATTCAGTATAAAGGTGTATGTTCACAGAGGTTTTAAAGACAAAGAAGGAACTTCACGCCCATCCTTTGTCCAGTAAGATGTAGGCACTCAATTGCCCTTTGAATTCTCTGAAGTTTTTGAAGCCCCATAACATTGCACTTCTGATGTCTTGATGATTTATGTTTCAGAAATGACAGATAAGTAAAACAGACCCATTCAGAAAAGAAACACATTGGTGAAACCAATTACATCATAGTTTCACTGATGTAATTACATCAATAAATGTGATTCAGTAACCAGTCTATTATCATTTCATTCAAATTGACAGCATTGCCCATGTGTGAGGAGATATAACAAGATTCAGACTGCATGAGAAATGTACAGAGGGAAAAAAAAAGAATTCACAGTGCTGCAAAATACATCTGAAGAAGTTAGATGATGATAATTATTTCTGGGTTTTGCACAGAATTGACTCCCTATTGTTCATTTGGCTTTATATGATTCTCTATAGGAATACAAACAACATTTGGTTAAAATGGCCATAATACAGTATAGTGCAGAGGTGGGTACTGATGGGAACAAGAACAATGGCATCTGGATGTATGGGGTTAGGTTACACCAGAACACAGGATCCACCTAAGTTAAACAGGAAAACAAAACTATAGGTAATCTGTCGTTGTCAGCCACCTTATCCTTCAACACTAGTTTTTGTGTTTATAGAAGACAAAGATAAAAGTACTTTGCAGGATGAATGGTTTGATCTCTAGAATATAAATCTCAGTAACATCTTACAACTACCAAAGAAACGTTTAAGCTTGGAAAATGTTATTAAAAGCTGCAACAGTTCTCATGAAATTGCAGGGAATTCAAAATATTCGAGTCACAAAGGCATATAAAATTGAGATGGAGAGACAAAATTAAAAATTACCTTATATTAATTGTATTCTGTTAATTCTAAATTGACAAAATATTCTGAATAGTCATTCATCACAAATTAAATGACAGTTATGCTAATGAATGAGCAGGGCTTTCTTTCAAATTACAGTAAGTACTGATCAACAAAATGATCCTTTTGTCAAACAGATGATGCAAATTAAAAGACACCGAAATCTTCTATTTCATTATGTTACGTTAGAAACTTAAGGAAAAAATTGGTCTGCTTTTGAAAAAATTGACTTAATCTCCTCTCTCTAATTTCCATAATGTTACAAGCAGCTGCCCTTTGAATAAAATATATAACAAAACTCATAAAATCAAATGTAGAGCACATTAAAATTTACATTAAACCACATGAGGAATAATTAGTTCTATTTTGAAACAACATATAGAAATCAATATTAATAGGCATAATTTATGCCTTGAGCTTTATAGTATATTAGAAGGCAATTTCAAGAATGAAATACATAGGATTAACAAAATGCACTCTCATGGCAGTGCATAATTCATATTTGATATATGATATATTGTCATATAATCTACAAGATAGCTACAAATATTACAGAATCACAGAATCATCTAGGTTGGAAGAGACCTCCAAGATCACCTAGTCCAGCCTCTGACCTAACACTAACAAGTCCTCCACTAAACCGTATCACTAAGCTCTACATCTAAATGTCTTTTATATCTCAGAGCACAATTCTGTATGTTAAGCCTTTAACTAAGAAACTCCTGAGAATTTTGAAACCCACCCTTCCCCCACCAGGCTGACAGATTTAATATTTTAGTTATTTTAATTTAGCCTGTGAAGTCAGAATTATCATTACCATTAGTAAGGTGAGACACACATTACTTATTGCTGTTACATAGTTTACTTTGATAGATAAAAGAAATTCTACAGATTATTACAACTCAACATTTTTTATTTTTTGACTCGATAAGGCAATGTTAAGGCACAGAACAATCTTAAACATAACTGTTGTGTACGTATCATTTCTGAGGATTTAATTATATTGGAAACCATTGGATATGTATTTATGGTCAAGCTACACAAAATCAAGTATTAATACCACTAATTATTGGTGTAAACACGAACATTTTGGTAGTCTAAAAGTCTCTAAAAACCTTTTGTAAGAGAACATTTATTCAAACACTGCCTCTAGGATTCTACTTCAGTGAAAAAAAAAAAACACCTCAATTTTTAACAAAATACTGCAAGCCCAAACCATAGCATATGACAACAGTACAACAGTTACATCAGTATCAGTAAAGACAATGAAATCATAGAATATACATAGGCCAAACATACTGTAGAAGGAAGAATAGAGGGAATTAGATGACAGCTCACAAACATTTCTTTAATTAGTATCTTAAAAGATTGGGAATGAAAGAGAGAGGATACCACAAGATGTTATTTAATTATATGACTTCCCTGCTAATGGAGCTATTCACAAGCACTGCCAGGAGCATGAATACCATCATATGATTCAACTTTACATAAAGAAGTTTGTTCATTGATCTTCTTTGGTGGGTTAACTATTTTAAAATTTGTTTCAGACTAAGGGCACATATGTACAGCCATAGAGCTCTAGAATGATTCATACTGACTTCCAGTGAAGACAGTTCATACTGACTTTCTCAAAGCAGATGGAAGAGGCATGAGGTCCATCACTGAACAGTATCAAAGAGAAAGTCTATTGCCAAACAACAATAAAGCAGTGCAACAGAAATAACTGTAGTTGAATATTTTAGGATAGTTCCATAACAAATTTTAGCTTGCTTAGGCTTGATAAACAGTCAACTTCTTATATATCATACTAGACTAACAGGACTAATGGATAAAGTTCTGTATTGATCTGAATAATATTTCTGACAGTCTTTGGGAAAACCTCTAAACTGAAGGACTTTTACTGAGGACAAAAAAGCATCTGCTTTTGAGCTAAGATTGAGTTAGTTCAAGTTTTACTTCATAAGTGTATGACTAAGTGATTTAATCCATATGACTACGTTCAATTACCAAGAGTATGTTTCATGATACTTTTTAATATTATTACAATCAGTGATAGAATTGAAATACTCTACATGGCATTAACTATTAATTGGGCAGGTCAACCAAACTGCTTCTCTTTCCTTGCCAATATTGGTATTTAACTATCAGCACTTTCCTTACTTAGATCTCTCCCTTATGTAGATATCAGCTAGGTGTATGTCGGAAAGTATCTGTCCTATTTGAGTATTCTCAGGGATGTGTTAAAAATAACTGATTGAGGTGAATCTTCCTGGAGAGAGGGGATACTAGACCTTTCCTGAAGAAGCTACTAAGCCAGCAAGTTGAGGCATGGAAAGAAGTCGCAGCAGAATGCTCCTGACTCTCGTCAGGAGCTCACACGGACACCCAGATTACAAGCACATGTGGCAGGGGACAGGTTAACAGGAGACAAAAAAAATACTTTTGAGGTACTGGTGGGAACTGGATAGAGCTTGCTGACATTCAGTCACTGAGTTATCTGGAAAAGGGGCACGTTTGCAGGGAGGGAATTATATAGGTCTGATTTTTGATATTATAGAGAGTTGTATATAAATAAATTTCCGATGAGACATTCCTAGTTGTTTTTCATTAATATTTAATAAAAAGCAAGGTTCTTTTTTTCCCCCCTCTTCAGTGCCTTTTGCTCATTTTGAGGAGCTGTAAAGGGCAAAACAGAATCATTGATCTAAGTCAAAACTATGACCAAGCTGTGGCTTTGTCACAAGACATTAGACTGTCAGACACTTGTGCCTGTAGTCATTCAGTCATGTCTCCACCAACCATGGGATCTGAGATCCATCCAGATGGCACACAGCTGAGTTTACTTATGAGTTAGACACATATATGTTGTCATATGCAATCTTCAAAGTGATAGTGGAGTAACAGGATTGTGTATAGTGGTCTTGTATATATTTTCACATCTTTTCTCCCTAGTGAAGAATGCAGTGTTTTTCTCCTTACTCTTTCTGCTTTTAAATTCCTGAAAACTACAGAAGTTAGAAATTTTTGCCTCCCACCTCACAGTAGCTGCAAGATTTGCCAAGCCTCAGTGTCCCACTACTCTCTGCATCTCATTAACTGGCAGGATACAGATGACTTTTCTGTTAGGAAAAAAAAAAAAAAAATATATATATATATATATATAAATATATATATATATGTGGCGAGTCTAGAGTCTAATTTAGGCTTTAAAGAGAAAAAAGTAATCGGAAAAGCCATCAACAAACCAGTAATACTTTCAGATGACCAACTTCAAAATACTATCTAGTTGTTATTTTTCAACCTTTCAATGCCTGTATCTTAGAAAAACGTGCAGATCTCTTGCAGAATGCTAGGTAAAGAAGTGTTTATGGTCTTACTAAAATTTAAGAAGTCTCTAAGAAGTCAACAAAAACTACAGAAGGATTAGAATTTGCTAGCCAAGAAATATAAACCTGTACTAGACATTACAAGAGCAACATAATATCAGATGATAAATGATTAAATGAAAGAAAATCAAAACAGATTAGTTTTTAGAAACTAAGATTAGAAACAGATTAGATATTAGAAACTCTTAGACCAGGATGGATGACACTTTTTGATGGTATTATATTACAGTACTCTTGAATCTTAACAGAGGTATAAATGCAGTAGTTTAAAAGAATGATATAATGGAAATGTAAAAGCAGAACAGAGGAACATCATGCAGAATGCAATTAATTTCAATTTTCAGTTTTCTTTTTCAGAGCTGGCATTCAGCAGCTATGACAAACTTTATTCCCCAAATTAAAACTCAAGCAATAAATAAATAAATAATTAAGGTAAGGCAGGTTTGCTGATTATATTTCAACACTGAAAACTGGAAAATATTCAGACAGTAAATTCATACAATCAGATTTCCCTAGGGATGGTCCTAGAAGAGGTATGTTTAACAGAACATTTAAATTAATAAAGGTTGCTGAATTTCTACTGTGTTCCAAAGCCTACAGCATAGACTGTAACTATAAAAAATAAAAATAAAAAAATCAATGCTTCTTTTTGACAAATAATAACCAGCTAATTTGAACAAAAAAAGTTGCTTAGAACCAAACAGAGGACACTTTCTAAGGCCTCTGCATATCTATGGTTGATTGTATTTATTTATTTATTTATTAACTACATACAAAATTCTAGACTTACCATAACCTTGGATGAGCTCTATAATCCAAGACAACAGAAATATAAGATGTCTCTAAGTAGAATTTGGGTATTACCTGAATCAACAGCACATCTGGAAAGAATCGTGATAGAAAGATCCTAAGTAGTTACTATGGAAAATTCTCTCTCAAATTGCTATCTGGGTGGCCTTGTGACTCACAGAAATAATACAATCCATTTTAGGATGAACCACCGCTAAAGGAGGAGCAAGGGCCATTGCTATGAGAAGTGAAAAGACAGCTGTTAATTTCAACAACATGCAGAGATTCTGTACAGGTGGTAAGAAATAATAGCATCTTAGCAGCTCAGAGAAGCCAGAACTAACAAATCAAAGTTTAGATGATTATATACAGAAGTAGCTGTAGGATTATTTTTTTCCTGTTGTGCCAAAGAGTACTAGTTAATCAGTATAAATTAACTCTGTAGGCAGCTATGATGTTGAAACCACTGACCAAGACAAAATAAAATGTACAATCTAATGAACAAAAAAGATTTGAAGTATTCCAGGAATTATTTCAAAGCATATAAGAATCCTCATTAGCTGACTAGAACACTATTCCCACAAATAAGAAAATCATGCAAAAACTTGACAAAGTTTGCTGAAAGAATCAGAGAATGCGACATTATCTTTTCTAGAATAGAAGATTAAACACAACCAAAATTTCAGGTCAGTATCAGGTGCTAAAATAGTTTATTCCTGTCTGATTCCATTCTTCCAAAAAGAGAAAGATATATAGGCTATTATTAATTACCAAAAAACTTAATTCAACAATAGTAACCAATGTTTAGGTTTAAAATGAACGGATTTATTTTAAAAAAGTAGAAAACACTATGTAAAAATCTAATAAGTACAACACTGTAAGCATTAAAAACTACATTCAAGTAGTAAAAACCTGGAAAAAACATACTTGTTTTGGCTGGTCTGTTTATGTTTAAAACTGAGTACTGCTCACAATTCCATAGTTAAGGTTGACTTAAGCTTATCCTTAAGGCAGAGATTCATATTATTTAAGTACAAAAGAACAAAGTATATTTCTCCCCAAATTACTTCCATGCTTCTGAACTTTAGTGGAAGTTACTTTGTAATGAACAATTACTAACAGCTACAATTGTTTGGGAGGAACAGAGTGCATATGATGTTTATAAAGGCTGACATATTCAGTTCACATTTACAGGAAGCAGACTAGCTTGAAGCAAGAGAGCTGGGGAACAAGGAATTTAACATATCAGTGCTGACTATGTAAGTGAAAAGTAAAGTGTAGTGTATGGGAACTTAAACTCATATCTTGACAAAATCTCCAAAATAAATAATTTATGTTTTCTAAGTCACTGTCTCAGCCACTTACATTTTAACAGAAAAATCATGTGTTCTACCCTGCAATTAATACAGTGTATAAGACTCATGTACTTCCTAATAAAAGGAGGAACTGCTAATTGATATATACTATTTTTTTCAACAGGTAGAATAACTATTATTGGTTATAATTACATCCTGTGCTGTTAGCCTGTGATTTTTTGTTAGACCTGGAATACTAAATGAACAGTAATGTTTGAAGCCTTTCCATCCTATCATCTGCAGCACTAGTTATCAACCTTTCTGCAGCTAAAAATCTCTTAAGAAGTAATGCCTCACTGAGCGATCCACATCGACATTTCTCCCATTCACAACCCTGGGCTGTTGCTGCCTGTCTTTCTTAGTGACTAGTGCTGCCACTTCCATGTAACCCCAGCACCAACAGCTCTTCAGCATCCTGTAGTTGTGCCAGCATTGCCACTAAGCCAGGTAGCTGGCTAGCCTGGATATCTCTGGCCCATGCTCTCCAGCATCTCCTGTTCCAAACAGCTGATGCACAGATGGACAGACTGGACAAACGTAAAACCTACCTGGCAGAGTGTATCTGTGCAGTTTACTCTGTGTAATGCCTTGTCACTAAGTGTATGTCACTATCTGGTAACTAAACATCAGGTAGTCAAAGTACAATCAACTGAATAAATCAAAGCACCACCAGTATCAGCTGAGAACAGTTCCCAGAGTCCCATACTGTACCTAGAAGTGCACAATTCTCTGAGCTGAGATGGACAAAGCCCCAACTGTGCCCCAGCCTCCTTTCAGGAAACAGCTTAAATTCCTCACAGAACCAAGGCATATGCTTGTATTCATTATTGCGCTTATGTTGGGAGAGGCCTTAGTTTTTCAAGTGACAGAACAGAGTCTCAGCAATTATGCCTTTTTCCAATTCAGCAAAGAAAGGTTTACTAAAAAGGACTGCTGCACTGTACTGGTGGTATGTTAAAGGTGTTGATAACATCTTCTGTTTAAAAAGCCATGGCCTTCATTTTCTATAGATGGATCTAACAGTAATCATCTTAAAATAATTTATTCCAGCAGTGAAACCTCAGCTGCTACAGGATGGAAAGAAGCAAATGTATGTCAGCTACCTAAAGAACAAATAGTATTAACCAACATTTACCACCTCATAGATCAATTTTTAGTGATCTTGATGGTGAACTACTCAAACTGTTATTAAACACAGAAATACAAAAACACAAAATTACAAATTATTTCATAATGTCCATGTGGTAATATGAGCCTACGTGTTCTGAGAAGAGCTGTAACTTCTTTAACCTATTGAATAAAGAGAAATGAAGTCATCAAAAAACTTCCAAAATACCCCACAGTTCCCTTTGCACAGAAACTAAAATGGTGAGAGTTCTACAAAGGGCTGTGGAACTCTTTGACCCAGTAAATACTGCTTATTCCAGTCAGCTAAGACCACTTTTAGGAAACCTTAATAACAAAAATATTTTAAGTAATTCTCATCAGTCATAGATTGTGCCATAATTCAACACAAGGTCACAACTTCCAGGTATTGCGTAACTGTATGATGATGAAGATAAACATAATTGTAGCTCTCAGAAGTCAGACAAAGTCAACATCCTCTAATCAACGAGAATGCCCATAATAATGCACAAAATAAAAGAGCTTTCTGGCAGGATTTAGGGATACGAGCTAAAGCTCATGCATGAAAAATGGAAGTCCCTTGCTTGGTATACCACTGACCCATGGACCTGAGATAGCATTCTTCTGCATCTTCTCTAGACCTAACCATAGTAATAATGAGCTAAATCTAGTACACCAGAGTTTGAGGTAAGGATTAAGTTTCATACTGCTCTTGCCAGGAATCACAGAAAAATTAACAGAATGTGTCTTTGGAGTATAATAAAAGAGAGATACTGAGAATTCCAGGCCTGATCTTTTCCTATTCAATACAGACAGGCAACGGTATAGCTAACCAAACCACAGCAACCCTCTAGTGTAAACAAAATCCAGCTGCTAGATACGGTCCAGGTCTAATTCTGAAAAGGGACCCCAAGGAGTCCTCGTAAGGTCACCATGTGGTATTAATTGGACTAATGTGCCTCTCCAAACGCCTTTTTTTGTCAAAGACTCTTGGTTCCCTGTGCTGCAACTAGACTACACAGCTGGTGCACGTTATTCTTCAACTCATCCAGATTGGAGGCCTGGTTTATACTAGGTCATAGGATCAGAGGGCACAGCAGCTCTCTTCTATCTTATATTCTAGAGTTTTTCTCCTATGAAAGTTAAGTTTAAAGGCAAGTTGATGGGATTACACACAAATCTCATCCTGCTGGAGTTATGAGCTATTCCTGGTTCTCACACCTTCAGAAATGTTCATTGACAAGAGTCTCCCTTTGAGAAGTTCTCTGAAGAAATGAAATGTTTTGAGATGCCAAAGGGAAAGACTTTATGTGTTCAGTTCATCCTGGTTCTGGCTTTGTCCATTCCTTACAGACTTACTATAGAAAGTATACCTCATATGAAACAGGACAGGCTGTGTCCCCAAAAACACTCGTCTACAAAGAAGGCCTCACTCTGGACAAGGTCATTTCAAGTGAAAAATTTATAGTGCCTATTCTAACAAAGGCATCTGACTGCATAAAATTAAGGGATTTTGGAGATTTTGGAAATGGAATGGGATGGATATCAGGGTTGGAGCTTAGGTATGAATCAGTGAAGTCCTAAGAAAGTCAAGGAGCTGTTTCACATTAGCATCATTAAGCGCATCTTCTTCTAGAGCCTCTCACAACCATTTTCTTAAGCATAGTTGGATGATATAGGACTAATTACATACCGGTATAACTAGAATTTCTGTATTACATTCATCAGGAAAAAATGAGCTCCATCGTTAAAGGAAGAAATCACCATTACAGCTAATAAATACATCTGTTTATGCAATAATTTTATTACATATATAACAAATTGACATTTTTCAGCCCAACTCACAGTACTTTTACCTTGCAAATATTAATATTCCCATTTTACTTTCACTAGCAAATGTTTAGACACTGTATCTCAATCGATTAAAAAAAAACAACATGTTAAGAGATTACAAAGAATCAAACGGGTTCCTTTCTCTCACAGAGTAGATTTGGCCAAATTTGTTTGGTGTTATTCAGTTTTATTAAATCTTACATCTTAAAATATTTAAAATCTTTGAAAAATAAAGTCAAAACATTTATTGGCATTTATTGATAAAAATTATACTTAAAATATGAATTACTTCCCAAACCAAGGACTCACATAAGCTCCAAATTTGCACTTCTCCACTAACTAGAAATGATGAGACTCACAACTGCAGTAGTGAAAATATTATTGCTTCCGTAAACTCTAAGCTCAAGTATAAAGTAGATACGTAATCTTCAACTCCCAAAACACTCCAATTTGGCCACTAAAGATGCTGTTTTACATTTCCAAACATTTTCCCCTGTCACTACTTTTTATACTTCAGTTCTCAGGTTGTAAGTATTTGTTACTTGCAAAGCAACTCCTTTTGAACACAGAATCATGGGAGGCATTTGTTACTAACTGCTAATGCAGCCTGCCAAACAAAAACTCCCTGCTGGTGACATGACCACCTAGTGACCTCTAAAAATGTTTTAACAATGTGAAAAATATCTCCCTCTTGTAGGAAACAGCAATTTTTTAAATTAAATGTACATTGAATGTTCGCTTACATACAGATAAATGGTATTCAGAGTCACCTTCTCTGTTTCCAATTTCAATCTCTTGAAACCCAGCCCAAACCTAAATAAATAAACGTTGATACTAAGAGGAAACTAAGAGCTCAAGAGCCTTGTGATTTCACA
Organism: Anser brachyrhynchus; assembly: GCF_964034855.1. Taxonomy (NCBI): domain Eukaryota; kingdom Metazoa; phylum Chordata; class Aves; order Anseriformes; family Anatidae; genus Anser; species Anser brachyrhynchus. Next base: position 24,225,397 of record NC_137705.1, read on the forward strand.
AACAGCTTTTTTCCATTTTCGAAAATCTAAACTTCGAGCCAGACATAGAACAGGTAATGAAAAGAAACAAGTTTGGCAGCCCCTATGTGGGTCTAAGCTGAAAATATGTCAGGCAAAAATAAGTGGCTATAATTTGGCAGATTTAAAGTCTTTAAAAGTTTGCAGCTTGCTAGACTGATTTTTTTAGCATGTAAAATCTGTAATTGAAACACTATAACTGTGTTGAAAAGTGACTGTTACGTAATGCCACCATCATCAAACTTTTAAACATCATTTTACCATTATCTATCCCTTATGTGTAATAGTATCACGAAGAGAAAAATAAATTAGAATATATAATGAATATCTTATGCTTAAATATGCCATATTACTTTAATAGGGTTTGAGAAATGTTTTTTTCAAGTTACTAGGACATTGACAGCTTTCAAGTAAATAGTTTTTAAATCATTATAAATCATCTGTTTACTTTTACTTATTTGAAAGACAGTGGATTCAGAAAGAATACTACTCAACTTTTTAATAAAATAGAACAGCTTCTGGAATATTTCAAGTGAATTTGTAATTGCTTCAGATCATTCATAAAGAACAAGTTTGGCAATCTTGCTCCATCAACTTTTCCTATTTTTAGTAAGAGTAATAAAGTAGTTAGGGTAACAAGTCTCGAATAAAATAGTTAAGGTAAAAACATCCTACCCAGAAATATTTGGTCTTCTGCTACAGTCCTAAAGCAGGTTAAAATAGGCTTAGCAGGCTAGCGCTACAAGACTGACAGAAGTCATAGGTCCTTCCATGTCATCTACATGACTGAACATAACTTGAAGAATGCCATATAAATTAAAGGACTTCAGTTCTATTAAAAGAAAACATTATGTTCTTTTCCTATATTTAGGCATTGAATGAAAAGTCACAAGAGCTGAGAGTTTAGAGGTGAACAGTTGAAAAAACTGACACTGCATGAAATCCAAAGGAACTGCCTAGGGGTTCTGAATATACTGAGTAAACTCCACGTTACATCAACATGATACATTAATGCACAATATCATGTATTTTGTTAAAGCATGGCTTTCAAAAACATTCTACTGTGCTATCTAGAAGTCCCCTTCACCCTAAAGCAGGGATAATTCTATTTCTGTAGTCAAGAGAAGACTCTTCCAAGTACTACAATGGGCACAGAACTTTTTATCCAGATAATATTCTATTTCAGCACATAGCAATCAGCAATGTATGCAGATTTTATACATGTGTAGTGTGTGTAGCTACAAAAAAGTAAACATTGATATCTTTTAGGTGAAGAACCCCTACAAAGAGTTCCAGAAACTTAATTCTTCTAAACATTATTCATAGTCTGCAGTGTGTATCTGCTTGACTCTTCCTCTGTTCCAAAGCAAGAAGTGTTGTTTACACCCACCTTCCTCCAAAAAGGAAAAGCACATAATTAAAGTTCCAACTAACAGAACAAAATACTCTTCAAAAAAATAAGACCCACAGCACTGAATTATTTCTCATCTTTCACCGTGATCAAATATTACTTTTATCTGGGTAGACTTGCACTGGATCTCAGATCTGTCTAGAAGCAACATGGAGAAAGGTGTTCTCCATTCAGAGGCACTCTTTCAAACAATATACAATATAGACATCTGATATAGACGGTAAGATAAATATACCTCATCTCCTTTACATCTGATGCAAGGCAGACTTGTAAAAATACAATCACATTAACTGATTAAAAAAAAATAGAAATCTCTGTACTGCAATACTTTTATCCCAAAGTAGAACCTACTGACTTATGTGAAGCAATACCCTGGTATGAGAACATATTCTCAGAGCCAGTTTTTCACCTGTAATTTAAGAGTGCTTTCATATGTGAGGTACCAAGGTTTACATAAGGTTCCTTAAATGAGATCTCCAGCTGGTACACATTTTGTACAATTCCACTAAAATCAGAGGGACTGTCCTAGTTCAAACTTAATGGTCTGCTACATAAACCTTACACTGAGCCAAACTACCTTACATTAAAAGTTGTTATTATGATCGTTGTGCTTGTACTTACTGATGCAAAACAAAGTTTAAAATGAAGTAGCAAGCTTTAATGTTTTTGTATACTTAATATGTTTTATCACATTTTTTTCTCTACACAGTTTCGTTGTAGTTTTGGTAACAAACTGGGGCAAGTCATCTCTGAAACTCCATCTCCGATTAATGGTATTTCTGACTCTGTCTAATACATTATTAGGTTTTATTCATCCTGCCACAGCTACTGCACAGGAAGAACTACTCACAGTTTTCTTTCTTCTTCTTTCCTCACAACAGTGGGAGACATGCCAGCTGGGACATTTTAAGTCTCTTTCATTAAAAAAAGGTTAAGGTCAAAATACGAATGATAAACATGGTAGTTCATCTTCTCAAAACTCAAGATGAAAGACTAAACAGAAAAGAATATTTTAACCTCACTAACTGTAAAATCTTTTTTTTTTTTCTTATAGCATAATTAGAAGCAAAAATGACTTGGGAAAACATATTTTTGCTATAAATTCTTTTGTCTTTAAATGCATTCAGTAGTTAATTTAACAACTATGTAAGTCTATAGTTTATTATATGTTTTCAATTATCTAAATGACTGACACTTTCAAGTTTTATGGAGGATTATGAAGAGTAACACACTCAGAGAAAAGAAATATATTTTCCTATTGTAAGAGAAAAAAAAAGTTAAAAAAAGAACTCACAATGTGTTTTGGTTAAATGAGTTGTCCTTTGTCTAAAAATTTCTAAGAGCTATGTCTCAGTTTCTTGCCTGTAGAAATACATTAAAATACAGTAAATCCCTACACTTTGGTTTCTGATACTAAAATACTTTGCTACAAGAACATACATTGAAATATGTTTCACTCACGTTCTTAAAGAAAAAAAAAAAAATAGAAAACTGCCCAAAGGTTATCAGACAAATGGGGACAATGGATTAACTTCCAAAGAACTACATTCTGTTTCTTGTAAAAGAAAAGTAAATTTATAGCACATCAAGCTTTTATTCCCAAGTGAATATTATAACTGGAATGCAAAAGTCTAAAAGTAGTAACAAGTAGAGCTGGTCAAAGCATTTGTAATGAAACTTGAAGCTAGGCAAAGAGATTTGAGAGGTTAAAGGGAGATAGGGTGGGAAGATAGCAAAGCAGACCTGTTCTCCATCAAAACCATAAGAAAAATCTTCAGTACAGTGAAAGCGGTATAGGTTGCATAAATCTGAAGTGACAGAGCCTTTTGGACTATGGCGCTATTTAAAGTGGGAGGATAGACTGGGGTTTGGTGGGGACCTGTGGAGCACTACATGGGAGCTGCTTTCTACCCAGTTTTATGGACTAAAGTGAGAGGTGAAATATTAAATGGACCATATTAAATTAAATTTACCTCAAGGGCTGTGAATTACCCATGCAGAGATAATAAGAACAAAAGGCTCAGCTAGCTATTTCCCAAAAATATGCTACAACAAATTCCCTCCTGTTAAGCCAAGAAAATACGTTGTTATTTTTTAGTATTCCTTTAAGTCATTAAAAAAAATAATGAAATCTTGTAAGTTTTACTACATCTAGTAATTATTCTTAATGGATAACATACGTCACATAGCATCACAGAGTAAAATGGCCACAAACAGCTGAGATACAATTTATTAAAGGATGAGGGGAAGGTTTCTAGTTAGTACAGTTATAAAGAAAAGGCATCTCAAAATGAAGCCATGTGTGAACAACCAATAGCATAACTCCATTCTGATTTGCATACCATATACACTAGGATGATTGGCATTGTAGAGGGTGTAAACTTAGGTAAGAGTTTAGTCTAAAGCATCCTTTTGGGTTAATTACTGCAATGTGCTCAACACAAAGCAACTCTAGGGCTGATTCAAGGGGAAATGTGAGCTAATGCAAAGGGCAGCAATCCATTTAGTAAGTCATATATTTTAGACAGAGAACTTAACACCAATACTCCATGACCTGCACTGGCTGCCTGCCAACTACAGGGTGAAACTGAAAGTGTTACTTTTGATCTACAGTCTTAAATGGCTTGGCACCTGCCTACTTGAAAGATTCCCTCTTATCCTTTCTTTGTGCTGGGCAGCATAGACACACAGCACAAGTGTCTTCCCTATGGAAGTGTGAGTGTGTGGAGGAGGGAGGGAGGAAAGAGGAACATGGGTAAGGGAAAGAGAAAAAGCTCTAACTGTTCTCTTATTTGCGGGGGAAAAAAAAGAAAAAGAAAAAAAAAGTCCTTCTTGATGTGAAACAGTCCATGAGGTTATGCTATAAGAACTGTCTTTTTACTTGAGTGCCTGAAAAGGGTATGATTTCCTATTCGTGACTGTTTGATGAACACACTAACTGTACTGGCAAAATTTCAGTCTTTGACTTCATGAATGGTGAAGTGATTCTGAGGTTTTCTCTACCCCCTGGCTTCACTTACGGAGTTTCCTTAAAGAATGGTTAAAAAAAAAAAAAAAAAAAGTAGTTGGAGTGGTACATGATTCTTTTTTAAGGCATCACTACACAGCTAAGTAATGAAAATAAAATACTAACATGGCTTTATGTTTTCACATGATATCCTAAATCTATAGGGAAAGGCAAATGGATGTTATTAAAACTCCATATTTTTATCAGTGCTTCTAAGAGACTAAAGTATCACAGTACACCTTATTCTCAGTTGATTAAAGTCTCTGCTTTCTATGAATTTACCGCTAACTCTGAATTTACCGCTGTTTTAAGGTTGAAGCATTGCACTTAATGTAAAGACAGACATTAATATATAAAATAAATTATATAGCAACAATTTCCAGAGAAATACCTTCTCCACAACAGCAATAAAAAGGATTTAAAGATTTTGTAACTGAATGTTTGGAATGGCCAATGAATAGAACATTGATTTTATGACTTTTTAAAAGACACTTTCACCACATATCACATAATGCTTTTGTACACTTGGCAACCAGCTCTTACTTTAGCATATAAGTAGTTAAAAGGTATTGAATGAGGATAAGGAAAAGTAGCCATAAAACTGAGTTGTTATTCAATATATTATTACATTATTTTTACATATACCCTGAAGGAAATGAGAGCAGAAACATGCGATACAGTTAATATATGGTTCAGCTATGAGACTACTGTATTCAAACAATAGATAGTCTGGGAGATATCCTATCAGATATCCATATTAAATACTCATCTGTGATTTAATCTAGTCTGCCACAGGGTGTCAACCCTGGTCCACACAGAGATAGGCTCATTGAATTTGTATTTGCAAGTTTAAAAAATAAATCTTCAATAAAACACTCTAGAAATAACAGTTTGAATAATTTGGCAAGTACAATAAACATATAGAATGACTTATAATGGCAGGAGACTGAAGCACAGAGTAGAAGTAAGTTGTGGAGATACCTAGTCTTGTTACTTAAGGGAGTAGTAAAATTGAATTCAATTCTTTTGCTTACAGCCAATGGTACTGGGTGCATGACTCAGACAAAGAGTGTATAGAAAACATTGAGAAAGTGAGACTATGATAAATGAAAAAAAAATAAAAATCAGGCATTTTATTCATCTAGATATACTGCTGTTCTTCAAATTCTTTCCATAAAGACAACATGAATCCAACTTAATTTTTCAAAGCACATATTACTGTATAGTACAATTGTTGCATAGCATGTGTTCAGCTGATTAATCAGTAATGAAAAATCATCCAAAATAAAAGTTCCATCTTACTGATCTCATCCACATAAAATGGCAGTGCTGGGTTTACCTAGCAAAATAGCTACATTTAGTTGAATGAGCTAAACATAGCTGTTGGGCTCCAAAGTCGCTAAATCTTCAGGTTTACTTTATACACCCAACCTTCTTCCAAATCTATGGAATCTGTGATACACGTTAAGCATGTGTAATGTGGTAATAAAGTACATATTGCAAAACTTATTTTAATAATAGAAAACAGGCTGTAATAAAGAAAAACAACAAAAGACATCACGATTACAAAAGCTAGATCAATGTCAGTTCCACTTCAAATGAATATTGTAAAATGGGTAATTCCAGTAGAAATTAGGCATCACAGAACTGCTGTTATTTCTTCAGTTATTTTGTGACCTTATTGATTCAGAAACTGTTTGGTATCAGACAAGTGTACTACTGCATTTATGGTAGTAATGGACTTTTTTTTTTTAAATAAGTGGGAAATTCAGAACAACAAAAAAAATATTTTCTTTTATGTACAAGTGATCAGAGAACAAGGAAGCTAAACAGTCCTGAAAATTTTCTCTAAATTATCACCCAGTTCTTCCTCAGCTTCTCTCAAAGTTGTTTTTTGTTTGTTTGTTTTTTACAAAGAAAAGAAAAATTAGAAATTAGAAAGGATGAAACTGAGTTTACTAAAAACTTTTAAATAAAAATGACAAAAATGCAAATCAAGAACAACAACAGCCAACATTTATGTTTCCCAGACTACAGCTTTACTCATTAGCCCCAGTGTCCTAACACCGAATGTAAGAAATTTTGTAATCTACTGCAAGCCATCCAATATGTGCAGATCCTACCAAAATTCACCGTAAAGAATAGATTACTAAAGGGAAGAACTGCTGTTAAAGAGATGGATTCTAGTTCCAAAATCTTGCTTATACAAATAGTTTCATTTTTAGTGCCACCTTCTGAAAGCTCTTACTTTTATTTACTTCTGATGTATTCATTAAAAGCTAGTTTAAAAAAAAAAAAAGTGAATGGTGATAAACAACTACTTCAATATTGGAAGATTAATGTCTAACATCTATACAAAAAGCACGCTGAAGATACCAGATATGAAAAAAAAAGTTTGCACACCATCAAGTATAACTTGCATACTATTTCCCGGAGTCATGGAATATTTGAATGAACATATCCATCTGAAAGCTAAAAATTATAACAATGACTTCATAGTGCTTTATCAGTAAAATAAGAGCACTGTAATAACAGCCATGCTATTCTGTGCACTAATTAAAAATTTTAGGGAAATAGAATATTATTATAGGGAAATAGAATTATAGGGAAATAGAATAGGGAAAATAATTGACATTATTAGGAGGAAATTTGAAGTGTTTCAAAGTTTTAAGTATTTCAAAGCTTTCATCATCTTTAGATGTTGGCAGATCATTGAAAAGGACAGATTTCTGTTGGACTCCACTTGGTGCTGTAAGCAATATTCACACCAGAAAAAAAATAGATAATTAGAAACCTAAAAAAAAATATATATCTAGAAAAAAAAGAAATGACAAAAGAAATGACAGAAAAGAGTGGAAGAACAGTTAGAGCAGCCTTAGCAACACACAGGACATCAGGATAAATAGAATTCAAGAGTAGAATAATACAATAATATCTCTAGGGCATTTTCAAACAGAGTCTTCCTGCATATTGCTTTTACCATGAACACACAGCTCCTATGATAGGGTGTCTTCAACAAATTTACCCAACTGTTAATGAGAACAGACCTGGAAAATGGAGTGATGTAGCATGTTAATTAAAGGATACTTTAGAAAATTAGATCACTTGTAATCCTTAATACTTCCAGTGGCAAATCTCACATCAGCAGGCACACATGGCACTTCTCTCTTTTCCACGTTGGATGTTAATTCAGAATGACATACCCGTGTATCCATCAGAACTGTCTGTCAGTGCTGTCTACAGCAGATAGGCCCGCAATCAGTTTAAGAACTCTGGGGAGACACTAACTGAAGTATTGTTCCAAAATAAAGTCATGGTAATAATGAGGTGGTTTCAAAGAGGTGGCAAAAACACAAATTTGACATTGATGATGCTTGGCTGTGCTCTAAAAACCAATGTACCTAAAGCAAACCAATTTTATATTAAAAATAAATAGTAGCTTTTGATGTTGAGGCCAAAAGTTGAGTTCAGGGAGTCTGGGATTTATTGCTACCTTAGATCAATTATACTGCACTACTTTTCACCTGGATTTCACTTTAAGTCTTTCTTAAAAGCACAACATAAATCTAAAACGCAAGCAAATTTAGAACCTTCTTTACGTTACAGTAATTCATTTCACCTTGATATAGTTTTCGAGTCTAGCAAGCCTTTACACTGACCATTAATTCTGAACTGGAATAACACAGTTGCTTATTTGAAAGTGTCATCTTGCTATTCTCCTCAAGCAACTGTAGTTTATGCAAAACTTTCCAGCGAGAATGATTATCCAGTCTACATGTCAGAGATCATTACTTCTCTGCTAAAAGAATTTATAGAGAAGCAGTGAATCAATTTTAAGATCTTCTGCTAACAGACAGTGCTCTGCTTGACCTTGCTCTTTGCTCTATTATGTTTACATTTTCTACTACAGTATGTCTCTAATCCCCAAAGTGTCCCTAAGGGAACTTTACTGTTTCTTAAGTCATGTTTGACTGCTGAACTTTGCAAAACACAGCCAGAGAATAAGAAATGTATGAGAACTAACCAAAAATTTTCGACCATGATTATCTCCCGACTAATTATTAACTTTTTTTGTTTCTTCAAAAGATTTACAATTATGATATTTGTTCATTTTGTATTCTCCTCTAATGAAAAGCTTAACTTTCCAATAATGTTATCTCATTACTATTTATTTATTAATTATTCACTACTATGTTTACTAGTAGAGAATTATGGTATCAAATTAAGAAATAAATTTAATTTGTAGAAGTAACCTCCAGTGTTCATCGGCAGCTCCCAGCTTTTAGAACACAGTTGTGATTATCTGGCCTGCTAAGTACTAAGAATTCCACTAAACTCCTAAACTAAACGTTATGAGACTGAATACTCGCCATTAATATTTAGCTACCTTGTGTATGTATGTTAAAATGATCCCATGTGAAGGAATGCTTAATGCAGTTTCATTATTAATCTCTTACTGTACTAGAAGAAAATCTTGTATTGATGCCACTGAAGATGAAATATATATGTGTGTGTGCAGTAATCATAAATATACTTCCACAGAGGATGTATCACATCCCTTAACTGTGATATTGTTGCACAAGTTAACACTACTTAGAGAATTTGAAATTGTATAAGTTCTTCTATGTTCTTATATTCTTGCCCACATATGCAAAAGAAATCTAGGGTGTCAGGGAAACAATTATTGTCAACAGGCAATGCATTAAGCACATTTAAAGTTAGATGATGAAAACAGAAAGATAATTCACTACCTCTTACAGTGCAGACATGGAATACTAGAGCTGAGGTAATGAATCTTTGTTAACTGGAAACAGGGCAGGGCTTTCAGAGAAAGCTGAACAAGTAATGTAACATACACAGTGAAAGAGAGCTGGCATGAGTCTGTGGACAAAAGGACTGAAAATTGTCATACATCTTTCATCTCCTTACCTGCTCTCAGCCTTCTTATAACTTTATCCAGTTTTACATTCTCATATCCAGTACTAATGATTCTAGTAGCAACATGTCCAGTATCATCTAGTACAGTCAGAACACCAAGCATAAGACCAATGACCTCTGTCCTAGATGATACAAATGACTTTGGAAAACTTACAGAACAGCATCTCAGCTGTTCATGGACTATAGAAACCAGCATGCTTTCAAAAGCAACCTTGTCTTCAGCTCTACTGCCAAACATTCCCGAGAGTTTGGGTGATGAAGAGACTTCTGCTTCAGAGGAAAGAACAAAAGGTTACCTACGTTCATGTATCTCTTTCGTACCTAGTGATACATCTCACATAGGAACTTGCTCCTGACAGGTGAGGATAAGAATTATGAAAGCTAGTGGTGATAATATTTCTAGATCATCAGATGAAAGTTTCCCATCACCAACCCAGTCATTTTAGAGAATCACACTGAGCTGTTGCCTGATTGTGGAGATATGCACACAGTTATTTAAATCTGGCTCGTCTCTTTCTGTATCACTTCTAATCTAAAAAATGGGAATCACATTAGGTATGTTGCAAGAGTAACTGCATCAATGTTGTCATGATACTTGGATGTAATATCAATTGGGAGATATATGTGCATAAATTAGAGACATTACACAATTTAAAATTTCCTTTTTTTTTTTCTTTTGTCCCCTGAAGAAATACACCTTCATTCCTCCTAAGTCTGAAATATCCTGAGTAAAAATTTCTACAAGTAGACTGAGTAAACTTAAGACTTTGGTCAGCAATTTTTTCATGCTTGTGTGTTGTACTATTATTCCTAGACCTGAAGGTTTTACCTGACAGGCAACATCTTCCCCTTAGAAGTCAGCATTTGCTCCTAATACAATGAGACCAGAAATACTAAATCTTAACACGTTATGCAACTACTGAAAATTAATTTTGCTTAAAGAAGTTAGGAAATATGGCTTTCACAAACTCCTGTGTTGTAGGACTGATTACAATTTAAGGCCTTCCAATTTCAAGGGATGCAAAAACATCCAACTTGAAAGTTCTTCATTGCTTAGAGTTCTAGCTTAACCATTTTATTTTTTATAACATCTGGCATACACAGAATGAGCAATGGTATGTTACAGAAACTTTTGTGAAAAGGCACGTAAAATCAGCATATATATATATGTATATACACAGATAACAGAACATTCAGCTATATTCTGATATGAGAGAAGGTGATGGGTTTGGGGAGGTACAGTTGGAGACTGGATTTTTTTTAAGGGATAAATTAATCCCCAGTGCCATTCTACTGATCTACCAGGAAAAAAAAAAAAAAAAAAGGCAGGGATTAATCCAGCCCAGGACACTAACTGTAATAGTAAAATTATTTTGTAGCTGCTTTTCTATGTGGATTTATTATCCCTTACTGTGCATATCATCAACAAATAATGTCTCTGTTCACCTAGCAAAAGACCTTTCTTCTTAAAAAAAATTTAAAATAAAAATATTTTAAGTCTATACTCTGCACTTTCAACATTTATATCATGTTTGACAGAGAATTCAAAGCTTCCTCTACTAGTATCATGAAATATCACTGAACTTTGGCCTTCTCCTAAGAATCATATTAAGCATCATTTGCTGTATTACACAGGGAAACACATAATTATGTTTACATTTCTCATTTGTGAGCATCCATAAGCTCTGAGTCTGCAAGTGGTTACATACGTACTTGACAAAAGTCAGTGGAAGCATTTGAACTCTAAAAACTAAGCAATCCTTAAACATCAGCAGGAGTGGACCACAGTTTGGTTCCACTGAATATAGAACAAATATTTCTTGAGTGAAGTATAAAATCAAGCCCTAATAAAATTTGCAATAACATAAAAACAAACTCGGGGAAAAAAAAGTTGTTATAACAACAACAAAAACCAGAAACTATAACAACAACAACAAATATAGATAGCATATTTAAATGATAGCATACCTTGCACTTTTGAGCTTCAAAATCTAATGACACCATTATCATGATGACAGAGAAATTCAAAGACCAGCTAAATTAACAAGAATGTTGCCATATTTGTCCAAATAAGTTTATTATATTTAATTTTCCTGGCATGTTTTCTAGTTACACACAGAAAAAAAAAATGAATTTCATCTTTCCTATTCCAATTAAAATAAAGATTTGGGATTCAGGAACCCAGTCATGAAGAACAGTATGTATCTGGAAAATTCCTTCTTAAGGTGTACTGGATTCAATAAACTCAGATAGCTGAACTCCTAGAGATGGTTATGTTTTGAAGCAAGCAAAGCATTGTGTTAATGCATATATGCCAACAGAAAATGAAGAGCCATGGACTTAATCTATTTTTCTGAAGCTATGACAGGGTAATTAATTCATACTACACCACCTATTGACATCTTAAGACTTCATAAATGGCTGCATTATTCTACTGAGAACAAATTTTGCATTAAAGGCAAAATAGAGTATTATGCATATCCAGATGTTTACATGGTTTTTTACATCTTCTTAAGGCAATGGAAGGAACTTACTTTACCTATCTTAGTGCTGTCAATGACCACCCAGTATGAACACTAGATACACAGAAACGTTTCTTCATTCAGTGTTTTCTGTCTTAAAAAATCCTCACTAGTTGCCATCACATATTTCAAGAAAGAAGTTGAGGAAACACAGGTGTGCTAGATCTCTGAAGTGAATTCACCTGGATTTTCTCCTGAAGTATGGACTTCTTAAAATGACCAAAATCATTTTTTTGTTCGATAAAACTAGGTTTTACTAGTTGGTGAAGTTATGCTAATTGATTTTTTAAGGTGAAAAAACGCTCAGTGCAACCAAATACACAGGACAGAAATTGTAAGTTTTTAGACACAAATTCTCCCTTCCCTTCCCATACAGGGAGAGTAGGCACAGAATCCAGCCAGTCCCCCATGCTCCCTTGGAAGGGTCTTTCCTTTCTGCTGAGACCTGCTCCATCCCTGCTCCTTTCAGCAGTCTCTGCTTAAACGGCTAAACTACTGCTTCTTGCTGTGTCTCCTTGGCCTCCCCTGAGATGCTTATCCAAGCTTTTTCCTCCATCCATGCATAGCTGTTTCCAATAGAAAGTGCTACCTCCCGTCATCTAGCAAACAACCCTGACATTCCTTTTGTAGAACAATGCAACGCAAAGGGAGAATTAAACAAATACAAACAAGTATCAGTGCTACACATTTCAGACTAGACAAATCCATTGGATGTTGGCAATAGTCCATTTTGTTGTGCAGTGTTTGACAACTATTTCCTTTGAAAAGCTAACTTACTGTTTATGCATGGGACTGTCTGTCTTCCTCACTAAGGACACTTCCCACATCATATTTTAAATGTCCTTATTTATAGCTATTCAATATATGATCATAACATTTTTGTGTAACAGTATCGGTAAATATATAGAAATTGGGAAAAAATACACTTTTCTTATTTTTAGAAAAGATCATCATGGATGATGATCCTACAAAAATTCACCTGTGAAACTGCAATTCAGAAGTGAAAATATCATGTAGATATGAACTATCAATTAACTGAAATCCCAAGTTCATCAACTTTTTAGTCATTGGTAATAATGCCAATACTTCCTAGGGTTCCAGCTGGAGAACAGATATGAAGATATTCTCAATATTCCCAGACATCATTGTGCAAGCTCTCATACAGTACAGAATACTGGCCTGTGAGAAGCAATGTTGCTTTTGAAGTGATGCATCCATGTTTCTTAAAGGGAAGGGGAAGAAACCCCTTCACACATTACTCAGACCAGTCTGACAAGATTCTAGTTGAATCAAAAATCCAATACATTAACCACATGTTCTCCACAAACTCTAACAATAAAATGAAGACACTTCTGTTTTCCAGAGAGCTGCATAAAAAAGTTGCATTTTCTTTGTTTCTTCTTTCCTGCTCACAAAACACAAAATCTTTTTATTATTATTATTATTATTTATTAATACATTATCATCCCTATATTAGGATTAAAAATATTTAAAAGGGGGATATAGAAACTAACAAGGCTGGAACAGTAATGAAAGCCATTCAAAAGTAAAAGTAGTTTCACATTATTCTTTTTGGTGTACTGGATCCAAAACAGAAGTCACTGCAACCATCCCTTGAGCAAAATCATTGCAGTGAAATGGACAAGATTCCTACTCCAGCTAATGCAGCTAAAAGTAAACTGAAATTTTTGACAAAGTGAGAAATGCAATAAAAGTGATAGACTGAATTAAAATCTACATTCTTCTTTAGCTATTTAGAATGTTATTTAAATACATGCAAGTAATTCTATTTTACTTAAATACAGTTTCATAGAAAAGAAAATGAAGTGCATTCTTGGAAATTCTCATCAGTTTTTATGGTGAAATATTTACTATAATTTTATATTCATCATTGAAGAAACAGGGGATCAAAATTCACTTTGTATATGAAATACAAACTGTGACATGTTATTGGACAAAATCCTGAAATCATAAAAGCCATGGTTCTAATATCAGGGCAGGAATGGTTTCTGTTTCAACAATTCTCATTCATTTTGATCACAGTTTGTTTCCTTCCAGTGAAAAAAAAAAAAAGGTATTTTCAAATTTTTAAACTGCAGTTCTGAATTTGTACTAGGAGGTCATAATTTTGTCGAACAATTTCTCAAGGGGGGTGTTATTTTCACTGTGGTTTGTAAAATTTTCTTTTCAGTCATTAACAATATAATGATTTTAAAAAGGATATATAGCCTAGCTCCTAAGCGAGGAACAATTATATTACATTGCTTGGAACACCACTGCATAGGAAGATAAACAATATTTCCATTGCAGTCTCCGCAAGTAGTGTTTTAACAACTTGTTCTCCAGATATGATTTTTTCTTAGCTTTTCCAAAACTCCAATGTCAGACAATATAGATAAACATACCAATATAAAGGTGAAATTGACTTTGTAAACCAAGACCAATGTGTAACGCAGTTGAAAAATTAGACAAGGGCTACAATGGCAGTGAAGACTATCTTGTTTCACATTATGTCTGCTGGCTCAAAGGGCTTGTATACAGCCATGACCTAACACAAATTAAGTAACTCCAAAGTAGGAGGACTGTGGCCACATCAGCACAACACTGCATCCCAGCTAACAAGACATGACAAGGTTAATTGTTTCAGATAGTGATGTATTGCTGCAGTTGAACTGTTCCTGGAATTCAAAGATGCATTCCCCTACAGGAACAGGAAGATCATCGTCAGTTAATAAGAGTATTCCTGGTTTGGCATATCACAGCATATCATGAATACACACAAAAAACATCACAGTCCTGCTAACCTTTCTAATAATCTTCCATTAAAATCAAGATACCATTTGTAAAAATATCTCATTTCCATCTTCAACGCAGAAAAAATTCTGCACCAGTATCTATACAACGTTTCACAGGAAAAGAGTGGTCTGAAATATTCGTTAGCATACCATCCATCTTAAAAGGAGGAGAAAAATAAAAACAAAACAACAACACAACCCAAACTACAGAGAAAACCATTTAAAACCCCAAAGGAGAATTCTTATTCTGTACAGAATGGAATTTATTCTACAGAATAAAGTATTTTATGATACCCTGTAGCATTCACCTGACTTTCTATCAATTGTCCCAAAATGCTTTGGACTGTTTCCAAGTTCTGTCTTTTGACAGTCACTTGGAAGGAACCACATGCACAAAACACATCTCCAGTCAGATCTGCCACAGTTCTATATTTACAAGGAGAGCCCTACTTTCAAGGCTGCTCATCTGTGGTACGAACAGGGAAGTAGCCAGATTTTCCAAGAAACTGTGCAGCCAAAATGTACCTACACCGACTCCTTAAAATCAGCTTCCCCACACAGTGGTTCACTGGTGCTTTTGCTAGCACTTCTGGAGCAGCACACCATATCAGAAAGGTGGGACCATGGCAAGACAACACAAGAATACAACTTAACTCTATGAACTCTTTTGAATTGAAAATTGCCTTTGGATGTTCCTTGGTTTGGGCTTGTTTTGTGGTTTTTGTTGTTGTTGTTTTTCTTCATTTGTTTATTCCCTGCCATCTTTGACAAGATTACAAGAATTGTTATCACCTTACTTAAAACTTTAATAAATATAAAGATTACAACTTCCTCCGCTAAAAGTTCAGGCTTTTTTAATTTTTATTTTTATTGTCTTATATACATCTCCAAGAAAGCAACAATTAATTTCAGAAGAGCACTGAAACAGGAGGGATCTAAAAACATCAGTTTGCCCTTGATTTTCTTTATAAATCTAAAACTAAAAACTAAATGCAGAAAAGCTAGAAGATGCACAGAATGTAGAAGTCAAAAAGAATTTATAGACAAAGTAGATCAGTTTAGCTTTAATCTTTCTGTTTAAAAGTAAAGATCAAACTGCTGAAAACCTTTTGCTTTGTGAATCATTGAGATTGAAGGTTTTAGAAATATATAAGTGCAATTTAAACTCATAACTGGACTTGAGAGCACTTCATATGCTGCACAGATTTGTTCGCTAATCTCATTTTTTATATCTGAAAAACGAACAGAGGTGTGGATGCTAACCGGCAGTATGTTTTTGATAATGATTTTTGCACTGAACATGAAATTATGTTTTTGATTTGCCAAGTAACATATAATAATAGTAATGTGGTAACTTCTTCAATTTATAAGTTTGTACTTACCATTTATTAAGTTTTCTAAACCAGTTAAGGAGTGACAAGACACTAGAAAAAAACAGGGAGGTGGGTTTGGCTTTTTTTTTTTCAATGTTATGTTACAACCACTATTAGTACTTATAGTGCTGCACTTTCTCTCTAGACCCTCACCCACGATTGTGTATCTTATATATCCATGCACATGGAAGACATAAAAATATATGTCAAACAAAATAAAGCAAGTTATTAAGTCAAAATAGACCCTAAATCTTAGTGGAAGTCAACAGATAAACATACTATAGGTCTAGTATACCCTACATACACAATGCATAATTCAGAGCTGAACTAAGTTTATAACTTATTGCAATATTTCTTACTCTGAGAGAGGTCTGGTATATTAAAGCTTTGTTCAGTTACTAATTCAGCAAAACACATGAGAAACTTCTTTTTCTTTCTTACACATTTTTTTAAGCCAGTACACTGACATCTCTCCCATGATAGGCATGCCTGGGAATAAAAAATCTGCTCTGAATCAGACTATAATTAAACATAGAAATTTACTGTTAAATTATTTTTTACTCAATGCTCTCACTGCCACATTCATACACATACTGCTTTATGTAAACTGATTGTTAGGGAAGACTTTTTCCTTACCACTGGCTTACTCAGGCATCCATCCTTCTGGCCACTGCAATACAAATTCTGCTTCCCAATAGCACAGAATGAATTTTAAATAATTTGTAAAATAGTTGAAAACAATGTGAAATTAAAAACACAGTAGATTTATAGGAATATTTATCATTATCAACATTAAAAAAAATAATAATCTTCATGACAATTCACAATATATTGAAATACAGATATTATTATGAATAATATCTATCTTCTGATTCATAATGGTCAAATCTGCACACCAAATCTAACCATTCTGTGCTCTCATACCTGTCACTTTGCAATGCTGAGAAGGAAGAGTAACTCAATATGAATGCAGAGCATGAGGTATTCCCTTTTCTGCCAGCTGAAAAGAAACATGCTTATAAAAGCAGACACATTCATCTCCAGAGCATACAATACAAATCCTTCATGCAGAACATAAGGAGACTACCAAGATGTTAGGAGCCCATGCAGGAACAGTAGTATGCGGAAATCAAACAAGAAGATATAGGGTAGCAGGCATAGAAGCATGAGACTGCAATTTCTACTTTACACCCATCTCCTGAATGAGCTAGGATCGAGCACTCCTGAACAGCTCAACAGCTTTCTTTTGTCCAGCCAATACCCATGGTTCAGTTAGTTCAGGAACCTGCACCGCAAAAGTTTTCTCTACAAGATGAATAGTTAGGCACTGGTTATGACAAACCATCATGTGGCAGTCCTCATGGAAAGGCTGTATATTGATTTAAAAATAAATTTAATTTTTACTTTTTTTTTAAAAGCATAAGATAGATTGACATGAGGAGCAATAACCTCACTTAAGGTTCTTTATTAATGGCAAAAAGAGACTGGCAGTATGTTAAGAGTTTGTAGTGAAACAACTGCAATACATATTCACTCAACTGCTAACATGCCACAGCATCAGTCCAGAGTATTTATTATAACCCAGAAAGAAAACTGAACGATGGAAAAAAAAAATGTTTGTTATTTACAAATAAAGAATCACTGCTGTGAACAAAACTAGTTTGAAGATATTTTTCATAAAAATAAGCAGTATGTAGGAACAACACTACTGCCAGTACCCACCAATTCTTTTCCAGCATCTCAGTACTAACTTTTTTTCCTTCACTATCTCCTCACTGTTTCAGCTACGTAAGTTATTTCTATTTTCCACACAACTCACCAAGCATTTCCTCATCCTAACATTTCACTTTCCTCATTTTCTAAGATTCTTAATTCCTCAACTTTTTCTCGACATTAACTCTACTTCCCAAATAAATTCTAAATATCTCTATTTACAATATCTACAAAATTTCTCTTTAGTAGACATTATTATACACACCATTATTGCTTTCTCAATTAATTATCATGCCACAGTACTGCATCAGTTTGTTCCAGACATTTAATTTGAACAGCAGCGGTATTCTAACTTGAGTCATTATATGCATTGCATATTTCCCTATTTCTTCCAGTCTGCTTTCCAGAGCACTGCCCATTAGTAAAGCATTTGATTAGGATGATGTACACATGTTGCAAATCACCTTTTATAACCTAAATTATAGGATTTATGATTTAAAAAAAAAAAAAATCCTTGAACATCATTTGCAGTTTTTAACATCTGAAATTTCAGAAATAGGTGACAATTTCTGATCAAATATCTTTTAGGTCATCATTTATTCCTGCAATCCTAAAATTATTATCCTATTATATACTTCAGTTAAAAGAATTTAAATTGAAAGAATAGAAGTACTAGTCTTCCTTTTCTTTAGAGTCAAATTTCTTAATAAAAATTCCACGTTAAAAGAAAAAAGAAATAAATGTACCACTCACAGGGCAAACCCAGGATATGACAAATTATGGGACAATACTTAATTTCATGCCAGTGCCCAAATAGCATATTTTCAATGACAGGCTTGTCATCATTATTAAGAACTTCCCCTGTCTCCAAGTGATGAAGAAACACATTACAAACACATTAATCTTTCCACACAGTACAATGTAAAACCTTAATTACAACCTCATGCTTTCCCCAACAAACACACAACATACCACAGACCTAAACCATACATATGTCAACCCTGAATATCTGTTGATGTTCTTAAGATTGCAGCTCAGGCTTTGTGTTGAACTACGAGGGTGATCATTACACTGAATGCAGTAAGGTTTTTTTTCTCAATCAAAAGTTTAGAACAAGAACCCAGGAACTCAAACCTGTTCTCACAGATTTGGGGCTGCAGGTTTGCACACACATACAGACTCCTCATGCAGGGATGTTTCCAGCAATGGGACTAAACCCTTTTCATTCTTTCCATTTTTTTTTTTTTAATTAAAAACAGAACTCGACACAGAGGTGTAGTGCAGTATAGTGATAAAAAATAAAAAACACTACAAACTGATAATAAAAACACATTCAAATGCCATCTGTGTGCTGATCACATGTATTGTAAATAGAACCCAATATTCCTCTATTTTCCCATTACCTTACTCCATTAGGAGCTTAGACAAAAAATGTCATTTGATCCAGATTAAAAAAAAAAAAAAAGATTTCTGGGAGATTAAAACAATTAAAGTAACTGAAGGATTAGGGTTAAGTGTTTTAATTCGTTTCTTTTAAACCACTGGCACAAGGATTGAAACCACTCACAGGCCTCCCATAAACATTGAGTGATATTTCTTTTTCTTCCCAGAAGAACATTACTGTACTGGTTTTAGAAGGAGAGGCTGACTGCCAGCCAACAGGTTACATCACTTTCCTGACAGGTGAAGGATGTGGATTCAACCACAACTGATCAGTTGAAATGAAGTCTGTACCCCTTCTTTTCTGATAGTGTGAGAACTATGAGTTACTGTTCTTTCTGTTACAATGAGTGAAATGAGTGGGAAAAAAAATGACTGGAAAAAAAAATCTTGCTTGTTTTGAGATGAAAGAAACCTCCTTCTCTCATCACTAGACAAACTGAAAAATAATTATACAGCTATGGATGTGGAAGCTTATTTGATTAGGAAAATGTGGTCACATACCAGTAAAAGCATCAAAAACATTAAAATCATTTTGATTCCTGCCCGTAACTGAATTTGCTTGCACTTTAAAACTCATTTTCCCTGGCAGCAAGCCTGTATTGGCCTTCTGCTGCTGAAAAATTGCAGGTCATCATTCCATTTGACCTCCATCCTGTACTATTACAATGCTACGATTAAGGCTTACCCTTGAGATCACTAAGACATGTCAGTCAATGTACTTCAACATTGGAAGCAAAGATTCCCATGGCTTTGTTCACAAAAGTATATCTTAATAAATGGGACAATAGGCAAGGATCGGATAACAAAATTCATCTGCATGATGTTCAATAGATGTAATAAGATATGCCTTTCATATACAAAATTATAACAGAGAGAACTCAGGAGCATTACTTTATTTCTACTTGAGTGGAATACATGCAGCTTGGCTTTTTCTGCCAATCTTCTGTGGTCGTAATATAACTAGAAGGTACGCTGCAAACACAAAAGCTTCTCAGTCACAATGACAGAACAGAAAAGAAATGTTGATTTCTTAAATACCAAACACAGATAAACACAGTCTCTTCTACTACTTTTCAGATTTCAAAGAAAAGTTGTAGATTGCACTACAGCAAAACCAACTGCCTCTGTTCTATGTAAGCATGCATATGAAAGGCAAAATGTGCTTCCTTATTTACTTTTCTGAAATATTCTAGAATATTCTAAAGGGACATTGAAAAAAACATGCTGTCTGCAGTGGTATGCTGAAATTTCATGGTTCATCATGCAAATTTCCAGAGAACAAACTAACTTTCAGAACTACCTTAGAAGAAATACATTTTCACAAAGCAATTCAAAAAAAATGAGGAAGTAAAGACCTGCTTCTGTCTTGCTCAGAATTTTTAACTGTGCCTTTCAGCAAAAGCATTGTGCTCAGCATCCTACAGGATGATCAGGAGATCAGCCTCTATGAGATGAAACTATGATATCAGGTTCTGGTCATTTTTACAGGGCTTTAGTAAAGACAAAGATCAAAAGAAATGTTTGTCTCTGGTCCTCTGCAGATTTACATCAGTTCAACTGCCAATATTTCTTAATTCGCAATGAAACTGTGCAGGGCACCATTCATAAATATTTATCCAAAAAGTTAGACAACTAAATTTTAGTAGTGTGCCAAGCTATAAACTAACTGAAAGACTATTTGTTCTTCCAGGGAACAGATGTCAATGTACACAACTTCCTCCTCACATAGCTGATCTACAGCATATCGGTTGCATTTTCTCTTGGTAGCTTATTACTAAGTTGAATAGTGATTATTTAGATTACTAAAAGTGGTGGAATTTAGATTGTGCGGTAGACCCACTATTTGTATTGTTACAGGATAGACCTCAATCTCTTCTTGAACATGAAAATTACACGTAATGAGTAATTTCTGGAATGTAAGATTGCTTTATAGAGCTATTTATCCATTATAAGAAGTTATTTTTAGTGATTATCTTAAGTAAAACAAAATTTCAAAAGAAATAGGAACGATTCATACGCTACAATAGTTTATTTACTTAAATATTATGTAAGCATCGTGCATTCAATAAAACCTGTATGCTGTTACCATTCATTTCCTTTGTCACATGGAATATCTACGCTTTGGCTCTCAGCTTATACTAAATTCAAAAGTGAGTAACTCCACCTTAAGAAAAATGTCACTAATAGACTTTGTAGATGTGTAAATGGTATTAAAAAGGTCAAAGAGACCAAAGTCTGGCTTTCATGAGGTCTCACAGCTACAAGGCGTTTGTCTTTGTTGTTGGTGCCAGTTAAGGCATGTCTGGTTTATTTGATCCCCCAGATTAATACAAAGAAGATATCTGAACTGTGAAAAAAAATACACAACAGGAAGCTTAAATGCAGCCATATGGACCATCTGATTCTTTCAACCTCTTAACAGATGAGGGTTGAAATAACTTCCTTTGCTTATTAGCTAATTAAATCGTCCTAACAGTGTATAAAATGGCTATAATAAAACTGAGTTTAACCATAACCTCCAGCCATGTTCCATTAAGTCTCACATTCTAGGTCATCTAAATATACTGTATGCAACATATTGCTAAATGAAGTATAAATATATATTTTCTCAACTTAAAACCATCTCATTTTAAAACTAATACAGCTCACAAAAAGACAAGAGAATACAAAAAGTACTTTAAAGTATATGCTTATATACACTTAAGATTTTTTTTACCAAGATGAAATAATTAGCTAATTCATGCAAATAGCCATTTATGTCCTAGCTGTTATTAAAAATTCTATTAAACATTCTAGAAACAATTATATGATAGTATCGAACTAAAAGAGCATTTTTTAAAAAAAACACAAGGAATACTTTGGAATCAGTCATAAAAGAGTTGAAATCTTTTTTTAAAATATTGTGCTTTAATGTTGTGCATTATATGCATCATATATATATTCTCTTCCTCTCCACAATTTCTGCTTTATACGTTGTTTAATAATTTATTTTATTAAAGTCTAATGCCTTTTTTATGATGCATAGCTAAATGAATGCATAAAAATGGATATCAGTGATTCCAATGGATACATATCACTAGGACAGCAGTCCCTTTTTCAGTTCCTTCTTTGCCAAGATCAGATGAATTGTAATTAATTCAGCTGAAAGGACTCTAGAAAATACATTCTCTGAACTAGAGCAAAGCCCACAACTCTTTCCAGAATGACTGAAAGCTCCTTTATATCCTGTTATCTCCAAATGAGAACTGTACCTCTCAATGTATATTTATTTCTCCTAGATAGGACTAGCTAAAGTACATTTCCACAACATATGACTTCCATTAGAAGATGTGATGAATGACCCTCTCTCAACAGACCAAGGAAGAGCTCATCTGTGTATACTGAAGTAACATGACTACAATGTTGTAATATTCCTTACATGTCACCATATATTATCTAACTGACATGCACTGTAATTTTGCTAGGAGATACCATACTCCCTGAATAAAAGTAAAAACAACCTCCATTCTGAACATTTCACAGATGGTATTTCTTTTAATTGATACTTTGAAACCACTCTTCCTTAGAATTTGAATTAATTATAATTCACATGATAATGCTGCCAAAAACTGCTAGTGATATCCTATTTTCTTTAATCAAAGACAAAACTGCCAGTGACTTCAAAGTCTGACTTTCACACTGTCACTTTAAAAGCAACATGAGAAAAATGCAGTATTTAGTGGCCTATGAAGCAGTAATAAACTGGAAGAAGAAATTATCCTTCCAATTGAATATACTAAGTACATAACTTAACCTCAGCTACAAAAAGGGATATTCATTGAGGTGTGAAGAACCAGTGCAAAGTACCCTGGCTAACTTCAGTTTGCACTAACTTGCCTTGACAAAGTTGCCAGTAAAAAACTACAGGGAAGTGTTCTCATATTTACTGCATGTTAGTAAGTTAGAAGAATGTAGGTGGACCAAGGAAGGGATATTGGGGGTGGGGGGGGAAGGGGAGGGGGAAAAGCAGGTCTTCTATGATGATGCCAAAAGAAACAGGTAGGACTGTGGATAACAGTAAAAAGTTATACCCTGTGGATCTGGAAAGGATATTTATTCTCTTGTCATCAACATTATGAACCAGTTAGTGTGAAAAAATTGAGTATCAATCACTAGGAAATTAGCTCCCTCTCTCTGGAGTTTATTAACTCTGATAACAATATATATATTCTGGTATGCAGGTTTGAGTGACAGATGAGGCAGAGTTGATGTATTGTTAAAGATTTTGTACCAAAGGAGGGTTTAATGTCTCATTCAGCTGTGTGGAAGACACAGTATACATAATGCCCCTGGAGTTAAACGGAAGCAAGATTCACAATCCAGGGAGAGAGTTTTTATTGCCTTTTAAACCCTATGCAGATTGCCTTCATCAGCACACTCCCCAATGTCCTGAGATACAATGCTTCTACAGATTCCCACCAGGGAATGTTCTCTGCCACATAACTTTTATAACCCTATTTGTAGGGGATGGAACTATGGTTTCATGAAAGCTGTTTCTCCCTTATGCTGGCACCTTCAGTGTTGCTAACTTAGGGAAGTGAGATGGTGTCTTCACCTTTACTCTCTCCTGGTGAGTTATAGCAACTACACCATCATTTATTTTTCACTTTATGAATTCACATTCCCAAATTCCTCAAATACCAGACATTGAAACCACATTCTTAAAAGACATGATGTGCTGGAAAGACATATTATTTCATTAATTTCAGTTAAATAAGTTTCTCATATTTAGGTGTTTAGGATAAAGAATGAATAATCTAATATTATCAGAAAAATACATTAAGATATACTCTAGAAAATGCTTATTGCTAGAGATTTCTAAGGCAAACGGACAACATACACTAGAGGACAATATAAATTTCAAAAATATAAGGAATAGATTACCAGCTTAATTTTTATTGAATTGCTCAAGTTTACTACAGAGAAAGAAAAATCCTCCTTCAACAGTTGCACATGCTTTTCTCAGTTTAAGTTCATAGCTGCAAAAGGTACTGCAAGTCTGAGAATCATGAACTTTAGCATCTTAATAAAGTACTTAAATACAGGATCAAAATTAAATTTTTATAAGGAGTAACTTCCTATTTATAAATAATACATTTCAATAAGCTGAATATACTTACTGCACTAGATATTTGCTATATCTAAAATATAGCTTTAGGTTTTCAAGCCCCACTGAAAACATTTGTAGGCTTTCCCAGTACACTTTCACTTCAAGTTTCTTTAGGATTTCAAAATTCACAAGAGTAAACATTGATGATTTCAAGAGAAAACACATTCAACCCCTAACTTTTCATAATTTGTTTGTTTTTCAGGTGGTCCAAAACATTTTGTAAGTTAGTAACATGAAAACAGAAATCATATGTTTCAATTTTTGGTTCACAAACCCCATCAACACTGCTGTTCTATCTGGATTTTTTGAATGGATAGGTTTTTAGATAATGGGGTGTTACCTTCCCCAAAAGTCATAGTTTCTAATTCATTCTCATTTTACCTTTACTTCTTGGCATTTCACAAAGAGATAGCTCATCTTCAATAACAGTCGTGAAACTTCTGATACCTGTTCAGTTCACTAAGACTATGGAAATAAAAACAGTTATTCTTGTGTATGTTTCTTGTACTTACACATACATATTTTAGAAATATGATATCATCACACAAAGACTGCGAAAACAAATAGTAATTTAGACTGGTCACATATAGGAGAGCGCTTACAATTTTTACATTTTTTTGAAAGTTGAAAAGTGCGATAAGCAATGATTACAAAATTTTCTCAAAAATTGCCAGACATAAAACCAGAACTAACTCTCCCTACACTGTAGCCATGGTACTATCCTGTTTCTCTTCATCTCCATATCACACAATATGATATACTTGAAAAATTTATTAATAGAGCAGGATGAAGATTAGCGGCTGGTGGAGCAGTAATATGCCAGTTTCAATCAAATAAGTCATGGGAAAACATCAATTACAGCACAAGCCCTACATTACTTTTGAAAAACTACCCACGTGGGTTAATGAGTTCATATCCACACACACTAGCAAAAATCAGTGAAATAAAATATTAAGGGTCCACACTGCAGGAAGAGATCCTGATTTAAAGCAGTAGTCAAAACAATTTAGTTAGCCAAAGAGATTGGTTTGAGAATCACAGAATGCTGGAATGCATAACATGTCTGTTCATAGAAGTTTACCTGCCAGAGATATCTTCTGCTGAGAGGATTTCAAATATTTTACTAGAGCAGACCATAAGGATGTTCATAATGTTGTGGTGTTGGTTTTGTTCTAGAAGATTACACAAGCCACTCTAGAACTTCTAGAATGTGTAGTGCTGATTAAAGCAAATAAATCATTTTCCCAGCTTAAACCTGTCTTTTATTTCCAATCACTATATGGGTGACTTTTTGCGTACCACTGTCCATCCAAGCTGAAAGACAGCTGGTATTCGAAACTAGCAGATTGCAAATGTTTATCTATGTATTTAGCCTGTCCTATTACCCATATATTAGCTATTAAGAATATCCAGGTTTTCTTTCCATTTCTCTTAGATAAAGAAACAACAGTTACCATGAGCTATATATAACCACAAGTAATCAAAGGAACTTGGTTTCCACAGTGAAGAGCAATGAAGAAACTCCTTTAAAAAGAATTTACTTTCTGTTGCATCAGTTGTCTCTTGAAACACTAGGTCAAAAACAAGTTATTTGGCTTGTGCGCAATATAACAAGTGACACCATAACAGAATTAAAAAATAAAAATAAATAAATAAATAAAATGCTACAAATCAGAAGTAAACATGTAATGTGACCAGTAAGAAAATAGTTAAACTTCTTTATGATGAGGAGTTTCTACTCCTCGTAGGTTTGTAACCCCGTCATAGATTAGGAAGTTCCACAAGATTAAGCAACCATAGTAGCCCTCCAACTGCTACTTTTCTGAACTTTAACAGCATCTGAGGAATTACTGCTTTCTATTACTACCTATTTGAGATTGGACCTCATCCTCTACATGTTCT
The DNA here is from genome assembly GCF_964034855.1 of Anser brachyrhynchus. NCBI lineage: Eukaryota > Metazoa > Chordata > Aves > Anseriformes > Anatidae > Anser > Anser brachyrhynchus. The sequence goes on from NC_137705.1 coordinate 24,251,668, forward strand.
TCATCCTGGTTTATAAACTCTGCAGGATTTAGTACAGTAACTCTCCAGCTCCTGATTTCTCTGACTTTAACATTTATAACTACCTTATGCAGATTGCAAATTGAGCTTTCAGTACACAGACTTTAACACTCATTTTGGCTCACAGCATTTCTGTAAATGCATAATGACTTAAAAATGAACAACCAATTCCTCCCCTTTGACCTACGTATTACAGATGAATCCCTATTCCCTGCCATCTTCACCACTGTCCTTACTTAGAATCATAAAATCATTTAGGTTGGAAAAGACCTTCAAGATCATCAAGTCCAATCATCAACCTAACCTAACAAGTCCCATCACTAAATCATGCACCTTAGTGCCATGTCCACGCATCTCTTAAATACCTCCAAGGGTAGGGAGTCCATCACTTCCCTAGGCAGCCTGTTCCAATGTTTAACCTGAAGATGCTGCAAAATGGAGCTGCCTAACTCTAAATTTTAACTGCATACTTCCCCTCATGGGATCACGTGAGGAAACCCCCCTATCCCCCCCGATTTCACAGTAAAACCACATATGTAATTGCAAATCTGTATCAAAATCATTTGGTTTAGAAAAATCTTTAAGCATTATTAAAGAATTTAACATAACTTTGATCATTCTGACAGAACCAGGGTAGGAAGCAAATACAAACACCAACAGATTAAAGGGGAGCAGTCTCCACTGGTAAAGCAAAAGCATGCAGTGTTGAACTAGAGGAGGTAACTTCATAACCAGACTCAGCTGCAGCCTGAACAGGGAGTCCAAATGGAGGGACTAAGGCATGCATGGAAGCTAAATGAGTCATGGAAAACATACCAACATTTTCTCTCCATCCACTAAGATCACAGAATAGAAGTTTAATGCAAGACATTGACTAGTGAGTTTTCAGACTAACGTAAAAATGCAGCCCAATTCAAAACAAAACAACCCCCCACCACAGTTAGAATAAGCCATTTATATATATGTATATATATACATATAGTCAGTGTAAAGACATAAAACTATTAGTGAGTGTCCAAAGGAGGGTGTCTGGAGAGGAAGACATACGAGAAGCGGCTGAGATCCCTTGCTCAGCTCAGAGCAGAGAAGGCTGAGGGGAGGCCTCAAGGCAGCCTGCACCTCTCTCATGAGGGGAGGCCTCATGGTGGCCTGCAGCTTCCTCATGAGGGGAGCGGAGGGATAGGTGCTGAACTCTACTCTCTGGGGACAGCAACAGGGCCTGAAGGCATGGCATGGATGTGACAGGGGAGGGTCAGGCTGGGTGTTAGGAAAAGGTTCTGCACCCGGAGGGTGGTCGGGCACTGGGACAGGCTCCCCAGGGCAGTGGTCATGGCCCCAAGCCTGATGGAGTTCAAGAAGCATTTGGACAATGCTCTCAGAGAGAGGATCTAATTTTTAGGTGGCCCAGTGTGGAGCCAGGAGTTGGACTCAATGATCCTTGTGGGTTTCTTCCAACTCAGGATATTCTGTGATTCTACCCCTCCATTTTATCAGTTTTATCATCATAGTATTTCAGTTCTACTACCCTGTTATTACGAGCCTGTGCTTTCAACAAGTTGGAATTCATTCTGGGACAAATGCATAAAGAAATAGTAATACTATGTTGTAGCCAGGGGGAGATTCCCAGTGCTGAAATAAGTCTTCAGGAAATCAATAAGAACATTCTAAGCTGCAGTGACTTACTGTGATAGCATGTGAGCAGCAGGATAAAACAAACTTTAGATTACTTGAATGATTCTTGCTTCAATCTTATTAGAGATATATAGGAGAAAGAAAAAAAAAAAGAAAAAAAAAAAAAAAGAACATTGGAAGTTTCAATCATCCAGACAAGCAATTCACTTATTAGGTTACTCTTTACTGAGGTATCACGCCCACAGGGCAAACCAAAACCACTCTCTAGTAACAAGTACCTTTTACTGCCAATCACCCAACATAGAGTTTAAACAACACTGCAGTAGATTCTAATGTAAACATCAGCAGCAGCATCAAATTTATCATATAGCACAAGTTACAGAATCCTCCTAAAAATAATTAGTGAAACCACATTTGTGATACAAAACCATAAACACGTTTATTGTGATACAAGAAAGTAGCGTAAATTTCCTTGAGTTGAAAAATCTTTTAGCCCTGTTTTAACAAAATTGATGCCATAGCTCTAAATGCACTATGACCTGTGCAGTGCTGGACCCCACTGGTGCAAATATGCTGACCAACTGCATTTCCATCACATCAGCTGATTATAATACATTACACATCCTCCCATTTTAAGCTACCTGTGGGAGGACAGAATTGCGGTAGAAATGCAGAGGACAGAAATATCATAGAAATAGTATGGTGAGATAATATGTGATACAGAATAGCTCGCCAAAATAAATATGCTTCTGAGAGAGAAAAAAAAAAAGTGAGAAAATTCTTGATCTACCAAGTACTCTAAAACGTCATCTACTGTGTCTCCTGAAACAGAAACCCAAGTCTGATAAAGAATTGCAACAGATTAGGCCATACTGCTATTAGGTAAAATGGCTTCAAATTTCTGCTCATAAACACAAGTTTTGACACTATATATCACTCCATTTACTGGCAGGACTTACTAAGCATGATACTTCTAAAATTCAGCAATTTACACCACTACAGGTACTCCACTATCTCTATAAATCTCTCCCCCTTTAGCAACTTAGCACTGCATTTCTGTAATACATAATTTACCTTTTTTAAAGGTAAAATTTAAGGGAGATTCTACTCCTTAATATGTATAGATTCATTGGGCATACGTGCAGACTTTCCACACGGTGTTTATAGCACTATGGCATTTTTGTGATACGTGTTGAACACGCTGCTAACCATTTCCCAAGCTGAACACTTAGACACTTACACCAAACTATGCCCACAGTCACTACAGCATATACCTTTTCAAGTTCAAGCTAGCCTTTCCTTTCGCTCTCCTGTCTGCTTCCACCTTGTATCTTTGTGGCCCCAGCTGATAAGGAGTTTATTCCAGTCATGAGTCAGAAACTAAACCAACACGTTGACACAGTCTAGACCAGAATTTATTGAGTGTAAGACCTAGTACCAAGATGACAATCGTAAAAAAATAGGATTAGAACCTTTATAAATCTCTACCAATCTAGGTGCTTCCTTTTTTGAGGTCCCAACAGTTCCTAGAACTGCATGTATTTTTCTTCAGGAAATTTCAGACTAAACTTAATAATAAACCATGAGTTTGAAATCTTCAGAAATTTGTAGAATACAGGGAATAGAACGCAAACATCTTAAATTTTATCCCAGCATCATAAATACCATGCCAAGTTTTTGCTGTTCTTTTCCAGTCATTTACCTTGATCTAAACTTATACGATTAGATATATACTCCGACTTTAGATATTATTGAAGTTAGAAGATCATATCTACTCGTTACAAATCTGGGGCCCTGGCTAGTGCATGTAACACCTAACTTCCCAAACTAAGCATTTTGTTCTTTAATTTTTATTACACTCATGTTACCATTTACAGCTATTTCTGAATACAAAGTAATTTATTTCCAGTATTACTGTGAAATACAGATGTAGAATAAATTCGATATAACAAAAGCTATATTCAGTGTTCCCTTTATAATGTAAATACATGCATCATAGTTATGGTACATGGTAAAATTCATACACTGTGAAACCAAGTAAGTGTAGATCAGAAAGGGCACAAGCATATACACAAGGATCTGTTATTGGCATTATATTTCAGTGCACTATATTTTTCTCACTTTAACTTTGTTTTCCGTGTTGACTTCTAATTTTTTTTTATTTGCTTGGTATATTGAACCTCGGCTTAGAATAAATGGACTCAAATAAACACAATGCAGTGCCAGAATTGCCACAGGCACATACTTTTCTTTCAGTGGTCCTGGGAAGTGGTTTGTTAAGCTATTGTTCTCAATTAAAAACTCATGTGTTTGTTCAGTACAATATGGGTCGCTGCTTTGAGTGAAAGATTCCCTTGACATGGCAAAACCTCTAATTGTAACAAGTCTATGCCAAGTATGTTTAACCAGATGCAGCCCCGGGTTTGATTAGCAGCCACTGGATTCCATGTACAATCAGATAATGATGGTTTTGCTTCTCTCTGCTGAGCAAACATCTCAGCTTTTAATCAAGTATGTATGTGTATCTATATATGTAAGTATGTATATGTGTATATATCTAAAAACCTCTATACATATAATTAAGAGCAGCACAACTATTTTAAAACTATAGTTCATCTCAACTTATTTGACCTTTGACTGTTTAATCTTAGGAGGACCTGTGCAATACTAACTAAAAATAAATGGAATAAAATATTTATTTTGGCAGATACCATATAGATACAGTAAAGAGACATGTGGTGCACGGAAACTTTTTACTACACATGTAGAGAGCAGAAAAGGCTCTGGAATACATTTTTGTTTTCCCAGTTGTGGTATAGCATCTATTGGATAATGATGATATTAGAACTGCAAAGACACGTGCCATTTTGGAACAACATTCCAATACTCCTTAACTATGCCTGAGGGAAGGTGATGAAGGTTGGTGTTTATTTTATATAAGCATGAATATGAGTTAAGTTTGCTAATATGACTTCAAGAATGATTTGGCCTTTTCCTATTTGAATTTATTTTTGTTTCATTTGCATATATTCAATAAGGACTATTAGTGGAAGTTAATAAAACAAAATTCTATCAATTTATTTAAGCCTGAACTTCCTTATTCCAGAAATGAATATTAATTACCCAAAGCAATCTCTCACATAAAGTAAGAAATAAATGTCCTCCTTCTACATAGTCTATGCACAAACATCTTTAATTTTATCCTGTTCTGCTCTGGATTCTTTTGTTCAAAAGCACAGAACTGAACTCAAAAGAAAAAGGTGAAAAGGATGAAAAGTAATGTGGCCACAGCTGCAAGACAAATTAATGCACTCTCTTCTCTTTGCCACTGAAACCTTATTGCTTCTAGTAGGTTAGTTATTTTATCTACAGCAAGTGTTTCTAAAATGTTTTCATCAACACAGATGTATTTTATAGCTGTGATAAAGCTAGGAAAAAGCATTGCAGAATTACACCTGCAAAATAAAAATTAAAAAATTAAGCTTTTGCATTTTCAGGAGATTAATTAAAGCAGCACCGTGGGAAACAGAGCAGTTGAACACGGGATCTAGGACGGAGAATAGGAGAGCATATATATTCTGATTTCCTAATCCCCAGCTGTGTGCACCTCTCAGTACAACTGTAGGATAATATGCAAAAATGATGAATTCCCACAGAAGAAAATGGGTAGGTTTCTAACACTGCACAGCCTCAATGGCTCTACCAGTTGTGGAAAGCTGGTGAAGAGCACTAATTAATACTGTGGAGCCACTCATTCTCTGGCATCACTGCCTATATCCCTCAAGAACTATTTTCTTAATGCAGTTCTGGATGCCAGGGGAACCATCAGCAAACGCTTCTGCCTGGGAAAGGAGACAGCCTTACACTGTACCCAGAGGATAAAGAAACTTTGGCTTTGTTAAATCATGTATGTGTCTGTGTAAGAGAATTCCAGTCAACAGACCTCCACTGAGAAAGTCCTGCCACCAGATGTTTAAATCAAGGGATTGTGCTAGTGCACCAGCTGATGTCAATTGCCGGGGTGGTAGTGGAGGCGCTTTTGGCTCTCTTTGAATTGAGCTGTTGTCTCTCTAGGTGGGGCTGTCATTTTAATAACAGGTCATTGTATTTCCCAGTAGGAGGCCCACTGTCATGGTCCAAAGTACGATGGGGAGAATTAAGCTCCTGTTTAATATTTTGTTGTTATGTCATATCTTACAAATAGCATTGTTTTACTCTGCAGTCCATGGAGAGATCTCGTGCCTAGGACTTATTTGGAAGAAACAGAATTTTCAGATTTGCTTACAAAGAAGAGTTAGCTTATAAGCCTACGCACACAAAATATACAGAATTTAGGAACGCTGCCAGAAATCTGACATATAACCAAAAAAATCATAGTGCAGTGTATGTGTGGTCTACTGAATTGAATAAGGTCTGGTAGCCAGGAACAATTCAGTTCCTTCCCACTTAGCTATACTATGTGGCTAGATACAACATTTCATTTACAAAGCAGTTCTAACCCAAGCATCACATACATTATGTATTACCTCACAGAGTTAAAAGTCTCATTTATCTAAATGACTGCCAATGAGATGATCAGAGATGCATATTTGCACTCCCAAACTCTAGGTGCATACAGGACTCTTTCTGGGGAAATGCACAAATTGTGTACTCCGCATCCCAGTAGCCTGCCTCGTAGAGCTACAGGCTCCTCCATATGTGAGCTCTGTCAGTGGTTACTGCCTATATAAGAATACATACACATTTCCATTGATCCTAGCATACTCCTCATTGGAGTGCTTAGCCGTGCTTTTGGCACACCAGGTGCTCTCCTTTGGTGCTAGGACTGAATGCAACTTAAACTTCAAAGCAATATTTATTTAAGAAATGTGTAAGTCTACTGCCTGAAGTAGAGCAAAATGAAGGTACCATCTAATTCTCACACTGAAAAAAGAACTTCAGTAAAAAGTTTCACATACAGAAAAGTAGCTTTATATCTTATTTATCTGTTAAAGACAAAAAACGCAGAAGCAGTACCTCCCTACCACACCAGAATGCTTGAAGAATACATCATTATTATTCATCTAAGAATTATCATAATACTACTTTGTAAATAGGTAGGTGATTTTGCCTCAGATACAATGTGGTTCAATTCCCACAGATCATTATTTTTAAATATAACCTTAGTTTCAAATCATGACATTTTTCAGGCATTTATAATGTTAACATGTATTTTCAAATCAGATATTTTGCCTCTGTTAACATCTATTTATGACTCAGATATTATTGAACCTGTCAGGTAACACATTTATCATATATCATAAATAATGCCTCTACATTTGGAATATGCTATGTGTAAATTACAGAAAAAAAAATCATGAGAGAAACTAGGAACTGAATAAAATTATACTATAAGGCAATCAAAAATATAAATAGCATAACTATTCTCAAAGGCAAACTGTTTTCAAACATTTTGCAGCAACTAAAGAAGAAAAAATAAATGCATTAAGCTATTAAACATTAATGACCTGTGCATTGTCTTTATATAATTACAAAACTAGGTTCATTCTATATTTGTCAAATATTCTTCATATATAAGTTTTTTAGCATGCAAGTCAAATGTCAATGGAATAAAATGAATGTATTATTTACATCTCTCAGCAAACACTATTCACAGATTAAAATAAAGTATAACTTGTCCAAGAGGACTTAATCCATTAAAGACATAGGAAACTAGCTTAATTTGTCAGAATGGCAGCCATTAGCTCTGGAAGGTTATGCAAATATGGCAGATGAATGAGAAAGTGCAGGCCATCCCCACTGTGTCAAGCATAAATAAACTCTTTATGAAACTGGCAGCTAACTAATTTGTTGTGAGAAGGCAGGTAAGGAAACACAAATACTTTTATCCCTTAAATAGGCACAACTTAAGTAATTTTATGCATGACGTTAATATTTGTGAAATTATACAAGTACTTTTTGCTCTACATTTCTAATACATTTCTTAGTCTCTGAGGCTCCCTAAAGGGAGGAAAGGCTCAGAATCCCTTGACACACTATCTGTGTGGAATAGGTATGTCAACTGGTAATTACAGACCTATAGGAAGCACTTAAATATAGGCTGAGTATAAATTTAGATTGATGAATAATACTACTAATGAATAATATTCCTGACACAGAAAACCTTTGATTTTAGAAGTATGTGATTTTCCTGACCCCATCAGGTTAATAACTGTTTTTAAAAGCAGTAATTCCTGAACCTATGAGGCAGTAGAAAGAGGGTTAAAGGACGTTTCATGTCATGAATACAAACTCTATGTATGTGCATGTATGTATCTACACAGAGAGACAAACAAATTGACAAAGACCTTGAAAAACTTGATGAACAAAGTTCTGAGGTGAATCATACAGGTTTACAAGTCAGCACCTCACTGTAATAACTTCAAAAGTTCATTGTTGCTCTCTATTGCTATTGTTATCTGGATCTTTCATGCATAGAGGCCCTTTCTTTACACGAGTGTGGATACATACTTAGCCAAAGAACTTGTGAAAGGGCAGAGTATATCACCTTGGAAAAGAAACATTAATGTCTTCGTAAGAGCTGCTGATAAGCACAGAGAAGGTCATTTAAAAGACGTACGGGAATATGTTACCTTATTTGACTACTACTCATGAGGAAGGAGGAGAGAAAGAAGCACCCACATCAATTTGAATAATAGTGTAACAGTCTGATGACCCAGAAATAATGAAAATTACATTGTACAGGAGTAAGATCATAATTATGCAGCATTAGGGAAACAGTCAAACATAAATTTCTGAACACTAAACAAATGTGCAACCTGTTTTTAAAATTCTGCTTTTTTCATCATGGTGCATGGAATAATTTTTATTCCAATTAAAAAGAAAAAAAAAAAAGTCACGTAACTCGCCATACATTTCCAAAAGCTGGCTACTAATGGCTTTGAGGTAATTGCTATGTATTAGGCAGCATACACAAACAGAAGGTCAAAGAGAAGATAAATTGTGAGAGAGTGCTTGAAGCAAGCTCCTAGCCTTCACTGGGCAATTTCAGAAGGAAGACAGAGGGAAGGAAGTTGTTTACATCCTCTGTTCTTGCAGTGTTAGATTGCTGAACTCTTTAGAGGACAGAACCCCCACACCGATGAACATTATCAGTTCAAGTTATCCTTACAATTGAACAACCCATAGTGTAGCTCTTGACCAGTGACCTCTTCTCTCCTTTCCTGCTGTCCGTCTCACTTTTTTTTTTGATTTTTTTTTGAATTTTCCTCAACTACATGAAACAGAATCTTTCTAAGGCTGAACTTTATTTTTTTTTCCCTGCTAATTCTACATTGTCTTGCTATTCTCTGCTCTGAAAAATGGCATTTTATCCACCCCAAACTTGTAACTTTGTTTATCCTTCAACATTACTCATACAATATACAGCACATTAACTTTTCCTGTACTGTCAGGATCGCCAATCTTTGGATCATTTTTCCTCAGATTGCACAAAACAGGAGAATTTCCTATTAAATCCCTAATAACTAAGAAGGAACAGAATACCACATACAATCTACTATCACTGCTGCTCCTGATGGGCTACAGTGTGAATAAATCATAAGCCATGCAACGTAGTTCTTCTCTACCACAGAAAAAAACACTTATCAAACAATGTATATAACACCCTATTAAAATATTTAAATATTGTGTTTGCCAAAGTAATCCAAAGAAGACTCTTCCTTTTAGGTATTCATTCTACTATTCTTCCCCCTACTTCCCTTCACTCCACCCCCCACCTCCAAAGAACTGGTCCACACATTCCTGTTAACAACTTCTTAAAAGGTAGAAAAAGATATGGAGCCATAGGAAATGCTTCTCTGAAGTTTCACTAATGAGGAAGCAGATCTTAAGGCTCTTGCTGCTATTGGGCTCATTTGTATTTTTTATGAGCTGATGTACTAGTGGGTAGAGAAGAGACAGACTCTCTACTGGCAGATTAACCAGCCCTTTAAGGGTGCCTGCTATTAATTTTGGTTATTCATCTGCACATCTGTCTCTGCCCAACTGTGACATGACTATTGCTCCTTGCAGCTCATTTCATTTAACCAGAACTTTTTTTTTCCACTGAAATCTGTCAGCTTGTTTGGTTCTCTTACAAGATCTTGAAGGTCAGATCTTTCATTTCTACTAGGGGGGACAAAAAGATTTCTGATACTACAAAATTTAACTTCATAGTTACTGACCACATGTTTACTCACCACGTTAGTGACACGATGGTTACTAAACACAATCAGTACCCTCTACTATTTTCCTTAAGAACACATAAGCATGTGGCAATCCCAGACTTTCCTAGCTGTGACTCTAAGGGAGCCAGTCATATTGGAAAAAAAAAAAATAATAAAAAAAAAATCTCTGAATGGAATACAGTTTAAATCCTCCATTGTCTTAAAATTTCATAGGCAATTTCTCTGATCTTCCAGGGGAAGAAAGACTAACATACAGACAACAGATACTGTGTTCTTAACTAGGCAACAATGCCCTTTGCTTTGCCAAAACTTGCCCCTCTTCCATACCTTCATTACAAAAGAATAAGGCATATGATCTATTTCTTTAATTGGACAGTAAATTCCTAAATCACTCATTTAGGGAATCAAAGGAATTTTCTCAAGCAGTCCACAGATCTGGCAAATAGGAGTCTGGAATATGCTAATGTTCACCTCAGTGCTTGAGCTGCTGTAAACTCTTGCCTGTACAAACAAAAGACTGATAATACACTGTATATTATACATGCTTGCCCTTTATGAGACCCCGATGTGACTGCTTTGTGGTTCACCTGGTTTACTAACAAGTATTGTAGAGTTGGGATTAGATCACAACAAGTAAATTCTGTTTGCATTTGCTTTTAGAGGAACTTCAATTTAAAACTATTT